>NW_023596136.1:15202690-15232298 GCF_011947565.3 Pollicipes pollicipes | reverse complement strand
CAAGTTGTCATGAGAAGAGATGGAAGTCCAACGTCGGCTGAGCGTCGATGCTGCACTCAAAAGGCATGGCGGATATAATGAACTGTGAGCATCGCAAACTTTCCAACCATTTAGGCTGCGAGTACAAAGATTCAATACTACCGTTCACCGTATGAGACTGTAACTGCATTAAAATCGCTAGGCCTACTACTTGCTCACTATACTGCAATTCCATGCCCTTACGCCTCAAACCATTCGCTGACCTGTGCTGCCCACAGCGAGTCATCCTGCATTGAGTCAGTGCTATCCCACCAAACATGTCAACAGCTTAAACGCAAGGTCCGTCATGCATGTGACAGCCTGCATGTTTTGCCTTGGTGACAAAGCCAGCCCGGGCAGAGCATGTTTGGGAACCGACCAAAGAGCGCGCCTCGGAGGCACGGCATTGCCGCGCTCGCTCATCGACAGCGCGGTATCGTTGCGCCTCTAAAAAGCCGAACGAATATTGGCGTGTGCACCGGATCGGAGATGACGCGTCTCAAATTCCTTAGAAAGTGGCATTCCCTTTTAACTCAAATTAGTACATAATTTTTGAACCGTAAGTAGGAACAAAAATGTTGGAGAGCATCTGAAGGAGGGCATCCGATTTCCAGCACCAAATGGTGGCATGTAGTAGCCCGGCGCCGAGACAATGGAATGAAAGCCGTTAACAGCCACTTGGACATTCCGTTGTAGTTCCATGGCCTGCAGGTCGCAAAGAAGAATGTTAGACTGCATTTATGTCATGTGGCATTATGTCATTGATGACTTCACAGGCGTTTGTTGAGATCATGAGTATTCTGAATATCTTGCAGACTTCCAAAATTGCGATGGGCAATTAATTTCGTTGTCTCCCTTCAAACAGCACATTGCTCGTCAAACAATTTTTAAAAATGGGTTATCAGTCATGTAGATGGCACCCAAGCGTGCCGTCTAAAATAACAACATGCATGCGACAGCAACTACCTTCCGGCGAAAGCTCCACACTGAATGATCCAAAACAAATCCCCAGCCAATCACAATCTCAAATTTCCTAACCTGCAATAAGCATACTTGCTGGTGGAGACGACACCCCCTAGCCCCTGCTTAATTAAGGGCTGGCCCCCACGGTGGACGTCACGCCCACTTGCCGATCTGCTGGCTTACCGACATGCCTTCAGTGATTCGATGCTGCGCTGGCTCCAAACTTTCGAACAATGTGGCCGTCGACGTGGGACGAGCGCCGTCTGGCACCGGTGGCATGCAATCAAGGCAGCGGTCTCTGTCATCAGTTGTGGTGTTCACTGTGGATCGTTAGAGAGCTGCGCCTACGACTGCGGCAAAGCTGTTGCATGCAAAAGGCCGCGATATTTCGAGAGGATGCAGCATTGATAACACCGACGTAGAATCCGTTATCCTTGTCGTGACGGGAATGTACTAAATTATTTGACGATGCCAGTTCGACTGTTGCCATGTTTATTGCCCTGGACATGCATTACCTACATAAGCAAGTCCTACGTATATCGTTGTAAACTACAAACGCGACAACTTGTGATTATTGCAGGCTCAGGGATTACGCCTGGTCTTCATACTTTATGATGTTTTCAGCACTGTCTCAAGTCCCGCGGAACGGGCATTTTTTCACCGTTGCTGGACGACGGCCGCCTGGTACGCTTACTCGCCACAACCTGGACAGCCCAAGCCAGCAGGAAAGCCGCCTCGTACAACGGTATTAGATTGGTAGCGACGGCACCGGCCATTGCTACGACGTCATTCACAGCAAAGTTGGCTGTGCTGGGTTAAACTATGTCAGTATCCTAAAATAATAACTTTAGGCCACATCTCTGTTCCGGACTGCCTGTATGCCTTTATGGCCGGACAGGCAGTGTCATATAGCACATGGTGCAGTGAACGACACACCGACAGTAGCACATCGGTGGTTGTGGCCTGTGACACGCCAAATCATTGTATACATCGACTCCGCACAGCTATGGCAAGAAATTTTCACAACCAGATCAAACAGCACAGGAATTTGGTGACGTTTGCTGAATTTCATGAAATATCAGTTCATGATATATCAATGTAGGTAATGACTAACCTTATGCAATCAGTGGCTCGAACTTAAATGCCCAAACATCACAATCATAGTTTATAGAAGCGCCTGGTAATCTCGTACTCACTGCACTAAATCGCTGTTGGTAAGCATTTCAAATGCGTAAAGTCCATGGTATATCAGCCCTGCTGCGAATGTCATATTTTAAACACGAACTTGACGCATGACGCCGCGCACCCTTTTATGGAGTACTAGCGACTGCATTGGCCATATTTGCATCCGATGGTCCTGGCACAACCACCGATTTGCCTCCTCTCACACCCTTGGGAGTGTAAAGTGCTGAGCACTGGGCCATTACGCCTCCTCCCTGCTGGAAGTGCTGAGACACACGTCTTGGGACAATAAGCACGTATAAAGGAGAGTGATGAAATCAGGATCCATCCGCTAGTTGTTCTTAACTTACTACCATGCTTCAAAAAGAGGTTTTGGGTGCATCTGCTAACGAGACAGGGAAATACTGAACTTATTACGATCACTTAAAATATGCTGGTAACTTGATTTAGTTTAAGTGAGGCGGCAGCATTGTACTTAAGTCAGCTGATTCATTTTACGATTTATGAATCGATTTCGTTTTAGCCATGATTCGATTCTCATTCGGTTTCACTGCTTGATTGGCTGAATCTGAGCCAGAACGGATTGACAAGATTTGTCACATAATCCGAACTGATTCAATTCGACCTTGCCAACACACAACCAATAATATGGACAGAGCGCATAATATTCAATATAATGATGTGGATCTTTGTTTTCTTAATGATTGAGCCCCGAGCTCTGGGGTGTTTGCGTGACTGGATTGACACTGTATAGAGTGAGCTACAAACTATTACTTACCAATACTTAATACTTACTATACCAATACTTAATGTACCATACACAGGCGTATACAGGATTTTGCTTAGGGGGAAAGCACAACCCAGTTTTTAACTGTAATTCCAGCAAAGCGCGCCGCGGGCGCAAGATGTTTGTGGCAGAGCCTTACACAGAGTTGCGTGTTCTTGATCTACTCATTTATCCGTTTCGACCCTGATTATTTAAGTGCAACATGTATTTGCGCACATAGAACGCGCGATACGTTTGATACTGGGCGGGGTCGGTGCGCGTAATACCGGGACCAATATGTGGAAATGTTCCGGTAACATGAACATTTGTGATCTATCTAACAGCCTGTCGCTATATAAACAGAGGTAAAAGTTTGGAGACTGGAGGTGTCAACGCAACAAAGTATCATGACGGAGACTTCAGGTGGAGGGGGGGGGGGGTCTTGTCCTATTGATCTAGACCTGACCACGTCTTCAGATTATCTTATACATTTCATCATCTTTGATATATTAGGACCTTTAATGTGAAACGTCGTCATGCAAAGCAACTGTGTTCCTGTTGCTTTATTTAGGTACATAAATGGTAGTGCCCTAGCATTGTTCCATCCGTGCCATCAGCCGAAGGCCAAAGATAACTGTCGACGGGCTGTTATCGGCGATAACCGTTGGCGCGCAGAAACACACAGATTATGTTTGAATATATATATATATATATATATATATATATATATATATATATATATTATGGCTCTGACTTTTTCCCTGCACTCTTGACGAATTGCGAATTACGTCTCCTACATCCTGGTGCATTGAGGAATCTTGGATTCCTTTTTCATCTCGCGTCTCTGGATAGCATTTTCGGTTCTCCCCTCCCTTCATCACGGTCCGTCTTGAACGGGGAGGCATGTCAGGAGTGTCGCTCCCGACCGCTCTGACATCTCCTGAACGCCCTCGCCGCAGCGAGTCCCCCGAGCAGCAACAGCGTCGGTTCACGGAACTGGCCGCGGCGCTCTCGGCCCGGCGACAGTTCAGCACCGGCACGGTCCACTGATCTGACGACCTCATGGGCCATCCCGTCCCGCCCTCGAGTAATCACCAACTCGTCGCTGCGATGTCGTCCCTGGTGGTCCGCACACTGGTAAGCCTGCCTAACTCATCTCCGACTGATGAATTGTGCAGCTGCTCGGGCCCACAAACCCGTGACCGCCGAGCTGGCAATCGCTTCAGGGACCGCAGGTTTAATTATAATCTTTGTAGACATCCAGCCGCAAAAACTGCCCGGGAATCTGTGAGAGATATCGGTGTAATTTCGTTAGAGATTTCTCCCTGGCCTTCTCCTGAGGCCTGTCATCCCGCGCTCAGGTAATTTTCACATCGATGAAGGCCACGTGCCTGATGTGTGGAATTTTGACTCATCTCGGCCGAAATGGGTTGAATTTTTACATCCACGTTCCGACTGAGTGGATGTCACGAAGCTTCCTCGACAATCAAAGGGTGTTGTTTGAGTTGGTGTTTTCATTCCCACATGTCAGCTGCAAGGCGTTCCATGACGATTCAGATCAAAAATGTTTGCCTATCCGACACGGTATGGCGGGAAACATGTGCTTGGGGCGATCTGATGCGCTGACTTAACTATGCATATTTCACATGATACGAGCCAGTAGAACTTCATCCGCCGGTTTTTCGTTATTATTAGCTCCGAGATCTTATGCGGGGTTATCGACCTTCAACATACCAGGAGGTACCGGTTAACACACGCCAGGGTAGCTGGTTGATACGTTATGGAACAAAACTGGTTATATTGAGAGCACTGGCGTGTCAGGTCGTGCTTAAAACGTCACAACTATCACTCAAGGCAGCTAGTTTCTAACCCCATGCCGGTGTCACTCTCGGCCGTCAAAGACTCACTACGTCGCACCACGAATACGGCTTCAAAGGTCGAGTGCTCTCAATATCACCAATGTCTGCTTTATAACATGGTTTAAACCAGTGTCTCCTGGTATATTCGTAGCCGATAACTAAGAATAGGAATTCTGAGCCCATAATGTGTATGTTCCAGTACGGTAGGAACAACAGGACCTAAGCTAAAGCTGTGGACATTGTGGACATGGATGCCATAAGCGTAAATAAGAACACCTCGGAGGGACAGGGGGTGCCAATTTCGTGGTTTGTCCCATTTTCATTCATCGCCATTGGGTTACACGGTCTCAAAAGGTATTGGTATAGACTGTTAAAACGAAGCGATTTGTCGTACAATAGCACAGGAAATAACGTACGAAGATCGCCGAAACCTTTGAAGCGTTTACTTGAACAATATAGCCTGCTGTCCATAAACAAAATAGCCTGCTGCAATGATGTAAAAGCAGGCTATTTTGGTTTATGGACCATTTAACCTCGTAAGGTTGCATTGCCTCAGCTGTGATACGTTTTGTAAATCTTCTTGGCCCTGTGACTTATCTGACAGCATGACTGACCTTATGACAGACCGATCAAGACATAGATGTGTTGCGAGCCTTAAATTCTGCTGAGGCTATTATTGCAAGGCGTCGTGCGCTTCGCTGCTGATGTACACCCAGTGGGCAATAACCAGTTGAAATCCAATGAATGCTTGAGTTTTTATTAGAGAACATTAAACATTGACTAATACTTATGTACCAGGGTGTGAGACATCATGCAGCTCCCTGCTTTTTTGCAAGCGTGCACATGTAACTGATAATGAATTACACGGCTGGACGTGTGGCTTAGCACCGACATCAATGGAGATATCAAATGTATGCGATATGAACGTAAGTTAACATCATTGGGTCAAAAGTGTATTTACATAACCATTTATTTATGTGACGGAGCAGTCTCTGTTTTAAATCGCCGCGCTACGTGAACCAGAGCCAGATACACACCTTCACCCACTCTCCTCACGGCAGCTGCCATGTGCCACCAGCGCCTCGCCCTCCTCCCCATGGCCGGCAGACGGAGGCCCCCCTCCTGCTGGCTGGCGGTCGCCAGCGCGCGAGCCGCATAATGCAGGAGGTGTGGTCGGCTGAGTGGTGTCGCGCGATCCCGGCGTCATCAGCGACTTTCCCGACAGGTGCCTCGCAGCCCCTCCCACGCCCATCGGCGACCGTTCCCACGGCCGGGCCGGCGCGACGCCAAACGGGCGCGGTCGTGTCTTTAGAGGCTGGAGAACAGGCACTCTCTGGGCGCGATGGCGTCATTCAACGTTTTTAGTGCCAGAAGTTTCTAAATATGTTTTTGTTTCGTTACCAAGACGTGTCTTAAGATCATGCGAGCGCCTATAATATTCATATGAAACGTTCCAGTACAGCAGCATGAAACGATGATCAAAGCATGTATGTTGAACATGTATGTACATGAACATGTACATGTATGTTGAACACACTGTGACCAGTACGGATCGCACGATCAAAATCTTATTTCTGGTCGCTGGCAGTAGGCACGGACGTATTGTGTCGCTCATCGATTTAACTGGGGTCCGATCCTGCAAGGGTGACGATAGTTGCGTTTACCAGGGATTTAAAAACGGCAAGTTCGGACCACAAAATGCATGTTGAATGTTAAGAGATTGTGATTCGATATAATGGTATTGGGTTGAGCAGCCGCCTCGCGTGACTCGGCTCAACTCCCGTGCGCACCCACGCTGGCCGCGTCGCTGGCGCCCGCCGCCGGGAGGCCCTGTGACACAGTGCATATCCAAGAGCATGCCACTTGCATACCAGATGAGCCGGGTCCATCCGGGAGACACATGTCCGGCACTGTACCGTGAATATTTCAACCGCTCTCCGCCTCCGCTTCATATTGGATTACAGAGACAGAAAGGGCTGCATTAGGGCGTGGCTCGTGTGGCGTGCTGCTTCCAATCCAGAAGGAATTGTGATGCAAAGCGACGAACAATCGCTTTACTCTGGACACGGGCACGCGCGGCGTCCCGGAGGGACCCGACCTGCGTCGCAACCATTACTAATTTTGCTCGCGGAATCCTTGGAGCTTTCTGGACTGGGTCAGAGGCTTCAGCAGCATTTGGACGAAACGCGCCTAGTCTCAGTCAAAATGCTGACTCAATGTGTACATGAGTGACACGTTACATGTACAGCCATACTGCGGCACGCCTGCTTTTGCAGCGTATTTCGTTGACACTGATAATGAAACTCCGTGGAAATAAGGAAGCTGACAAACGCCTTTATGGAGACCACGGTTTCTATAGTTTTAAACCAACCAGACGGCTCAAGACAGCAATATGTCTTCGCAGGTGGGCTTTGTGTGAATGGCGACATTTTTTTTCACATCGGGCTTGAAAACATGGCATTTCGTGAGGCCGCTGTCCGAACAGTATTCCATACGTCCAGAAAACCACACCTCAAACACTTTTCAAATATTGACATTTGTCGGCTGTCCCCGAGCTGTACCCACTTGAAGCCCTGAACTCTACATATTGTGACGGTTCAGCATTTTTAAAAGTAGCTGCAAGGATCCGAACTGGGTATTTCTGAAATTTACCGTGAGCCACTGCATGCCTATCTGGTTTCAAATGCAGTGTTGCTCGTATTGTAATTACAGCTCGAAAATGCATCCCGCAGTGCCTAGCTACTCGACGCTTTGGCCCCGCCAGCTCAGCACACGGCCCATCCAGTTTCCCTGTGGAAGGAATGATGGGCTTACCCAGTAGACATCCCGCTGACCATGTCAGCTGATGCACTCAAGGAGATCTGTCAACAAGCCGTGGCTAGCAGTGCTCGATGTCGAGATTAGAAACGAAACGAGCTGTGGCCTTATCGGTTATGCGAAGCCATATTTGACGTCAACTGCATCCCACCTTATTGACTTCTTGCAAGACTTGTAACCGATCCTACAAACACCACATCGCTGACTTAATCTGCGGAGTGTGTCGCACGATATCCCCGTACCCAGTGCACACGTGGGCCTTAGAGTGGGGAGTATAGCTACTGACGCAAGCGTCTCTGCAGTAGGGAACGGGAGCCACACAGTGGACATATGCACGAAGACGAAAAAAATGCATCACTGAGGGACCTTGCCGGTATTTGAGTCGAAGTAGGATTTCGCTTTCGATTGATGCGCTACCGCTTGGACGCACACACAACTTTCCCTTTCATTGATATTGACGTTACCGACGTTGTCTTGTTGAAATCACATTGTTTTTACGCTTAGCCCATGCATAAGCTGCCTCCTAGTTTATTTTAGGGAATGTTCCATATTCCATGATACTGAGGCAAGCACCAGATATGGTGAAATTAACTCATCCGCAACTATTGGTATGTTTTTGCATGTTAAGGGCTGCTCTAGATAAGAATACTATTAAATGAATATGCCCCTCAATACTTCACTTTTTAATTGCGTCATGAAACGTTTATGTTACGTCAGAGTGGCTGTCAAAACGTCCATGCGAAATTGCCACAGTACCGAACAGGCTGACTCACCTGTAGTGCTTCAAGATCTCGAGAGGTGTGCTGATCGGTTTTGTGTATGGCAGCTGCTGGCAGAGTTGTTGATAGAATGATTTTAGGTCTCAAAAAAGGGTCGGGCTGTCAACTGAACCGAATGATTGTCGAAGTGGCTATCTCAGTTCAAACCCCCACACAAATGTGGAACACTGCCATTAACACATTCACATACGGGGAAGACTTCGTTTCCAACGCCACCATCTTTTTGTTTTGGTTCGGATAAGAGCCTTTTCGGCTAACACATCCCCCAACTGCACTTCTCCTGGCTGACCGTCGGCCCGGCCCCGTGATGGCTCGTGCCCGCGGGATGTAGCGCGCGACATTTTGCTGTGTCTGCGCTCACTACAGTCCAGAGCCGACTGACGCGACTCTGCAGTCAGGTTATGAGCCGCCTCATTGCAGCAAGACGCGAGTACCCGTGCGCCGCGAAGACGCCAGATGTCCGCTGCGGCCTCTGGCCTGTCTTCATGAGGTTCGCCATGGCAAGCCCGATGCCCGTTGAGGTTGCAGATACAGGTGCATGTATATATGTGCATTCATCAAAGTTCCACGGCAAAGACATTATTCGGCCAGGACATCCTCCTGACCAATCTGTCTTGGTATGGCGTTACTGGTGCTGGATGACTGAGGAGTTATTTGAGTGGGTGAGGGCAGGTCATGCAAGGAGGATGGCTCACTTTCTCGAAGTTATACGATGAACCGCATGGTTTGGCTGTCGATCCTATCTCTCGTATTCTGTCAACCAACGTTGTTTATGAAGGCTTATTACCGCCTCTTCTCCTTCTCTGACGAAACCGTGCACGCGTTCTGCGCTCCGACCGGCCGAGTGTCGTCTACCTTTACTAACGGGATAAAACTTATCTTACGTTAACTTCATTTCCGGTTCGGTGCGAGATCTTTCAAAATGAACTAGTTGAATAATTATATTATGGCCGCTGGTTGGAGAAAAAGTTAAGTTTGCAAACGCTTACTTGAAGTAAGCGGTTCAACTTTGCATGCCTCAAGAATTAAAAGAATTGTTGGCAAAATTGTTAGTTCTGGTCTATTATAGGGGGGGGGGGGCATATATTCCGAATGTCGTGAAAGACTGAAAAGACGTCCTGGTCGTTTTGTATAAATTAAATCACTACCGCACTTCGGACTTACTCAAATCAACATCCAGGTGCACTTGATCCCTCATATTACGTGCTACCAGTGTGCAGACAATGGAATGACCAAAAGCCAACCACACAAAATTACAAAGTGATCAGATTGGCCGCAAGAACCATCACCGGATTCAAAACGTTCTATCGTATAACTCCGGCCCTGAATTGCCTATGGCCGTGGACTGACGTCTTGGTGGCGCACTGAGACGTGACCAAAGCGCTTAGGGCACGGGGGGAGCGAGGTGCACCTCACCAGGCACTCTGCCCCACGCGCTTTTGTGTCGACCCCGTCAGAAAAAAAAACTCGTCAGAGGGCGTTTTGGTATCGGGCCGCGGTCGCCTGTCACAGTCGGCCGCCGTCGCGCGCCTGTAACGCAACAACATGGGGCCAAGGTCAGATTTCCGAGCGTGTTAAGATTTTGACTGATGACCACTGGCTCGCATGGGACCCAGCTCATGTTGCATGCATATGTCTGTTTTCACTCTTTGGTCATTCTTCCTTTCTAACATTGCTCATCGTATTGCATGTTTTTTCTCATGGCGTACATTTGAATATGTTCTGAGACACGTCCTGCAGCTCCGTCGAATTGCCGGCAGCTCAGCGATGACGCAGCAGTCGTGCGCGTCTTTACGCGCCCGAGGGCCCACGCACGCGCGCCTCGAACCGGGCGCTCCCAGCCGGCCCGCCGCTTCCGCGCCGGGACACGAGGGGGTCCGACCAGGCGGAAACGAGCGGCGGTGATCGGAGATGGAAGACCGTCCGCAGACGAGACGGTAGAATCGAAAGAGACCTTTGAGACGCCGCACCGCGCAGGGCACGGCGGAGAGAGAGAAACGGCTGCGAGACGGTGCAGTCCGCAGACGACCAGCCAACTTCCGGCGGAAGTGCACGGCTTCCGGTCGTTGCGCGGCGCGCCGTGAGCGGCGGTCCGGACTGGACATAATGACAATCATAATGGCCTTCTGACGACTTCCCGCCGGAAAGGAAGACTGTAAATGTTCATGCTGGGCATCAGCAGTCGACCGTTTATCTGATGATATAATTATTCCGGGACGGGCATGTGACCATATCGCCTGCCGGGTTAGCGAGTGGCCGGTATGCACACTTTTAGACAGGGCGCAGAAGATCCGGGTAGGTGTGTTATTTTTGAAGAGGATCCGTTCTGAGGATCCGTTCAGTACACAAACGCCTTTATCCCTGCGTCAGCTTCGGTCACTACGCTGTTTAGAAAGTGCTTGATCGTGGATCTTTTCTCGTCAGTTTGGGTGGCGCCTCAAATAAAACTGAAAATGTGCCATGCTAGAAACCTATGGTATGTTCCGATCATGCAGTTTACGGTAGTGACAGCAAGCTTGTTTGCTTAGCCCAAAGTCCATGCAGGACAGCGCATCAATAAAATGCTGACATACCACACTTGGCCCAACAGGGATCACTTCGTTCGTCAAAAGTTCCTTAAGCACACAGCAGCAAATATGTACCTATTTTCAATACACTCAGCCTGAACATCATCTTCCCGTGTAAATATTTGAAGAATGAGTGTACTGATCTCCACCGCGGCCTTCCCCGGAAGTTGGCTCGCCGCGCTTAAAAAAGACGAGATGGGTGCTGATGTGCTGGCGTCGACGCCCGCACATTCGCAGTAACCATTTAACGGTGGATGACTGGCTCCTTTTTCAGCTTTTGATGGATATTTCTAGGCAATTCTGAAGCATGTAATGTGTGTGTTGCCGGCAGAAGGGGAAGCAGACGTGGATGTATCACGAGTGTCCTGTATTGATGATTGTGATCCTCGCACGATTGGAAGCAGGCGTAGGTGTATCACGAGTGTCCTGCATTGATGATTGTGATGCTCGCACGATTGGCAGCCGTGGTTTCGTGCCAGTCAGTTTACTGTCAAAGGTGGCCATCATTCTGTTTTTTATTCCGCCTTGGTCCGTTGCTTAGTCTCTTTCTTGAATTGACGGAGCCTTAAAAAGAATGCTGTCGGTCGGTGGCGGTCTCTCCTTCTGCTCGATCAGCGGGTGGCACTGATTCCTCCTGAAGTGGCGATAGGATGTCCTGATTGCCTCCGACGTCCAGCAAAAGCAATGCTGATGACGTGACGCCCCGCGGCGCCGAGGGCCGAAAGATGCCGCCGTGTGCGTGCCTACACCGACCCATATTGCTCGTTTGGACGGAGTCCCGACGAGCCAGTCTCGGGACGGCGTGGCGGCAGAGAGTGTGTCACCACATTAGTGCTAACGTAATTAGCGCGACCGATGGAACTGTGACGACATTAGATCTACGCGACATGATTTCTGCTGCAAAAAAAAAATGTCTACAGTCCGTACTTTAACGCAGCCTTACTTCTACCACGAACACTAAAGCACGACATTAGTACTACGCGACAGACTTATGCTTAAAAAACTTGTCCCCATTGCTTCTGCTGCAAGCCTTCCACAGGCTTCAATCATGCGCAACATTGCTTCTACTGTCAGTACTTATGCCAGACATCAGTATGACACAACAAAATATATGCTTCAAAGCTTATGTTTGCCATTACTGCGCTGCAGATGCTCCTGTGTCTTTACCGACGTGCGCCACAAGATCTACTAGCGATACTTCTACACAACTTAAGTGCTACACTACAAAAGGTGTACTTCAAACTTTCCCTTTGTCAGCTTACAACACCGCACGCTACAACATCAGTTCCAGTACAAGACTCTTACGGCTACGTGTTTAACGTCTAGAGTTTTTACTGATACCCGATGCACAACAAATTCAGAACATGATGCACTATTATGAATTACAAACTGTCGCCACCACGAATTTGTCACTGCAGGACTGCCCACTTGGCCTGCCCCCTCCAACCGCCAATTCGTTTCTATGCAGATGCTGGGTACCCAACGTCTGTTTGAGGGCAACCTGCGATTCGCGGTGGGAATTTGCTAATTCAGTTCGCCTGCTATGCCAAGTCACCTTGCCGCTTGGTAGTCGAGGCTGCAGCTAAAGTGGAGGAAATCATATTCTGAGTATGGTGTGAGGTGCGGAGCGCAACGATCTGATGTGCTGCGACGTGTGTAGCACTGCGCTGAGTCTGCCAAGGCTTGGCTCCTGGGACATCATTTTATTGGTAAGTAAAGAAGCACATAGCTTCATCTAACACCTGTAATAAATACAATATATCAGAGTCAGAAAGTGCACTTCAATGATCGTGGAAACGTACTGAAACATGCAACGCTTGGCGCCTGGTGTAGCCACTGCCAGTCTTAGCTCAGCCTCACAACAGTATAGCAAGACGGCCCTTCTCGACCTTGCCTGCAATATGACCGGATGCGGGGCATCAATGGTGGGCTTGTGCTTCGTGTCAAAGACAGGACGGAACAGAAAAGCACGGGACCGAAACGAGAGGTTAGACTACAAGACAGGCTACATAATTGCTTCTACTTCTACTGCAAAAGTAGAAGTAGCATAGCAGAAAACATCACATGAGAAAGGGGATCGAGGACATACAAATCCTAATCACAGAGGACAGGAGAAGGGATAGGATCGGGGACTGATTATGTCGTAATATGACCTTTGCAGTTGGTGCACCAAAAAAAAACAAAACAAAAACAATAACGATGTAACAGGGGAAGCCCCATTAAACAACAGAGGGAGCAGGCCTTAGGACTGCAGAGAATAGTACAGGTTTGGGCCAAGGACAGGAAAGAGGATTAAGAACAAAATGAGAACAGAGGCTAGGGAAGCGCTGGACAAAGGGAGGGTAGAAGATGGGTCAAAGCTCTTGCCCTCTGCCCCGCTCTAAGATGGGGGACAGGGTAATGCAGCAGGACAGCACAGCGCAACACATGACAAACCGCGTGATACCGGACTGAGCAGAGGGTCACAGGACAGGACCGAGAACAGGGCAGACCAAAGGACCGAGTGGGACCAAGTAGAGCGCAGGACCGGCGTTGGGATATGGCAGAGGGCAATGCGAGACGGAGGATAGGACAAGGTATAAAGCATGGCCGTGCTGCGCTTATGACGCCACGTTACTTAGGGCATGGACGGAGAGGAGAGGCAGGTGGCAGACGGCAGTACTGGCAGAAAGACAGAGGGCAAAACAAGGCAGACCCAGTTTTGTCCTGTCTTATCTTGAGACCGGTCCTGTCCCGTCTTGCTTTGACCTGTTCTCTTGCCTACCCCGTCCTTTAATTTTCTCTGCCCTGCCTAGCCCAACCCCGCCCAGCTTCACAAAGCGTATCATAAAGCCTACAAAAGCATGTCTCAGGGCAGCCTTGCGGCCTCTCGCTCCGTTCCATCTCAATGTCGTATGCCGTGCAGTTTCGTGCCCTCTTGTTAATTAATTATTGTCGAGGAAGTAACGTTGCGTATAAATGAGGGACGTGTACTTTTTCAGAAGAGGAAAAGACACGTGTAGGTTTTGGAACGCCTATTTTTCCGTGTGTCGCTATTATTGCGTATAAGAATTGGTCCTGGTGCTGCGCAAAGTTTTATATTTTAAGAAAGGGCTGAGTTTTTGCAGCAGAAGTGATGACATGTGTAAGTTGAAGTATAGGTTTTGTCGCTGTGCTCCAATGTCGCGAAAACGCATTTGCAGTAGAAACAATGTCTCGCATAAGCAACGACTGCACACGATTTTTTTCCGTACAAATATTGACGGATATACTTTTGTGATTTAGAAGTTTTGCCGTGGAGCACTAATGTCGTGTATACGTATTGGTAGTAGAGGTATATTGTAACACACCTGTTGGAGGCAAGGAGTTGTTCCCGTAGCACTAATGTCGCGGAACCGCAAGCAGAGCAAGGATGAGCAGCGTGTTGCCCGAGCGTCAGGGGTGGCAGCAGGTCGAACCGAAGGGCAGCAGAGCTGACATGTTCGCGGTGGGGACTACCGTTCGCGGGCTCGTCGTGGCAGCTAAAATTAAGTGAATGACAAACGATGGCTGCTTGCTCACAGCCGACAAAATCAGGGAAGGATGGTAAGAAAATATACTAACAAAATTGTAGGCATGAGCTTGGTAATCGGCGCAAGATTTGGAGAAAAATAGGGGGCGCTTTGCGGCATACCACAGGACATCGAGGGGTACCGATACAATCGATGCAGCAAAACACACATATTATGTACCAACGTTTGCGGAGTTCCACAAGCTCCCCCACTGTGCATTATTTACGCGTTCCTTCCCGTCAATCATGAGTAAAGGAAACACGCGCAAAAAGCGTCCCACTGGTCTAGCGATCTATCAGGACTGTGCGACGGATATCATGCTGTAGATTCTGTTACGCGTCAGATCTACATCAGAGGCCCCACGCTACGGATGCAGAGTGGGCACTTACAGCTCCTGAACCAAGCGGCATGTTGTAAGAAGGGAGATATTATAGGTATGTGTTCAGAAGATATTGTGTAAACCTAGGATACGTAACACAAGTGTATCATATAAATATATAAAATGGGTGTATGATATAAATACATAATATAAGTGTGAGGTATTGTAAGTAGGTGAATTGTCAGAGCGGCAGATGTACTATGTAAAGCGACCAGCTATGAACCGACCGGCAAAGACCGACAGCAAAGCCCGCACCGCTGCAACAGATCCAAAGAGTGATGAAGTCACAATCTCCCGCAGGTTTGTTGTTGGCAGCCGTGAAATCCGAGAACAAACGCTGAGTACATGCTGTAATGGTCCGCCCAAAATGTGACAGGCATGTGATCTAAGCCAGCAAAAGACGAATGCAATGCACGTGCGCCTGTGCTTACAACGCATCTGTTAAACTGACAGCCTTGCGCCTTCAGCATGACTTGAGCTGACTATCTCTTGCGACGCTTCAAGAAAGCTCAAAAGTCTTAGTTGCCGCTCAACAAACATTTTAAATGCCCCTGTGTCGCAGCATTTGCAATGCGTGCGCATGCAAAACGGTACCATACGGGCAGTGACTCGTACGTCGCTCATAATGCGTTTCACCGTTGTCTCTACAACACCTCGACAAGCTCCGGAGTGTAGCCTCGTCTGATCTCCGCGCCACCCGGAGTCCCCGTCGGTCCAGCCAACGACCGGTTCTCAGACCGCAAACCACCGCCACTGACGACGACTGCTCCGCCGCCGAGTCCCCGCCGCCGCTGCCGCCGCAGGCGCGGACCGCCGCACCGCCGAGTCCCCGCCGCCGCTGCCGCCGCTGGTGACCACCGCTGCACCGCCGAGTCCCCGCCGCCGCTGCCGCCGCTGCCGCCGCTGGCGCCGCTCCCGCCGCTGGCGCGGACCGCTGCACCGCCGAGTCCCCGCCGCCGCTGCCGCCGCTGGTGACCACCGCTGCACCGCCGAGTCCCCGCCGCCGCTGCCGCCGCAGGTGACCACCGCTGCACCGCCGAGTCCCCGCCGCCGCTGCCGCCGCTGGTGACCACCGCTCCACCGCCGAGTCCCCGCCGCCGCTGCCGCCGCAGGTGACCACCGCTCCACCGCCGAGTCCCCGCCGCCGCTGCCGCCGCAGGTGACCACCGCTCCACCGCCGAGTCCCCGCCGCCGCTGCCGCCGCTGGTGACCACCGCTCCACCGCCGAGTCCCCGCCGCCGCTGCCGCCGCAGGTGACCACCGCTCCACCGCCGAGTCCCCGCCGCCGCTGCCGCCGCAGGTGACCACCGCTCCACCGCCAATCCGCCGCCGCCAGCGACGACTTCCGCTTCATCGCCAGGCCCCGCCGCGGCTGCTGCCGCTGGCGACTACCGCTCCACCGCCAAGCCGCGGTAGCCGGCGCCGCCGAGGGCTTCACCGTCAAGCCGCCGCCGCTGGCGACCACCGCTCCACCACCAAGACGCCGCCGCCAGCGACGACCACCGCTCCATCGCCGAGCCGCCGCCGCCGGCGACCACCGGTCCGCCGCCAAGCCGCCGACGCCGGCGACGCGACGCGGCGTGGCAATCATTCCCGCCGACAAAGTATTCAATCTCCGTGTGAACCGGCATGCGTCTCGGCCGGGGCACGTGTCGACTCCACGGCCAGTGCGGCCCAGAATATCCGCGGCCGCGGTCCGAGCGCCGCCACCGGCCCCAGCCCCACGCGGCGGCTCGGCGTCTGTTTCCGACTCGTCCGACATCGCAGGTTATTAGCGGCGCAAACTCTCACGGCGATGGCAGCGCTGGCCTGTGGGAAGCATTAGGGAAGGAAGCGGGGTTTTTGGAACAATCAATGTTGGGACAGGATGGGACGGACCGATCGCTAAAGGGAATGCTCCACATTTGAAGAACTTGAAAGAAGCTCCAGCATAACAAAACAGACTCATGCATAATTATGTTTTTTTTAATTGGAGAAGAATGTTTTAGTACACAAAATATATTTTGCAGTAAATATGCTCCTCAAACTTCATTGTTTGATTACGTCAAGGAACGTTTGTACGACGTTGAGGTACTGCCAAACAAGCCGTGAGAAATTGCCACTTACTTGTAGCACTTTGAACTCGTCGAGAGTTGGAAGCATGGACTGGAAGTGTTCGCCGAGCAAATATCATGATGTACTCGTGCTTTTGCCCTTTTTCGTGGTGTTCTTGTGTATTTATATTTGAATTATTGTTCACTATATGTATGTGCTCGTTTATAGCGTTATTCTGAAGTTATTCGATTCGAAGTATTATTTCCGTAATAACTAGAAAATGCAGAAACTATGTCCAACTTCATGCAGCACAAGGAGTGTTTCGTGAGTGAAGCTCGCACAGCCTGCTCAACATTTTTTGGGAGCCAACTGAAGCCCACTATTTTTGGAAATCGCGCTCACTGACGCCATATCTGAATGGCTGGACAATAATACTCTTCCTGGCCTTGACCACCGCCAGGCCTGTAGCGTAGCACTATTTGAATGACTTTGATATGACATCATGCACGTCTGAATGACCTTGAATAAGTCCGAACGAAAAAGTTTTCACACCTTCGCAGGTCTGTAGCTCAGAAGCTAGAGGGGTTTTGGTCTTAAGAAAGGCAGGGTTGTGAACAGTACTGAAGGATCTTCAGAATGGCTATTTCAGCTCAAATCCTCATAGAAATGTGAAACATCCGTTCAATGACAGGCAGCTACATTGGTTGAGTAGACAATCATGGCCGACTGTCACACGGACTAAAGTTTGTTCAATCTCGATGTCTCAGTTAAGCAGACAAAAGTTGGCACACAATTCAAATTAGTTTACTTGTGGAAGCTGCGTTGCATTACGGCGTCCGGAAAGGAGCTGTAAATCGCCGAACGACCTGTAAACAGTGTCCTAGAAGTGCCGACTTTAGGTGTAAAGCAACACCCTATGAGGAGGAAATTTTTCACTCCTTTTCTCCATCTTTTATGTGAATTTTTGCACTCCTGCCTGACTGTCTAATCGCACATGCCAAGCCCCTATTTCCCTTTCGGAGGTTTTCAGATGTCATCCAAAAGCGAGCTCATTTGAAGCCACCAAGCATAAACGAGACTCCGCAGAGCCTGGACACCTATGGCTATGTCCTCACCTACATCTGAATCATGTCTATGTGTGCACAGAGCAAGGGCGCCAGGTACGCCAAAGCCCAAGAACCCCAGCGACTCCAGCCGCTTGAACGCATTAAGTTTGATTTGTTTACAAAATGTATCACAATCCGCAGCTGTGTACCAAATGCAAGGTTTTCACGCATCCCCTTTTTTTGGGTCACCACCACACCACAAAAGCAGAGCCTGGTGCAAGCACGAGCAAGGCCTGGTTGAGAATTTTACTGCACGTATTTCTTTTTTCCCGAGGACACCTGACTACCAAATTGCATCACTCCCGAAATGCAGGAGTGAAAAGTTCAAGAAATGTCTTCTAAATTAAATTTACAAGACGAATATCGCCACTTGAGCACTTATATTAACAGATTTTAAGTCCAATCAGCTGATGACAAAATTTTGCGAGAAAAGTGCTAGTCTTTATATTTATTTAGCTACTTTTGCTTTTCTTGGTATCATATGAGTGTGATACCACTTTATTCTTCTTTCCTTATGCATTGCCTTTACAGGTACCATCTGCTGCTTAAAATGGTTGACCAATTTCTCTGCAAGATGCTCCAACTGCAAATTTGTACGTATTTCATACATAAATTGGATTAATTCGCCAGCCGCCCAAACATGTTTGATATGCACCCAACAGCGAACAATTCACGGGGAATGAAGGAGACAATTTGAAGCACCCAACTTATTTTTACCGCCATTTTTGCCCTGTTACACCCTAGGTTAACCGTTTTCTTGGTTCATGGCTGTACTCAATGATGATAAATCCAGGCCTTTCGAGTGTCTATCTCACCAGGCTACCTGGCAAGGCTATCGTGTGCTGCCTTGGGACAGACCTGACGCAGCTAATACAGAAGTGTTTCATGACGAAATTCTGCCCTCTGGAGATGTTCATCATGCACACCTCTTACTTGTTTCGTATTTTGATCTCGTAGGTTGGTGGGCATGATTGATATTTATATTTAGTGGGGGTGAGTGGGATGAGTCTGTCTGCCAGCAGACCATGCAAAAGGTACTGACTTTTTGTCGTGGAGAAGCACTAAGAAGCCAGTAAGTCTCCTGTGGGCAAAGTAGTTGCTTGCCTTACCTGCTCTCAACACGTGATTGGTAACCAGAGTTAGTCATTTTCTGTTTTAATCCATCGAGTTTTGTCATAAGACAAATTATGGTGCCGTCCCCCGTCGCAAGGCATGCAATGGGCTTATTTGTTACATATTTTGGGATATTTGCCCTACATTTCTGAAAGTGGCCCCCCATGGCTGCTATAGCCAGATGTTTTCTAAAGTTGTCATGGTTTGCTGATCGGCAAATAGCTGTACTGTATATGTGCACTATATTTTTTAACGCGGGTGTACTCTAAGCTGCATAGCAATTATAATATGAGTTAAATATTAGCATGTAACAAATGGTCAGACCATCCTATTTAAAATGTGAAGCCAACATCTCAAACTTTGTTATTAAATATCAATAAACAAGCCTAAATGGATGCCTTTGCTACAGCTGAAAAGCTGTAGCAAAGCTACAGCAATACTGGCATGGTCAGCTAAAAGTTATGCTTCTTTTGGAGAAGAGAGATTGTTTTGTGGAGCATACCCATTATTGCCCTTGACATAGGCTAACCATGACAATCAAAATAAGTTGTTAAAAATGATTTCAAGTGTTTTGATTCGCGTGTCGCCATTTTTGTCTGATGTCAACAAACATACACAAATGAACTGAATAAAATGGAAGTTGAAACCAGCCAAAAATTAGCTTTCTCATATTTTTATCACGAGTGCTGCCGTCAACATATGCGTGAGTTTAGATGATGTTCAACATATGGGCTACTTTAAATTAGGTTTAGTTGGTTAAGTGCATGGCAAGTGGCAATACACATTGTGCAAGAACCAGTAACTCACAACTGCTGCAGTGATACAAACAGGTTAGACAGGATGAGATGAAGTAAGGCCTTTTTAGGTTAGTCCTAGGCTACTTTCATGGAAATAAGCATTGGTATTTTGTAAGAAAAAGTGACAAAATATTCGTTTTCCCTGACCACATCTTAACAGAATCCCGAGGTATGTCTATTGCGTTTGACTTAGTGATGAGGTGATGTGTAGGAGTCCAAGGTTATTTTGTTTGGGTGTTTTATGCTTGTTGAATTTTCCGTTGTTATTTTGTTATTGAATTCATTTTTGTTTTGTTTTAAAAGTGCTGTGGAAGGAAATGATAAGTGCCGCATCAAATTATTGGTGTTAATAATTTTGTATGCTCATAATATTGTCATGAAATTACTACGCTTTAGCACGCGCCCGGTTGGCCGGCTAGATACCCTTCGCTCGGGTGGGGAGGGGGAGTTAGGCGGGGAGGGGCAATTTGACCCCCTGAGATCTCGGGAACTAAGAAGGCTAGAGACACCAAATATACAGGGTGTCTTGACCTATACGTGAACTCACTTAGGTTAGGTTTCAGCTTCCTAGGTCATGACCTTCAGGTCAAATCAGGTCAAACGAGGTCAAATTCCAGGTTTGTCTCCAAAGCGCTCCCAGAACCTAGGCAACTGTCTCTAAGCAAAAGGTCCCAAGCCCATTTGAGGTCACTGACCTTGTTTGACCTTTTGAAGGTCATGGTGACCAAAACCGATGCAAGACTGCTCTGAGTTTTGCATTTGAATAAGCGACAAAAATTATGCCAGGCAGTATGCTCCTAAAATAAAAAGTTCGAACCGGGTCATCTTAGGTCAATGAACTGTTCAGACCTCTATGAAGTAAATTGAAGATGTATCATGCGTGCGGTTCCTGCTGCCAATAAATTCGAAATGAGCACCAGAAGCTATCGCATTAAAGATGTTAAAAAACAAAATAGTTTTCCCAGGTTCCTGATATTACGTCCATGCCAACTTGCAATAGTTGTCTTTGTTTGCTGAGGCATCAGTCACGAGCTCATAAGTTCCAATTTTTGTGAATTGATTTTTTCACTCCAACACAGTCTTTTTGCCATGAATTGTTTCACTCCCACCCCAGTTCAAAAGCGATTCTAGCTCCCTGCCTGTAAATGAGCTTGGTATATGAATTTTCCGCAAGCTAGGATTCTTTCGATTGGAGTGGAGATCTTTATATAGTTTACGAGTCTGTTAAGCAAAAATGTTAGATTCGTAAAAAATATGTTCATTTTGGTGACTTCGTTTAGGAAGGCAAACGGAAAGCATTGCGCGGCTCCGCCCAGTTACGCCAAACGCGAAGAGGAAAAACTAATCTATACCAACGCCTTGCGCTTTCCTGATATTTCTGCTGGTGACATGGTTGGCATAAGCCATTCAATACATGCCAAATAAATTCCGTGCCACTGGCGAGAAGGTTACATAGATTTGCAAATAAGTACCGAAGAGCACAACTGCAGCGGCCGCCAGCTCTCTGCCGTCTCCCGTTCCGCACCATAAGACATCGAGATGCCCTCGGCCCTCGCTCTCCCTCTGCCTGAGCGGGGCGCCGCCTCGCACGAGACGCCGCCGGTCGTGACTGGGCGACATCGCCGGTCGACCACAGCCGGTGGCCAGGCAAGCACCGCCGGGTGACAAGGCGCCGTAGCTCGGGCCAACGACTGTCCCCTGGCAAGATACCGCGCCGCATGGCCGCCCGGCTCGGTGGCCGGCCGCCGGCGATGTGACGCCCCGGCCCAGACTTCGGAGCGCGCCGCAGCGTGACGGGGAGGCTGGAGCAGTGTGTGGCTCATCACTACAAGGAGCGCTTGCACGTGGCTGACATTCGCTAGCGCGCAGGAGACTTTTTGGTCGTGAGGGTGGTGCGCGAATCCACGGAGTCTAGTGACAGCACGCTTACCGAGATGCACGTCCGTTGGTTCGCGGCAGATTCCGTACGAGTCAGGAGAGAACGACAGAATGCCAACTGAGCGATTTGTAAATATCAAGTCAAAGATATACTGAAAGTACTAACTTGTGATCAGATTGTGATCAGTTTTTTTCACAGCGTTGCCCTTTCCGGGAGTTTTTTTCACAGCATAGCCCTTTCAGCTGGCCTTGTCTTTTCCGGGAGTTACTCGTTCGCCTGCATAACAAAACCATGATTGCGCTGATGGACATACAACCTTTCCGTTGATACGCAACAGAGCTCATGTCGGCCGTTTTTTAGATCCCACCAACAAATAGAGGAACTATGTGTAATAAGGCTGCTTATTTAAAGAGCTGGCAACTACGCTCCTCCAAAACCTTATAAGCGTCGGCGAACATCCTTGTGTCCGAGGGCCATACCAGGAATGAAGGTTTAATTATATGCCGGATTTCCGACAGCTATTACAAAACCATTCGCGTGTAGTTCGTCTCGTCTATTTTGCGAGCACAGCGTATCCATCCAGGTAAATCTGGCTATCCAGGTCCCAGATCAACCGGGTGTTGTTTAGAAATACTGAACGTCAAAAGGCATGCAATTTTGTTCTCACTCTTATCATAACTTTTTGGGCACTTACTTCCAGAGCAACAGCTATAGAAAGAGCCTGAAAAGTAAGAGTAAGTGGGAAGGAGGGAGAGAAGTAAGTAGAAAAAGGGCATAGGTGTGTACAGACGATACGCTCCTGGCGAGTGGGAAGTGTGTTCCTCCAGATATAGCCTAGATACATTAATACATGGATACAAACAGCAACAACTTCGTTGTCTGATACACACGATAATCTGCACGTGCACTCCACAGGTGCGATGTGAACATGAGGGTGCGGTCCGTTCGTGAGCATTCACCCGTCGGGCTCTGCAGTCCCGAGACGCACGTCAGGCGTCCGATATTCACGCACGGCCCTCGGTGACACCCCAGAAAACAGAGCCAAGCTGCGCTGAGTGCAGGGTGTAGGGTCCGGAGGCGTTTGGTATCCGCGCGACGACGATGCCACCGAAGTTGTTCCGCAACCGTTCCAGCGCTGCGGAAGCTGTATGTGGCATGACACCGTCTTTGGACTTTCTTTGCAAACAGTACTTCCTGCAAGTATCTTCGGACTGCCTTGAGGGTGCACTAATGCTGTTGTTCATCGACGTTTGCTTCCCTCCCCCCCCCCCCCCTCCATCTCCCCCTTTGCCACCCATTGCCACCACGGGTGCCCCAGTGATGTTTTATGGAGCCATAGCACATACACACATTGGGTTGGGTCGTGACAAATTAGCTAAGATCGCAAGTAAAAGTGTTGTTCGCTACCTATTGTTAAGAGCTTGTGAGATTTTTGGGGTAAATTTGTAAATAATCTTAAGAGAATGTGTCGTTCTCGTTTACACCCAGTGAGAAATTTTTCATTGCATCATTTAAATCAAGTATTCATTTTTGCACTCTTTAGGTATAATTTTCAGATTCGACACAAGCGTCTCCGCAAATCGTCTCATCTTTTCGACTCCTTACTCGCAAATCCCTTCCGCTGTTAGCCTGAGGAAGTGATTGGCGCAGACGCATCATGCATAATAAAGCTGTTGTTCTACATTCTCCGTAAGGGTTTTCGGACACTCGCACGTGGCGTCATGTATTGAGAGGAAGAGCAGCCTGCGTACCGATTGCAATTTCTCTACTGTTGAAGCCTGCAGATAGGTTCAATGCAAGCTTTAAAAAGAATACCAGCAGATTAGACTCATAAGCAATCAGCTGGATGTGGTTGGCGAGTTTTGTATCTCACAGACTTCCAAGCATCGGTTCGGTCTGCCAGTCTAACAAACATGGCGTACCCAATACCCATCGCCTGGCGGGCATTTCAATTAGTCTAAAAAGGTAAGTGGATGTACAAGGCAATTTTTAAGCTACTCAAGTGGATAGAAAAGACGTGTTAAAAATGTTCTTGAGCTACCTTTATTCCTTTTGAACACATTGAGTTGTTACATATTAAGTCGGCAAATTAGTATCAACGTAATGAAAGAAAAGGCGATTTAAGGAAGCCGGTTTAGCAGCCATAGTCCGTTCATGTCACTTCTACCCGATTATTTTTGAATACATAAGTAATGAGACCGAATCACTCGACAAATGCCAATGCATCAGCCATCTAAAATGCCACTCACACATAGGTTAGAGGCCACGCTGATTCTGACAAGACAACGTCTGCAATATTAATAGCGCCAGACGATAATGGTTATGCGTGCCTCAAAACGGCAACACATAATTCGGAAACGAGTCCTCCTTTGCCTCAAGCACAGTCCGTTCCGTCTTTGCCGCAGCTGGCGCGCTCGATGACGTGCGTCCCGCCCCACCACTGCAGCCATTGCCGCGGGACGAGCCGCAGGTCTTCTGGCCATTTGGTTATATCATGGTAAACAGTGGCAATTAAAGTTGGCGTCGGCTGACCGGTGCGGACGTATTTCTTCACGTTTTTGATCTCGTGTTGAACAGTCTTAGCTGCACGGCCTTTTGGCGGGTCTCCCCGATGGCGTCAGCGAGCACGGCCGGAAGAATGACTTCCGGTTGAGCCCAGCAGCCATTTCGCTGAACCAATGGTCGGACTGTGCGTTAGACCGCGTAGCCAAACCGCCGAGCCGATAAACACTACCAAATAACTGGCCGGTTTCCCCAAACAGGTGCGAAACAGGAATGCCAATACTGGCGCTGGAATTGCTATTAAAGTCAACAACGCCAAAAATTTCTCGTCTGCAGGTATTCCCTCGTACCAGGAGTGTCATTGCCTTCTAGGACCGAGCCTATGGTATTTCCTTATGCTGGCAGGCTGGGTGCTCGCGACTTTTACAGCGCGTCAACAGCTTAATTGCGACATTGTCAATGCAAGCAACAAGGCAAAAATAAAAAAGGCCAAGGTTAAAACCTTGGTATTCATGAAATTGCAACACAAATACCGCTTGCAAAGTCGCAGATCATTGAAAGTCACCGCACACCTCGTATCAGTCGCATTGCAGCGACTGAAACGTGCTCTTGTGGCCAGATAAATTGTCATATCTAGATGCTTTTTAGTGGCTTATACTGTCGCGTTATGGCGCACCGTGAGTCACTAGTAAAATGAAAGAGTCGGTCGACCAGGTGAACCATTGGAAATGCATTGATCTTGTTAATCTGTCAACGAGTCGAGCTACAAACCAAAAATCATGCCTCGGTTTTGTCGCCGGATTGGTATGAATAAAAAAGTATGGTGCCGTAGGGGGCGGTAAGGCTAGTCTCGAAATCTCAGTTGGTTCGAGTGCCTGCCTTCAATTTCACCCACCCGTGGTGGAGTGGATTTGTGTCACTTTGGGCATTTGGGACAAACTGTCAAGCATTGCGGCACGCTAAGCTGTCGCCACCATTTTTTGCCGCTCTTGGAATTTGGCGATCGGTGGTAGTGGTCAGAGAGCACAAGACAAACACTGCGCAGTGTGTTTTTCATCCCAGACATAAATCCATTTAAATGCCTTGACCAATTTTTAACAAAGATCTTTACGGAAAGGGCTGCTTGCGCTTTGAGACGAAAATTCGTAATCACGGACGCCTCACGTCAGGATGTGCAGTGTACACCACAATATTTTCTCTTGTTAGTCATAAAAAACGCCCAGCCCAGAGTATTGCTGGCGTCTAACGTCGCGTGAAAAAAATACATTTTTGTCGCCGAGCAACCGGCTGACATGCTCTTACACTTCGCCCTTCCTTAGAAGCAAGGCTTTCCATTGTCGTGGCCTTGTTAGGGTTGAAATTGCGAGATAAAGCATGCTGTGCTGCCACTCCTGCTGAGCTTCATCCACGTTTCTGAGTCGGCCTCTTACATTTCGAAATGACGTATTCCTATAAAACTCATCCCAACCCACGAAAACATAGAAACAGAGAAATATCCGTCAGGAGTGAGATGTGCAACGCTAGCTGCATGTCTGCATTCACGACACACACAAAAACAACTTACGGCCATGATCCAGTACACCATATAGGTGATGGCATCCATTTGTTTTCTACGTGCCATTTAGATCAGCTTGAGACGAAAATTTCAAAATCGATTTCCACCCATTTCCCCTGTTTTCTGTCAGACATTGACAACTTTGTTGAACTTTGTGTAGTGTACGTACCGGAGGTTGTTTTGAGCTGTAAAACGATAAAATCAGGCAAGGATATTAAAAAAGCATGAGTCAACTTGACAACCACTCAAGTTTACGTGCAATTCACGCCATGGAAATATGGTTAAGCGCTCCACTCCGTCGCCCACCGAATGACCTGTTACATGTAATTCGTAGTTCCAAGAGCTGTCACACGTGCTGCCTCGGTGCGGTTTTCCCGCAAGCGCAGCAGGCATCGGGACACAGGTCCTGCCTCCACGGGACCTACGTCACGCGCGAAACAAGCAGGGCAGGTATCCGGACAAAGAGCCTGCTTTCACGGGACCTACGTCACGCGCGAAACAAACGGGGCAGGCACCCGTGGTGGAGTGGATTTGTGTCATCTGATCCGGACAAAGGGCCTGCTTTCACGGGACCTACGTCACGCGCGAAACAAGCTCAACCTCTGCATCCGGACACAGGTCCTGCTTTCACGGGACCTACGTCACGCACGAAACAAGCTGAACCACTGTACCGCTGTCCCCATCAGTCCTCGAACGCTGAACAAGAAGAAACTTAGGGTTTGCTCCTCGTAACTGCACATACACCTGCAGCCTGATATGCACATGATATAGCGCAGTACGTTTCTAAGCTGACTCAAAAAGCATCTCGTGAAGAGATTCATCAAATATCGCCTTCACAATTGCTGCTCAAGCGGACGTTTAGGGTGAAACTTGGATAGGGCGGGTGCCGGAGCGGTAAAATTGTTAACTAGGTAAAAGAGTTGGTGTTCGTCGGCCAAAACTACGTGAGGGAACAATTTGCTGGATGGAGATTGAATCAGTAAAGTTCGCCGGGCAGCCGACGGCAGCACCCGAACAGATAAGACCATAAGTTTGAGCACGATTTAAAATGTCATCGTTCTAATTTATCCCGCGGAACGAATTGAAACTTCAATTCCGGTTGTCACATCCAGCTGAGGGAGAGAGCCGCTGGAATCGCCGGTCGAGCTTCTCGGGCATCTCTGGCCAGGTCCCAGGCTCATGGGAGATTACTGCTGGATTGGGGCGGCGTCTCTCTCTCTCTCTCTCTCTCTCTCTCTCTCTCTCTCTCTCTCTCTCTCTCTCTCTCTCTCTCTCTCTCTCTCTCTCTCTCTCTCTCTCTCTCTCTCTCTCTCTCTCTCTCTCTCTCTCTCTCTCTCTCTCTCTCTCTCTCTCTCTCTCTCTCTCTCTCTCTCTCTCACTCTCCCCCCACCCACCCTCCGCCTCTGTGCCTAATGATCCCTCCCCCATGCTATTGAGCACACGAACAGCAGTCATGTGAGATGAGTGATCGCACTCACATGTGCAGGTTGATGACAAAGAAACACGCATGAGCTCGCTCTTAGTGCTATGGGTCCTGTCCGATCGCAGTCATCTTAGCCATTGGTGTACTTGTATCTATTAACAATGTGTTAACTACGGACACATGTCCATAACATCTTTCCTTTCAATCTTTCGGGCGTGGCTGACAGGGACTCTGCGCAGCACTCGGCGCTTCCATGCCCGAATTCTGCTCACTTCCTCCCCAACTTACGTCGCAGCCCTCGCACCTCTCCGGCCCCCTCTCTCGCTCAGATCCCGCCTACGCCTGCGCCAATCGCCGCTAACCGATGCCCCGGGGGCCTGTCGTGATCACGCCGTAAAGCGGCGGCGCGCCACGTTGGCCGCGCCGCGCCGTGCCGTGTTGACAGCCGTCTCCGTCGATGCGAGGCCCCGCGCCGCTATCGCCGCCGCCTGGCAGCGGTGGCAGGCGGCGGGCACTGCCTGCAGGGAAGGCGCCCAGAGGCAGATCGAGCGAGCGCCGGTTCGGTTTCGTTCTGTGGGCGCGGGAAGCGGTTCGGCCCGATGACGAGACGTCTGGATCACGGATGGCTGTCGGCGAGGCTGTATGATTACGGATGGCTGTCGGCGAGGCTGTATGATCACGGATGGCTGTCGGCGAGGCTGTATTTCGCTACAGACCGCATCGGCTTTGAAGCCGAGTGCCTGTCCCAGGAGATGGAGGTGGCTTTGTCGGCGGCCGGCGATGAGTACTGCGGTCTATAAAAGTGAAGCCTCGGAATGGCTGCTGGAACTGGCCCGGTCTGCTCTCGTAAACAAAGATATGGCGATCAGAGATTGTGCGAGCATCAAACAGATCGGGAAGATGCAATTGTGTGGACCTGTCCTTTTATATATAGATATATAGATATATAGATATATAGATATATAGATTTATATATATATATATGTATATACATACATACATACATATATATATATATATATATATATATATATATATATATATATATATATATATATATATGGGCGTAGGAACAGGGGGCCAGGGGGGCCATGCCCCCTCCCACTTTTCAAGGTGGTGACCACCAATGTTAACTGCTCCCCCCACTTTTCAGATTAAGATTGCATTTGGCTTACTTTTGCACTGCAGTTAACATGTACGCCGACTTACCTAGTCCACCAGCCATCTCCCTTAAGATACGTCATCTTTTTCGTTTGTTCATGGGCCATCACTTAGTGTTACAGCCGCAAGGCCGACGCCGCACGGCCTGGAGACTGCAAAGCCGCGCGTCGAGGCTGTTTTTGCTATGAATTGCGAGCACGCATGTTCAACACCATATTACGTAGTTATTTTATCAGTTATCAGCTCTGACAGGATCTTGAGCATTGTAAGACGAACATGGACTAGCCATGTTAATGCAAATTATGAACCCATTTCATCTGCAATCTACAGTCAGGGAGAACTCAACATCTCTGAAGAACACAGAAAAACATGGAACTGGAGTCGATGTGAAAACTATCGGACTGCCTGCGATGATCAGGGATGTTGTTGCGTCAATGAGGGTCCCTGTACTGATCCGGGGCTAACTGCGCGGATCAGAAGACCTCCGTGTCAGGGATGGGAACAATGTGATATGATATATCCTTCTAATGGACTCCGTATTGACCAGGAGATCCCGCCCCGTGCCACCAGAATGATAGCCAGAAGACACTTCGCGATGGGACGGAATGGCACTTCAGCCTTTGGTTGGAAACGGTAATGTACCTCTGGTGTTCTACTCAAGAGGCCCCTTGTCCGGAAGGAAATAAGGGGTCTCATTATTGTTGAAAACCGTGGGTCGAAATGAATTAAAAAACGAGCAAGGTCATGCCATGTTTGCCTGAGAACGTTCATTTCTTTCAGAATGCATTATTGAAGCAAATTACATCAAAAGGCTTGAACATGCCCTCCCGCAACCTCGACAGCAAGGACAAGGATGGTCTGGGTTGCAACTTCCGTAAAACCGGTAAGTTTCTGCCACCGCAAGTGCCACCAGACGGCGGGCGCCGTGTAAATATGTCTTGTGGACAGATAAATAGCTGTGGAAACACAGAAATAGAGATTTTACCTTCACTCTTCCAGTTTAATCATCAGATTCCAGCCCCACTTCGCGATGCTTTAGGGGCCAATCTGTTCTTTACATCGGTCTAAAAACTGCATGCGTGAAATATGCCCTCAGACTGCCTTCTAAATACAATATCTGATGTCATGAAGCGTCCAAAGATACTTTCTCAGAAGCGTCGTCATTTTCGTCCACCCGT
>NW_023596136.1:15190190-15197690 GCF_011947565.3 Pollicipes pollicipes | reverse complement strand
CCTGCTAGTGAAAAGCCGCGCCAAAAATAGGACGGGTGATTGACACAAGTCTCACCTCGGTCGTTATTTTGAAGCGCATAAGCTGGTGGTACCGTCATGACGCTGGACTGATACCGTTAACGAAACACTACCTGACTAATGTAACATGCAGCTCTGTATTTGCCGTGACATATTGATGTCTCATTAGTCAGTCGCAGGATGCAAATATCTCCCTTAATTCCCAAGCTGGAAGTTAGCCCGCGACCGTCTCGGGAGTCACTCCTCCAAGCTTTTCCTGTAACATGCTGTCCACTCCAGACACGTGCGGCAGATTTGTTGTTACCTGGCAGGTGACCAATGCGCAAATTCGGAATAAAATGATTGTCGTATTGTGTCGGATAACGAAAATCTGACACCATGACGGCATATACGACTTGCACGGTCATTTTTGCTTCCACCTACAATGATTTTAAGCTCCTGTCCTTTTACTGGGTTGTTTTGATAACACATATTTACGTTTTCGTCATGTCTGTTTTGATGTCATTTTTCGACTCGCTTGGACATGTGTTCACCAGAATCAACATTATGCACAAAGGAACACCATGTCACCGAGAATTCTCGTGTAGGTTAAAATTAACAAGTACCAAACCAAAGGTGCTGCTCATCTGAGGTAACCAAATCAAGATATCCAACCCCCCCCCCCTCCCCCCAGGCCATCCCATATGGGCCAAAAGAGCAAAATAAAAGTATTAACAGTGACTGTGGAACTGACTTGGCGTTAAACGATTATGACCCAACTCAACCATAGAATGAACTGAATGTTACCTTTTTGCTACAACTTTGGCACAATTCTGATTAGAAAAAAAATCGCCCTTTTGTGCGGTGCTCGTTATGTAGTCATGTAAAAGATATAACTTGCTCTTGTAGTAATTGCATGTTATATATATATATATATATATATATATATATATATATATACAGCTCAAGATCTATTGCAACGGTTTCAAATAGATTTGGTTGCAGATGACAGCTCAGACTGGTCCAAATGGTGGCCGTAAATTTTCCCCCTCCCCGAAGGATTTTATGGAATAATTTACGAACGGTGTGGTGAAGCCTCGCTAAACCTTTCATGGCTGTACACAATTGAGTAGTGCGTCTTTTGCAATGCAAATTGATATACCTTGTAAGATCGCTGACCTATGCTGGCCGTGGCTGTCAACAATGACAATTTCTAGGCGATCGTTCATTCTGAGGCGGCAATGGAGTGAAAGACGAAGCCATGCATCTCTGAGACGATTTCTCTGGCAAAAACTTTTGTTCTATGGATTACAACAAATTTCATTAACCTGGATTAGCGTACGGAGAGCAAACGAAGGTTAAAACTGACCTTGACCAGATCAGGACCTATGGACCCTAATTTTTTGTGTAAGTGAGTTCACATAGAGAACAGCTAAACTCTGTAAATTTGGGGTTTCTAGCTCTCTCAATGATTGAGATATCGGGAGTGGATCAAATTGACTCCCCCCCCCTTCCTCCCCCCCCCCCCCGAACGAAGGGTGTTTAACCGGCCACCTGGGCGCGTGCTAACACTCAAACAATCATGGCTGGCGAAAGACGGCAGGTGGTGCCTGCTAAAAAACATTTCCATCGCATGTTACCTGTTTGCAAGTGTTAATATTCACTGCTGTAAAAACACTGGTAACAGCTTATCTTCATCAATTCGCTTTCATCGTGTCAGCTTGGAAACGCCGCAGGCCAGGTCAGGCGACCTGACCATACCGACCGCTACCATACAAATCAAAATCACCGGCATGTGCGCGACACTGGGCAGGTTCATGTGACACTCCTGCGCTGTTACGCTCCTGCGAGGAGCCGGGATCGCTTGCTCGACCATGACTCAGTGTGTTATGTCAAATCTTGAGTGATGCATCGGTACAGAACACCTTGCAGCCGTATGTCGTATTTTTACAGCAATTACAATTAACGACCACCGTTTTCTCGACAGCTGTTGGCAGGTAGCGCACTACACAGTGGCGACCCCACGTACTACTGCGCATCAACGGATAAGTAAGCGGAAGATGCAGCACGTCTGGTGCATTTGATTGGCTTGAAAGCCCTCTGAATCTGTAATAAGCTCGGGATTTCAAATATGGCTTCCGAGCCCGACTAATTGGTCGTTGTTACGAAGTCATAACCCGAGTCAAACATCTTTGAAGTACCCTGGACTATATTTCACATCTGATCGAGCACAACCACCGGCGTCGGCAGAAGAACACCACGCCCAACTGAATTCCCGAGCGCTGTGCACCTCGACCAATGGCACTTGTGTTATATGGGAGTGGGAGGGATATCATTGACCATCCCTCCCATTGCCGTCATCGACTCGAGCGACGCTGCTCCACGGACGACGCAGAACACCGGTGACAAATAACTTAGAGCAGGAGCTGAGGGGGAGGGGCAGCATACCAACAGCGACGGCTCCCAGCTAACAGCGGAGGTAGCGCTGGCCACCAGCAGCAGGGCTAGTGGCCGGCTCAGAGGCGGGCCCGCAAGCTATCCCGAACCCAGTCTACGTAGTCGGTGACGCGCGTGTACACTGCCGGGTTTCTGCCGCAGTCCCTGGTTCCGAACGACGTCACGCCGACCAGGTACCACTTCCTGCCGGTGCCATCTGCCGGTGGCCGAGCGAGGCTTGTCAAGGCAGGGAGTCTCGTAGGGCTCCCCAAGCAGGCTGTCAACGCAGGGTCCAGGAACCATGTTTTAGTTGTGCGGGGGCACATTCCAAAATGTCAAAATGGGCTCTCTTAGATGGAAAGTGGGCCTCGTGCAAGCCCGAATGGGCCCTCTACGGGTCAGAATTGGCCCTCTACGAGCCAGAATGGGCCCTCCATAGTCAATAATAGGCCCTTTACAGGTCAGAACGGGACCGTTGAAGGTCGGAATGGGGCCTCTACTGTCAATAATTGGCACTGTTCTAGCAAAATGGGCACTTTGCAGGTCAGAATGAGACCTCAACTGTAGCGACACATTTTCTCTTTCGTCGCCGAACACAGTGACGTGCGCGACACAACAGCCAATTATGGCTCCTCTTCAGGCCAGAATGGGAACTCTGCAGTCAATGATGGGCCCCATACAAGCCTGAAGAATCTACTGTACATGTCAGAATGGACCCTCCGCAGTCGGTAATAGGTCTTCTATACGCTAGAATAGCCCTTTACAGCCCAGAATGGACCCTCTTCAGGTCGGAATTGGCCCTCTACAAGCCAGCATGGGCCCTTCACAGTCAATAATAAACCCTCTAAAGGTCATAATGGGTTCTCCATATTGGCCAGAATGGACCCTCTGGTCAACAATGTCCGTCTTCAGATAAAAATGGACCTATTCAGGTCGGAATGGGTCCTCCATAGTTGATACTGGACCTTCTACAGTTCCAGGCGAGCGCCGCCTGCCCGGTGCGGACAGAACATCGCCGATGAACAAGCTGTCGCAGAGCCTGTCCGGTGCGGACAGACTCTGCGGCAGCTTGTTCATCGGCGATGTACTGACTTCGTGACGGTGACTCAACACAAGCCGCGCGTGGCGGGCTTGCGAGAGTAACGCTCGCTTGGATGAGCAATGGGTGGCGCTTGGGTCAGCAATGGGTGGCGCTGGGGTGAGCTATGGGTGATGCTGGGGTGAGCTATGGGTAATGCTGGGGTGAGCAATGGGTGAAGCTCGGGTAAACAATGGGTGGCGCTGGGGTGAGCTATGGGTGATGCTGGGGTGAGCAATGGGTGGCGCTTGGGTCAGCAATGGGTGGCGCTGGGGTGAGCTATGGGTGGCGCTGGGGTGAGTTATGGGTAATGCTGGAGTGAGCAATGGGTGAAGCTCGGGTAAGCAATGGGTGGCGTTTAGGTGACTAACGTTCGCTTTGTGCGATGAGAGCTTCTCAGAGGGCTCAGCGTTATTTGCACTAGCGGCGACAAGGCCAGATTCGTTCCAGTTGGGCCAGCACTGTCGGGACGGTACATCGTCGATGAGCAGCATATTGCGAGCTGGGTGCCTGTTGGTCGTTTGTAGCGTGCATTCATCAGGGACTTCTCCCTTCACTGGCTTGACTCTATTAGGACCCCATCCACCCGCCGAATTGACTGCACGAGCGGAAATTTCCATCCACAAACCCAATTTCGTCGGGGTTCCTCTACGGTCTTTCTCCACTGAGCTGACTCAGTCCGATGACCACCCCCATTGAACTGACCCCATCAGGGAGCCCTGTACCTCGCTGAAGGGCTCCCCTCAGCGGACGCTTTAGACGACATCTCTCTACTGACCGTGCACCATCAGAGGGCCTCCAGAGTCGCCGCGACACGTGTCAATGCCGGAGTTGCCTGCGCACACTCGGTTCCCCAGACCCGTCGATTTCAGCGACCTGCGGAAAAGTCTCTCGCAACTGCTCTTCGGCACTACGTTGATGGCAGCCTCCTGCAGCACCGGCGTGAAAGACCCGACAGCTGGAAACAAGTCGAGCAGTCAGACGAGGTGCGTACCAACTTCTAAAGGGAATGTGGGATATACAATGTACATTCGGAATATCATTGGCTAGTGGATTAGCTTGGATCGCAAAACTAACACAAAGCTCACTGCAATAGCACACATTGGCAATACATGAACGCTGTGCAGCATGGTGAAACAGCCATTACCAAGCGCCACATGCCACAGTCCTGAATCTTGCCATACCTTTTCAGTCAGACACTGCAAGTCAACTTCAAAACACTGCGCTCAAAAAGGAAAAGCATCCTAGCGTCCATCATGGGAGTAGTACACGCGTCTAGTGTACGTGCATACGCGTCTGGCGCAATGTGCACACATCTGGTATGCGTGCAGACAGTCTGAACTACCGCGTGGCTAGCTCACACTCCTCAGACCGCCCCCAGCCGACGATGTAGGTCCTCTGGCCAACAGCGGCGTTTTGCCCTCCCTGCAGCCGGCCGATGTCCAGCGGCAGGCAGATGGGACGAACGAAGTTGGTCGTGGGTATCGCCCTTGACATCTGCACCAGAGCGATGTCATGGGCGAATGCCCCCGCTCTGCCCTGTCAGAACAGGTACCCAATGTTTAGTAGCGGTAAAACACTCATTTGATGCCAACAAATAGATCACAGGCTATAAAATCAGCGTTCAAGTCTATCGGGCGTACACATGTGAGTGAACAATACAGTGACAATACCTTCTGCGGCGCATCGACTAGTATGTGAGGCGTTTCGGTCTAGAATATGTCCCGGCGACCGAACAAAATTAAGGACTAGATTCCTGCATGCCATATATTAAGAGATTTAAAGCCCAGCAAGCACGGCTTGCATTCAAACCGGTAGAACTCCTAGGCAGGCAAGAGGTGAGCATCCAGAAAAACGGAATAATCAGCAGAAACCACTGAACAGCACTAGCGTCATCTATATAGCAGGTCTTGTTACCAGTAGCGCCACCTATGTCAACGACATTATCACCAATGCTCATCGTACAAAGTTACTTGCAATTTGGAGCGAAGAGATTGCACGCCGAAAGAATCGCACTTGCACTATCGTACTTGGCGTATTTATAATTTCACTCCCGTACCTGGTGTGCTAGAGTTCTCGCACGTTTTGACTAAATTTGGAAGCGTTTGAGCCACCTGTGCCATCTTATGTGTCTCAAAACTACCTTTTAAAACATCTCTTTTATTCCCTATGCTGCTGCGCAGCTGTCATTTTGGTTATGTGATTTCGTTTGAATTTATTTGGTCTATTTGCTTCACTTTCTTTATCCCCTTCCCCGCTCTCCCTAGGTGCCACTGAAGCGCGGCGCCGAAACTTGCAGAGCGCGCACAGAACTGTTTCATTTTAAGCCTTTCCACAACCCAAACCCTGGTCTTGCCATGGCATGTCATAGCCTTGTGGTAATTAAGCCCAGGCATGCTAGGCTAGGCTGACGTGCCCGCCGTGCGCTGACAACAAAAGTCTGAGTCAACGTGATTGACTCACTCTGTGTGGTTGTGTCCAACAACTCGCAATGGACGGACGTATAGGCTGGGTTAAAGTAATTGGGTGCAAGAAAAAACACCCTTATTTGATATGCCTTTGACGACGTCTCTTTTGCTTGACGGCTACCTTGACGTTGTATATACGTTTGGCGACTTATAGCACACAAGCACATGCAGGGGTATAGTTTCCTTTTCAATTGGGGGAGCTTCAACTCCTCCCCTCCACACTCACACACTTTGAGAAGAATGTGGGATATATCTAGCGAGAAACCTGGTGTTTTTTGTCTATTTTGGGAGAAAGTTCGTCGTTTATAACTGAAGCTCATTTTGCGAAATCACGCCCCCAAGCACGCGTTTTTCGTCTCTATTCCGATTAAATCAATAAATAGCACGTGTTTTCAATGGCACGTGTTTTGGGAGTTTGTCTCGGTGTGCTCCCAGCATCATGGTGGTGCTCAGCCCGGAACAGAAGACGAAAGTCGTCCAGTTGTCTTGATCAATGAGATCTATCGTCAAATGGTAAAGGCAGCTCTTAGTTCACTCCTTAAGCCGGTATGACACTCACGCAAAAATAACTTTGTGCCTGCAGGAGAAGTTTGAGAGACCGGTTCTGTGCTGAACCTAAATAACTGATAAAGTTGGAAGATAATGAAAAAACAGCAAATGAACATCGTAAAAGTCAAGTATGTCATCATTAAGGCCTAATCACAGTCCACCACTTAGGGTGGTGTGGCCGTGCCGGATATCAGCACCGATCACACAACCGTAGCGCAGATTCTGAAAAACAAAATGGTCTCAAACTATTCTCAGAGAGTGGTTATCAACACAAAACTGCCGGGAGTCCATATGCAGCAGCGGACAACATCTCATTGAAGACGAAAGCTGAAAGCAATCCCAGGTTTCTGAACATCATCTGGTTCAGTGGCGAACCCGACTTTCACAAGAGTGGTGTCTTTCATTGAGTGGGCCAAGACCCCACGCTGCCAGATCGGATCTCACAGCTAATGTCCTGGAGTGCCCGATGCACGTCCCAAAGGTGACAGGACGGTGTGCCATGGGCTTCCTGGAGCGCACGCTGCACGCCTCAACGGTGACAAGACGGCGTGCCATGAGTTCCCTGGAGTGCCCGCCGCACGCCCCAACGGTGACAAGACGGCGTGCCATGAGTTCCCTGGGGTGCCTGCTGCACGTCCCAAAGGTGACGGGACGGTGTGCCAGGAGTTCAACCGGCATTACTGAACTCTTCTTCCAGTCTGCAGACGGCCGCACAGCCACAACAAAGAAGCGGAACGTCGGGGTGGTGAAGTGGCTCTGGGCACGACTGGCGGCAGATACAAAACCCTGATGGTGACAGCCAGAACACCTGGCTCCAGCACGACTGGCGGCAGATACAAAACCCTGATGGTGACAGCCAGAACACCTGACTCCAGCACGACTGGCGGCAGATACAAAGCCCTGATGGTGACAGCCAGAACACCTGGCTCCAGTACGACTGGCGGCAGATACAAAACCCTGATGTGACAGGCA
>NW_023596136.1:15130399-15189190 GCF_011947565.3 Pollicipes pollicipes | reverse complement strand
AGAGAGAGGAGAGAGAGAGAGAGAGAGAGAGAGAGAGAGAGGTGACATATATATATATATATATATATATATATATATATATATATATATATATATATATATATATATATATATATATATATATATATATATAAACGAAGAAATGTCCACCGCCAAATAACGACTTGAGATGCATATATGCGGATTTATGATAGAAAATGCATCTGACCTGTGAGGTGGGCTTTTGTTTGTTGCACACGTTCTGCTGAGGGGTTGCTTGGTTAGTTGACCAGTTAGTGGGATCACGTGCTTCTCCAAGGCACAGAATGACGGTCCGCTGTCCGGCTGGGCACTTCCGGCAGCTGACGAATCGAGCGTTGAGTAACCGAGGCCGCACACGACGCAGTTTGACAGCAGGCGTGTGCAGGGTGGATACCAGTGTGCGTCGCGATCCTGCTGCAGCTGACCTCCTGCACCAGTGAATCTTGCGGTTGCAGAGCTTTCTTGTACACCACGTATGAGGTACAAGTACTGTATGTTATATACAAGAGCTGCACAATATATATATATATATATATATATATATATATATATATGTCTCTATCTATATGTAAATATATGTATATGTGTATATACCTATATATCAGTGTGCGTGTGTGCGTATTCGTGTGCGTGTGTGCGTATGCGTGTGCGTGTGTGTGTGTGTATATGTGTGGGTGTGGGTGCGTCGGTGGGTGGGTAGCTGGGTGTGGGTGCAAAATACAACACTCTGGCAACCCTTACCGACCAGCGGGTCAGGGCATACTAGATAGGGATTAGTGCGGTAGTGGAGCCAGTTCCGACGCTCTTAGGTGAGGGGATACGTCTCGACAAGGCCAATCATTTCGCAAGAACGAACAAGACATAGCAGATAAAAACGAAAGAAGAAATTATTTTGGAACTCGTCACCGATCTCCCAGGATATCTACTGACTAAACAATGCTTCTTCTGATGCTCGGTCGAGTGGCAGGCGCTCGGTCGAGTGGCAGGCGCTTGGTCGAGTGGCAGGCGCTCGGTCGAGTGGCAGGCGCTCGGTCGAGTGGCAGGCGCTCGGTCGAGTGGCAGGCGCTCGGTCGAGTGGCAGGCGCTCGGTCGAGTGGCAGGCGCTCGGTCGAGTGGCAGGCGCTTGGTCGAGTGGCAGGCGCTCGGTCGAGTGGCAGGCGCTCGGTCGAGTGGCAGGCGCTCGGTCGAGTGGCAGGCGTGCTCCAGCTGACCATGACCAGATGCGACCACTCTCCGGGTCGGGGGATGGTCGGGAAATTGTGTGCCCTTTCACATCTCCCGGTGACAAAACAACTGGAATGTATCAGTCGAAAAACGAATGCGTGGTTCGCCGAGGCAACATGCGTGTGAAAAAGAGTGATAAATACATTCACGCCCGCTAAAACAACGACCTTGGCAGTCAGCGCATCATGCTGCCGCATGTGGAAAACCAACAGCAGTCATTGGTCTGGGCTTCTGCCGCAACCATCTCCGACTCATCCGTCTGACCCCTTAGATACAATAGCGATCCAAGAGGACCTGAAATAGCTCTGGCATGTGCATAACATGAAAAACTGTGCGAATCGGACGCAAATGAGTGAAGATATTTGTAACGCCATTTGGCAGGTCTGATGCAATGCATTTGATGCAATGCAATGCGCTGATGCAATGCCCCAATGGTTGTATGTGCCAACTGCACGACAATGCAGTGCACTGATGCACCCCAACTGCAATGCACGGATACAATGCAAATGAAAATGATTTGCATGCATCTGGTAGAAAACAGTGCGATGCGTGTATCCCAAAAGGCTTTCATTGGCCCTCCAAATATGTGTACAATAGCATAGAAAGCGCGCTACGGCGTCGAATGCGAAAAGAAAAGAAGCTTCCAACCAGTGCGAAACGTTTAAAGCTAACAACTTGGTATGTGATTTGTCAGATCAAAAGTCAGATCAATGTCACGGAATGAAACTCCCGCGCATTTCGAAGGAGGATGAATGGGCAGTGATGGCTTCAGGACCGTTTCGTTATATTAGTATAACTTTCCATTATGAAACTTAGAGGGCGTTGGGTGAGTGAAAAAGTGCGATTGTTGAATGCTCCCTTCAACGACTCCAGGGGTCGTGTGGGTATGCACCTTTTCTGTACCAAATGTAATCAAAGTAGGAAATGGTGTGGGAAAAACTCGACCGACGTTACGTGGAGGTAGCCTGATGCTACTTATTTACATCACATCCAAGGAAAGATGTAAACAATAAGCTGAGCTAGGGTTCCGTACCCTTAGGCCGTTGCAAATTCTGGAAGCTGAGTTATTTATTACTGCTGCAAATGAGGTCACTTAAAACAGGGAAAGAGCAACGAAGCATATGTGTGCAAGAGATCAGTTTAAATAATATAAAACGGCAGACTGCATATTTGTTGAAATGCGATCCAAGTTCATTTTAGCGGATCCTTGACCTGCGGATCTGCTAACGTTCCTATACATGTATATGCTGCATCCTATATCTGACATTCTTGAATATCGCAGAAATGATGCGTAAAAAGGCAGTTAAATTTGTGTGGGCTTACGTCCTATAAATCTCCTGTAATTCTCGCAAAACTAGAGCCCCATTATGTACAGAGAGACAGGGCAAACTTCCATTGACAAGGAAAACGCGCTGCACGTCGACATCCCCGGCGTCGTGCCTTATCGCGGGCACCAGGTACTCACCCCTGTCCCGGGACTGGGCAGGGCCGCCCAGGGCCAGAATGAGCACCAGCACTCGGCCCAGGCGCCTCGCCGCCATCCCTGCGCAGGAGCGAGCTCCGAGAGACTGGCGTCACCAGGGCGGCCGGCTGGAGCGAGCCGCTCAGCCCGGTCCGATTAGGCGCCGTCGGCTAGGTAACCCCGCAAAACCGGTTCGCGGCGCGACGACGGCATCTGCGCGTGTTGGCTGAGCCTTTGCGGCAGTGCATTCACAGCGTTCACGTGCAGCTACATGTATGCGAAGACACATAGGCAGACCCATCTATAGGTAATCGCAAAAGTAATGGAAGGTGGCACGGTCCGTAAGAAACAGGAGCAACATATTGGCATGCATGCAAAAACCAATGCGCCTGGATGTTTATCAACTTCCTACAAAGTGACGAATGTCTTCGCTTGTTTCGTTCCCGGTAACTGAAGAAATCCACTTTGGGATCGCCTGTGCCGCCTCCCCTGAACGCGCCCCTGTTACCTCGCCCAGCCTGATACAATGGCCGCTTAGGACATTTGCAAGGCATGACGTCTCACACAGAGCTCGATCGCAGACGGGCCACCCGGAAGGCCCCGGGGTGTGCGTTTGCCCCGGGTGTTAACGTGCCGAAGCCGTCTGGGCTCTCTCACGCTAACGACCTGGAAGGGGTTTATGAGCAGAGATGTGAAAACGCGAACTATCAGACAGCCTGCGGTCACGTATGCATCAGAACCCAGAATCGCTTCCGGGGCTGTCACGTGGGCGGGCGGCTTGACGCAGTGGGCGAAACAGGGGGTGATGGATACGGCACGTTCTATTCTTGTGACAGTCCGCTTTATTCCCATTTTAGATGTTTTAGAAATTCGAGCAAATATAAGTTTGATTTGATTATCACGTTACATCCTCAAAATATAAAATTATATCTTCACATATCATCACGATGGGATTGAGATTATTGCGACTGATTGAACATGACTTGCGCTTAGCAATGCGTCGTGATATAGTCCGGTTTCCATAGAGCATTGGAGATGCCTGAGAGTGACCGCTGCCGCACCAGTCTCTAGCTGGTCCTGACCTTCTGCTACATGTCGCCTTATTCAATGTTTGTACGTACACATCAGTGGTCGATCAAATGTGAGCACATATATTTGTGTATATATATATATATATATATATATATATATATATATATCCATGCTCATGAGTTTGCCAACAAATATGTTGTGTTAAGATCCGGAATGACCGAGAGGTGCGTTAATATTGGTATCATGATTGCTTGAGCTGGCGTTACATCACGTGGGGTCATCAAAACGGCTGAAGTTTTGCCCACAAAAATTTCCACAGCGAACCGATATTATTGCCGTGCATTAGCACATGAAGTGACGGCAGCCTTAGGTCAAAGTCGTGGAATGACATCAGGTGACCTTGGGGTACCCCTTAGAAGTCAAGGACGACACGATTTGACTCGTGTCAGCCTTTCACTATGGGCATATGTTGCAGTCTGATAATTCAACTGTAATATGTTCTAGAAAATGGTCTCCGTAAGCGTTGTGGATCAGGTATATGACTGGCGCTAAGCTGCCGACTACATGTTTTAGTACGTCGGATGGGAGATCAGCGAGGGACGTACCAATCAACCGTCTGCACTGCAGCAGGCTGTGACGTAGACAGAGCTTGTGATGCCCACTCCAGAGCATGAAGATACATTTGTAAACTTCTACCTGGGTGTTTTCAAAAGAAACATAGTCACCGCACACTGGACAAGTTCATCGGCGTTTATGCAGAAAATACGCGGCCTCCTTGTAGCCAGCCAAGTAGCGCTGCGCCCAGTTGTGTCACTTCCTATACTTTCGAGAGCCTGAGCCTCCTCCAATGCTCCTCTGTCAGACTTCCCGCCTTCAATGATATGAGCAAAGCGGAAATACTGGAGCAAATAAGTACAGAATCGTCATCGTAGCTTTTTGTATGCTAGATGTAGGTACCTCAATAAATCAATAATGGCATGCTAATTTTGTGCCAAATGGTATCCGCTAGGTACTTAATGTTTTTGTGATGTTAACTCCTTCATATTGTAAGCCAGTCTGGAAATGTTTGAAAAGTTTTGCAACTGATAATTCCTAGATTGGGATGAAGAACAGTGACTACAATATGTGGTTGCTTTTAAAAGCACAACTTGATCGGGATAAAAGTTAACACATGTTTCTCAACATTGCCAATTATGTTGGCCGTATAATCGTGGCTTGTCGTACAATCGCACGATTGTGGCTGTGGTGGCTCTACAACACGATCAGCGACAGTGGTAGCCATCAGTGATCGCTTACTTAGATTTACTAAGCTGGTTGTTCGGTTAACAAGACCCCATTCTATTTTTTTCACAAAAGGCAGCTCACTTCACTTGAAATGGGAATTCATTCTCCCGCGGAAAAATAATGTTGAATTCACGACGATTAAAAACGTTTGTTTTATCTTAACATCGAGAACGCAAATTCAAGCGCACAAATCCGGAAAAAATCGGGCTGTGGTGATAGGCTGGGTCAATCTTTTTGTGTGAGCCCCCAACCGATTTAAGCCACACCTCTGACTGGACGGCCATCTGAACATTCAGTCGGGCTCGTCGTACAATTGCACGATTGTGGCTGTGGTGGCTATACATCACGACCAGCGACAGTGGTAGCCATCAGCGATCCCTTACTAAGATTAACTCATCTGAGCAGTCAGTCAGGTCAGCCAACTCCACAGTCAAGTCAGTCAACTCCGCTAGATTCGACTGCACGGTCATACAGCGACCAAAACAACGTGTTAACGAAAACTGTTCAGCCGCTGAAAGCCTTTTACGCGCGGTTTAAACCCATTGAGTAGGCGTATATGTGGCGCAGAACTTAAGGTGCAAAACAAATTTAAAGACATGCCCGATGTGTGGTGAAATGTCGCAGCAAATCGGAGAGCGCGACAGCCGGCACAACCGAGCCAAATGACCTCAGACTTTCGACGCGTAGTGTGAGGCAGCAAAGGAAAACACGCCCCGCAATAAGCATGGCGTCACGGTGGCGACGCGGAGTCAGTTCGTCGCGGCACAGTAGGCATTGATGTGTGGCATAAGCTTGGCCGGTCCCCAACCGACACAAGTGTGAGCCCGATGAACGTAGCGAATTTTGCGGCATTTATTACCAGACGCAACTGCCCAACTCCACGCCCGCACCGGGCCGGCGCCCGCACTTTGCTCCCCGGCGCACGGGGGCCGGGCCATAGGTCGCCTACCAAGCGGCCGACATACTGCGAGCCAGTGACCGCCCGGGTCAGACCGCCCCGGGCGCCGCGACCTCCGACCGCCGAGCGGACCGGACGCGCCGCGCGGCCGGGGACAGGGGTGGGGCAACACAAGTAAAACTGCTGCATAAGATTACTTCCTCCCGGCTTGATTTTCCATAGGATTATTGCCATTTCTGAAGAACCGGCTTAATGATTTGAAGTTTGCATGATTTTGCAATGATTTGAGTCCGTTGCATGCCATGCGCTCTGGCATTCTCCGCACAAATATAGATAACCGAACACAGGTGTGAAGCGAGGCATTGGGAAAGCCCACGACAGGGACGAAGCACAGTACGCTTGCGGTAACGCCAGCCAGCTCATTTCCAGCTATTCCAGTGAGACCTGGTATCCAGCACAGTACTGTGGTCTTCCCGGCCCGGTGCAGGGAGTCGTGACGCAATAAATTGCCTTATATAAGGTGATTTTCCGAATTAAAACGTTTTAATGTCAAAAGGCTTGCTTGAGAGTCCGACAAAATCACGTGCAGGCTCTCTACGACAGCTTATATAAAGCAAAGCGGCTCGATGATGGTCACGAGCCCTGCCGTATACACGAGCCCGTGGGCCGGCAGTGCGAACGGTGGTGTGTCCTGGCCACAGACAAAGGCCCAGAACCAAAGCCCGCGTCGGTTTCGGAACCGTCTGTGTGCGTACTCTTGAATCCCCGATGTGATTTGATGCGTTCTAGGGCTGCTGCCCTGGCAACATGCCGAATCATGTTTTGCTTCCAAACTTCCAACAATGATGTGTCGAGAGTTGGCGAGACTATCGTCCACGAAGCGATTAGTAGGCTGCGTGGGCGCGCCATACCCCGGAAACTTGACCGCTCTCACGAGGGACGAACGGCGCGGCACGTAGTAATTGTTCACCGTGAAAAAGCATTTGATGTGTGGCGGGAGAAAACAAAGTCATGTTTTCGGTGGTTTGAGCTTAACGCCAGCCTGTTTGGTGAAGCATGCCGCATCCACGACAACTTCCTCCTAATCGTCAGCAAAGGCTCGTTGGCTTCGACAAGCAAGCTGACCGTCGGAGATGCACGAAATGTCCCAGTGATGACCCTCATCACAGCATAATGGATCGTATTCTCTACATTTTACGGACTCTGAGGCGTCATCCTATACAAGACACGCATAGTTTAGCTTGGGCGTAGCAGAGGACGGTAAAAAAGCATGAGCGTCCTCCCGTCAACCGCGTAAGTAGTTCGTGAGACACGTTTGAAAATGTTTAAAATGCTTAAAACCCTGAAACCATGAAAGGCGGGGTAGTTCCAACACAAAACGGCTGAGTTCAACCGTAGGGAACGCTGCCAGTTGGCATGTACAGTGAACACGCCAATGGTAGATCTGTTATTGCGAGCATGCGAAGGAACATGCAAACATGCCATGGTGGGTCTGTTATTAAAAGCCCGAAATGGACCCGAACTGCTGCGGCCTGCGGAGAGGTGTTAAGTACCAACTGGTCGGCTGGCATACTGTGGTGAATAGGTAAAAGACCGCTGCCGTATGAGACTGTGTTTGGTGGCTCATCTTCATAGCATTCTGAGCTGCCTTTCATCGTCCATTGAGCGTCAGGTCGAAGTTCTGTCTTCCGGAGACAGATCGGCACAGGAAATCGTGCACTCAGCACGCTGAAAGCGGTATGAAAACAACGACCACGATGCATCATAACTGCTCTACAGCCGTGGGCAAACTCAGTCCGTCTTGTGGGTTCGAGCCAAACGAGTCCGAGCGAATCCTTAATCGCACAGTCGTAGGAACGTTTCAAAAAGTGGGGAGGGAGGCAAGCCCAGGGCGCACTTCAGGAACTGCTTCTGGAAAGCACGCCCAATGATCGGAAGGGGGAAGAGATGGAGGTTGTTATCGCTCTTTATTCAAATGCTTTGGCTGCTAAGCTAGATATGCATGTAGGGCTGTTTCTCACTGGTGCACCTTGCCCATTCGACTCCTCTGTGTCATTCGGTAAGTGAGGCTTTCCAGCTTCCCAAGATTATTTGTCCATTTAAACATTGTCTTTTCTGGGGAAGCAGAATTCCACGAGGATAGACACTTTGGGCTATTGAGGAGGCATGTGCTTCTACGGGGTAGATACCAAAATATGGCCTAGACATGGGCTGGTAAGAATATTGAAAGTGAATCGATGGCTCATAGTGCGACAGATTTTTCATACACCTTCATTTCGCTGGCTACTTTTCAATAGATAAGACTCGTCGCAGCATTTTTAGCGGGAGCAAATTCGGAAGCTTGAAACTGCCAAAAGCAATGTGACAAACGTCATAAAACTGGAGATTCTCCTGTAAAAAAACAAGCCACAGAATGCCATATATTCCTTATGTGGGCCCTGCTCCCGTTCGCCGTCGGAGGCCACAGTCCTGGCCCAGCTGTCTCCGGCACGACTGACTGCGAGCTGATCGCATGGCTGCTTTGTTGCACATTTCCGGATCGGCATTACTACTAATTGGTGCGTCAAACATACGTTGGACACCTGCAATACTACTTTTTTCCGAATTACCTTTCCTTACACCACTCCACCGCAGAAAAAAAACTCCGGGCAGCAGCCTGCTTCGGGTATGAATTGCCCCAACGGAATCTATTTGCCCATCATTCAACCTAGACGACTCAATCTGCTTTTGTGTGTAGGCAGGAGCGTAGCCAGAGCCTTGTCAAGAGGGGAACACAGGGTTGACAAAAGCTCCTCTTATGGTGACCTCAACCCCCCAAAAAAAATCCCTGGATGTAGCTCACTTGTCAACAGCGGACACAGTTTTCTTCATTTTACTTTCATTTTTACCTTGAACCAGAACAGAAACCAGCAGTTTCCGTGGAATAAATTTTGTTTGTATTTCAAAGTCAATAAACTGCAGAAGCAAGGTGTCGAATGACCTCGTGAATTAAATCACCGGCGCTCTTAATTTACACTGACTTGATGTACTCTTAACAGATAGAATTCAGACTTTATGTCGGATTTTTTATCTGGGTTCTACAGACATTAAGGACATTGCGGAAGTAGATTGCAGATCGATATGCTTTATCGAAATTGAAAATGAAACCTTGTTTGTAGATCGAGTGGTCCACAATGTATACAATGTAACACAATGTAACATGACCACGCCATGTGCGGCCGGAAATGTTCAGCATTCAGTCAGAATCGATTTGTGATAGCATTTATGCAACGTGGTTTTTAAACTTGCGCGTTCGCAAATCTTGCAACAAAACCCCCGACACCAGGCGTTGCAGTATCCATGATCCGAGGAGCGTTAGTTCAGTGGCTACCTTTTAGCCGTGGCCCGCCGGTGGACGAAAATGATGATGTTCGTGAAACTTTTATCTTTAAAGATTTAAATCTATTAGTGATATGAATTTTTGTCATTTTGAGCATGCGCACTCGCAAAACCTTGTAACAAAAAACGCGACGCCAGGCGTTGCAGTCTTTGTAGGCCACGCAGCGTCGGCCTAGCAGCTTATTCTGAGTCGTGGCCAATGGATGGACAAAAATGATGATGCTTCTGAAATAAGTACCTTTGAATGCTTTCGTTGTTGTTGATTGGTGTTTTCGGGCGCGCCGACTGCAGCGGTCATTTGGCGCCCATAACGATTTTTGTTTCACCTAACTAATGAACCGTGTAAAGAGTCCCGAAGTTGATATGTTTAAGGAATAAAAAGACCTGTTTAGATTCAAGAAGGCGCGAGTTGTCTCCTAAAATGCCACAGAGCGTCAAGGGCGAGTCACGCTGACCAAAGAATCGTCGACGCTCTTCCCTGAGGCGCGGACATGATGCAAGCACATGACGAACGGTGAGAACAGCACGACATCGATGACAGACAGGTCTTCCGGCTCCTTGCAACAAATAACCGTGAGTTGCGTACGTGTGTCCGAAACGTAATCTGCAGAGGATCACCTCTTCTCGCCTCATTTTGCGGAAACACGAAAACCACTGACACAGCTTGGGTTTTATTGCTCTGAGCTTATTTTCATTTGTTACATCCCAACAACGCTGCCATTCATTCTGCAGAAAGGTTTTTATTGCAGGGTAAAAATCTCTGGCAGGGATAGAGAGGGAGCGTACGCATGGAGCCAGCGCTGCTCGCCTTGCAGCTGCGTCAGCCACCTCGTTGTCGGCGATTCCAATGTGACTAGGGATCCAACACAAGACAACTTTCTTTCGAGCTTGATCCAGTTGAGTCAAACGTCCTAAAATATCCTGTACAAGGGGACATGATGGATAAAAAGACCTAAGACTAAGAACACTGCTAAGAGAGTCTGTCAAAATCAGATGTGAAGGTTCGTCACTGACTTCAATGAAACACAACCCCTTGGTGATCGCTACCAACTCCGATGTGAACACCGACGCATGTGGAGGCAAGGAGAACGACCAGATGACGCTGCCGCTCACGAACGCGCAACCCACACCGCCAGAAGTTTTAGATCCGTCCGTGTAAGTAAGTGTGTAATCGTTATATAACGCCATACGCTCAAGTGCCCTCGACCTCATTATATCTGGCAAGACGACATTCTTTTTTCCTTTCGGTCAAAGACGTATCTATTGATGGCGAGATCAAACGCCAGGGAGCGGTGGACAGATGATCTACCCGCTTCAACCTTCGAATGGGAATTTTGCTCTCCCGTAGCAAAGCTTGCATTCGGAGGCCAAAGGTTACAGCATATGCCCGAGGTGCACTGTGACGAAAATGCATGGCAGGCCGTGAAAAAAAATGCGTTACATGCCGGATGGGAGGGGAACTGTCCCAACTTAAGTGCATAACGCATACCGAGCATTTTCCTTCTCGCTGACAAGGGCGGCTCGTGCGATTCTACCATGAGGCTCGTGGCAGGCGATGTGCGGAATGCTCCTGTGATTACGCGTAGGGCGGTATGATGGACAGTGTCCAGGACGCGTTTGGTGGACCCACACGCGCTGTCGTAAATGAAACATGCGTAGTCCAGCTTAGAACGTATGATTGAGCGATACGATAGTAAGAGCGTGCTTCTATCTGCCCCATATGATGTGCGCGAAACACATTTTAGTATGTTCAAGGATTTAAAACAGCGTTCACGTAGCGTCTTAAGATGTGCCTTATATGTTAGTCGGCGGTCAGGGTATACCCCAAGGTATCTAGCCACAGGCTCCGTTGAGATGCGTTGGCCACACAGACGGACAGACATATTGCCACATTGCCGACTACGACAGAAATGCATGGCTACAGTCTTGCTGCTAGAAAACCTGAACCCGTTTATGGTGCCCCACTTCTCGATACGATCCACAGCCAACTGAAGATGGCGCTCCATTGATGAAGCTCTTGCTGCGCTAGTCCAGATGGTAAAGTCGTCAACAAAAAGGGCACGACCTACAGAAAGTGGCAGCCCAACCCCGGCATCGTTTATCATAACGGCGAACAGTGATACGCTCAGGACACCACCTTGCGGCACACCTTTGGATGCTTCAGGGCATCAAATCTTACATTCAGGAGGCAGCATGGGCGCATACCCCACGTGTGCGATTTGTAGACCGGTGATAAGAACGGACTGGCCCTTAAAGCACTGCGAAGTGGTGCTGGAGTCTGATGGTGGAACTGGAAGAGAAAGGATAGAATCCCCATTTTTCGTGTTTCTGTAACTATCAATCTGTCCAGAGGACAGATTAGCGCGGCGCCCGCCGTCTGGCGGCACTTGCACTAGCCGACGCCCTTCGTATTTACGGAGGCTGCAACCTGGGCCGGCGTCGTCCTTGCTCTCGGGGCTGCGGGCAGGCATGTTCAAACCTTTTGATAGAACTTGTGTCACTAATCCATTCTGAAAAATGAACGTTCTCAGGCAAACATGGGGCGGCCTTGTTCTTTTTTTACTCAGTTTGACCCACTCTGCTCAACAATGTTGGGACCCCTTATTTCCTTCCGGACAAGGGGCCCTTTGAGCAAAACACCAGGGGCGCATAATCGTTCCCGGTCAAGGGCTAAAGGGCCATTCTGTCCCATCGCGAAATGTCTTCCGGCTGTCATTCTGGCGACACGGCGCAGGAACTCCTGGTCGATCCGGAGGCCATTCGAAGGATGTATCATATCACTTCGTTCCCCTCCCTGACACGGGAGGCCTTCCGACCCGCGCAGTTGGCCCCACATCAGCACAGGAACCTTCAATGACGCAACACCCCTAGTCGCCGCAGGTGGTCCAATCATTGTCACATAGTCTCCAGTTCCATGCTTTGTTTCTCCAAAGACATGGAGGGCCCATGAACGTAGATTGCAAATGAAGGAAGTCCCACATTTGTATTAACACGGCTAATCCATGTTCGTTTCAAACTGTTCAAGATGCGGTCAGAACTGCCCACTGATACAAAGCTACGTAACATGGTTTTGAACATGCACGCTCGTAAGTCATAACAGTCTCGACGCCCGACGTTGCAGTCTCCAGAGGCCGCACGGCGTCGGCTCTGCGGCTGTGACACTAGGCGATGGCCAATGAGCGAACGAAACAGATGGCGCATCTTGAGGAAGATGGCTGGTTAACTAGGTAAATCGGCATGTATGCTTAATTTAGTCCAAAAGTAAGCCAAACGCAACCTTAATTTGAAAAATGAGGGAGGGTAGTTAACACTGCTGGCCCTCCAACTTGGAAGGTGGTGACCATGCCCCCCCCCCCCCCCCAGCCCCCTGTTCCTACACCCATGCTTGACCGGATGCTAGGGCTGCCGCCGTCTGACGCTGAGCTGGGTCAAGTGCCTCACGCTTCTCGAGGCGTCGCACCCTGCGCGGGGATACTGCTGGAGAAGCGGTGACCCTGGGTGGCAGCGGAGGAGGCGGAGGACCGATCGCTGGCTACGGCCGAGCGCCTGATGGAGTCAGCGCCGGTGGAACTGCCTTGCTCGCTGAAGCAGATCTGAGGTCCGCACCCGACAGCCGGTTGGCTGTCTTGACCTTCTATTGCTTGAGCAGGCGAGCACGCTTGGCCTCGCGAGCACGCCTTTCAGCCTCGTGACGCTATTTATTATTACTACTATTATTATTATTATTATTATCATCACTATCATCATTATTATTGCGAACCTTGGCGAGATCCAGCGAGTGGCTATTCTCACTCCGCGTCAGTACATACCACATAGGTCAACACAGAACATAGAACACGCAACACATGCAAATGAGACGTAACGCCTGCGAAACACATACGGTGTCATAAAATACGCTCTAGATTTTCCAGTGTCCTTCCCACAACCTCATTTATTGCGGTCGGCACTGAAGCTCTTGTGGTTTGCGGCGGAGAAGGCGCTTGCGCCCTCTTACCCGGGGGGGGGGGGGGGGGAGGTGCGGTCCCAGCGGAACTACGGCTTACTCACTGTCTTCCGCCCCTGAAGGCTAAGGTAGCGACCCAGCGGGTATTGACCTGGCCCACACCTCAGAGGGGGTGCGAGGTGCCGACGAGCCGAGGGAAGACAGTGGAGTTGAACCAGGTGAGCTGCAGCCATCTAACTCAAGCAAACTTGGTGCGTGACAGAAAACTTAACTTGTGGCATATGGTACTTTGTCGCGGCTTGATTCATATAAAGCTATCACTTCACGAAGTTTTCTGGGCCATAATTTCCGTCTCTCTGGCGCAGGCTGGGCATGCACGATCAAGAGTTGCGTGAGGCGTCTGGTGTTTGCCACAGTTTATGCACCATGGCCTGTCCTGAGCGCACTGGTCAGTCATGTGCTCCCGCAACACACACTTACCACAGGTAGGCTGATTACGGAACGAGGACGAGTGGGACCGAAAATATGGCACTTAAAGCATCTCACCGGGTTCAAAACAAAAAGGTGCACCTTCACCTTCAGATAACCCACCCTGACCTCAGATGGTGTCAGGACGGTTAAAAGTGAGGAAACAAGGTGTAAACAAGGTGGAACGTGTTTGTGGAAACAACTTCAGCTTACCATAATGCTTACCATAATGTGGCGAGCATCGGTCATTCCGAAATCATCCAGCCCGTCAACAATCTCATCACTGACGTCTTTCCGGCGGTACATTTTATGATGTCTTTTTACGAAGTTGTCGGTTTTGTGAACTTCCACCGTTATCGTGACCGACACGTCCCTCTTGTCTCCCGCGTCCTGAACGAGTGCACAAACCTGCCCGGTGTCATAGCTCGTCTCGCCTCCGTTTTCCAGCCCTTCCTCGCTCTCACCGTCCCTGAGCTTGTCGCAGCGGACAGCCTCTCCAAGTCCACCACAGCCACTTCGCCTTTGAAACGGCGAAAGGGACGACAGTGCCTTCTCGATACTTTGAAGTCAGGACTCGATGGGTAGATGCCGAATCACTACCACCTTTAATGACCTCAGTCCGTCTCCCTTTCAGGGCGCGGGTTTTTTGTTGTTGGAAGTTGTTCTGTACGTACGGTTACAATTCGGCACTGAGGCTCCACACCTACTTCGGAGCCCAACTGAGGTACGGCTGCTCACTCAGAGGAAGACGTGGTAGAACCAGGGTATACCCTGGTGAACGACAAGCCTCCCACACGGCCAGGTGTAACCGGGGAAACCCCTGCCCGTCCTGAACAAGATTCAGCGCCCCCCCCCCCCCCCCCCTTGCACCCTTAAGCTGCCGCAAGCAACCCGGTGTGCCAAGTGGAGACCGGCGGAGAGCATCCGGCATGCAGCGCCGGTAAAAAGCCGCTACGAAGACCCGCAGAGACAAGCAAGACCCCTTGGGTCGCCGCGTCCCGGATATTCTGGAGTGTAGTGGCGCGCCGCGACCGACCCGCACGACGCGTCCCTCTGTCACCAGGCTCCGATCACACTAGGGACGCGGGCGAGCGAGCACGGCAACCCCGACAAGACGATGATGAGGAGCGGTGCGAGTGTACGGCGGCCCCGATAAAACGAGGATGAGTAATGCGAGTGCGGGATGCAGGGATGCGGGTGGCAGGGAGGGGGCGGGACAAGGATCAGAAGCTTACGTAGCGGCGGGGTCGCTGCGCCCCGAAGCAAAAACTCACGCTGCCCATCAGTTATCGAGACTGGGATCTGAGGGAGTGCTAATCCCCACACCAGCCGAGGGCGGTGCCCCTCCGGGCCATTTTATATCTTACATTTTACCTGACGGGACAGGGTCCGCAACACATTGCTAATGAAGGTGCCTTTAGCTGGAAGCATGTGTTACGGGCTTTCTTGATGTGCACCAGCGCGCGTCCCAATCATGCAGCAGTATCATAGATTATAGCGTGCAGCATTCGGTATGCACAGAAATCGTGAGCGATGCTTTTCTTTGTACAGTGAACGGAACATGAGATAAAGAAACACTAAGCCCGTACAAACCTTACAGCTGGATCCCTGAGCTTCCACCTTCAGATTACCATGCCCCGGGTCATGCGTGACCACATCGATCGGTTTTATACACTTCATCCCCAAAATGTTACATGATGCACCCAATGTATTAAACCAGATAAATGTACGTGACAACGGTGTGGAATGCAGTCTAAAAATGTGAAAGTTGGATTCACGAGCGGCATTTCCCAAGATGCGGGAAATCACAACGGAAGACGGCTTTTCACACGCTTCCATTACAGGTCACGACAAGAAAGCAATGCCTCGAGCCCCGATCCGGGGTCAGGTATGCCAAGCTCCGGCTAATCCCCCACACAGACAGCTGCGGGGCTGTGACAGTCTCTCCCCTCCCCCCGCTTCCAGGTCTGCTGGCCGCATCGCGGGGCATTCCCACGGCTGGTAGGTCGGCTTAGGGACGATCAGGGGGCTCTCAGGTCCGGGTCGGCCGCACCGGGCCGGTTTCCGTCGTCCGTGGTGCGCGCGGCTGTGGCCGGTGATCTGCCGAGCCGCGGTCGGCGGCTGGGAGACACTGCGCCCGCTCAGTTATCCTGCTCGGCCGTCGAGTGTAGCTGCCGGTCAGAGACGCACGGCCGTCAGGCCTCGGGTCCGGCCCTGCTGCGCACAGCACCCCGAACGGTACGCCCAACAACACAGCCACCCGCAGCGCTAAAAGTCGTCTTAGTCTTCATTGCTGTGGTTGGCATCCCAACAGCTCGCCAACAGATCAGAAAAGCAGCCAAACAAAACTAGAGGCTTTTGATCGGCAGAACATATCGATCAAAGGTCCGGGAAGTTACAGAAACTGCTAACCTTTGCCGCTAGGCATATTTTGAGACGGTCAACTCGAGACAAACACGTGAAACATTCCGAAACAGTATTTGCCTTCAGCAACGCACGCATGAACTGTTCTCCCACCATGCTGAATAATTTTAGGTATTCAGAACCTCAATTGTCTAAACTGCACGCTAGTATGTCCCAACGCGACGTCCATGACTACGGCACAAGCCAGTTCAGCGCCCTACACACTCTGACAGAGGAGTGCCGTCCCACACATACGCACGGTCCCGACAGCAGAACGGAAGCAAAGACCCACGGGTACTCAATATATCAAGCATCTTATAGCATGAATAAAACTGCGTAAATGTTATGTCCCTAACCGTCAAGGAAATAACTGTATTTCAGTCTAACGTTTAAAACATCTTGGCATTCATGTTCTCCGGATATTACGCATTTGTTTTGTTTTGTCCCACCATCTGCAGCCTCAGGCTTGTCGATTGATTTCAAGACTGCACTAAAACATGTTGCGCGTAAGCCGCGATCAGTACTTTGAACCCAAAATGGGTGCCTTCCGCCACGGTACTTGCATCAACCGTCTGCGGCATATTGTTGTGTTATATATGTGCGTAACTGCTGCGCCCTTCCACGGTTTACTGCGTGCAAGTGAGGTGGCGACGGCATCGGCCGCTTGCAAACAATATTCAGTTAAAAGTGACATGAAGAAACGGATGTGAAGCGGGTGATGCCAAGTCCAACCACCAATAGCTAGCGGGCCATCCGGCTCCGCTGCCCCATCGCCCGGACTGTTCATCGACCCGATGAATAATGCGCGCCCGTCGACCTTCACAGCCACAGCCTCGGACACTCCCTCAACGCCCCGCTGTGCTCCCAGCGGTCCGTCAGACGAAAGCGCGGCGGGTCGGGCTTTTCCGCACACGCCAGGGACCCGTCTGACGGGAAGACTTCGTGGACTTATCGTCCATGTGGATGGCCAGAGATGGCAGAGATCAGAATCCACGTGCACGTGACGGGAACCGCAGACACCAAGTCCAGCCCCCTCCGCCTCCCCGTTGCGGCATGCAACGTTTTGTTGCCAAAACACGTAAACGCCCGACGTACGTGCAACGATTTAAGTTTTGCTGGATGACGTGAATGTAGATTTGAAAAACTTGAACCCACCCCCATTCCGTGCATTTGCCAAATGTCTACAGAAACCCGTTAATAAGGATTGGGTTTCCCAAGCTAATTTCGCAATAGTATGAGGCTTCAGGCAGGATGAATCTTGCATCGCGGTGAAAATGAATTATTTTAAGCGGCCCGGCACGGCCATTACTTCTTCCAGAAGCCGATGTGTTTGCAACCACTGACGCGTGGTTGCCCATACCCTTTGCACGGAAGAGAAGTGCGATTTTTCCAATTTTAAGCTGTAAAATTGCTCGGGATCTACATGCAAACTATTTGGTCAAACATTCATACACAACGAATTTTAAAGCAGCACATTTTGCGAATGCCAAGTGTTAATGAGTGAATGCCACATAAGTGAGCCTCCGCCTCTTCATGTCTCATCAAGAGTCTGACTTTCTAACTCCTTGATCAAACTAAATGATATCGGCTAGCGAAGGTGTTAGTTCACCAGTTTGGTGCTTGGTTCTTCTCCAGGATGACCATTGCTGATTTTGGTGTCTGTCGTCTCGCACCTCCGCTACGCATCTTAATGGCTTTATTTTGCGCGAATGGAACGACACATCCTGATTCCAATAAACGAGTTTAACAACATGTCCCGCATGAAGCAGTGTCTGCTGCTTTTTAGTCCGCCGCCTTTACACTACGACCTGACACGCTGTCATTTACGACAGCGCACTTCCATCGTCACAGAAGCACCACCACTTGTTGCACCCAGGGTCCATGTAACGTGAGAGCCATGGAGCTATCGAAGCGTAAAGAGGGCTTCTAGGGGGATAAGGGGTGTCATATGTACCGGAACAGTATGCCGCTACTTCTGACACATTTAGCTCCAAAAGCACTTTTTGATAGACCAGTAGAGTCGACAACAAGTGAAAACTTTGGCAGCAGCTCGCGCGATTTGCTGTTGTCAGCAATACTACAGATTTGAAAACATATGAAGGAGAAAATAACACCGTCGCATAATATATACTGAACCATTCCACACAGAAACCGGTGAATGGGGGAAAGGGCAAACCGCACCATGCAGAAGTAACATTCTCACGATAACGATTGCTCTTGTCTCGTTACATCCACGGCGTTGTGACCATGCAGCGGGATAACAGAGGTCCCGTCGCGGTCCTTCTACTTGCGGTTAAACTTGTCTGTTGCGAACAGGGCTCCGGCTGGGAGCTGGTACGGAGTTCACCGCGTGACGACTACACTTTCCACCGAGCGGTCCGTTCGTGCTGTAGGCGCCCTTCACGGCCACGGTCACGCTTGAGATTAGAGTGTCGAGGTGGCGACGGGACTGCATTGCACAGGAATGCGCTCCGACCACGGAAGGATTGCTGGCTGGCGTACCAAACACAACTTTTAAGCCCATGCATCCCGGCTCAAAAAATGAGGAATGTGCTGTGGAAACCGAACGTCACGTGTTGACGGATAAGATCATTGGCTGAGTACTTTAGCCTTTACTTTCCTGACTTGCACGCTATTTAGATGGCACAATAAAATTAAGAAGCTGCTATCTGCCAGGATTCTTCGCTTAATACGGAGCTCCACGCTCGGAAAGCGCGCATATATGTGCCTTCGTTGATAGTTTTAAGACATGGCATGCCTAATACTTGTTTTAGCCAAATTTATAAGGATTGCGCATTTCTCATCTGATTCTTTCTGCTGGTTTCCGCACAATTCGAAACAAACGAAAAAACTTTTGAGCAGCCTGATTCCTCTATATCTGCTTTAGAAAATGCGCGCACGTAACAGGCAAACTGGACAGCGTGTACTATGCGCTGCTGGCACCGCTATCACGAGGGCAGACGGAGGACTGCCAGGTCAAGTACAAATACGACACCTCGACCTTTCGATCAGCTTATGGTTCACGTGCAATAGCGGCAAAAAATGAAGCCCCATGACTACCAGGGATCCTGAGTGCACATCACTCAAGCCACGAGCACGTGTTCCAAAACACCTATCTTTGATTAAAAAAAAAAACACATATTTAAGAGTGTTCCACATTTATATGAAACTTTGAGCCGAAAGCCATTTTGAGCCATTTTGAACACCTTTCGGCGCTGTCCATTACCTGCCCTTCTTGAGATCTGAGCCCTTCTAGTTTCTGAGCTACACGCCCGCAAAAACAGGAAGAGCATTTCGGGGGAGCACTTCAAAGTCATCGTGGCACTCAAGACGTAATAATGGCGACATTAAAATCCTGTCATTCCATAAGCCATGCGGCGGTCAAGACCAAGACATATAAAAGTGTCGAGGCGTTCATATCTGGCGTTCGTGAGCAGGATTTCCACATACAATGGCTGTTAATTAGCTCTCAATCAATGTTGTGCAAGGTACGATAACGTAATTCAACCATTACACATTAAGGAGCATATTTACCAAACAGAAAAGGGTGCTGTCTAGAGCAGTGTTTCCCAATTAAAAAAGTAGTTATAAGTGAGCTTGTATCATAATATCTGATGCCTCAATATCTTCAAATGTGAAACATTTCCTTAAACTATCATACATCTCACTGTCGGATGAAGCAATGTTCATTGTGCATTCAGCTTGATTCAAATCCAAAACAAAATAAACTAATCCGAACAGCCTTGGTTTCAATATCATGTAGGTTGTTTTCAGGACTAATTTCGCAGCCAGGCGACACCACCCTGACTTCAAAATGAAATGCTCAAATGCAGCACTTTGTGACCGCAGCGTATTCTGATTCGTGTGGCGGAGTGCGTGTGACTGTTGCAGATGTGAACTTACATGAGCAGCATCCACGGACTATCACGTATCACGCTTCTCTCAAGGCCACATTACGTCGCCAGGCTCGCTAGGTGCTCGGCCCTGACCGGCCTGCTCGCAGGCATCGCAGCGAACGCAGACGCCGTCGGCAACACTACAGCAGCTCAGCTGCTAATGCAAACACCTTTTGTCAGCTTCATGTGACACCAGCAGGCGCCCTTAGAGATAGCCAATTTCCCACAGAGGACCACGAATGACGCCGCCCAGACGCCGAGCGGCCCTCGAGGCAGACAGGGGCGGCTTACCACATTCGCCACATCCAGCCAGTCCCAGAGCGGAGCGGCGGAGGACGGCTGGCGGTCCCAGTTCCAGGTGGTAAAGCGGCGGAACCGCTCCGTCGCCACGTAGGTCGTGCCGTCCGTCCCCTTCTCCTCGCGCGCCACGATGCCTTCGTAGCCAGCCGGCACCTCCACCGTGATACCATCTAGCGGGTGGCCGCGAAACTGACCTTCGAGCACTGGTGGTCAGAGGGACGTCCGAGGGTGACGTAGGTGACGTCTACGGAGGATAGACATCCCGTCCAGAAACGCTGCATACTGATGCCCCTGCTAATACCATCAACTGTTCAGCCGAACTTCAAACAGAAGTCTAGCGATTCCTCAGCCACATTGGGCTGCATTCCAAGTTGGAGTGCTCGTCTCAAAATGCATCTGATATTACACTGCGCGTGGTATCGTTAAGTATCGAGGAACAGCTGTCAATTATCATACGGAACATTACCACGCAAACATTAGCCGCATTCACCGCACTTTTCACTAGCTAGCAACCCGCACCACGCAACTAAAACCGGCCTACCCGAGCCGCATTCACTGCACCTTACACCATCTGGCAACCCGCACCACGCAACTAGGGCGCAAAATGACCACAGTAGTCGGCGCGCCCTAAAACTCCAATCAACAACAACAGCACCACGCAACTAAAACCGGCCTACCCGAGCCATCGCACATCCCTTGGGCACGACAACGCCGTGCACTGCCACCCCTAGCCCCGCCCCCATCCCACCACCAGCGCCGGCGCTCCAGCTCACCTCCCGGCGCCGTCTCGCACACGAGCGGCGTGAAATACACGTCGATGTTGGCGGGGCCGCGGTGCTCGACGCGGCAGGGCAGGTGCTGCACGCGGCAGGTGACGCCCTCGCCGTTCCTCTCCACCGCCGAGCGCGGAACCACCACCGACGACATGGCGGCTAGAGACGGGCTTCGGTCAGGGCACGGCTAGAGACGGGCTTCGGTCAGGGTACGGGCTTCCGTCAGGGCGCGACTAGAGACGGGCTTCGGTCAGGGCGCGGCTAGAGACGGGCTTCAGTCAGGGCGCGGCTACAGACGGGCTTCGGTCAGGGCGCGGCTAGAGACAGGCTTCGGTCAGGGTACGGGCTTCGGTCAGGGCGCGGTTAGAGACGGGCTTCGGTCAGGGCGCGGCTAGAGACGGGCTTCGGTCAGGGCACGGCTAGAGACGTGCCCCAGTCAGGGCGCGGCTAGAGACGGGCTTCGGTCAGGGCGCGGCTAGAGACAGGCTTCGGTCGGGGCACGGCTAGAGACAGGCTTCGGTCGGGGCGCAGCTAGAACAGGGCTCCGGCCAGGCGCGGCGGCCGATCGGCTGGTCCAGCACTGTCCATTACGCGCCGATCAGGTGCGAGTGGGTGGCTCCGTATTATCCTTGTGGTTAAAAAGAAGGCGACTTGTAGCGTCATTTGAAATATACATTCTCGCTTCTTTCTACAACGTATCCGGAAGTGGGGCAAACGCTTGATATGATGACAAGCCACACCATCCAAGCCAGCTTCAAACATTATGCCAATGAAATCACATATGTTCTAAAACGTTTAGCGCTCGAGTGTTCATAGGAAATAAACAATTGCTGTGTGCTCTGAATATATTATGCTGAAAGCAAACAAAAAGCTACACTGCAGATCGCTTCTATAAAACTAACACTTATTTACGAACCTAAATCGCGCTCGCAGCACAAAGGGCACATCGCAAGACGCCCATGACAACCCTTTTGCTCATATCATGCGACTGCTACCAACAAGTTGCACTTCAGCGAGAAACAAAACTCACGACAACAAAGGCAGGCAGGCGATCTTCTCCACCAAACAGCCCCGGTACATAGTGATGGCCTAGGCCTGAGCCATCTCGCTGCAGCTATTTGCACTGTCTTTCCGGGATGCCGAGCCCGTCGAGCTGTTTACTGCAGCTCGGAACTGAATGTGACGGTTTACTTCTGTCAGGTCACACCACGGGCGTCAAGCGCAATATCAGGCACTCTGACGCTTCTAACGGTTCGCCTAGCAGTTTGGCTGGGCGTTCGGTTGAAAACGATTGGCAGTTTTGTCCCTTTTCACGGCCTATACCGCTGGTGAACCTCATCGCTCCTCCCAGCCCATCACCACGGAGCAACCACCCAATATGCCGCTCCGGGGCTCGACACACCGCAAGTTGCTCTGTCGCTCCCGTCGCTCCATCGCACCGTCGCTGCTTTGTCGCTCCCGTCGCGCCATCGCACCGGCGCTGCTCTGTCGCTCCCGTCGCTCCATCGCACCGGCGCTGCTCTGTCGCTCCCGTCGCTCCGTCGCACCGGCGCTGCTCTGTCGCTTCCGTCGCTCCATCGCACCGGGCGCTGCTCTGTCGTTCCCGTGGCTCCATGGCACCAGGAGCTGCTCTGTCGCTCCATCGTACCGGGAACTGCTGTCGCTTCCGTCGCTCCATCGCACCGGAAGTTGCTCTGTCGCTCCATCGCACCGGAAGTTGCTCTTTCGTTCCCATCGCTCCATCACACCCTGAGTCGCTCATTCACTCTCGCATCGCCTGCGATCATCTCGCCGGATCGTCTGGCGCGTGTCCTCCAGAATGGCCTCGTCCCATGGCCCGTAGATGTTGTCCTTGAAGCGCTGGCCACTGACGTACAACATGGGCAGCAGCGGACAGGCCAACAGGTAGGCGGCGGCCAGCAGCACGGCGCCGGCCAGCGTTCGGCAGACCAGCAGCAGCAGCGATGCGTTCGCCTGCGCAGAGGCCAGCAGCAGCAGCGCGGCGCGGCCGTGGCGGCGGCGCACGTGGGCGCGCAGCGGCGGCGGCAGCGCCAGCAGCTGAGCGGCCAGCGTGAGGAAGGCGAACACGTGCCCCGTGCCCGGCAGCCGCGAGGCCAAGCAGAGCGCGCCAAACAGGCCGGCGTTGAGCGAGACGGCGGCTGAGACGCAGGCGGCGCGCGGCCCGTACTCGTGCGTGACCAGATGCAGTAGCATGGCGGCCGCCGCCAGCGCGTACACAGAGTCCGTGCTCACCGAGTCGGTGAGCGTGGCCAGCAATGGTGAGAGCCCGTAGCCGAACACGAGGAACACGGCCGCCAGCCGCAGGTCGGCGGCCAGACTGCGGCGGCCGCCGCCGGCGCGCAGCCAAGCGTACCCGGCCGCCGTGGAGACGGCGATGCCGGCCAGCAGCGGCTCGGGCGGCAGCGAGCCGTCGTCCAGGTGCGCGAAGGCCAGCCCCACCAGCGCCACGCTGGCCATCTGCTGGAGCAGCGCGGCAGCGCCCGATATCGCCTCCCAGCGAGTCCACAGTGTAACGCGCACGTTCTTTTTGAGGTCTTCGAGGAAAGCGTTGGCCACGTAGTTGTCTGGGTACGGCTGGCGCTGGTAAAGGACCTTGCGCCACGGCTGGGTCGGCGCCGGCTCCGCGGGCGCGCCGCACGACATGGCCCGTCTGCAGAGGACAGCGCGGCTCAGAAGGAAGTTAGCTTGACGGCGGTTACGAGTGCTTGTACTCTCTCGGTTGTACATCACGTTTGGGGGCTCCCAGCGCAGCGTTGCAGACGAGATAGCGATACCTCGCAAACATCCCGTCTAAACGACCCAACCTTCGCCAGGGCTGCAGTGCTGATGCTGCCACGTTCCCACTGACAGGAGCCTCTCTAGAACTGTTCGCTCAGTGAAATGTAGCGAGACCTGTGACGGCTGATCCGAACTGTTCTTACACTCGGTCTGGGAGTTCCAACTCAGCCCACGTTAGACCACAGAGCTCGCTTTAACCTCGTTCCCAAAAGCCTTCCGCGCGAAGAAAAAGGACGCTCCGCTGCAACGTCCGCTGATTGTTTTGCGCTGAGCATTGCCGTCACTTTTGCTGGCGGATCGTAAGGAGACTCGTATCACATATGCACAATATGCGTACATCATATATTTTATATGCGTATATGATATACTATATATGATATATCTTATATCATGTATGCGCACATATGCGCAGTCATCAGCTGTCAGCAGCCAGTTCCAAGGCCACCTGAAGCCCGTACAACATCCAGAAAAACCCTGACAGTGACGCTACATTGGTGGGCAATTATACTATACCTTTAAGGATATCGTAAATTCATCTTAAAATCATGTAGGGACAGTTTTGGAATCGGAGCCCCAGCTAACAGGACGATTTGTGTTAAGACTCTAGCAGCCAGTTCTGACACAGCTGAGTGTACACGGCTGCCATATATGCCCACGCTCATCAGCGAGCATACCATGCCCAGCATCATGCAGCCTACACCTGCTACCATCTGCACGAGCCCCTGTATCATGCAAAAGCCATCTGAGAGCAAAGAATATGGTGACCCAAACATCATCACTTAAACACCTGGAACAAATATGCCAGTTACAGCTCATTTCACGAAGCCTGCTCAGTGCAGATCAGTGCAAGACCAGGCTGCAGATAAGATCCAGGTACAGATCAGGATGGATCAGTGTTATCAACATTGAAATGACCACCTCCAGATTCACAGACCCTATCAATAGCCAGGGTGGCAGCTCGGCCAACGCAGCACGGTCCCTGGCCTGACCCGACCTGGCCACTGGCTGCCGCCACGTGGTCTTCTCCCTCAGTGGTTTAACCCAACCCCCGGCCTGCACACAATGCCATGCTTCAGCCCCCCCACTGCCCTATAGAGGCAGTATCCATACTAGCAAGCTTAGGACAGCGCACCATGCAAATAGCTGGCTGTTGGGTGGGCATGTACCAGCCAAAAGGTGCCCATTCACATGTCACAAAAGGTACCCATCACAATGTCACATGCAAAGGCTAGCACACAATTGTTGTGGGATGCAAACAGCCCATTTGAGTTCTGAATAGTCCCTTGCAAGCACAAAAGTGACACTGTCAGTGAATGTCATTGCTTTATTGCAGACATCACCATTAACATCATCTGACCAGTTGCTCCACAAAGCCAGACATTGTGAACAGGGTTATTTGTACAAAGTATTGGAGAAGCCCAAACCCCTATCTGGATGAGAGGAGAGGACATGAGACATCCTGGCCCCCTTTATAATGCTTTGTTCCGCAGGGGCTGAAGTGCTATTGGGGCCTTGTTTGGGGGTAGGGGTGGGGGCTGGGTCAAAGGTGATCATAGGTCAGCACATCAAAAGAGAAGACTGTGATTGCTGTCTTCCCTGGAATTAACCAAGAACACAGGAAAGAGTTCAAAGCTTCACTCTGCCATGGTGTTTGGCATTTTGTATGTTTTTCCATAAAGATACAATGTTAAATTATATATAGTGGGAGGACATAGATTCTAATGTCCTACCTAAAATGATGACTGGACCTACAAAATGTGATAATCAATTTATTTTCAAGAAGGAAGCTTTGACTCCAATTGTACCTATAGGGAGCCTCACAACATTCGGCATACTATCCTCTACAGCAGCGTCTGAAATTTTGGTGTTTCTTGGTGTTTTTCGCCCCAAAGACATTTTAGTCCCCACAAATGTACACTGGAAAGAATACGAAAAATCGTCCTCCGTTTTCAACGTGAGGCGTGAGCCCGTCCCCAAAACTGGCAACGCGCCACACGCACGACTGAAAGAGGCACGCAGTTGGCGGGTTTCGGCTGAATCATTTTTCAACATTGGCAATGGTACACAATCTTTCCTCACAGTGCAGGTACGCACTCAGGTCTGACCCCGCCCACCAGCATCTTTTCAACTCACCTACCGTCTACCGACGACACTCCCCAGCCCACGCGGAAACCAGAACGCCGAACCGCAAACAATCGGCTCTCCTGGCGGGGCGGATAGCCAAGGAGGGGAAATAACACGGGATCAGCTGTCACGACACGATTCAACTTTTCTGGATTACACAATGAAATTGACATGAAAACAAATGACGTCATAGTAAGCCATGCATTTATAGATATATAAATACATACATAAACATAACACTGATTTAGCGCATATGGAGGAAAAAAGCGATTCAGACGTTACATACGTGTTTGCTATCAAATTTTCATGTCAAACTATCAGAATGGAAAATTATATGCAACATATCACAATGACGTCACAAAGCATCCTAACCACTCGTGCGGACACGCATAATCATGTGCTCCGAGGTCTGGCTCTTGGGGAGGATTTAGCATTGGGGAGAATGCGTATTTTCCACCAAGAAATCCGAGCTGAATACGCCACGAAAACGCACAAGAGGGTTATGGAAGGAAAGAACGTAATTCTTTTCATCAACCTACGGAGCGGCCTTATCAAACTTTCATGTGAGTGTAAAGTTACATAGATATGCCTTGTTCTCCCTTGGGCAGACCTATTGGTTTTGAAGTTAAATAATTTTGAAGATTTGTTGAATTTGCCTTTTTATTTAAGGTGGGTTTTGCCAATGGATAATTTCTAAGAATTCAGCAAAGTCCTAAACAAGCAGCATTAAAAGAGAATGGAAGCCGTAATTGGGGTCGTTTCTGTCGTTGAAGACTGCTCCCCTGTGCGGTCGTCTCCCGGGAACGGAGCCGTGGTTCGGGGCCGTGCAGTGCAGTCGCAGAGTGGTGGTGATTGGGGTTTACGGCCTTTTTCCTGTTACGCCTGGGTTGGCTGCGTTACCGTGCCCGAGTCGTTTCGTGTTTGGGTCGTGTACGGGTCGTGTTTCTCGAACTGTTTGCGTCTGGACGACTCGCCGCGCAGGCTGGCCGGCTCTTATCAGTCGGCGTCCCCCTCTGTTCCCCGCAATGGGCAAGCAGCTCTTGGCCTACCTTGGGGCTCAGGCGGCGCCTGTGTGACTTGGTCCGTGTTCACGTACAGTCGACAGCGCCAGGCGCCATGTGGAGATCCATATCGGTGAGTACCTAGCGACAAGTGATTCCTGACGTGGAACGTGTGCTCGTGCAAAGGCTGCAATAGCTACTTAGTACGTTCCTATTTTTTGGGATCTAGGTTGCTGTATATTCTTAACAGTTACGAGGTATCTTTCATTTTGGCGGTGCTTGGACTGCCACGGTCATTTTGCAATTTATATTTTATGTGTCCTGGTTTTTCATAAATCCTCGGTGTTCTTTACCTTCCGGCCGACAATGTTTGCGGAGGGAAGAGCGTCGGCTTAGGTCTGTAATGAGGGCCGGCTAATCAGCGGACGACACGTCTACGCACATATATATATATATATATATATATATATATATATATATATATATATATATATATATACATATATATATATATATATATATATATATGTGTGTGTATATATATATGTATATATATATATATATATATATATATATATATATATATATATATATATATACCTAATTTAGCTCGAAACAGTTTTAAAATGGTGTCCTCGAATGATTGCATCGGAGAAAACCATACTGACCCGTTTGAAACGGGCAGATAATGCTGACGGTCGAATCATAAAAAGTTAGTCTATGCTTATCATCGGTCATGATATTTCGGAGTGAACTTAACTGTTCCTCAATCATTCGGAACCATTTGCAAAAGTTTTTAAGTGCAGCAAAGTTTGGTCATGCAGTGAAATTTGAACTTCATTGCAGGCGGAGTAAGGTTTGGTAAGGTTACAAAGACGTTTGGTTGGAAAAGTGATTTATCGACTTGCGCTACCAGCGGACACATGACCGGAGAAACGTGTCAGAAAGGTGGGGGTGGCCCAAACTGATTTTGTACTCGAACGATTCGTGCTGAACATTCTCGGAACGGGGGGGGAGGGACAACACCCATGTAACCGCCGTTCCCTAACCTTTGGGACAAAACACCTTTTTATTGATTCCCACGTCCGAAGTCTGTTGTTTTCTCTGCTACGTCATGTACAACAACCATATTTGATTTTTTTAGGGAAACACTCCCTTTATGGTACACACATAACTGCTCTCAAGCGTTGTTGCAGACTTGCAGGCGGTTAAGTATTGCGTCGATCTGAAGCTGAAGTAATATATATATATATATATATATATATATATATATATATATATATATGTATATGTATGTACATATTACTACATGCTTTAATGATAGATTACATTCATGCGCTTTTCATTATTCAGTGAGGAACCGCAAACATATACAGATATAAGAAGCCATTAACCCGTAGAGTTGAATGATGTTGATAAGACAATAGTACCTTATTCCTCGCAGAAAAACCAGGACAATGGAGATATAGTTCGGTTGAAATTTCGCCACCATGTCTCTATTGAAACAATGGCAGAAGTTTGCTACCGCTCTTGTTTTTTAATTGCTATTGCTATTGCTATTTGAAGGTTGCTTCTGCTATCGCTTCGATGAAGTACCTTGCCGAAATATCAACCGAACCATTGTCCCCATATATCCCCATTGTCCAGGTTTTTTTCCGAGGAATAAGGCCAATCCTCTGTCTTATCTATGTGAGTAATGTTCCTCGCTAATGCACTTAACAACACGTAATTCTGAATGATGTTGAACGATGATGAAATCATTTTAAAAATGTTCAGAAAACAAATGCTGGATATTAGGCACAAATCCACAGCGTACGTTCAGGCTGACCCAATACCTACCCGCTGTGAGCATGGCACAAGGTTCGCATGCAGCTACATGTGAATGTCATGAAACGTGTCTTTGTTCTAAAAATCTAGCATAATAGTCACACATGACATGAGAAAGAAGCCATCACATTTGGGACGGGGAAATCAATCACGTTGTGCCGTTTGGGCTGTTAACGTACAAACGTGAGATCTCTACGTTTCATGGCACTCCGCCCCCCACCCCCCTTCCAAAATTTTTGACATTTACCCCATGGCAACCAATGAAAAATTAAATGCAAAATGAGTATGGGTGACACCTTTTTTGAGCCGTTCCTCTGCCTAGGTCTCGGCACGCAGCGCCAGTCCACATATTACCTTTCCAGCCAAGCACTTCCATTTATCTTCCGGCCGTCTGATGTGAAATCTCGAATTTCACTGCATGGCATAGCTGTTCCGCATTTATAAACTACTGCAAGGTGCTCCAGATGATTCCTGGACACAACGTCATTGAGCTAAGTCCACTCCGAGTTACCAATATAGCCATATAGGTGATAGCCATGAACGGACTCTTTACGTTTCGGCCGCCAGCACCATGCACCCATTTCAAACGTGTCAGTATAGTTTCGATCGGTGCAACGACTCGTGGACATTATTATAAAGCTGTAAAGAGTCTGTTAAAAATGGCATCTGAAATATTCTAGCCCCGGGAAGCTTTTCACGGGCAGTACCACGGCCTCCAGGCCAAATAACCAGAGCCTGCGTTAGGGTCTACGCAATACCAACACCAGCCTTCGAGCGTGAAACACGGTGTGTCTGCGGCTAACTGTATTTACCATGAAAGGCATGTTTACGTGAAAAATCAAGTGCAACGGTCACATATGACACGTTGAAAGGAAGCACACATCCCAACGAGCGCACAAGAGAAGCAGAGTTAACAATGTGGCCGGTGATAGGTATGAGCTGACTCTACGATTCGGCCGTCAGCATTATCTGCCGATTTCAAGCGTGTCAGTTTAGCTTCCATTAATGAAATCACTCGTCGACACTATTCCAAAACTGTCTGAATGGCAATTCATATATTCTTATTGGCGGGTTATTCCCGGGGACCAGCGCTGCTGCTAACTGAGCAAATAGGAGCAGCGTGCCATGTGCCCAGTCGTCCGACGAAACACCTAACAGCCTGCCAGCCGAAACTCGTTTGTTTTCGCTATACAGTGTACCATAGAACGTGTGTTCATCTGAACATTCATGTATCATGGTCAGGACCCTGAAAGCATTGTAGCCGCGATGGATTATTCCTCGGGGCCCACCATGACCTGTTGGGCACAAAGCCACAGCGTGCGTTAAGGCCAACGCAATACCTAACCGCCTGCAAGCCTGATACAAGGCTTGTGTGCGGTTATGTGTATATACCATACAACGCGTTGGTCACACATTACAAAACGGAGAAAATGCTACGTCAGTACAGGAAAATGAATAAGGAAGTCCACTTCCGACCGGTAGCGCCCGTCGCCAAATCACCATTTTGAACCAATACTCATTTCCATTACGACCGCCTGCCATGAAATGTCCAATTTGACTCCATGACCTAACTTTGCTACATTTAGAAAGTACTGGAAATCCAAATGATTCGTGAAAAAACTTGCATTGAAATCTGTCCACTCGATGTTACCAATAGTGACCGTTGATAGACATAAGCGGACTCCTCACGCTTCGGCCGCTACCATTGTCTGGCCATTTCAAACGTGCCAGCATAGTTTAAATCGATGATATCACTAGCAACATCATTTCAAAACCATGCATACAATTCCGCTATCATCATGGAGACGGTGGAGACGGTCCTTCATGAACAAAATGTCATTCGGGCGTACCCACTCGGAGTTACTAACAGGGCCGATGCTAGGCGTAAAGCGAACTCTTTACGTTTCGGCCGCCAGTATCATTTGTCCATTTCAAACGTGTCAATATAGCTTCCATCGGTGCAACGACTAGCTGACATCATTCTAAAGCTGTTTAAAAAGGGCATCTCAAATATTCTAGCCTCGGTTAGCTTTTCACGGGCAGCACCACGGCCTACTGGGCACATAGCCAGGGCTTGCGTTCAGGCCTGAACAATACCCACACGCCTGCGAGCGAGAAACACGGTGTGCATGCGGCTAAATGTGTATGCCATGAAAGGTACCTTTACCTGAAGAATCAAGTCCAATGGTCACACATGACACGTGGAAAAGCGTACTTATCCCAACCAGCACACGATGCAACAAGAGTTACCAATAGGGCCGGTGATAGGCTTAAAACACAGCTCTTTACGTATCGGCCGACAGCATGGTCTGTCCACATCAAACACTTTCTTGTCCATATCAAACACTTTCTTAAAATGTTGTCGCTGATAGTTGCATCGATTGAAAGTAAATTGGCACGTTTGAAATGGGTGTATAACCCTGACGGCAGAAAGGTAAAAATTACGATTATGCGCATCAACGGTCATACTATTGACTCGAAGTGGACTCACCTAAAAGGCATTTTGTTCAGGAATAATTTCGAACACTTTGCAGTCGTTTCCAAACGCAGCAAAGCAACGCCACGCATTGCAATTGGAGAGTTCATAGCAGACGGCCGGAAGGTAAATTAAAGAGTTGGGCTGCAAATGTAATACAAAATCTGGCGTTGGCACCCGAAACATAGACGGAGGAACGTCTCAGAAAGTAAGGGAGCTCATATTCATATTGAAGTCGATTCTTCCCATCCATTGTCATAACGTTAATGCTCTACATACATTCTCAGAGTGTCTAATGGTGAGGGTGCCATAACACTCACGGAACCCGCGTTTCAAGTCTAGGAGGAACCATTGCCGTCTAAACCATGTCAAAATGATGTCCACCACTGGTTAAACCCATGGACACTATTTTGGAATGTTTGTTAAAGACCGATAACGCCGGTAACCGAAAACGTTGAGCCAGTTCATGTCTTTTTCCGGCCCCATTGGCAGCTCAGTGTGGACATGCCTGAATGCGGTTTGTTCATGGATTACTTGGACCTTCTTGCAGTAGTTTCTTGAGGAAGCCTGCTGGGAAAGGTGGTTTTCTGCCATTATCAGGTTTCACAGTGATACGAAACGAAGACCATAACTCGTGTCACGTGACGTCATGAGCAGAAGGTAAAACGCAGCCTATTTTTTCTTCATTTAGTTTCAAATGGCACAATAATGTAAACCACGAGTACATAGGTAGATGCACGTACACCATAACAATCTCCCGGAACGTCGTGAGCAGCGGGAAAATACAGCCCGAAAAACGTGTCCCACTGATAGTTTTCAACTGATGACAGATTCATTCGTACCAGTGACGTCATCAGTGGGATGAAGGACACGTGTTATTACGAATACCCGCTTGGTTTTCAATGTTGCCATCATAAGTGGCTTGTGAATCCTTGTGATATTGTGAGAAGTAAAAGAAGTTCGTTTTTTACATTTCTACCAGTGACGTCATGAGTAGCACAATACCTGTCATTGAGATGATTTACCCAGCCTGGCGACGTTTCGTCAGCTGCTTAGCCGGCCCTCATTACAGACCTAAGCCGACGCTCTTCCCTCCACAAACATTGTCGGCCGGAAGGTAAAGAACACCAAATCCTCTGTCCTTCAGTGTTAAAAAATAGTATTTTTCATTTTGCAAATGAATTTCTTAAAACTTACGTCAATTAGTGGCTAATTCGCTTGTGATATGTCAACCTGTAAAAATCCATCCACAGCTGGGATGCTTACATGATTTGAGTGCACTCAACCCAGAACATTTGTGTAGTTGTGTACGTACAGGGTCAGGGCAAATTGTACAAATTGTTTGACTTAGATTTACTTTCAGAAATTTTTATGCCAGTGCTGCTCAAAAGTAATTCAGACATTTAGGATACAATAACAACTGGTGAAGGTTTGTGATTAAAATGCAGATTGTTAACCTGTTTTAAGTTCTTCAGATTTTGCTTTGCTGAACAGACCTGCTGGTAAACTTCAACGCCCTACTGGAATTCTGAGGTAAGTTTTACTGGAATATACTCAGCATCTATAGTGTGTGCATACTGATGGCTGCTGGTTATATACTTTCTAGTGTGCCATGTTGCTTAAGTGTAGTATAGCTGCTATATGCCACCTGATATGGTGGGTCTTGTCACAGGTTTTGTCTGTATTGAGGAGTTTTTGAACAGGCCTGTGTGTGTGTGTGTGTGTGTGTGTGTGTGTGTGTGTGTGTGTGTGTGTGTGTGTGTGTGTGTGTGTGTGTGTGTGTGTGTGTGTGTGTGTGTGTGTGTGTGTGTGTGCGCGTGCGTGCGTGCGTGCGTGCGTGCGTGCGTGCGTGCGTGCGTGCGCGCATTGTGTGTGCATTGTGCGTGCATGCATGTATGCATGTGTGTTTGCATGTGTGTCTGCATTCAATTTTAATCCATGAATCTGTTGTATTGTTTTTTAGCTACCTTCCTGGATCCTGTTTCATTCTCTTTGTGCAAGACTTACGCTTCAAGATTCGTAATCACGGTACTAAGTTTCTTATATCTGAGGTATCAATTATATCTCAATATAAATCTGGGCATCACCAGGGATGTGGTCGCTATTAGGCTTGCCATGAAATATCGACTAAGTGCTCAACCATCTACGATTCGTGCGCTCTAATCCGGTTGGATGGGTCTGTATTGCATTAATTTTACGAGTTGAGCAGCCTTAGTTGTACAAAGTTACATCACGTATAACTATATCATCACACAAGTTTATGTAAAGCATAACAATGGATGATTGCTAAATATGACGTACCACTGTAGTGTTGCAACGTGGAGTGCTGCTTGCAATGTGCGACGTTTTTGCAGTACTGCAGTTACGCATGGTTTTATCTCGGAGGGCTTCTGCTTACGAGTAGGCTGGATGTGATTCTGGGGCGCTATTTGGCTTTGTACGGTCGTTAATCGTTTTTGCAATATGTAGCAACCCTTTGCAATGATTTCTCAAATCATCTTTATAGAAGCTTCCGTGCGTTGTGTGAACAATGGAGGTGGTGCTAGGGATATATATCGCTTTATTAACCCCCAGACGGTGTTGCAACGTCCTGTAGTTTTCAAGTAATTGCACAATTTCACCATTGATTGGCTTCATGTTTCCGGGGGGCTGTTTGCGATAATCACAGGGTTCATTGATACTTATTTTGCATTATGAATGGCTGCAATATTCTGCAACATTTGCAACTATTATTAATTTGGTTTCTGGACCATTTGCACTTTGCGAAGTCGGCGACGGTGTTTGTTTCGTTTCTTGTGTGAGATGAGCAATGAGCTGCACCCGCGCTGTCCATGTGTGAGGATGAACAATTCCTTGAGAGACATTTAGGTGATGTCACATCACTGCTCCGGGTGGAGGTTGAGCTAGGGAAATGATACTGGGAGAAGTCTGTTGAGTGGTCCCCGCTGTACCCGCCCGACATGACTTGGGTTACGTTACGGCCAGCAGAGAATGTCGCCTACTCTCCCCTAGTTTGTCTTTGGCTTAAACATTACTTGATTTGAGCTGGAGTTTAAAGCCCATCCCTTGTCTCTGATGAGCTCTCGTTGTTCCCATTGGCCCTTATCATTTATTGCTTTGTTTTCTGTTCTGCTCATTCATCCCACAATCACCATATGCTACAACTATTCATCGTATTCCCAATTAACTTCGCCCCATCCCGCGAGTCACATCTCCCACGTCCTGGAGGCAAAGTTCCTGTTTTATGAGGGCCACTATGACTGGCGACCCCTTCCTCTCGACGAGATGAATTCTGTTCTGACAGTCCAAAGTCCGGTCTCCTCGATCCGTAAAGTTAGCAGTGTCGGCGGACACTATGGGCATGGAGGCCCTGCTTACATTGTTGTCTTTGGCCTCACGTGCCCGATAAGTTGTTAGTTGATCCAGAGTGTTTCGTCGGCATATCCCCGACAAAATGACAGCATGGGGAAAATGCTTTGTTGCCTATTTTGCATACATGCCTGGTTTATTTGTTCACGAATAAGTGCTCCTAAGAGCAGCTCGTTGGCTCTGACTAACTTAAACGTGGAAACAAGATACAAAAGTTAAGCAGCGCCGAATCGTTGGCTGGCAGCCCTTACCGTGTCAACCACATGGCGAGTGTTTGATGTGTTTGAGTGTTTGTCACTCAAGTGGTCAGCACCCTGTCATATGCTGGTTAGGCAAGTCATCAGACTAGTGGAACGGAGATCCAGGCATTGATTCACATACCTATGTCATGAAGCCTGGCCCTGATTCACGCTGTTCCATAACGCCGGCTGATGTTGGTGGTAGTAGACGTTGTAGAGAGCAGGGAGTCAGTACGATCCCCTGCCTTTTCCAAGCTAAGAAGGAGAGAGTCTCGCGGAACTGAACTCAAGTGGATTGCTCTCAATGAGTTTTAGAGATTGGCAATCACTTATTTGTTGTTAGGTCAATGATTGATCTCACTATGCCCAGTCAAAGGTCAAATTTCCCCGAAAGGCTCACTTTTCCAGCTGTGCATACCGACATTTATGAAGCCAGTTCATGCAACGGCACGAAATGACACATGCATTTTGTATAACACTGGATGTAGTGCAGTTAACATGCAGTTTGGTGCATTATGAGCACATGTTCATGGGGGTGAGCTCCGTTGATGTAACGGTGTCGGGCCGCCGCGTGCGATCGACGAATACGTGAGTTGCAGCCTGCTGCCAGTGCCGGGCGTGAATCGGCGTGCTACCTTCCTAAAAAAATGTCACTGCTTGGAAAGGCAAGAGGCACATTGGTATGTCAAAATACGCACAATAAAACCACCATAGACTACCGAGAATATGAATGCAATCTCACGGTATGCCGGAGAGATACTCTCAGAAAACCCAGGGGAAACCCTCCTCCCCCTGTCAGGGCGAGCGTTAGCCCGACTATGAGGTGGAACCCGAAACAACAGTAAAGGTGCCCCAGAAACCAAGCCAACAACGGGTATTATCTTGCTGGTGTCAGAATGAAATTCGTTAAATCTGGGATTTTTTCCGAAATCTAGGCAGGGTAAGAGGTTGGCAGGCATTTCAATCAGAGCACTGCCTTATACCCCAAGCTGAAATGCCAACGCCGAGACTAAAACATTGGTGACACTACTGGGAGGAACTCCACATATCACGCCCTGATCCCTCGACAATTGAGTTGAACCGGACATCACCTTCCCCAACCGCCGAATCTGCGGTCGGAAGCGGGTGCGTGGTTTGCCTCCCCGTCCTCCCTATCGGGCGCAACTCTACCACATTTGCAATCGGAAATGGAAAGCATATGCTCTTCTGCCGCATGATATTTCTACCTTACCTATATTTTCTTGCATACAATGCTTACATACTTCATGCGTGCGTACTTTTGTCTTAAAACCACGAAATGAGGTGTGGTGGCGCCACCTATACCCATGACAACTCTCGCGATATAAAAGGACGGCAACGTGGTGCTTGGCCGCGACAGGACGTGGTGCATCGTAGAACGTGGACAGGAGAAAGCGAATACACGAAGGTGCGGCATTAAAGTCAATTCTGAAGTCGCTTTCTTATGTCGCAATACCCAACATGATTGGTTACCAGGACACCCATGGGACATACATGGACATGGACATACCATGACGCCCATTCTTACGCGCATGGACAGATGACCCGGATTCTGCCCGCACCGCCTACGCGTGGTAGGGCGAGGCAATGCCGGTGCAACAGAAGTGCTCGAATTTTGCAGGCTTTGCTACACTGCTCAAATTTCTGTGGCTGCGGCGGATGAGGGATGTGAGCATATGCAATGTATGTTTGATGGCCGAAGAGTGCGTAAAGTGAGACTTTCGTCTCATTTCAGAATGAAACTATCCATATAAGGCGGCTGTATATAGTCTCTTTATACCACAATGCATCCACCATAATCGGAAAGCAATGGATCGTGTCAAAACCTTTGAAAATTAAAATAGTTACGATCTCGCACCGGCGACGATGTCCGCAGCACACTACATCGTCACGATATGGCGCTGATTGGTCGTGGGTAGACGAGTCAGCTGACCGGTCGACCAATCAGTTGAGCATAGGACAAAATTCCCTGCCACGTTAGTAAGGAAAAGGTTAGGTTGGGTAAGTTGTGAGATGCGCTTGCGAGGAACATTGTTCGCATAGATAAGACTGAAAAGACCTAGCTCATCGGAAAAGCGACTATGCAAATTTAGAGTGTTGATACTTTGGCAGCATGCCTTTGTCGAAACAATAGCAGAGGTGCTAATGTTTCCGAGTTATCATATAGGCGTTGTTTCGATAATTTTCCGAGGAAGAAAGCTATTACTTACATCTAATTTAAGCTGGCCAGGGTGGGATCCCGGGAAATTGTTGGTTTGATTAGATTTGTGACATCATTGGGTATTTATATTCAGTTCAACAGCAAGGAGTATGTATCATTCAACAGAGATTGTGTATTACATTCAGCAGAGCATGTGTTACATTTGGCATTTTATGCCTTACGTTCAGCAGAACATGTATTACCTTCAGCAGCATTTTATATACATTGCGTTATAGTTGTTCATGCATATTGCATTAGTGTAATTTATATAAAAGATTATATTTCAGACAGTTGGAAACTTTCAAAATTATGAGCTGATTTGCAAGTTTTGTGGTTATGAATGTGCCTAGCCAGTCTTTCCGTGCTTGGCATCTGCTGTCACTCTTACCACACAATGGTCCCAAAATGTCAGCTGTGGATATAGTGTAAATTTGCTAGGAAAATATCTTGCTCTCTCTGCAAGCTGTGATCACAACATTTTTGTTCTCCCTCCCCAAGAGCTGAAAGCAAATTTCATACACTGTTCTATGGTGAATGAATAGTAATAAATGATGATACACATTACATACACATTCAGGACAATTGAAAGACAATGGGTGAAAGATCAAAGCATCCTGTTATTCTAATGTGTGCATGTGTGTGTGCATCCCATAATCCTATTAATCTATATGTGTGCACTTTGTGTGGTAAGCTTGTACATGTTACTACAGGTGGGACAGGATATTTGTTGCAACGGGATCATGACCAGGACAAGTAACAGCTGCCCAAAACATATGCATCATTCATCGGTATTCTTCAAGTACTTCACCTTTTTTAGAAGAATAAAAATATCCACCGCGAGCGTTTTACGCGCAGTGCGGCACGGGCTCAACCAGCTCGCGTTAGCAGGATTGCCCGACTTTGAAATCATACAATCCAAACGACATCTTTAGCACCGCAAATAATGAGCAGGCAATTAACATTATTCACTACGTCGTTTCCACCACTGCTGCTCACAATACTCGCATGATTGCCTATCATCTTCAAGAAATAACCATCTAATAATGTAATAATTTCGGCCACAAACAGGTCATACGATTTTTAACACGCAGACAGCCGACGATTTATAGCATGTACTAAAAGGGCAACATAAGCGCCAAATTACGTACATTCGAGCAATCCAGAAAAGTACCCCAGTTCTTCACATTCGTGTCTCGAATTGATATTTCCAAACAGACAGCACAGAGAAAAACCCAACAATGTCGGCGGAACTGAAGCATTTCCAGCAGTCTTAAAAAACGGACCAAGCCGCGGGAACCAAACACCGAAGCCAAGCCAACGTTTTCGGTACGGTACATTGACGTCTATTAGCGCAGTGCATCTCATACACGAGTCCGGATAATGTGATTCACACTTACTAGGACCAAACACATCGTGACGACATTGTCGCTTAAACTGCAACACTTGGGTTCAACTACTATGACTACTCCGTTGCCGCGACATGCTGCCATCATGTGCAGAGGGACTGTCGTAGTACCCTCTTAAAGTAGTGCACCTCTTGTACAATTCCAACGAGCAAGGCTTGAAATCGCTCTGAAATCCAGAGACATACTCTGCCGAGATAGTATGCCAACAGCCACCCTAAGGAAACGGATCAAGCCTCGGGAAACGAAGACTGAAGCCAGGCCAGCGTTTTCGGTACGGTACATATACGTCTGTTAGCGTAGTGCACCTCACACACGAGTCCGGATCATGCGATTCACACCTTTAGAACTGAACACGTCGTGCTGACAATGTTGATGGAACTGCAAGACTTCGGTCCGATGAATAAGACTCATGCATTGCCGTGAGATGCTGCAATCATGTCGTGCACAGGGACTGTCGTAGCACCCTCTTAAAGTAGTGCACCTCTTGCACAATTCCAATGAGCAAGGCTTGAAATCGCTCTGACATCCAGAGACATACTCTGCCGAGGTATTATGCCAACAGCCACCCTAAGGAAACGGATCAAGCCCCGGGAAACGAAGACTGAAGCAAGGCCAGCGTTTTCGGTACGGTACATATACGTCTATTAGCGTAGTGCACCTTACACACGAGTCCGGATCATGCGATTCACACTTATTAGGACCAAACACATCTTGCTGACGATGTCGGTGGATATGCCAGACCACGGTCCGATGAATAAGACTCATGCATTGCCGTCAGATGTTGCCATCCTTAGCGGACGGACTGCAGTAGCACCCTCTTCAAGTAGTACACCTCTTGTATAATTCCCATTGTCGAGACCTAGAAACCACTCTGACATCCAAAGACGTACTCTGCCGAGAAAATATGCCAACAGCCACGCTAAGCAAACGGACCAAGCCCCGGGAACCGAAGATTGAAGCAAGGCCAGCGTTTTCGGTACGGCACATACACGTCTGTTAGCGTAGTGCACCTCACACACGAGTCCGGATCATGCGATTCACACTTATTAGGACCAAACACATCTTGCTGACGATGTCGGTGGATATGCCAGACCACGGTCCGATGAATAAGACTCATGCATTGCCGTCGGATGTTGCCATCATTGGCGGACGGACTGCAGTAGCACCCTCTTGAAGTAGTACACCTCTTGTATAATTCCCATTGTCGAGACCTAGAAACCACTCTGACATCCAAAGACGTACTCTGCCGAGATAATGTGCCAACAGCCACCCTAAGCAAACGGACCGAGCCCCGGGAAACGAAGACTGAAGCAAGGCCAGCGTTTTCGGTACGGTACATATACGTCTGTTAGCGTAGTGCGCCTCACACACAAGTCCGGATAATGCGATTCACACTTATTAGAACTAAACGCGTCGTGCTGACAATGTCGATGGAAATGCAAGACGTCGGTCCGATGAATAAGACTCATGCATTGCCGTGAGATGCCGCCATCATGTCGTGCAGAGGGACTGTCGTAGCACCCTCTTAAAGTAGCGCACCTCTTGTACAATTCCAATGAGCAAGGCCTGAAATCGCTCTGACATCCAGAGACATACTCTGCCGAGATAATATGCCAACAGCCACCCTAAGAAAACGGACCAAGCCCCGGGAAACGAAGACTGAAGCAAGGCCAGCGTTTTCGGTACGGTACATATACGTCTATTAGCGTAGTGCACCTCACACACGAGTCCGGATCATGCGATTCACACTTTTTAGGACCAAACACATCTTGCTGACGATGTCGGTGGATATGCAAGACTTCGGTCCGATGAATAAGACTCATGCATTGCCGTCAGATGTTGCCATCATTGGCGGACGGACTGCAGTAGCACCCTCTTCAAGTAGTACACCTATTATATAATTCCAATTGGCGAGACCTAGAAACCGCTCTGACATCCAAAGACGTACTCTGCCGAGATAATATGCCAACAGCCACCAGCCAGCCAGCCAGCAGTCGTGCGGGCAATGTCGGGTGAGTTACAACAATTCGGTTCAATGAACAACACCCATGCAATGCCGTGAGATATCACCATCACGTTGCGCGGACTGGCCGTATAAGCAGCCTCTTAAAGTTGTGTACCTCTTGCATTATTCCAGCTGTCGAGACCTCAAAACGGCTGCGGCATCCAATAACATTTTCTACCGAGGAAGTACTCTCGTGTATAAGGTACGCTGCACTTATAAATATATATGTACCGTACCGAAAACGTTGGCCTCGCTTTGGTCTTCGGTTTCCGGGGCTTGGTCCGTTCCCTTAGAATTGCTGTTGACACATTATTTCGGTACAGTGTGTCTTTGGATGACAAAGCGGTTTTTAGGTCTCGCCAACTGGAATTATGCAAGAGCCGCACTACTTTAAGAAGGTGCTACTACAGTCTGTCCGCACATGATGGTGACATCCCACGACAGAGCATGAGTCTTATTCATTGAATCAAAGTATTGCAGCTCAACCGAATTTGTCGGCACAATGTGTTTATTTCTACTTCGTGTGAATCGCGTTACAAGGGCTCTTGTTTCAGGTGCCCGCACGACTAAACGTATATGTACCGTACCTAAACCGTTGCCTTTGCTTCGGTCCTCGGTTCCCGGGGCTTGGCTTCGTTCCTCAGGGTTCGTGTCGGGATGTTATCTCGGCGGGGTGTGTCTTTGCCTATCAGAGTGGTTTTTAGGTCTCGCCAATCGGAATTATACAAGAGGTGTACTACTTCAAGAGGGTGCTACTACAGCCTGTCCGCACATGATGGCAGCACCTCACGGCAATGCATCCGTCTTATTCATCGGACCGAAGCCTCGCAGTTCCACCGTCATTGTCAGCACGATGTGTTTATTTTCCATAAGTGTGAATCGCCTGATCCGGACTCGTGCATGAGGTGCACTGCGCTAATAGACGCATATGTGCCGCACCGAAAACGCTGGCCTAGCTCCAGTCTTCGGTTCCAAGGCTTGGTCCGTATCCTTAGGATTTTTATTGGCATATTATCTCGGCAGAGTACGTCTTTGGATGTAAGAGCGGTTTTTAGGTCCCGCCAATTGGAATTATACAAGAGGTGTACTACTTGAAGAGGGTGCTACTGCAGTCCGTCCGCCAATGATGGCAACATCTGACGGCAATGCATGAGTCTTATTCATCGGACCGTGGTCTGGCATATCCACCGACATCGTCAGCAAGATGTGTTTGGTCCTAATAAGTGTGAATCGCATGATCCGGACTCGTGTGTAAGGTGCACTACGTTAATAGACGTATATGTACCGTACCAAAAACGCTGGCCTTGCTTCAGTCTTCGTTTCCCGGGGCTTGATCCGTTTCCTTAGGGTGGCTGTTGGCATAATGTCTCGGCAGAGTATATCTCTGGATGTCAGAGCGATTTCAAGCCTTGCTCGTTGGAATTGTACAAGAGGTGCACTACTTTAAGAGGGTGCTACGACAGTCCCTGTGCACGACATGATTGCAGCATCTCACGGCAATGCATGAGTCTTATTTATCGGACCGAAGTCTTGCAGTTCCATCAACATTGTCAGCACGACGTGTTCAGTACAAAGGATGTGAATCGCACTATCCGGACTCGTGTGTGAGGTGCACTACGCTAACAGACGTATATGTACCGTACCGAAAACGCTGGCCTTGCTTCAGTCTTCGTTTCCCGGGGCTTGATCCGTTTCCTTAGGGTGGCTGTTGGCATATTATCTCGGCAGAGTATGTCTCTGGATTTCAGAGCGAGTTCAAGCCTTGCTCGTTGAAATTGTACAAGAGGTGCACTGCTTTAAGAGGGTACTACGACAGTCCCTCTGCACGACATGATGGCAGCATGTCACAGCAACGGGGTAGTCATATTAATTGAACCCAAGTGTTGTAGTTTAAGCGACAATGTCGTCACGATGTGTTTGGTCCTAATAAGTGTGAATCACATAATCCGGACCCGTGTATGAGATGCACTGCGCTAATAGACGTCAACGTACCATACCGAAAACGTTGGCTTGGCTTCGGTGTTTGGTTTCCGTGGCTTGGTCCGCTTTTTAAGACTGCTGGAAATGCTTCAGTTCCGCCGACATTGTTGGGTTTTTCTCTGTGCTGTCTGCTTGGAAATATCAATTCGAGACACGAATGTGAAGAACTGGGATACTTTTCTTGATTGCTCGAATGTTCGTAATTTGGTGCTTATGTTGCCCTTTTAGTACATGCTATAATTCGTCGGCTGTCCGCGTGTTAAAAATCATATGACCTGTTTGTGGCCGAAATTATCATATTATCAGATGGTTATTTCTTGAAGATGATAGGCAATCATGCGAGCATTGTGAGTAGCAGTGGTGGAAACGACGTAGTGAATAATGTTAATTGCCTGCTCATTACTTGTGCTAACGATGTCGTTTGGATTGTATGATTTCAAAGTCGGGCAATCCTGCTAACGCGAGCTGGTTGAGCCCGTGCCGCACTGCGCGTAAAACGCTCGCGGTGGGGATTTTTCTTCTAAAAAAGGTGAAGTACTTGAAGAATACCCATTCATCAACTTGGCAGTTGTCAGCAGGCTAGCAGCTTGATTAGCAGCAGACACATTTGGCAAACATGTATTTTTTGCAGGCTGGACAGCACCAGCAACACAACACTCGGCAACTTGGGTAGCAGTGACTTCAGATTTGTTCAGCTATTAAACCTTTGGTTGGATTTAGCTACCTGCTGCCCCTTTCCTTGCTCAAAATCTACAAATCACCATACAGTCAGGTGGCATTCAACCAAACATCTCAGAGCCACAGGCTTGACAAGTCGGCCAGGCAGGTCAGATATTAGAGTTTGGGGTCATAGGGCAACAGAGTAATATCAACCTTTTATGTGCTGATCTGATGGAGAACTAGGATTTCGGTAGCCCAAATCTACGATTGTACCACGTACACCATACAGAATGAATCGAGAGCCGTAGATGTTCAAGGGTCTATTACTAGCTGTAGCTGTACGTACCCTACCTACCTACGAGCGCTGTTATACGTCTCGCCCCGCAGCTACGGCACCAACCTGACGCGGCTGACGGTACCTGGACGCGCTGGTTACAAGACGTTAGTTTCCGCCCCAGCCTTTCCCCCTCCACAGGCCTAACTGACCACACGCCCCTCTCACAGCCTTGCTTTCTTCACTGCTTGAAACTGCTTCACTAATGCCGCCAATGCTTACTGATTGGCAGATGCCTGCTTACCTAGCGCAGCAGTGACCATTATTCTAGCGCCCAAAGGTTATGGACTTTTACAGATAACGTATAAGTCATAATAGTTTTGAGCTGAGCTACTCACATATTATTTTGAGTAAAACTAAATGTATAAAAAATTATTGCTGTATTTGTTTGATGAACGGTCAAAAGTGTAATGCATACTCCTTTTATATGACGTCATCATCTTCAGTTGCTTTCAAACGGGAGCCAGAATCATCGCCTTTGTTCACGCCTTGCTCTCGGCTTGTGTCTGTCCGTCTCACTGTGACTCCCGCTGCCATCCGCGCGTCCGCCCTCCGGTGTGGAGCGTCTGTATTGCTGGTCCGTCCTCTCGACTTGCGTTATTCGTGCCAGCATCATTGCTTAAAAACACATCTGAAATAGGGCCATCAGCTCCCCAGTTTTTCGTCTATCTTTATCTTGGGCACAAGCTGTACCTGATTGGGTCCGACGTTGGTGTGTAGCATTGTCAGCTGCCAGCCACGCCCATTCAGTGTGTTTCATCGTTGTCAGTGCTTGGCGAAAAGGATTGAGTGGTGTTAGTACGGCAGCAAAGGAGTCAGGTAATTTTTTACTTTGGTACCTGTATGGCCGACGGAGGGAAGAGCTACGCTAGCTGCAGGGTTTCGAGTATTGTCGTCCGGGGAAAAAGCTGTGAGGCATCGGCTGACATTGTGACGTCACTGAAAATGATTTGCATCGATCGGGATGGGGGTCCTTTCGGGCCGACTGAAGGCCATAAGGCTTTTGAATGTGACATGATGTCACTGGTATTCGGCTGGGTATGTGACGTCACGGGTCGTGAGTTTGTAAGGCTCTTTTGGGTCCACCGAATGCCGTAATGCATCAGCTGGCCATGTGTCGTCACTGGTATTCGATTAAACATCAGGCGCGACCGGCCTCGTTCCATCTTTACTTTTCGTACCTGACTGCTGCAAGCATTTGCGTGCCGCATAAAGGTTTGACCGAATCACCTCAATGTGAGACGTCCCTAATCATCACTTCATACGGGTGCACTTAGGCCCCACGACCACGGTGTGTCATGGTCTACGAAGTATCACCGGATAGCGTGACGTCACTGGTATTCGAATAAATACTGAGCGCAACAGGCCGTGCTTTATTTTTACCTTTGTATCTGACTACTGCAAGCATTGGCGTGCTGGATGAAAGCTGCCGAACCACCTGAGTGTGTGACGTCACTGGTCACGAGTTTCACCGGTGCTTTTCGGCCAACTGAAGACCACAAGGTGTCAGCTAACGACGTCACTGCTATACGACCGATTGTAAGACGTCAATGGTCGTGGGTTTCCACGTGTCCTCTAGGACCGACGAAATGCCGTAAGGCATCAGCTGGCGATATGACGTCACTGGTATTTGGCTGAACATCAGCTAACAGGTCATGCTCCATTTATACCTTTCGTACATGTCTGCTGCAAGTATTGGCTGATTTTTTGCGGCCAACTGAAGGCCATAAAGCATCAGCTAGCGATGTGACGTCACTGGCATTCGACCGTGCGTGTCGCTGGTCATGAGATTTTACGGCCTCTTTTGGGCCGACGAAAGGTCATACGGCACTGACGATGTGACGTCACTGGTATTCGAATGAACTTCGGGCGCGACAGGCCATGTTCCACCTTTATCTTTGGTACCTGTCCATTGCGAGCATTGCCGTAGAAGGCTCTGCCAAATTACCTGAGTGTGTACGTCACTGACCATTAATTTGTATACTCTTCTGAACCTACTATAGGCCACAAGGCATCAGCTGACGATATGATGACACTAGGTCTCGACTATACATCATGCGCAACAGGCCATGCTCTATCTAAGCCATGTTTCGTCTGTACCTTTCGCACCTATCTACTGCAAGTATTCGCGCGACACATAGGGGCTCTGCCGAATTACCTGAGCGTGTGGTGTAACTAGTCATGAGTTTACGCGGGTTTACTCTGGCTGACCGAAGGACATCAAGCATCAGCTGACGATATGACGTCACTGGCATTCGACTATACTCCAGGCGCGACAGGCCATGTTCCATCTTTACCTTTCGTACCTGTCTCTTGGAAGTATTGGCGTGCTGAATGAAGGCTCTGTCGAGTCTCCTGAGTAAGTAACGTCACTGGTCAAGAGCTTTTTACGGGACCTTTTGTACCCCCAAACGGTATAATGTATCAGCTGACGATATGACGTCACTGATGTCCGACTTAACATCAGGCGCGACAGGCCATGTTCTATCTTTACCTTTCGTACCCGTCTATTACAAGTACTGACGTGCTGAATGAAGGCTCTGTCGAGTCTCCTGGGTGTGTAACGTTACCGGTCATGAGTTTTTTTCTGGCTCCTTGGAACCCTCTATAGGGAAAAATGCATCAGTTGACGACGTGATGCCAATGGTGTTTGACTTAACATGAGGCGTAACAGGTCATGTTCCATCTTTGCCTTTCGTACCTGTAAAGTATTGGTGCGTTAAATGATGGCTCTGCCGAGTCACTTGAGTGTGCGACGTCACTGGTCATGAATTTTTACGACTGTTTTTGGCTGAGCCAAAGCCATAAGGCATCAGCTAACGAAATGACTTCACTGGTAGTCCACTGAGTGTGTGACGTCACTGGTCATGAGCTTTTACGGGCCTTTTTTGGCCGAGTTCAGGCCATTAGGCATCAGATAACGTTATGGCGTCACTTGTATTCGAATTAACATCAATTGCAATAAGCCATGTTTCATCTTTACCTTTCGCATCTGCCTACTGCAGGTATTCGTGCGCTACAAAAAGGCTCTGTCGATTCGCCTGAGCGTGTGGTGTAACTGGTCATGAGTTTGTGCAGGTTTACTCGGGCTGACTGAAGGACATCAAGCATCAGCTGACGATATGACGTCACTGGTAATCGACTAAACTCCAGACGAATCATCTGAGTGGGTGACGTCGCTGGTCATGAGTTTATACGGATTCACTTGGGCCGCCCAAGGCCACAAAGCAACACCTCCCGTGAAGCATCACAGGATGATATGTCGTCACTGTTATTCGACTTAACATCAGGTCCAACATGCCACGTACTTTCTTTACCTTTCGTACCTGTCTATTAAAGGTATTGACGTGCTGAATAAAGGCTCCGTCGAATCTCCTGAGTTTGTGACGTCACTGGTCACGAGTTTTTATGGGCTCTTTTGAACCCATTATAAGTTGTAATGCATCGGCTGACGGCATGACGTTACTGGTGCTCGACTAAACATCAGGCGCAACAGGTCATGTTCCATATTTGCCTTTCGTACCTGGCTGCTGCAAATATTCGCGTGCTATATGAAGGCTCCGCCGAATCACCTGAGTACGTGACGTCACTGATCATCAGTTGGTAGGAGGTCCCTTGGCCACCTATGGCTACGAAATTCCGCAGCAGAGGCGGGAGATGCACCATAGTTAAGCACACTAATTTTATTGTGCGCACCATTAAGTAGCAGCTTCAAACGCAACGGGCTGTTTCAACGACTAAAATTTTGAACAAACGTAAACACAAAACAAAGGTGATCCCAGCCCACAAACCGACGTATATGCAAAGCTATTCCGCCCGACATCACAGGATGCGCCCCTGAGCAGCTACGGTCCGGAATGCCCTGATGGCTAAATAATAATCAAGGGCGCCGCCTAGCGGTCATAAGTCTGGGCCACAGCCCGAATATCAGTGACGTCATATGGTCAGATGATGCTTGATGTCCTTCCGTCAGTCCGAGTAAGCCCGCGTAAACTCATGACCAGTTACACCACATGCTCAGGTGATTCGGCAGAGCCTTTATGTAGCGCGCGAATACTTGCAGTATAGAGGTGCGAAAGGCAAAGATGGAACATGGCCTGTTGCGCCTGAGATTAAGTCAAACACCAGTGACGTCATATGGTCAACTGATGTCTTGTACCCTATAGGTACAAAAAAGCGGCCCATAAAGGACTCATGACCAGTGACATTACACACTCAGGAGATTTCACAGAGCTTTCCTTAAGCATGTCAATGCTTACAATAGACAGGTACGAAAGATAAAGACGAACATGGCCTGTCGCGCCTGGTGTTAAGTTGAATACCAGTGACGTCACATCGCCAGATGATGCTTGATGTCCTTCAGTCAACCCGAGTAAACCCGCGTAAACTCATAACCAGTCACACCACACGCTCAGGTGATTGGGCAGAGCCTTCATGTGGCGCGCGAATACTTGCAGTAGATAGGTGCTGAAGGTAAAGATGAAACTTGACATATTGTACCTGATGCTTAATTGAATACCAATGACGCCATATCGTTGTCTGATGCCTAATGGCCTTAAGTCGGCCGAAAAAGGCCCGGGAAAACTCATGACCAATGGCGTCACACACTTAGTGGATTACCAGTGACGACACATCGTTAGATGATGCCTTATGGCTTTCACTCGGCCAACAATAGCCTGTAAAAACTCATGACGACGCACTCAGGTGGTTCGACAGAGCCATCATTAGGCTCGCCGATACTTTAACAGGTGCGAAAGGCAAAGATGGAACATGACATGTTGTGCTTGATGTTAAGTCGAACACCAGTGACATCATATCGTCAGCTGAAGCATTATACCATATAGGGGGTTGAAAAGAGCCCGTAAGAGCTCTTGACCATTGACGTCATATAACACGCGAATGCTTGCAGTAGGCAGGTACGAAAGGTAAAGATGGAACATGGCCTGTTGCGCTTGATGTTGAGTCGAATACCAGTGACGTCATATCATCCCGCGATGCTTCACAGGATATGATGCTTTGTTGCATTGGGGTGCCCAAGTGAGCCTGTATGAAACTCATGACCAGCGACGTCACGCACTCAGATGGTTCGGCACCACCTCGATATAGCGCGCGAATGCTTGCAGTGAACAGGTACGAAAGGCAAAGATAGAGCATGGCCTGTTGCGCATGACATCTAGACGAAAACCGGTGACGTCATATGGTCAGCTGATGTGGTGTGGCATACGGTAGGTTCAAAGCAGTCTATATAAATTAATGGTTAGTGACGTTACACACTCAGGTAGTTCGGCAGAGCCTTCCTTCAGCATTCAAATGCTTGCAATGGACAGGTACCAAAGGTAAAGATGAAGCATGGCCTGTCCCGCCTGAATTTTATTCGGATACCAGTGACGTCACATCTTCAGTTAATGTCGTATGACCTTTCGAAGGCCCAAAAGAGGCCGTAAAATCTGATCACAAGTGACATCACACACAGTCGAATGCCAGTGACGTCACATCATTAGGTCATGCTTTACGGCTCTCAGTTGGCCCCCAAAGATCCATAAAAATGCATGACCAGTGACGTCACACACTCACGTGATTTGGTAGCTTTTATTCATCACGCCAGTGCTTGCAGTAGACAGGTACGAAGGTAAAAATGAAGCATGACCTGTTGCGACCAATATTTAGTCCAATATCAGTGACGTCACGATACCTGGTGATATTTCACGGAACATGATACACCGCGGCCGTGGGGCCTAAGTGCACTCGTATCAAGTGATGATTAGTGACGTCACGCATTCAGGTGATTCGGTCAAGCTTTTATTCGACACGCAAATGCTTGCAGCAGACAGGTACGAAAGGTAAAGATGGAATAAGGCCTGTTGCGCCTGATGTTTCATTGAATGCCAGCGACGACATATCGTCAGGTGATGCTTTACGGCATTCATTACACCCAAAAGATCCCTAAAGCCTCACAACCAGTGACGTCACACATCCAGTCGAATACCAGTGACATCATATCGCTAGCAAATGCCTTGTAGCCTTCAGTTGGCCCAAAAGAACCCCGATCGATGGAAACCCATTTTCAGTGACGTCACTACGTCGGCTGATACCTGACAGCATTTCTCCATCACGGCAGTACAGGAACCCTGCAGCCAGCGTAGCTCTCCCCACCGTCGGCAATACAGGTACCCAAGTAAAAAAAAGCCAGGAGTCAGAGACCAGAAGATACGTCATCTCTGGCTCACCCTGACAGCGACAGCATATCAATTCAATTGGAAGCTACCTGAGAGATGGTGTGTGGTGCATTTGTACATCTTTGGTTAATAGAAGAAATTCATTGCAGTATTTCTTGGAAGTGTACACATTCCTGGCTGTTTTGCATTTATGTTATGTTACTCTATGTTCCCTGTTATCAGTTAAAATATGTTACTGTACACTTTGCTTTCAAGCAGTTCATAACCATGTCCCCATCAGGGGACCCAGGACCCCCAAAGGTGTTTCAGAATCATTCTGAGCAGTTTGAATTCATTGACCAAATTTTGTCCAAAAATTGTGCCCAAATTTTGGCTGGTTAAGTTTTTATCCTATTTACACATGTGAAAATACCATGTTCCTGACCTTGATGGTCCATGATCTATGACTTCTTTCTCAAAGGCATGTCCTTATATTTTGCTCAGAAGTAACAGATCATGTTTTCCTTAGGAAAGGCATTTCAAAGAAGCTCTGTTTACATATTTTTGGTATTTGGGGCTCAAGTGGGTTGCCACTGTAGTGTTTTTTTAGTGTATGTCATCCAAGCTAAGGGTGCAATCTGGCCATACTCATTTAGTACAAAAAATCTTCAGAATGCTATTTCCTCCCATTGATAGGGCTTGTTGCATTCCTGATCTACAAATATGGGTCAAGGTGATAACAGCCCTCACTCCCTGTGACCTGACAGAACATATCATAGTTCACACCTGTCAATTTCCAATAATGCCTGCCTGATAGTTTTCCAATAGGTGTTATTCCATTTTTACCTCTTAGATAGTGGGAGTGGCCTATAAATTACTAAGTTGATTCTTATGACCTAATTTGATTTGTGAATGGTTTAATTTACCATTGTCAGGTTTTGGCTCTCTGTCCCAGTTTGACAAGAGTTTTATGATGTATTTACCCCATGGTGCTAACTTGTGTAGTATGAAAGAGCTAGGAGTCTTTAAGGCCTACTTGTGTTGCCAAGGTTAAAAAATAAGGGAAGGGAGATGTTTGATCTTTCACTGTACCCCTTTTCAGGCACAGAATGTGCAGATATGTGAGATCTCAAGTGAAGCAAAGGAGAGCATCAAGAACTTCCGTTTTAGAAAGGACACTACAAATGCTGCTTTAATATGTAAGAATCAGATATATGCTGATTTATGGTGGCCATAAAAATTGTTACTGGTTTGTTTTCTCAGTTAATGTTTGCCAGTAGGCTTGTTGATTGCATGCATTGAACTTGCAGTAGAGTTTTCAAACTAAATATGTGTGGATTTTCTGCAACTTGTGGCCACCTACTTTTTTAGTCTAGACAGCATGGCTCGGAAAGTTGTCATGGAAGTTAACAATGACACATATTTATGTCATGCTTATCAACCATTTCTTTTGAAGTCTCTGCTGTTTTTTTGTGGAGGAATCTTAAAGATATTGACTGTATCCTGCTGGTTTATTAACCACATTCAATGGTTGCCAGATTTCATGGGGCTGATTGCTCTGCACAGTGTATCATGGTGAATATAACCCATGCTCATTGAAATATGAATGTTTTATTTACTCCAAGTCTGCATAAACAGCATATTCATTGTGATACCTGCCTGATGTGTTTGACATACAGGCTTGGTGTTAAGTCCTTCATATTGCCCATCCACAGTGAAAGTAGATCCTGAGTCACACATGGTCTATGTGGACGAGGAGCTGAATGACGTGCAGGATGTGGACGAGCTGCGTGCGGAGCTGCCTGAGCACCAGCCACGCTTCATCATCTACTCCTGCCGCATGGACCACAGTGACGGACGAGTCAGCTATCCCATGGTCTTCATCTTCTCCACACCAAAAGGTCTGTTTGCAGCTGCATGTGTAGCACATTTGATTGATGTGTATGCTCTGTTCCCCCTGAAAGGACTGCAGTCTGATATGGACTGTTAATTGTGCCCATCTGTGCTACATTGTCCTGCACAGTGGTATGATGTCCTGGTTTCACCTACAGTGGTGATTTTGGTCACCTGTCTTGGTCATTGGGGATTCCTTCTGTGTGCAGTTTGATGTGATTGGGGATCTGATATGGACTGTTGACTGTGCCCATCTGTGCTACATTGTCCTGCACAGTGGTATGATGTCCTGGTTTCACTTACAGTGGTGATTTTGGTCATCTGTCTTGGGCATTGGGCATTCCTTCTGTGTGCAGTTTGATGTGATGGGAGAATGTGTGAGCATGGTTACTCCATCAGCAAGACTTCTGCTACTTTAGCAGATCACCCTGGTGAAGCAAAATGTAAGATTTTATCTGGAGTGTTGTTAAGTCAAGATGTATGATAATAAGCTTGTACCAATGTTGTATTCACCTGCAAATTGCTTTCTTCAGGCAAGGTGGGGGGCCAACTCTACACTGTCCTGTTTTTTAACTTTATGCACCTGTGACAGCCACGTCATTAATAGCATTAACAGAACACTCGGTGTGGGAACCAAGTGCTTGGTTGTGATAAACTATATAGTTAAATTCATAGGCACAGCAAGCTTTGTATTGGCATGAATGTAATGATCAAAGAGTTCATTTACCCATTGCCAGGGATGTGCAAGATGGCATTCAGTGAAGGGAAATATCCTCTTCTTGTTCCTGTTGTTGGAGGGATTCTTTGTGGAAGAATTTCCCATAATGTAAATGTCTCCTGTCGCCCGCTCTGCAGACATATGTCGCTGTCTGTGTTTGTGTCTGTGTGTGTGGCGGGGGGGGGGGGGGTTACGCTAATGTATTTGCACGTGCGTTGGGACGTTCAGTTCCAAACCTGTGCGGCATCAGCTGGCACTTTGCTGTCCCCAGACGCCAAGCCACAGCTGCAGATGATGTATGCAGGCAGCAAGCTGTCGCTGGTCAAGGAGGTTGAACTCACCAAAGTCTACGAGATCCGTGAGCTGGAGGAGCTCACTGATGAGTGGCTCGTGGAAAAGTTGCAAAAGTGAGCGCCGCCAGTGACGCCTGATGGGTGGAACGTGAAATGCGTTCGGTTTCGCGGGCGGGTTTCAATGCCGGCTTGTGGGTAAATGACACTAGAATGTACGAGGCTGGCTCCATCATTGAAAGGTGTATCAAAAAGAAGGAAGTGAGGGTGTGTTCGGTGCCATTATATTTACGGGATATGATATTCGGTGCGATAACTAAGCACAAGTCAACCCAAGTATTGTAGCACAGTAGGGTTTATACAAATTACCAAGTTCTGGGTCTTGCGTTATGGCCAATTTATCAAAATGGCCGTTGCCAGGAGCTGAAACGTTCGGTATTTGTATTTAAGTTATAAATCGTCCATGTGTGGAAAGGAGTTAAAATGATAATGTGACCTGGGCAGGTATTCCCTTTCCTTATTTTGTGCCTTGTTGTCAGGCATGTCAAGCCAAGCCTTGACAACAGCCAGCCAGGCTGTTGTCGCATTTCAGGAATGCTTATCCATAAGTTTAATCCCAAACTTTTGGCATGCGCGTGCCTTTTCATCGCAACAAAATCTGCTTTTGTTGAAGATCCGTGTTTTGCCGTGCCGGTGACGTAGTCATGTACATGCTACAAACCTACAAAGTCCACGGCTCATCTATGTGTCACATTTGTGATGTGTATGGAACATGCGCGGCCCTTTGCATGTGGCTGGTTAAGAGCGGAGATAGTGTTTCATTCGATCATCTTTTGCGTGTGATAACAATATTCAGTCGCGGTCACTGGATGCGCGGGTCCAATGGGGCCAAAGACAATTGTTTGCATTATCCTAGTGACTTCGAGTTTGCCATTCAACGCTTTGCGTTGTCTACAAACTCGCGAAGAAAGTGTGAGGGGCGATAGAGTCTTAAATTTTTAGGGCCATCGATGTCGGCACGTAGTTTGAACTGTTCTCTTTTTCGCTGTCGCAAATGAGTTTTGGTTGCAACTGTTGGGCCGTTCACATCGTCCCGTTGTTTAAGCTATTGTTTCTTTTGGTCGTCACAATATTTTCCACATTCCTGTCTCGTCTCAAGGGGAATCTCTTGTACTCAAGGTGAAAGACAAGCAATTTCGTGTTGAGGGCCGCGGTGATTTTGGAACCCCAGTGGGCGTGCCTTTAAGTCGTCCCTCGAGACAGCGCAAGATTCGCCGTAACATCACAGCTGTCACGGGCGGTTAAAGGGTGTATTGTTTGCTTTCCTTGTGCTGGACCACATTTATTCGTATTTCAAAGACCCGTCATGTAGCATCAGAGACCATTGGTTGTTGGTGCCTGAATGGTTCACGCATGACTCCAGTCGTTGCGTCCGCCTTTCGAAATGCGTGGCGTAGACCCGGCACCAGTGTCGGTAGGACGCAGGAATCGGCCGGCGCCCGACCATCCACGAGCGCGCTCTGTGGGCGGCCGCCGCGCTAGGCTTCCAGGCGGAGCGGGTCGCGCCCGTGAGCTCGGGAGGGTCTCTACTGGAACACAGTCCAACGTCCCGCGGGTCCAGGCCTCAAGGTGCATTGCCTTAGCTGGTGCCATGTTGGGTGTTTGTTTCTTGGTGTTCATGTTCGCGGTCGGTGAATGGCGCGAACGCCGTCATTGCCCCTGCTCGCGAGACGACTGTCCTTCATCTCGCCAGCTTGTGCTGCTCATTTTTTGCTGGTCTTCTGTTATGCTCTGTGTTCAGTTTTCGTTTCACTGTGGATGCTTGCCTGGGCACGCGGAGGTTTTGTCTGGTACAAAGTTGACTACTTAGCTTGGTTTGTGCGTGGTGCTGAACGCCATGACGTAAGGACCAAAGACTTGTGATTCGAGTGTATCGCGTCGTGGCATGAGCTCTGAGCTACGTATGTCCACATACCCTGGTCAAATTGTCAACCCGCAAATACACACGCTTCAGCGCATTGTGGCCTAGTCCTGGCGTTCGGAGGGTGATGTGTTGTACCGGATGTGTCGCGCAGCAGAGAGGGACGCTCGGCCGCCAGACGCCGCGCGCGCCGGCTGGAGGGCTGGCGAGCGCGCCTCGCTCCGGGCGCGGGTCGCCGCCAGGCGGTGCGGGTCAATGTCAGGCAGGGCGGGTCACCGCCAGGTGGCGCGAATCGACGCCAGGGTAGCGCGGGTCACCGCCAGGTGGTACGGGTCATCGCCAGGCGGCACGGGTCAGTGCCAGGCGGTGCGGGTCACTGCCAGGTGGTGCGAATCGCGCCAGGCTGCGCGGGTCACCGCCAGGTGGTGTGAATCATCGTCAGACGGCGCGGGTCACCGCTAGGCGGCGAGGCCAGACGTTGCCGCCTGGGTAGTGCGGCAGAGGCTGCGTTAGAGGTCAGCGGCGGCTATAAGCGGCTCCTCTGTGAGGCAAGAATGTCTCGCTGTCCTGGCGAAACGGTTGGCAGTTCGTTGATCTAGAGGTGTGAAGCGATGATGGACTCATTGGGTTATGCTCTTAACAAGCGTTTTTTTTTTATTGCGGGTTGGTTAATGCTTTGCAGCATAGATGACAGGTGACATCGTTCAGCAATTTAAATAACCTTTTTGTGGTGCTTTTTCAAAGATGCTTTAATAACCGTGATCCGGTGTTATTTGATATATCGGGCATGTAATGAATTGATCAAAGGCACGAACCTTTTAAAGCTTGTCCGTCCCAACTAGAGCGCCTTCTCGGACGCCCTGGCATCTAAACTCATGAAATCATCACTTATGATTAGTATTCGCGATCAAGACAATCGTGATCGAGTGAACATTCGCCAACTACGATTCAACGCTCGCCTTACAATGGCCCATCACGTGGGCCTGCACATACGAGCCTGCATACCAGAGGAAAATGTACATTGGTGACGGAATGGTGAATGCAGTGCAACCTCCTCAACAAAGCGAACCGAAACCAGCCGCCCGCGTGCGAAGCGGTGTTTCCTGCCTCGGTTTACAAAGCGGATAACAGCAATGCTTGTATATAGTGCCACGCCTACACGGGTAGCAGATCTACCAGCCACGATCACGCTGCCCTGAGAAAGCCTCGGCCGTACTGCAGCACCAGGCGCCTGTGAGGAGCAAAATACTCGTCTAATCAGACGAGGTACGGTCCATTATCACGTGATGAAGCACTTGCCATTTGACGTAGGACGGCGGATCACGCAAGCGGGCGACGTGTGATCTCGGAAACGTTCCAAAAGCACGCCAGCGAGCTCGATTTTTGTTAATTTATGTAATGTGTCCACTTGACACGGCATTCACATACACGTGGCTGCTCTCACATTAATCATACGGGTGCGAGAGGCGTGTGGATCAACTGGAATTGGGTAAGGTAAGCAAAGATGCGAGTTCGGTGAAAGTTACGTAATGAAATCTGCAAGGAACCTCAGTTGGCTATGATTTGAGATCTCTACTGGCTCGTAGCCATGCTCTGAAAATTTCAAGTTGGCAATTTTCAAATAGGTGTGATGTTAAGCTCTTACTGTCGAAAGGCAAGACGAAAAGCATATGTACGCATGCAGTTAAATTGCTGATGAGATGCAGTTCTTGCCCTAGGATTCCGCTGTGTCGAGCTGAGATCAGACTGGTCGCGAAGACTTGCCTGCTTCACCATCCAGATCCAAGTGAGCAAATTAGGCGTTGTTCACTGCCTGCATCTTCAGTTAATGTGCACGCCTAACACGAGGCAGGTCATTGTCCCCGCACTCACCGCACGACCGATGACGACGGACGGTGCGTGGAAGCGCCGCCATCCGAGGGCGCATGCGTCATCCCGCGTGTCCGCGCCCACGTCATGCATCCTGGAGTTGGTGCGCCGCCGCCGCGTCAGCCTCGGCCCCTGTGCCGCGGAGGCCGGGCGGCGCCGTGCAGGTCAAGGTCGCCCGGGAGTGCCGGGTCACACGGCGCGCGGCCCCGGCCCAGCACGACGGCAGTGACGTCACGCCGACCCGTGCCCGCTGCTGGGAATCCCGACACCTCGGCTGGGCTGTTCTGTGAAGGGCAGTCGGCGCGGGTCGAAGAAGCGTGCTCGGTGGTCGGTGCTCGGTCGGAAGTTGACGTCGACCTGAAGGTTGAAAGCACCAGCGACAAGATCGACTGTTTCACATTTGTTCTACCAGCAGTACCACCATGACGAAGACTAACGCGCTTCATGTTGGAGCTAGCAGAGGCTTCATGTTGAATGGTGGTGTTTTGCTACATGGATCAAGATCAGAGAATATAGCAACATTGATTGCTGTTCGGCACACTCGTGCATCTGTGTCCTAAAGTGCATTTAATAAGCTTAAAGACTTTCCTGTTCTTCGTGGGGCGAACGGAAAATTTTGATTTAAAGATAACCCCGATGATTTCCGACAGCCTGAAATGTTTGCACATTTTCCTTGAGCGATTCGACGTAATGTTACAAACCACAACCACCGCCGTGATAAAAGCACACTATGAGTTGTTCTCCCACGATGTCCGCGTTGGGACCAAAACTTTTCAAAAAGTAGTATTTTTACAGGAAGAAAGTCTGTCAAATTTCCGTTCAGTCAGGAGAGCGCACCACAATTCGATACATTTCCTCAAAAATGTTTTTTGGACAGATTTGATTTCTTCAACCGCTTTTACTGCATTTTAACTTCCTCCTGATAATCATACTGCCTGTTCGCTTCGGCATATTTGCCCAAGTATCCCCTCCCTCCGCGCCTGCACCTGACAGAATTGACAACCTTAACTCATCCACGATAATGTTAAAGTTGTGCAGACTCCGGTAACCTCCGTGCTATACAATATATGCCAGGCCATGCCCGCCAAAGTAGACATTGCCGGCCAGCACATAACACAGCTCGCGGTTTCCCTGTCGTTCTGGGGATATTGCATGTAACTCAAAACCACATTCAGCTGCGTTGGGTTACAAGTGTTTTGTCTGGTATTGCAAGGCTTATGAGCTTTGAAGATGTTGGCATTGCCTGATAATGCTATTTCACAAATGAAGACATTCAACGACACCCGTTTTCGAAGGACGAGCTCATTTGGCAAGAATGCCTGCCAACCACGCTAGGTGAGCGAGCTCATAGCGCGATGGTGAAGACGCATATTGCTTACACAATTCGATGCTGTGGTTTGTGCAGCTGCTCATGCTGTCCTGTGGGCAGTGCAAAATAGCTGCATTACCGTCGGATAATCCATCTGTTCACCAAGCGTAAGTCGGCAACTCCGGACGGATCTCACGTTTCATCGGCTCGCCGGACAGAGCATGACTCGCCGCTGTAAGACCGGGCTCGATGTACTGTCGCGCGCCCGTCGTAGCATAGTGCGATGAGCACCTCACACGTGCGTGAGTCAACAGGCGGGACGGGCGGGGCCAGTAGCCGTGCTGACTGAATCCCTGTCCGGTCCGACTGATGGTGTGGGCAGAGCTGCGCACACTCACACCGGCCGGGTCACGCCCAGCAGCTGGTCCGCGCTGGGGCGGTCCGGGCTGGACGCCCACACGCGCCGTATTTAAACACGGCGCACCTGGTCCGTCCGTGCACTCTCCCTGCCCGAGCCTGTCGCTCGTCCGGCGTGTTCAGCCGTCCGTGTGTCGCCACGCTTCGCGAAGGCCGTCGACCGGTCTCGCCACTCTCACCTGCTCTCTCCCCGGGCGCGCACCAGCAGCGCCCCCCGTCCGCGCAGTCACCGCCATGTCCCCGCCGCGCCGCCTGCTCATCCTCTCGCTGCTCGCTGGGCTGGCGTATGTGTCTTCGCGACACGCGGCGCCCACCAGCGATCAGCTCGCCGAGCTGCGCCGCGGACCTTGTCTGCATGGCTGGACCCTCGCGAAGGACCGCTGCTTCCGCCTGTCGCCTGCGGCGGCCGCCTGGCCGCAGGCGCAGCACCTGTGCGCTGGTCACCACCCGGCGCGCCTGGCCGGCGGCGAGTCCACGCCGGGACTCCTGCGCGCCCTCTGGCGTGAGGCGGTCCGGACCCGGCCGCTCGCGCGCCAGCCTGAGCCGGCCCTCTGGGTCCTGCCGCCACGCCGGTCACCGCGGCGTCGGGTGTCATCGGCCAAGTCCAGCCGCGTGGAGAGGTCGTTGGGGGACCCCCCGAGCCTGGAGGAGTCGAGGTTGTTGGCATACGGCGACGTACTGAGGCCGCTGGAGGACTCC
>NW_023596136.1:15022569-15129399 GCF_011947565.3 Pollicipes pollicipes | reverse complement strand
ACCGCATCTGTAACATGACCCACGCATGTGCGGCCGGAAATGTTCAGCATTCAGTCAGAATCGATTTGTGATAGCATTTATGCAACGTGGTTTTTAAACTTGCGCGTTCGCAAATCTTGCAACAAAACCCCCGACACCAGGCGTTGCAGTATCCATGATCCGAGGAGCGTTAGTTCAGTGGCTACCTTTTAGCCGTGGCCCGCCGGTGGACGAAAATGATGATGTTCGTGAAACTTTTATCTTTAAAGATTTAAATCTATTAGTGATATGAATTTTTGTCATTTTGAGCATGCGCACTCGCAAAACCTTGTAACAAAAAACGCGACGCCAGGCGTTGCAGTCTTTGTAGGCCACGCAGCGTCGGCCTAGCAGCTTATTCTGAGTCGTGGCCAATGGATGGACAAAAATGATGATGCTTCTGAAATAAGTACCTTTGAATGCTTTCGTTGTTGTTGATTGGTGTTTTCGGGCGCGCCGACTGCAGCGGTCATTTGGCGCCCATAACGATTTTGTTTCACCTAACTAATGAACCGTGTAAAGAGTCCCGAAGTTGATATGTTTAAGGAATAAAAAGACCTGTTTAGATTCAAGAAGGCGCGAGTTGTCTCCTAAAATGCCACAGAGCGTCAAGGGCGAGTCACGCTGACCAAAGAATCGTCGACGCTCTTCCCTGAGGCGCGGACATGATGCAAGCACATGACGAACGGTGAGAACAGCACGACATCGATGACAGACAGGTCTTCCGGCTCCTTGCAACAAATAACCGTGAGTTGCGTACGTGTGTCCGAAACGTAATCTGCAGAGGATCACCTCTTCTCGCCTCATTTTGCGGAAACACGAAAACCACTGACACAGCTTGGGTTTTATTGCTCTGAGCTTATTTTCATTTGTTACATCCCAACAACGCTGCCATTCATTCTGCAGAAAGGTTTTTATTGCAGGGTAAAAATCTCTGGCAGGGATAGAGAGGGAGCGTACGCATGGAGCCAGCGCTGCTCGCCTTGCAGCTGCGTCAGCCACCTCGTTGTCGGCGATTCCAATGTGACTAGGGATCCAACACAAGACAACTTTCTTTCGAGCTTGATCCAGTTGAGTCAAACGTCCTAAAATATCCTGTACAAGGGGACATGATGGATAAAAAGACCTAAGACTAAGAACACTGCTAAGAGAGTCTGTCAAAATCAGATGTGAAGGTTCGTCACTGACTTCAATGAAACACAACCCCTTGGTGATCGCTACCAACTCCGATGTGAACACCGACGCATGTGGAGGCAAGGAGAACGACCAGATGACGCTGCCGCTCACGAACGCGCAACCCACACCGCCAGAAGTTTTAGATCCGTCCGTGTAAGTAAGTGTGTAATCGTTATATAACGCCATACGCTCAAGTGCCCTCGACCTCATTATATCTGGCAAGACGACATTCTTTTTTCCTTTCGGTCAAAGACGTATCTATTGATGGCGAGATCAAACGCCAGGGAGCGGTGGACAGATGATCTACCCGCTTCAACCTTCGAATGGGAATTTTGCTCTCCCGTAGCAAAGCTTGCATTCGGAGGCCAAAGGTTACAGCATATGCCCGAGGTGCACTGTGACGAAAATGCATGGCAGGCCGTGAAAAAAAATGCGTTACATGCCGGATGGGAGGGGAACTGTCCCAACTTAAGTGCATAACGCATACCGAGCATTTTCCTTCTCGCTGACAAGGGCGGCTCGTGCGATTCTACCATGAGGCTCGTGGCAGGCGATGTGCGGAATGCTCCTGTGATTACGCGTAGGGCGGTATGATGGACAGTGTCCAGGACGGCGTTTGGTGGACCCCACACGCGCTGTCGTAAATGAAACATGCGTAGTCCAGCTTAGAACGTATGATTGAGCGATACGATAGTAAGAGCGTTGCTTCTATCTGCCCCCATATGATGTGCGCGCGAAACACATTTTAGTATGTTCACGGATTTAAAACAGCGTTCACCGTAGCGTCTTAAGATGGCCTTATATGTTAGTCGGCGGTCAGGGATACCCCAAGGTATCTAGCCACAGGCTCCGTTGAGATGCGTTGGCCACACAGACGGACAGACATATTGCACATTGCCGACTACGACAGAAATGCATGGCTACAGTCTTGCTGCTAGAAAACCTGAACCCGTTTATGGTGCCCCACTTCTCGATACGATCCACAGCCAACTGAAGATGGCGCTCCATTGATGAAGCTCTTGCTGCGCTAGTCCAGATGGTAAAGTCGTCAACAAAAAGGGCACGACCTACAGAAAGTGGCAGCCCAACCCCGGCATCGTTTATCATAATGGCGAACAGTGATACGCTCAGGACACCACCTTGCGGCACACCTTTGGATGCTTCAGGGCATCAAATCTTACATTCAGGAGGCAGCATGGGCGCATACCCCACGTGTGCGATTTGTAGACCGGTGATAAGAACGGACTGGCCCTTAAAGCACTGCGAAGTGGTGCTGGAGTCTGATGGTGGAACTGGAAGAGAAAGGATAGAATCCCCATTTTTCGTGTTTCTGTAACTATCAATCTGTCCAGAGGACAGATTAACGCGGCGCCCGCCGTCTGGCGGCACTTGCACTAGCCGACGCCCTTCGTATTTACGGAGGCTGCAACCTGGGCCGGCGTTGTCCTTGCTCTCGGGGCTGCGGGCAGGCATGTTCAAACCTTTTGATAGAACTTGTGTCACTAATCCATTCTGAAAAATGAACGTTCTCAGGCAAACATGGGGCGGCCTTATTCTTTTTTTACTCAGTTTGACCCACTCTGCTCAACAATGTTGGGACCCCTTATTTCCTTCCGGACAAGGGGCCCTTTGAGCAAAACACCAGGGGCGCATAATCGTTCCCGGTCAAGGGCTAAAGGGCCATTCTGTCCCATCGCGAAATGTCTTCCGGCTGTCATTCTGGCGACACGGCGCAGGAACTCCTGGTCGATCCGGAGGGCCATTCGAAGGATGTATCATATCACTTCGTTCCCCTCCCTGACACGGGAGGCCTTCCGACCCGCGCAGTTGGCCCCACATCAGCACAGGAACCTTCAATGACGCAACACCCCTAGTCGCCGCAGGTGGTCCAATCATTGTCACATAGTCTCCAGTTCCATGCTTTGTTTCTCCAAAGACATGGAGGGCCCATGAACGTAGATTGCAAATGAAGGAAGTCCCACATTTGTATTAACACGGCTAATCCATGTTCGTTTCAAACTGTTCAAGATGCGGTCAGAACTGCCCACTGATACAAAGCTACGTAACATGGTTTTGAACATGCACGCTCGTAAGTCATAACAGTCTCGACGCCCGACGTTGCAGTCTCCAAAGGCCGCACGGCGTCGGCTCTGCGGCTGTGACACTAGGCGATGGCCAATGAGCGAACGAAACAGATGACGCATCTTGAGGAAGATGGCTGGTGAACTAGGTAAATCGGCATGTATGCTTAATTTAGTCCAAAAGTAAGCCAAACGCAACCTTAATTTGAAAAATGAGGGAGGGTAGTTAACACTGCTGGCCCTCCAACTTGGAAGGTGGTGACCATGCCCCCCCCCCCCCCCCAGCCCCCTGTTCCTACACCCATGCTTGACCGGATGTTAGGGCTGCCGCCGTCTGACGCTGAGCTGGGTCAAGTGCCTCACGCTTCTCGAGGCGTCGCACCCTGCGTGGGGATACTGCTGGAGAAGCGGTGACCCTGGGTGGCAGCGGAGGAGGCGGAGGACCGATCGCTGGCTACGGCCGAGCGCCTGATGGAGTCAGCGCCGGTGGAACTGCCTTGCTCGCTGAAGCAGATCTGAGGTCCGCACCCGACAGCCGGTTGGCTGTCTTGACCTTCTATTGCTTGAGCAGGCGAGCACGCTTGGCCTCGCGAGCACGCCTTTCAGCCTCGTGACGCTATTTATTATTACTATTATTATTATCATTATTATCATCACTATCATCATTATTATTGCGAACCTTGGCGAGATCCAGCGAGCGGCTATTCTCACGCCGCGTCAGTACATACCACATAGGTCAACACAGAACATAGAACACGCAACACATGCAAATGAGACGTAACGCCTGCGAAACACATACGGTGTCATAAAATACGCTCTAGATTTCCCAGTGTCCTTCCCACAACCTCATTTATTGCGGTCGGCACTGAAGCTCTTGCGGTTTGCGGCGGAGAAGGCGCTTGCGCCCTCTTACCCGGGGGGGGGGGGGGGGGAAGGTGCGGTCCCGGCGGAACTACGGCTTACTCACTGTCTTCCGCCCCTGAAGGCTGAGGCGGCGACCCAGCGGGTATTGACCTGGCCCACACCTCAGAGGGGGTGCGAGGTGCCGACGAGCCGAGGGAAGACAGTGGAGTTGAACCAGGTGAGCTGCAGCCATCTAACTCAAGCAAACTTGGTGCGTGACAGAAAACTTAACTTGTGGCATATGGTACTTTGTCGCGGCTTGATTCATATAAAGCTATCACTTCACGAAGTTTTCTGGGCCATAATTTCCGTCTCTCTAGCGCAGGCCGGGCATGCACGATCAAGAGTTGCGTGAGGCGTCTGGTGTTTGCCACAGTTTATGCACCATGGCCTGTCCTGAGCGCACTGGTCAGTCATGTGCTCCCGCAACACACACTTACCACAGGTAGGCTGATTACGGAACGAGGACGGGTGGGACCGAAAATATGGCACTTAAAGCATCTCACCGGGTTCAAAACAAAAAGGTGCACCTTCACCTTCAGATAACCCACCCTGACCTCAGATGGTGTCAGGACGGTTAAAAGTGAGGAAACAAGGTGTAAACAAGGTGGAAGGTGTTTGTGGAAATAACTTCAGCTTACCATAATGCTTACCATAATGTGGCGAGCATCGGTCATTCCGAAATCATCCAGCCCGTCAACAATCTCATTACTGACGTCTTTCCGGCGGTACATTTTATGATGTCTTTTTACGAAGTTGTCGGTTTTGTGAACTTCCACCGTTATCGTGACCGACACGTCCCTCTTGTCTCCCGCGTCCCGAACGAGTGCACAAACCTGCCCGGTGTCATAGCTCGTCTCGCCTCCGTTTTCCAGCCCTTCCCCGCTCTCACCGTCCCTGAGCTTGTCGCAGCGGACAGCCTCTCCAAGTCCACCACAGCCACTTCGCCTTTGAAACGGCGAAAGGGACGACAGTGCCTTCTCGATACTTTGAAGTCAGGACTCGATGGGTAGATGCCGAATCACTACCACCTTTAACGACCTCAGTCCGTCTCCCTTGCAGGGCGCGGGTTTTTGTTGTTGGAAGTTGTTCTGTACGTACGGTTACAATTCGGCACTGAGGCTCCACACCTACTTCGGAGCCCAACTGAGGTACGGCTGCTCACTCAGAGGAAGACGTGGTAGAACCAGGGTATACCCTGGTGAACGACGAGCCTCCCACACGGCCAGGTGTAACCGGGGAAACCCCTGCCCGTCCTGAACAAGATTCAGCGCCCCCCCCCCCCCCCCCCCTTGCACCCTTAAGCTGCCGCAAGCAACCCGGTGTGCCAAGTGGAGACCGGCGGAGAGCATCCGGCATGCAGCGCCGGTAAAAAGCCGCTACGAAGACCCGCAGAGACCCGCAAGACCCCTTGGGTCGCCACGTCCCGGATATTCTGGAGTGTAGTGGCGCGCCGCGACCGACCCGCACGACGCGTCCCTCTGTCACCCGGCTCCGATCACACCAAGGATGCGACCGACCCGCACGACGCGTCCCTCTGTCACCAGGCTCCGATCACACCAGGGACGCGGGCGAGCGAGCACGGCAACCCCGACAAGACGATGATGAGGAGCGGTGCGAGTGTACGGCGGCCCCGATAAAACGAGGATGAGTAATGCGAGTGCGGGATGCAGGGATGCGGGTGGCAGGGAGGGGGCGGGACAAGGATCAGAAGCTTACGTAGCGGCGGGGTCGCTGCGCCCCGAAGCAAAAACTCACGCTGCCCATCAGTTATCGAGACTGGGATCTGAGGGAGTGCTAGCCCCCACACCAGCCGAGGGCGGTGCCCCTCCGGGCCATTTTATATCTTACATTTTACCTGACGGGACAGGGTCCGCAACACATTGCTAATGAAGGTGCCTTTAGCTGGAAGCATGTGTTACGGGCTCTCTTGATGTGCACCAGCGCGCGTCCCAATCATGCAGCAGTATCATAGATTATAGCGTGCAGCATTCGGTATGCACAGAAATCGTGAGCGATGCTTTTCTTTGTACAGTGAACGGAACATGAGATAAAGAAACACTAAGCCCGTACAAACCTTACAGCTGGATCCCTGAGCTTCCACCTTCAGATTACCATGCCCCGGGTCATGCGTGACCACATCGATCGGTTTTATACACTTCATCCCCAAAATGTTACATGATGCACCCAATGTATTAAACCAGATAAATGTACGTGACAACGGTGTGGAATGCAGTCTAAAAATGTGAAAGTTGGATTCACGAGCGGCATTTCCCAAGATGCGGGAAATCACAACGGAAGACGGCTTTTCACACGCTTCCATTACAGGTCACGACAAGAAAGCAATGCCTCGAGCCCCGATCCGGGGTCAGGTATGCCAAGCTCCGGCTAATCCCCCACACAGACAGCTGCGGGGCTGTGACAGTCTCTCCCCTCCCCCCGCTTCCAGGTCTGCTGGCCGCATCGCGGGGCATTCCCACGGCTGATAGGTCGGCTTAGGGACGATCAGGGGGCTCTCAGGTCCGGGTCGGCCGCACCGGGCCGGTTTCCGTCGTCCGTGGTGCGCGCGGCTGTGGCCGGTGATCTGCCGAGCCGCGGTCGGCGGCTGGGAGACACTGCGCCCGCTCAGTTATCCTGCTCGGCCGTCGAGTGCAGCTGCCGGTCAGAGACGCACGGCCGTCAGGCCTCGGGTCCGGCCCTGCTGCGCACAGCACCCCGAACGGTACGCCCAACAACACAGCCACCCGCAGCGCTAAAAGTCGTCTTAGTCTTCATTGCTGTGGTTGGCATCCCAACAGCTCGCCAACAGATCAGAAAAGCAGCCAAACAAAACTAGAGGCTTTTGATCGGCAGAACATATCGATCAAAGGTCCGGGAAGTTACAGAAACTGCTAACCTTTGCCGCTAGGCATATTTTGAGACGGTCAACTCGAGACAAACACGTGAAACATTCCGAAACAGTATTTGCCTTCAGCAACGCACGCATGAACTGTTCTCCCACCATGCTGAATAATTTTAGGTATTCAGAACCTCAATTGTCTAAACTGCACGCTAGTATGTCCCAACGCGACGTCCATGACTACGGCACAAGCCAGTTCAGCGCCCTACACACTCTGACAGAGGAGTGCCGTCCCACACATACGCACGGTCCCGACAGCAGAACGGAAGCAAAGACCCACGGGTACTCAATATATCAAGCATCTTATAGCATGAATAAAACTGCGTAAATGTTATGTCCCTAACCGTCAAGGAAATAACTGTATTTCAGTCTAACGTTTAAAACATCTTGGCATTCATGTTCTCCGGATATTACGCATTTGTTTTGTTTTGTCCCACCATCTGCAGCCTCAGGCTTGTCGATTGATTTCAAGACTGCACTAAAACATGTTGCGCGTAAGCCGCGATCAGTACTTTGAACCCAAAATGGGTGCCTTCCGCCACGGTACTTGCATCAACCGTCTGCGGCATATTGTTGTGTTATATATGTGCGTAACTGCTGCGCCCTTCCACGGTTTACTGCGTGCAAGTGAGGTGGCGACGGCATCGGCCGCTTGCAAACAATATTCAGTTAAAAGTGACATGAAGAAACGGATGTGAAGCGGGTGATGCCAAGTCCAACCACCAATAGCTAGCGGGCCATCCGGCTCCGCTGCCCCATCGCCCGGACTGTTCATCGACCCGATGAATAATGCGCGCCCGTCGACCTTCACAGCCACAGCCTCGGACACTCCCTCAACGCCCCGCTGTGCTCCCAGCGGTCCGTCAGACGAAAGCGCGGCGGGTCGGGCTTTTCCGCACACGCCAGGGACCCGTCTGACGGGAAGACTTCGTGGACTTATCGTCCATGTGGATGGCCAGAGATGGCAGAGATCAGAATCCACGTGCACGTGACGGGAACCGCAGACACCAAGTCCAGCCCCCTCCGCCTCCCCGTTGCGGCATGCAACGTTTTGTTGCCAAAACACGTAAACGCCCGACGTACGTGCAACGATTTAAGTTTTGCTGGATGACGTGAATGTAGATTTGAAAAACTTGAACCCACCCCCATTCCGTGCATTTGCCAAATGTCTACAGAAACCCGTTAATAAGGATTGGGTTTCCCAAGCTAATTTCGCAATAGTATGAGGCTTCAGGCAGGATGAATCTTGCATCGCGGTGAAAATGAATTATTTTAAGCGGCCCGGCACGGCCATTACTTCTTCCAGAAGCCGATGTGTTTGCAACCACTGACGCGTGGTTGCCCATACCCTTTGCACGGAAGAGAAGTGCGATTTTTCCAATTTTAAGCTGTAAAATTGCTCGGGATCTACATGCAAACTATTTGGTCAAACATTCATACACAACGAATTTTAAAGCAGCACATTTTGCGAATGCCAAGTGTTAATGAGTGAATGCCACATAAGTGAGCCTCCGCCTCTTCATGTCTCATCAAGAGTCTGACTTTCTAACTCCTTGATCAAACTAAATGATATCGGCTAGCGAAGGTGTTAGTTCACCAGTTTGGTGCTTGGTTCTTCTCCAGGATGACCATTGCTGATTTTGGTGTCTGTCGTCTCGCACCTCCGCTACGCATCTTAATGGCTTTATTTTGCGCGAATGGAACGACACATCCTGATTCCAATAAACGAGTTTAACAACATGTCCCGCATGAAGCAGTGTCTGCTGCTTTTTAGTCCGCCGCCTTTACACTACGACCTGACACGCTGTCATTTACGACAGCGCACTTCCATCGTCACAGAAGCACCACCACTTGTTGCACCCAGGGTCCATGTAACGTGAGAGCCATGGAGCTATCGAAGCGTAAAGAGGGCTTCTAGGGGGATAAGGGGTGTCATATGTACCGGAACAGTATGCCGCTACTTCTGACACATTTAGCTCCAAAAGCACTTTTTGATAGACCAGTAGAGTCGACAACAAGTGAAAACTTTGGCAGCAGCTCGCGCGATTTGCTGTTGTCAGCAATACTACAGATTTGAAAACATATGAAGGAGAAAATAACACCGTCGCATAATATATACTGAACCATTCCACACAGAAACCGGTGAATGGGGGAAAGGGCAAACCGCACCATGCAGAAGTAACATTCTCACGATAACGATTGCTCTTGTCTCGTTACATCCACGGCGTTGTGACCATGCAGCGGGATAACAGAGGTCCCGTCGCGGTCCTTCTACTTGCGGTTAAACTTGTCTGTTGCGAACAGGGCTCCGGCTGGGAGCTGGTACGGAGTTCACCGCGTGACGACTACACTTTCCACCGAGCGGTCCGTTCGTGCTGTAGGCGCCCTTCACGGCCACGGTCACGCTTGAGATTAGAGTGTCGAGGTGGCGACGGGACTGCATTGCACAGGAATGCGCTCCGACCACGGAAGGATTGCTGGCTGGCGTACCAAACACAACTTTTAAGCCCATGCATCCCGGCTCAAAAAACGAGGAATGTGCTGTGGAAACCGAACGTCACGTGTTGACGGATAAGATCATTGGCTGAGTACTTTAGCCTTTACTTTCCTGACTTGCACGCTATTTAGATGGCACAATAAAATTAAGAAGCTGCTATCTGCCAGGATTCTTCGCTTAATACGGAGCTCCACGCTCGGAAAGCGCGCATATATGTGCCTTCGTTGATAGTTTTAAGACATGGGCATGCCTAATACTTGTTTTAGCCAAATTTATAAGGATTGCGCATTTCTCATCTGATTCTTTCTGCTGGTTTCCGCACAATTCGAAACAAACGAAAAAACTTTTGAGCAGCCTGATTCCTCTATATCTGCTTTAGAAAATGCGCGCACGTAACAGGCAAACTGGACAGCGTGTACTATGCGCTGCTGGCACCGCTATCACGAGGGCAGACGGAGGACTGCCAGGTCAAGTACAAATACGACACCTCGACCTTTCGATCAGCTTATGGTTCGCGTGCAATAGCGGCAAAAAATGAAGCCCCATGACTACCAGGGATCCTGAGTGCACATCACTCAAGCCACGAGCACGTGTTCCAAAACACCTATCTTTGATTAAAAAAAAAACACATATTTAAGAGTGTTCCACATTTATATGAAACTTTGAGCCGAAAGCCATTTTGAGCCATTTTGAACACCTTTCGGCGCTGTCCATTACCTGCCCTTCTTGAGATCTGAGCCCTTCTAGTTTCTGAGCTACACGCCCGCAAAAACAGGAAGAGCATTTCGGGGGAGCACTTCAAAGTCATCGTGGCACTCAAGACGTAATAATGGCGACATTAAAATCCTGTCATTCCATAAGCCATGCGGCGGTCAAGACCAAGACATATAAAAGTGTCGAGGCGTTCATATCTGGCGTTCGTGAGCAGGATTTCCACATACAATGGCTGTTAATTAGCTCTCAATCAATGTTGTGCAAGGTACGATAACGTAATTCAACCATTACACATTAAGGAGCATATTTACCAAACAGAAAAGGGTGCTGTCTAGAGCAGTGTTTCCCAATTAAAAAAGTAGTTATAAGTGAGCTTGTATCATAATATCTGATGCCTCAATATCTTCAAATGTGAAACATTTCCTTAAACTATCATACATCTCACGGTCGGATGAAGCAATGTTCATTGTGCATTCAGCTTGATTCAAATCCAAAACAAAATAAACTAATCCGAACAGCCTTGGTTTCAATATCATGTAGGTTGTTTTCAGGACTAATTTCGCAGCCAGGCGACACCACCCTGACTTCAAAATGAAATGCTCAAATGCAGCACTTTGTGACCGCAGCGTATTCTGATTCGTGTGGCGGAGTGCGTGTGACTGTTGCAGATGTGAACTTACATGAGCAGCATCCACGGACTATCACGTATCACGCTTCTCTCAAGGCCACATTACGTCGCCAGGCTCTCTAGGTGCTCGGCCCTGACCGGCCTGCTCGCAGGCATCGCAGCGAACGCAGACGCCGTCGGCAACACTACAGCAGCTCAGCTGCTAATGCAAACACCTTTTGTCAGCTTCATGTGACACCAGCAGGCGCCCTTAGAGATAGCCAATTTCCCACAGAGGACCACGAATGACGCCGCCCAGACGCCGAGCGGCCCTCGAGGCAGACAGGGGCGGCTTACCACATTCGCCACATCCAGCCAGTCCCAGAGCGGAGCGGCGGAGGACGGCTGGCGGTCCCAGTTCCAGGTGGTAAAGCGGCGGAACCGCTCCGTCGCCACGTAGGTCGTGCCGTCCGTCCCCTTCTCCTCGCGCGCCACGATGCCTTCGTAGCCAGCCGGCACCTCCACCGTGATACCATCTAGCGGGTGGCCGCGAAACTGACCTTCGAGCACTGGTGGTCAGAGGGACGTCCGAGGGTGACGTAGGTGACGTCTACGGAGGATAGACATCCCGTCCAGAAACGCTGCATACTGATGCCCCTGCTAATACCATCAACTGTTCAGCCGAACTTCAAACAGAAGTCTAGCGATTCCTCAGCCACATTGGGCTGCATTCCAAGTTGGAGTGCTCGTCTCAAAATGCATCTGATATTACACTGCGCGTGGTATCGTTAAGTATCGAGGAACAGCTGTCAATTATCATACGGAACATTACCACGCAAACATTAGCCGCATTCACCGCACTTTTCACTAGCTAGCAACCCGCACCACGCAACTAAACCGGCCTACCCGAGCCGCATTCACTGCACCTTACACCATCTGGCAACCCGCACCACGCAACTAGGGCGCAAAATGACCACAGTAGTCGGCGCGCCCTAAAACTCCAATCAACAACAACAGCACCACGCAACTAAAACCGGCCTACCCGAGCCATCGCACATCCCTTGGGCACGACAACGCCGTGCACTGCCACCCCTAGCCCTGCCCCCATCCCACCACCAGCGCCGGCGCTCCAGCTCACCTCCCGGCGCCGTCTCGCACACGAGCGGCGTGAAATACACGTCGATGTTGGCGGGGCCGCGGTGCTCGACGCGGCAGGGCAGGTGCTGCACGCGGCAGGTGACGCCCTCGCCGTTCCTCTCCACCGCCGAGCGCGGAACCACCACCGACGACATGGCGGCTAGAGACGGGCTTCGGTCAGGGCACGGCTAGAGACGGGCTTCGGTCAGGGTACGGGCTTCCGTCAGGGCGCGACTAGAGACGGGCTTCGGTCAGGGCGCGGCTAGAGACGGGCTTCAGTCAGGGCGCGGCTAGAGACGGGCTTCGGTCAGGGCGCGGCTAGAGACAGGCTTCGGTCAGGGTACGGGCTTCGGTCAGGGCGCGGATAGAGACGGGCTTCGGTCAGGGCGCGGCTAGAGACGGGCTTCGGTCAGGGCACGGCTAGAGACGTGCGCCAGTCAGGGCGCGGCTAGAGACGGGCTTCGGTCAGGGCGCGGCTAGAGACAGGCTTCGGTCGGGGCACGGCTAGAGACAGGCTTCGGTCGGGGCGCAGCTAGAACAGGGCTCCGGCCAGGCGCGGCGGCCGATCGGCTGGTCCAGCACTGTCCATTACGCGCCGATCAGGTGCGAGTGGGTGGCTCCGTATTATCCTTGTGGTTAAAAAGAAGGCGACTTGTAGCGTCATTTGAAATATACATTCTCGCTTCTTTCTACAACGTATCCGGAAGTGGGGCAAACGCTCGATATGATGACAAGCCACACCATCCAAGCCAGCTTCAAACATTATGCCAATGAAATCACATATGTTCTAAAACGTTTAGCGCTCGAGTGTTCATAGGAAATAAACAATTGCTGTGTGCTCTGAATATATTATGCTGAAAGCAAACAAAAAGCTGCACTGCAGATCGCTTCTATAAAACTAACACTTATTTACGAACCTAAATCGCGCTCGCAGCACAAAGGGCACATCGCAAGACGCCCATGACAACCCTTTTGCTCATATCATGCGACTGCTACCAACAAGTTGCACTTCAGCGAGAAAACAAAACTCACGACAACAAAGGCAGGCAGGCGATCTTCTCCACCAAACAGCCCCGGTACATAGTGATGGCCTAGGCCTGAGCCATCTCGCTGCAGCTATTTGCACTGTCTTTCCGGGATGCCGAGCCCGTCGAGCTGTTTACTGCAGCTCGGAACTGAATGTGACGGTTTACTTCTGTCAGGTCACACCACGGGCGTCAAGCGCAATATCAGGCACTCTGACGCTTCTAACGGTTCGCCTAGCAGTTTGGCTGGGCGTTCGGTTGAAAACGATTGGCAGTTTTGTCCCTTTTCACGGCCTATACCGCTGGTGAACCTCATCGCTCCTCCCAGCCCATCACCACGGAGCAACCACCCAAGATGCCGCTCCGGGGCTCGACACACCGCAAGTTGCTCTGTCGCTCCCGTCGCTCCATCGCACCGTCGCTGCTCTGTCGCTCCCGTCGCGCCATCGCACCGGCGCTGCTCTGTCGCTCCCGTCGCTCCATCGCACCGGCGCTGCTCTGTCGCTCCCGTCGCTCCGTCGCACCGGCGCTGCTCTGTCGCTTCCGTCGCTCCATCGCACCGGGCGCTGCTCTGTCGTTCCCGTGGCTCCATGGCACCAGGAGCTGCTCTGTCGCTCCATCGTACCGGGAACTGCTGTCGCTTCCGTCGCTCCATCGCACCGGGAGTTGCTCTGTCGTTCGCGTCGCTCCATCGCACCGGAAGTTGCTCTGTCGCTCCATCGCACCGGAAGTTGCTCTTTCGTTCCCATCGCTCCATCACACCCTGAGTCGCTCATTCACTCTCGCATCGCCTGCGATCATCTCGCCGGATCGTCTGGCGCGTGTCCTCCAGAATGGCCTCGTCCCATGGCCCGTAGATGTTGTCCTTGAAGCGCTGGCCACTGACGTACAACATGGGCAGCAGCGGACAGGCCAACAGGTAGGCGGCGGCCAGCAGCACGGCGCCGGCCAGCGTTCGGCAGACCAGCAGCAGCAGCGATGCGTTCGCCTGCGCAGAGGCCAGCAGCAGCAGCGCGGCGCGGCCGTGGCGGCGGCGCACGTGGGCGCGCAGCGGCGGCGGCAGCGCCAGCAGCTGAGCGGCCAGCGTGAGGAAGGCGAACACGTGCCCCGTGCCCGGCAGCCGCGAGGCCAAGCAGAGCGCGCCAAACAGGCCGGCGTTGAGCGAGACGGCGGCTGAGACGCAGGCGGCGCGCGGCCCGTACTCGTGCGTGACCAGATGCAGTAGCATGGCGGCCGCCGCCAGCGCGTACACAGAGTCCGTGCTCACCGAGTCGGTGAGCGTGGCCAGCAATGGTGAGAGCCCGTAGCCGAACACGAGGAACACGGCCGCCAGCCGCAGGTCGGCGGCCAGACTGCGGCGGCCGCCGCCGGCGCGCAGCCAAGCGTACCCGGCCGCCGTGGAGACGGCGATGCCGGCCAGCAGCGGCTCGGGCGGCAGCGAGCCGTCGTCCAGGTGCGCGAAGGCCAGCCCCACCAGCGCCACGCTGGCCATCTGCTGGAGCAGCGCGGCAGCGCCCGATATCGCCTCCCAGCGAGTCCACAGTGTAACGCGCACGTTCTTTTTGAGGTCTTCGAGGAAAGCGTTGGCCACGTAGTTGTCTGGGTACGGCTGGCGCTGGTAAAGGACCTTGCGCCACGGCTGGGTCGGCGCCGGCTCCGCGGGCGCGCCGCACGACATGGCCCGTCTGCAGAGGACAGCGCGGCTCAGAAGGAAGTTAGCTTGACGGCGGTTACGAGTGCTTGTACTCTCTCGGTTGTACATCACGTTTGGGGGCTCCCAGCGCAGCGTTGCAGACGAGATAGCGATACCTCGCAAACATCCCGTCTAAACGACCCAACCTTCGCCAGGGCTGCAGTGCTGATGCTGCCACGTTCCCACTGACAGGAGCCTCTCTAGAACTGTTCGCTCAGTGAAATGTAGCGAGACCTGTGACGGCTGATCCAAACTGTTCTTACACTCGGTCTGGGAGTTCCAACTCAGCCCACGTTAGACCACAGAGCTCGCTTTAACCTCGTTCCCAAAAGCCTTCCGCGCGAAGAAAAAGGACGCTCCGCTGCAACGTCCGCTGATTGTTTTGCGCTGAGCATTGCCGTCACTTTTGCTGGCGGATCGTAAGGAGACTCGTATCACATATGCACAATATGCGTACATCATATATTTTATATGCGTATATGATATATTATATATGATATATCTTATATCATGTATGCGCACATATGCGCAGTCATCAGCTGTCAGCAGCCAGTTCCAAGGCCACCTGAAGCCCGTACAACATCCAGAAAAACCCTGACAGTGACGCTACGTTGGTGGGCAATTATACTATACCTTTAAGGATATCGTAAATTCATCTTAAAATCATGTAGGGACAGTTTTGGAATCGGAGCTCCAGCTAACAGGACGATTTGTGTTAAGACTCTAGCAGCCAGTTCTGACACAGCTGAGTGTACACGGCTGCCATATATGCCCACGCTCATCAGCGAGCATACCATGCCCAGCATCATGCAGCCTACACCTGCTACCATCTGCACGAGCCCCTGTATCATGCAAAAGCCATCTGAGAGCAAAGAATATGGTGACCTAAACATCATCACTTAAACACCTGGAACAAATATGCCAGTTACAGCTCATTTCACGAAGCCTGCTCAGTGCAGATCAGTGCAAGACCAGGCTGCAGATAAGATCCAGGTACAGATCAGGACGGATCAGTGTTATCAACATTGAAATGACCACCTCGAGATTCACAGACCCTATCAATAGCCAGGGTGGCAGCTCGGCCAACGCAGCACGGTCCCTGGCCTGACCCGACCTGGCCACTGGCTGCCGCCACGTGGTCTTCTCCCTCAGTGGTTTAACCCAACCCCCGGCCTGCACACAATGCCATGCTTCAGCCCCCCCGCTGCCCTATAGAGGCAGTATCCATACTAGCAAGCTTAGGACAGTGCACCATGCAAATAGCTGGCTGTTGGGTGGGCATGCACCAGCCAAAAGGTGCCCATTCACATGTCACAAAAGGTGCCTGTCACAATGTCACATGCAAAGGCTAGCACACAATTGTTGTGGGATGCAAACAGCCCATTTGAGTTCTGAATAGTCCCTTGCAAGCACAAAAGTGACACTGTCAGTGAATGTCATTGCTTTATTGCGGACATCACCATTAACATTGTCTGACCAGTTGCTCCACAAAGCCAGACATTGTGAACAGGGTTATTTGTACAAAGTATTGGAGAAGCCCAAACCCCTATCTGGATGAGAGGAGAGGACATGAGACATCCTGGCCCCCTTTATAATGCTTTGTTCCGCAGGGGCTGAAGTGCTATTGGGGCCTTGTTTGGGGGTAGGGGTGGGGGCTGGGTCAAAGGTGATCATAGGTCAGCACATCAAAAGAGAAGACTGTGATTGCTGTCTTCCCTGGAATTAACCAAGAACACAGGAAAGAGTTCAAAGCTTCACTCTGCCATGGTGTTTGGCATTTTGTATGTTTTTCCATAAAGATACAATGTTAAATTATATATAGTGGGAGGACATAGATTCTAATGTCCTACCTAAAATGATGACTGGACCTACAAAATGTGATAATCAATTTATTTTCAAGAAGGAAGCTTTGACTCCAATTGTACCTATAGGGAGCCTCACAACATTCGGCATACTATCCTCTACAGCAGCGTCTGAAATTTTGGTGTTTCTTGGTGTTTTTCGCCCCAAAGACATTTTAGTCCCCACAAATGTACACTGGAAAGAATACGAAAAATCGTCCTCCGTTTTCAACGTGAGGCGTGAGCCCGTCCCCAAAACTGGCAACGCGCCACACGCACGACTGAAAGAGGCACGCAGTTGGCGGGTTTCGGCTGAATCATTTTTCAACATTGGCAATGGTACACAATCTTTCCTCACAGTGCAGTACGCACTCAGGTCTGACCCCGCCCACCAGCATCTTTTCAACTCACCTACCGTCTACCGACGACACTCCCCAGCCCACGCGGAAACCAGAACGCCGAACCGCAAACAATCGGCTCTCCTGGCGGGGCGGATAGCCAAGGAGGGGAAATAACACGGGATCAGCTGTCACGACACGATTCAACTTTTCTGGATTACACAATGAAATTGACATGAAAACAAATGACGTCATAGTAAGCCATGCATTTATAGATATATAAATACATACATAAACATAACGCTTATTTAGCGCATATGGAGGAAAAAAGCGATTCAGACGTTACATACGTGTTTGCTATCAAATTTTCATGTCAAACTATCAGAATGGAAAATTATATGCAACATATCACAATGACGTCACAAAGCATCCTAAACACTCGTGCGGACACGCATAATCATGTGCTCCGAGGTCTGGCTCTTGGGGAGGATTTAGCATTGGAGAGAATGCGTATTTTCCACCAAGAAATCCGAGCTGAATACGCCACGAAAACGCACAAGAGGGTTATGGAAGGAAAGAACGTAATTCTTTTCATCAACCTACGGAGCGGCCTTGTCAAACTTTCATGTGAGTGTAAAGTTACATAGATATGCCTTGTTCTCCCTTGGGCAGACCTATTGGTTTTGAAGTTAAATAATTTTGAAGATTTGTTGAATTTGCCTTTTTATTTAAGGTGGGTTTTGCCAATGGATAATTTCTAAGAATTCAGCAAAGTCCTAAACAAGCAGCATTAAAAGAGAATGGAAGCCGTAATTGGGGTCGTTTCTGTCGTTGAAGACTGCTCCCCTGTGCGGTCGTCTCCCGGGAACGGAGCCGTGGTTCGGGGCCGTGCAGTGCAGTCGCAGAGTGGTGGTGATTGGGGTTTACGGCCTTTTCCCTGTTACGCCTGGGTTGGCTGCGTTACCGTGCCCGAGTCGTTTCGTGTTTGGGTCGTGTACGGGTCGTGTTTCTCGAACTGTTTGCGTCTGGACGACTCGCCGCGCAGGCTGGCCGGCTCTTATCAGTCGGCGTCCCCCTCTGTTCCCCGCAATGGGCAAGCAGCTCTTGGCCTACCTTGGGGCTCAGGCGGCGCCTGTGTGACTTGGTCCGTGTTCACGTACAGTCGACAGCGCCAGGCGCCATGTGGAGATCCATATCGGTGAGTACCTAGCGACAAGTGATTCCTGACGTGGAACGTGTGCTCGTGCAAAGGCTGCAATAGCTACTTAGTACGTTCCTCTTTTTTGGGATCTAGGTTGCTGTATATTCTTAACAGTTACGAGGTATCTTTCATTTTGGCGGTGCTTGGACTGCCACGGTCATTTTGCAATTTATATTTTATGTGTCCTGGTTTTTCATAAATCCTCGGTGTTCTTACCTTCCGGCCGACAAGTTTGCGGAGGGAAGAGCGTCGGCTTAGGTCTGTAATGAGGGCCGGCTAATCAGCGGACGACACGTCTACGCACATATATATATAGATATATAATATATATATATATATATATATATAGTATATATATATAGATAGTAGATATATATACACATATATATATGTGTGTGGTATATATATATATATGTATATATATATATATATATATATATATAATATATAATTCATATATATATATATCATATTATATACCTAATTTAGCTCGAAACAGTTTTAATGGATGTCCTCGAATGATTGCATCGGAGAAAAACCATACTGACCCGTTTGAACCGGGCAGATAATGCTGCCGGTCGAATCATAAAAAGTAGTCTATGCTTATCATCGGTCATGATATTTCGGAGTGAACTTAACTGTTCCTCAATCATTCGGAACCATTTGCAAAAGTTTTTAAGTGCAGCAAAGTTTGGTCATGCAGTGAAATTTGAACTTCATTGCAGGCGGAGTAAGGTTTGGTAAGGGTTACAAAGACGTTTGGTTGGAAAAGTGATTTATCGACTTGTGCTACCAGCGGACACATGACCGGAGAAACGTGTCAGAAAGGTGGGGGTGGCCCAAACTGATTTTGTACTGGAACGATTCGTGCTGAACATTCTTGGAACGGGGGGGGGGGAGGGACAACACCCATGTAACCGCCGTTCCCTAACCTTTGGGACAAAACACCTTTTTATTGATTCCCACGTCCGAAGTCTGTTGTTTTCTCTGCTACGTCATGTACAACAACCATATTTGATTTTTTTAGGGAAACACTCCCTTTATGGTACACACATAACTGCTCTCAAGCGTTGTTGCAGACTTGCAGGCGGTTAAGTATTGCGTCGATCTGAAGCTGAAGTAATATATATATATATATATATATATATATATATATATATATATATATATATATATATATATATATATATATATATATATATATATATGTATGTACATATTACTACATGCTTTAATGATAGATTACATTCATGCGCTTTTCATTATTCAGTGAGGAACCGCAAACATATAGAGATATAAGAAGCCATTAACCCGTAGAGTTGAATGATGTTGATAAGACAATAGTACCTTATTCCTCGCAGAAAAACCAGGACAATGGAGATATAGTTCGGTTGAAATTTCGCCACCATGTCTCTATTGAAACAATGGCAGAAGTTTGCTACCGCTCTTGTTTTTTAATTGCTATTGCTATTGCTATTTGAAGGTTGCTTCTGCTATCGCTTCGATGAAGTACCTTGCCGAAATATCAACCGAACCATTGTCCCCATATATCCCCATTGTCCAGGTTTTTCTCCGAGGAATAAGGCCAATCCTCTGTCTTATCTATGTGAGTAATGTTCCTCGCTAATGCACTTAACAACACGTAATTCTGAATGATGTTGAACGATGATGAAATCATTTTAAAATGTTCAGAAAACAAATGCTGGATATTAGGCACAAATCCACAGCGTACGTTCAGGCTGACCCAATACCTACCCGCTGTGAGCATGGCACAAGGTTCGCATGCAGCTACATGTGAATGTCATGAAACGTGTCTTTGTTCTAAAAATCTAGCATAATAGTCACACATGACATGAGAAAGAAGCCATCACATTTGGGACGGGGAAATCAATCACGTTGTGCCGTTTGGGCTGTTAACGTACAAACGTGAGATCTCTACGTTTCATGGCACTCCGCCCCCCACCCCCCCTTCCAAAATTTTTGACATTTACCCCATGGCAACCAATGAAAAATTAAATGCAAAATGAGTATGGGTGACACCTTTTTTGAGCCGTTCCTCTGCCTAGGTCTCGGCACGCAGCGCCAGTCCACATATTACCTTTCCAGCCAAGCACTTCCATTTATCTTCCGGCCGTCTGATGTGAAATCTCGAATTTCACTGCATGGCATAGCTGTTCCGCATTTATAAACTACTGCAAGGTGCTCCAGATGATTCCTGGACACAACGTCATTGAGCTAAGTCCACTCCGAGTTACCAATATAGCCATATAGGTGATAGCCATGAACGGACTCTTTACGTTTCGGCCGCCAGCACCATGCACCCATTTCAAACGTGTCAGTATAGTTTCGATCGGTGCAACGACTCGTGGACATTATTATAAAGCTGTAAAGAGTCTGTTAAAAATGGCATCTGAAATATTCTAGCCCCGGGAAGCTTTTCACGGGCAGTACCACGGCCTCCAGGCCAAATAACCAGAGCCTGCGTTAGGGTCTACGCAATACCAACACGAGCCTTCGAGCGTGAAACACGGTGTGTCTGCGGCTAACTGTATTTACCATGAAAGGCATGTTTACGTGAAAAATCAAGTGCAACGGTCACATATGACACGTTGAAAGGAAGCACACATCCCAACGAGCGCACAAGAGAAGCAGAGTTAACAATGTGGCCGGTGATAGGTATGAGCTGACTCTACGATTCGGCCGTCAGCATTATCTGCCGATTTCAAGCGTGTCAGTTTAGCTTCCATTAATGAAATCACTCGTCGACACTATTCCAAAACTGTCTGAATGGCAATTCGTATATTCTTATTGGCGGGTTATTCCCGGGGACCAGCGCTGCTGCTAACTGAGCAAATAGGAGCAGCGTGCCATGTGCCCAGTCGTCCGACGAAACACCTAACAGCCTGCCAGCCGAAACTCGTTTGTTTTCGCTATACAGTGTACCATAGAACGTGTGTTCATCTGAACATTCATGTATCATGGTCAGGACCCTGAAAGCATTGTAGCCGCGATGGATTATTCCTCGGGGCCCACCATGACCTGTTGGGCACAAAGCCACAGCGTGCGTTAAGGCCAACGCAATACCTAACCGCCTGCAAGCCTGATACAAGGCTTGTATGCGGTTATGTGTATATACCATAAAACGCGTTGGTCACACATTACAAAACGGAGAAAATGCTACGTCAGTACAGGAAAATGAATAAGGAAGTCCACTTCCGACTGGTAGCGCCCGTCGCCAAATCACCATTTTGAACCAATACTCATTTCCATTACGACCGCCTGCCATGAAATGTCCAATTTGACTCCATGACCTAACTTTGCTACATTTAGAAAGTACTGGAAATCCAAATAATTCGTGAATAAACTTGCATTGAAATCTGTCCACTCGATGTTACCAATAGTGACCGTTGATAGACATAAGGGGACTCTTCACGCTTCGGCAGCTACCATTGTCTGGCCATTTCAAACGTGCCAGCATAGTTTAAATCGATGATATCACTAGCAACATCATTTCAAAACCATGCATACAATTCCGGTATCATCATGGAGACGGTGGAGACGGTCCTTCATGAACAAAATGTCATTCGGGCGTACCCACTCGGAGTTACCAACAGGGCCGATGCTAGGCGTAAAGCGAACTCTTTACGTTTCGGCCGCCAGTATCATTTGTCCATTTCAGACGTGTCAATATAGCTTCCATCGGTGCAACGACTAGCTGACATCATTCTAAAGCTGTTTAAAAAGGGCATCTCAAATATTCTAGCCTCGGTTAGCTTTTCACGGGCAGCACCACGGCCTACTGGGCACATAGCCAGGGCTTGCGTTCAGGCCTGAACAATACCCACACGCCTGCGAGCGAGAAACACGGTGTGCATGCGGCTAAATGTGTATGCCATGAAAGGTACCTTTACCTGAAGAATCAAGTCCAATGGTCACACATGACACGTGGAAAAGCGTACTTATCCCAACCAGCACACGATGCAACAAGAGTTACCAATAGGGCCGGTGATAGGCTTAAAACACAGCTCTTTACGTATCGGCCGACAGCATGGTCTGTCCACATCAAACACTTTCTTGTCCATATCAAACACTTTCTTAAAATGTTGTCGCTGATAGTTGCATCGATTGAAAGTAAATTGGCACGTTTGAAATGGGTGTATAACGCTGACGGCAGAAAGGTAAAAATTACGATTATGCGCATCAACGGTCATACTATTGACTCGAAGTGGACTCACCTAAAAGGCATTTTGTTCAGGAATAATTTCGAACACTTTGCAGTCGTTTCCAAACGCAGCAAAGCAACGCCACGCATTGCAATTGGAGAGTTCATAGCAGACGGCCGGAAGGTAAATTAAAGAGTTGGGCTGCAAATGTAATACAAAATCTGGCGTTGGCACCCGAAACATAGACGGAGGAACGTCTCAGAAAGTAAGGGAGCTCATATTCATATTGAAGTCGATTCTTCCCATCCATTGTCATAACGTTAATGCTCTACATACATTCTCAGAGTGTCTAATGGTGAGGGTGCCATAACACTCACGGAACCCGCGTTTCAAGTCTAGGAGGAACCATTGCCGTCTAAACCATGTCAAAATGATGTCCACCACTGGTTGCACCCATGGACACTATTTTGGAATGTTTGTTAAAGACCGATAACGCCGGTAACCGAAAACGTTGAGCCAGTTCATGTCTTTTTCCGGCCCCATTGGCAGCTCAGTGTGGACATGCCTGAATGCGGTTTGTTCATGGATTACTTGGACCTTCTTGCAGTAGTTTCTTGAGGAAGCCTGCTGGGAAAGGTGGTTTTCTGCCATTATCAGGTTTCACAGTGATACGAAACGAAGACCATAACTCGTGTCATGTGACGTCATGAGCAGAAGGTAAAACGCAGCCTATTTTTTCTTCATTTAGTTTCAAATGGCACAATAATGTAAACCACGAGTACATAGGTAGATGCACGTACACCGTAACAATCTCCCGGAACGTCGTGAGCAGCGGGAAAATACAGCCCGAAAAACGTGTCCCACTGATAGTTTTCAACTGATGACAGATTCATTCGTACCAGTGACGTCATCAGTGGGATGAAGGACACGTGTTATTACGAATACCCGCTTGGTTTTCAATGTTGCCATCATAAGTGGCTTGTGAATCCTTGTGATATTGTGAGAAGTAAAAGAAGTTCGTTTTTTACATTTCTACCAGTGACGTCATGAGTAGCACAATACCTGTCATTGAGATGATTTACCCAGCCTGGCGACGTTTCGTCAGCTGCTTAGCCGGCCCTCATTACAGACCTAAGCCGACGCTCTTCCCTCCACAAACATTGTCGGCCGGAAGGTAAAGAACACCAAATCCTCTGTCCTTCAGTGTTAAAAAATAGTATTTTTCATTTTGCAAATGAATTTCTTAAAACTTACGTCAATTAGTGGCTAATTCGCTTGTGATATGTCAACCTGTAAAAATCCATCCACAGCTGGGATGCTTACATGATTTGAGTGCACTCAACCCAGAACATTTGTGTAGTTGTGTACGTACAGGGTCAGGGCAAATTGTACAAATTGTTTGACTTAGATTTACTTTCAGAAATTTTTATGCCAGTGCTGCTCAAAAGTAATTCAGACATTTAGGATACAATAACAACTGGTGAAGGTTTGTGATTAAAATGCAGATTGTTAACCTGTTTTAAGTTCTTCAGATTTTGCTTTGCTGAACAGACCTGCTGGTAAACTTCAACGCCCTACTGGAATTCTGAGGTAAGTTTTACTGGAATATACTCAGCATCTATAGTGTGTGCATACTGATGGCTGCTGGTTATATACTTTCTAGTGTGCCATGTTGCTTAAGTGTAGTATAGCTGCTATATGCCACCTGATATGGTGGGTCTTGTCACAGGTTTTGTCTGTATTGAGGAGTTTTTGAACAGGCCTGTGTGTGTGTGTGTGTGTGTGTGTGTGTGTGTGTGTGTGTGTGTGTGTGTGTGTGTGTGTGTGTGTGTGTGTGTGTGTGTGTGTGTGTGTGTGCGTGCTGTGCGTGCGTGCGTGCGTGCGTGCGTGCGTGCGTGCGTGCGTGCGTGCGTGCGTGCGTGCGTGCGTGCGTGCGTGCGTGCGCGCATTGTGTGTGCATTGTGCGTGCATGCATGTATGCATGTGTGTTTGCATGTGTGTCTGCATTCAATTTTAATCCATGAATCTGTTGTATTGTTTTTTAGCTACCTTCCTGGATCCTGTTTCATTCTCTTTGTGCAAGACTTACGCTTCAAGATTCGTAATCACGGTACCAAGTTTCTTATATCTGAGGTATCAATTATATCTCAATATAAATCTGGGCATCACCAGGGATGTGGTCGCTATTAGGCTTGCCATGAAATATCGACTAAGTGCTCAACCATCTACGATTCGTGCGCTCTAATCCGGTTGGATGGGTCTGTATTGCATTAATTTTACGAGTTGAGCAGCCTTAGTTGTACAAAGTTACATCACGTAGTAACTATATCATCACACAAGTTTATGTAAAGCATAACAATGGATGATTGCTAAATATGACGTACCACTGTAGTGTTGCAACGTGGAGTGCTGCTTGCAATGTGCGACGTTTTTGCATGTACTGCAGTTACGCATGGTTTTATCTCGGAGGGCTTCTGCTTACGAGTAGGCTGGATGTGATTCTGGGGCGCTATTTGGCTTTGTACGGTCGTTAATCGTTTTTGCAATATGTAGCAACCCTTTGCAATGATTTCTCAAATCATCTTTATAGAAGCTTCCGTGCGTTGTGTGAACAATGGAGGTGGTGCTAGGGATATATATCGCTTTATTAACCCCCAGACGGTGTTGCAACGTCCTGTAGTTTTCAAGTAATTGCACAATTTCACCATTGATTGGCTTCATGTTTCCGGGGGCTGTTTGCGATAATCACAGGCTTCATTGATACTTATTTTGCATTATGAATGGCTGCAATATTCTGCAACATTTGCAACTATTATTAATTTGGTTTCTGGACCATTTGCACTTTGCGAAGTCGGCGACGGTGTTTGTTTCGTTTCTTGTGTGAGATGAGCAATGAGCTGCACCCGCGCTGTCCATGTGTGAGGATGAACAATTCCTTGAGAGACATTTAGGTGATGTCACATCACTGCTCCGGGTGGAGGTTGAGCTAGGGAAATGATACTGGGAGAAGTCTGCTGAGTGGTCCCCGCTGTACCCGTCCCGACATGACTTGGGTTACGTTACGGCCAGCAGAGAATGTCGCCTACTCTCCCCTAGTTTGTCTTTGGCTTAAACATTACTTGATTTGAGCTGGAGTTTAAAGCCCATCCCTTGTCTCTGATGAGCTCTCGTTGTTCCCATTGGCCCTTATCATTTATTGCTTTGTTTTCTGTTCTGCTCATTCATCCCACAATCACCATATGCTACAACTATTCATCGTATTCCCAATTAACTTCGCCCCATCCCGCGAGTCACATCTCCCACGTCCTGGAGGCAAAGTTCCTGTTTTATGAGGGCCACTATGACTGGCGACCCCTTCCTCTCGACGAGATGAATTCTGTTCTGACAGTCCAAAGTCCGGTCTCCTCGATCCGTAAAGTTAGCAGTGTCGGCGGACACTATGGGCATGGAGGCCCTGCTTACATTGTTGTCTTTGGCCTCACGTGCCCGATAAGTTGTTAGTTGATCCAGAGTGTTTCGTCGGCATATCCCCGACAAAATGACAGCATGGGGAAAATGCTTTGTTGCCTATTTTGCATACATGCCTGGTTTATTTGTTCACGAATAAGTGCTCCTAAGAGCAGCTCGTTGGCTCTGACTAACTTAAACGTGGAAACAAGATACAAAAGTTAAGCAGCGCCGAATCGTTGGCTGGCAGCCCTTACCGTGTCAACCACATGGCGAGTGTTTGATGTGTTTGAGTGTTTGTCACTCAAGTGGTCAGCGCCCAGTCGTATGCTGGTTAGGTAAGTCATCAGACTAGTGGAACGGAGATCCAGGCATTGATTCACATACCTATGTCATGAAGCCTGGCCCTGATTCACGCTGTTCCATAACGCCGGCTGATGTTGGTGGTAGTAGACGTTGTAGAGAGCAGGGAGTCAATACGATCCCCTGCCTTTTCCAAGCTAAGAAGGAGAGTCTCGCGGAACTGAACTCAAGTGGATTGCTCTCAATGACTTTTAGAGATTGGCAATCACTTATTTGTTGTTAGGTCAATGATTGATCTCACTATGCCCAGTCAAAGGTCAAATTTCCCCGAAAAGCTCACTTTTCCAGCTGTGCATACCGACATTTATGAAGCCAGTTCATGCAACGGCACGAAATGACACATGCATTTTGTATAACACTGGATGTAGTGCAGTTAACATGCAGTTTGGTGCATTATGAGCACATGTTCATGGGGGTGAGCTCCGTTGATGTAACGGTGTCGGGCCGCCGCGTGCGATCGACGAATACGTGAGTTGCAGCCTGCTGCCAGTGCCGGGCGTGAATCGGCGTGCTACCTTCCTAAAAAAATGTCACTGCTTGGAAAGGCAAGAGGCACATTGGTATGTCAAAATACGCACAATAAAACCACCATAGACTACCGAGAATATGAATGCAATCTCACGGTATGCCGGAGAGATACCCTCAGAAAACCCAGGGGAACCCTCCTCCCCCTGTCAGGGCGAGCGTTAGCCCGACTATGAGGTGGAACCCGAAACAACAGTAAAGGTGCCCCAGAAACCAAGCCAACAACGGGTATTATATTGCTGGTGTCAGAATGAAATTCGCTAAATCTGGGATTTTTTCCGAAATCTAGGCAGGGTAAGAGGTTGGCAGGCATTTCAATCAGAGCACTGCCTCATACCCCAAGCTGAAATGCCAACGCCGAGACTAAAACATTGGTGACACTACTGGGAGGAACTCCACATATCACGCCCTGATCCCTCGACAATTGAGTTGAACCGGACATCACCTTCCCCAACTGCCGAATCTGCGGTCGGAAGCGGGTGCGTGGTTTGCCTCCCCGTCCTCCCTATCGGGCGCAACTCTACCACATTTGCAATCGGAAATGGAAAGCATATGCTCTTCTGCCGCATGATATTTCTACCTTACCTATACTTTCTTGCATACAATGCTTACATACTTCATGCGTGCGTGCTTTTGTCTTAAAACCACGAAATGAGGTGTGGTGGCGCCACCTATACCCATCACAACTCTCGCGATATAAAAGGACGGCAACGTGGTGCTTGGCCGCGACAGGACGTGGTGCATCGTAGAACGTGGACAGGAGAAAGCGAATACACGAAGGTGCGGCATTAAAGTCAATTCTGAAGTCGCTCTCTTATGTCGCAATACCCAACATGATTGGTTACCAGGACACCCATGGGACATACATGGACATGGACATACCATGACGCCCATTCTTACGCGCATGGACAGATGACCCGGATTCTGCCCGCACCGCCTACGCGCGGTAGGGCGAGGCAATGCCGGTGCAACAGAAGTGCTCGAATTTTGCAGGCTTTGCTACACTGCTCAAATTTCTGTGGCTGCGGCGGATGAGGGATGTGAGCATATGCAATGTATGTTTGATGGCCGAAGAGTGCGTAAAGTGAGACTTTCGTCTCATTTCAGAATGAAACTATCCATATAAGGCGGCTGTATATAGTCTCTTTATACCACAATGCATCCACCATAATCGGAAAGCAATGGATCGTGTCAGAACCTTTGAAAATTAGAGTAGTTACGATCTCGCACCGGCGACGATGTCCGCAGCACACTACATCGCCAGGCTATGGCGCTGATTGGTCATGGGTAGACGAGTCAGCTGACCGGTCGACCAATCAGTTGAGCATGGGACAAAATTCCCTGCCGCGTTAGGAAGGAAAAGGCTAGGTTGGGTAAGTTGTGAGATGCGCTTGCGAGGAACATTGTTCGCATAGATAAGACTGAAAAGACCTAGCTCATCGGAAAAGCGACTATGCAAATTTAGAGTGTTGATACTTTGGCAGCATGCCTTTGTCGAAACAATAGCAGAGGTGCTAATGTTTCCGAGTTATCATATAGGCGTTGTTTCGATAATTTTCCGAGGAAGAAAGCCATTACTTACATCTAATTTAAGCTGGCCAGGGTGGGATCCCGGGAAATTGTTGGTTTGATTAGATTTGTGACATCATTGGGTATTTATATTCAGTTCAACAGCAAGGAGTATGTATCATTCAACAGAGATTGTGTATTACATTCAGCAGAGCATGTGTTACATTTGGCATTTTATGCCTTACGTTCAGCAGAACATGTATTACCTTCAGGAGCATTTTATATACATTGCGTTATAGTTGTTCATGCATATTGCATTAGTGTAATTTATATAAAAGATTATATTTCAGACGTTGGAAACTTTCAAAATTATGAGCTGATTTGCAAGTTTTGTGGTTATGAATAAGCCTAGCCAGTCTTTCTGTGCTTGGCATCTGCTGTCACTCTTACCACACAATGGTCCCAAAATGTCAGCTGTGGATATAGTGTAAATTTGCTAGTAAATATCTTGCTCTCTCTGCAAGCTGTGATCACAACATTTTTGTTCTCCCTCCCCAAGAGCTGAAAGCAAATTTCATACACTGTTCTATGGTGAATGAATACTAATAAATGATGATACACATTACATACACATTCAGGACAACTGAAAGACAATGGGTGAAAGATCAAAGCATCCTGTTATTCTAATGTGTGCATATGTGTGTGCATCCCATAATCCTATTAATCTATATGTGTGCACTTTGTGTGGTAAGCATGTACATGTTACTACAGGTGGGACAGGATATTTGTTGCAACGGGATCATGACCAGGACAAGTAACAGCTGCCCAAAACATATGCATTATTCATCGGTATTCTTCAAGTACTTCACCTTTTTTAGAAGAATAAAAATCTCCACCGCGAGCGTTTTACGCGCAGTGCGGCACGGGCTCAACCAGCTCGCGTTAGCAGGATTGCCCGACTTTGAAATCATACAATCCAAACGACATCTTTAGCACCACAAATAATGAGCAGCCAATTAACATTATTCACTACGTCGTTTCCACCACTGCTGCTCACAATACTCGCATGATTGCCTATCATCTTCAAGAAGTAACCATCTAATAATATAATAATTTCGGCCACAAACAGGTCATATGATTTTTAACACGCAGACAGCCGACGATTTATAGCATGTACTAAAAGGGCAACATAAGCGCCAAATTACGTACATTCGAGCAATCAAGAAAAGTACCCCAGTTCTTCACATTCGTGTCTCGAATTGATATTTCCAAACAGACAGCACAGAGAAAAATCCAACAATGTCGGCGGAACTGAAGCATTTCCAGCAGTCTTAAAAAACGGACCAAGCCACGGGAACCAAACACCGAAGCCAAGCCAACGTTTTCGGTACGGTACATTGACGTCTATTAGCGCAGTGCATCTCATACACGAGTCCGGATAATGTGATTCACACTTACTAGGACCAAACACATCGTGACGACATTGTCGCTTAAACTACAACACTTGGGTTCAACTACTATGACTACTCCGTTGCCGCGACATGCTGCCATCATGTGCAGAGGGACTGTCGTAGTACCCTCTTAAAGTAGTGCACCTCTTGTACAATTCCAACGAGCAAGGCTTGAAATCGCTCTGAAATCCAGAGACATACTCTGCCGAGATAATATGCCAACAGCCACCCTAAGGAAACGGATCAAGCCTCGGGAAACGAAGACTGAAGCAAGGCCAGCGTTTTCGGTACGGTACATATACGTCTGTTAGCGTAGTGCACCTCACACACGAGTCCGGATCATGCGATTCACACCTTTAGAACTGAACACGTCGTGCTGACAATGTTGATGGAACTGCAAGACTTCGGTCCGATGAATAAGACTCATGCATTGCCGTGAGATGCTGCAATCATGTCGTGCACAGGGACTGTCGTAGCACCCTCTTAAAGTAGTGCACCTCTTGCACAATTCCAATGAGCAAGGCTCGAAATCGCTCTGACATCCAGAGACATACTCTGCCGAGGTATTATGCCAACAGCCACCCTAAGGAAACGGATCAAGCCCCGGGAAACGAAGACTGAAGCAAGGCCAGCGTTTTCGGTACGGTACATATACGTCTATTAACGTAGTGCACCTTACACACGAGTCCGGATCATGCGATTCACACTTATTAGGACCAAACACATCTTGCTGACGATGTCGGTGGATATGCCAGACCACGGTCCGATGAATAAGACTCATGCATTGCCGTCAGATGTTGCCATCCTTAGCGGACGGACTGCAGTAGCACCCTCTTCAAGTAGTACACCTCTTGTATAATTCCCATTGTCGAGACCTAGAAACCACTCTGACATCCAAAGACGTACTCTGCCGAGAAAATATGCCAACAGCCACGCTAAGCAAACGGACCAAGCCCCGGGAACCGAAGATTGAAGCAAGGCCAGCGTTTTCGGTACGGTACATATACGTCTGTTAGCGTAGTGCACCTCACACACGAGTCCAGATCATGCGATTCACACTTATTAGGACCAAACACATCTTGCTGACGATGTCGGTGGATATGCCAGACCACGGTCCGATGAATAAGACTCATGCATTGCCGTCGGATGTTGCCATCATTGGCGGACGGACTGCAGTAGCACCCTCTTGAAGTAGTACACCTCTTGTATAATTCCCATTGTCGAGACCTAGAAACCACTCTGACATCCAAAGACGTACTCTGCCGAGATAATGTGCCAACAGCCACCCTAAGCAAACGGACCAAGCCCCGGGAAACGAAGACTGAAGCAAGGCCAGCGTTTTCGGTACGGTACATATACGTCTGTTAGCGTAGTGCGCCTCACACACAAGTCCGGATAATGCGATTCATACTTATTAGAACTAAACGCGTCGTGCTGACAATGTCGATGGAAATGCAAGACGTCGGTCCGATGAATAAGACTCGTGCATTGCCGTGAGATGCCGCCATCATGTGCAGAGGGACTGTCGTAGCACCCTCTTAAAGTAGCGCACCTCTTGTACAATTCCAATGAGCAAGGCCTGAAATCGCTCTGACATCCAGAGACATACTCTGCCGAGATCATATGCCAACAGCCACCCTAAGAAAACGGACCAAGCCCCGGGAAACGAAGACTGAAGCAAGGCCAGCGTTTTCGGTACGGTACATATACGTCTATTAGCGTAGTGCACCTCACACACGAGTCCGAATCATGCGATTCACACTTTTTAGGACCAAACACATCTTGCTGACGATGTCGGTGGATATGCAAGACTTCGGTCCGATGAATAAGACTCATGCATTGCCGTCAGATGTTGCCATCATTGGCGGACGGACTGCAGTAGCACCCTCTTCAAGTAGTACACCTCTTATATAATTCCAATTGGCGAGACCTAGAAACCGCTCTGACATCCAAAGACGTACTCTGCCGAGATAATATGCCAACAGCCACCAGCCAGCCAGCCAGCCGTCGTGCGGACAATGTCGGTTGAGTTACAACAATTCGGTTCAATGAACAACACCCATGCAATGCCGTGAGATATCACGTTGCGCGGACTGGCCGTATAAGCAGCCTCTTAAAGTTGTGTACCTCTTGCATTATTCCAGCTGTCGAGACCTCAAAACGGCTGCGGCATCCAATAACATTTTCTACCGAGGAAGTACTCTCGTGTATAAGGTACGCTGCACTTATAAATATATATGTACCGTACCGAAAACGTTGGCCTCGCTTTGGTCTTCGGTTTCCGGGGCTTGGTCCGTTCCCTTAGAATTGCTGTTGACACATTATTTCGGTACAGTGTGTCTTTGGATGACAAAGCGGTTTTTAGGTCTCGCCAACTGGAATTATGCAAGAGCCGCACTACTTTAAGGAGGTGCTACTACAGTCTGTCCGCACATGATGGTGACATCCCACGACAGTGCATGAGTCTTATTGATTGAATCAAAGTATTGCAGCTCAACCGAATTTGTCGGCACAATGTGTTTATTTCTACTTCGTGTGAATCGCGTTACAAGGGCTCTTGTTTCAGGTGCCCGCACGACTAAACGTATATGTACCGTACCTAAACCGTTGCCTTTGCTTCGGTCCTCGGTTCCCGGGGCTTGGCTTCGTTCCTCAGGGTTCGTGTCGGAATGTTATCTCGGCGGGGTGTGTCTTTGCCTATCAGAGTGGTTTTTAGGTCTCGCCAATCGGAATTATACAAGAGGTGTACTACCTCAAGAGGGTGCTACTGCAGCCTGTCCGCACATGATGGCAGCACCTCACGGCAATGCATCCGTCTTATTCATCGGACCGAAGTCTCGCAGTTCCACCGTCATTGTCAGCACGATGTGTTTATTTTCCATAAGTGTGAATCGCCTGATCCGGACTCGTGCATGAGGTGCACTGCGCTAATAGACGCATATGTGCCGTACCGAAAACGCTGGCCTAGCTCCAGTCTTCGGTTCCAAGGCTTGGTCCGTATCCTTAGGATTTTTATTGGCATATTATCTCGGCAGAGTACGTCTTTGGATGTAAGAGCGGTTTTTAGGTCCCGCCAATTGGAATTATACAAGAGGTGTACTGCTTGAAAAGGGTGCTACTGCAGTCCGTCCGCCAATGATGGCAACATCTGACGGCAATGCATGAGTCTTATTCATCGGACCGTGGTCTGGCATATCCACCGACATCGTCAGCAAGATGTGTTTGGTCCTAATAAGTGTGAATCGCATGATCCGGACTCGTGTGTAAGGTGCACTACGTTAATAGACGTATATGTACCGTACCGAAAACGCTGGCCTTGCTTCAGTCTTCGTTTCCCGGGGCTTGATCCGTTTCCTTAGGGTGGCTGTTGGCATAATGTCTCGGCAGAGTATATATCTGGATGTCAGAGCGATTTCAAGCCTTGCTCGTTGGAATTGTACAAGAGGTGCACTACTTTAAGAGGGTGCTACGACAGTCCCTGTGCACGACATGATTGCAGCATCTCACGGCAATGCATGAGTCTTATTTATCGGACCGAAGTCTTGCAGTTCCATCAACATTGTCAGCACGACGTGTTCAGTACAAAGGATGTGAATCGCACTATCCGGACTCGTGTGTGAGGTGCACTACGCTAACAGACGTATATGTACCGTACCGAAAACGCTGGCCTTGCTTCAGTCTTCGTTTCCCGGGGCTTGATCCGTTTCCTTAGGGTGGCTGTTGGCATATTATCTCGGCAGAGTATGTCTCTGGATTTCAGAGCGAGTTCAAGCCTTGCTCGTTGGAATTGTACAAGAGGTGCACTACTTTAAGAGGGTACTACGACAGTCCCTCTGCACGACATGATGGCAGCATGTCACAGCAACGGGGTAGTCATATTAATTGAACCCAAGTGTTGTAGTTTAAGCGACAATGTCGTCACGATGTGTTTGGTCCTAATAAGTGTGAATCACATAATCCGGACCCGTGTATGAGATGCACTGCGCTAATAGACGTCAACGTACCGTACCGAAAACGTTGGCTTGGCTTCGGTGTTTGGTTCCCGTGGCTTGGTCCGCTTTTTAAGACTGCTGGAAATGCTTCAGTTCCGCCGACATTGTTGGGTTTTTCTCTGTGCTGTCTGCTTGGAAATATCAATTCGAGACACGAATGTGAAGAACTGGGATACTTTTCTGATTGCTCGAATGTTCGTAATTTGGTGCTTATGTTGCCCTTTTAGTACATGCTATAAATCGTCGGCTGTCCGCGTGTTAAAAATCATATGACCTGTTTGTGGCCGAAATTATTATATTATCAGATGGTTATTTCTTGAAGATGATAGGCAATCATGCGAGCATTGTGAGTAGCAGTGGTGGAAACGACGTGGTGAATAATGTTAATTGCCTGCTCATTACTTGTGCTAAAGACGTCGTTTGGATTGTATGATTTCAAAGTCGGGCAATCCTGCTAACGCGAGCTGGTTGAGCCCGTGCCGCACTGCGCGTAAAACGCTCGCGGTGGGGATTTTTCTTCTAAAAAAACACAACACTCGGCAACTTGGGTAGCAGTGACTTCAGATTTGTTCAGCTATTAAACCTTTGGTTGGATTTGACTACCTGCTGCCCCTTTCCTTGCTCAAAATCTACAAATCACCATACAGTCAGGTGGCATTCAACCAAACATCTCAGAGCCACAGGCTTGACAAATCGGCCAGGCAGGTCAGATATTAGAGTTTGGGGTCATAGGGCAACAGAGTACTATCAACCTTTTATGTGCTGATCTGATGGAGAACTAGGATTTCGGTAGCCCAAATCTACGATTATACCACGTACACCATACAGAATGAATCGAGAGCCGTAGATGTTCAGAGGGTCTATTACTAGCTGTAGGTGTACGGGTATTCTTCAAGTACTTCACCTTTTTTAGAAGAAGAAAAATCTCCACCGCGAGCGTTTTACGCGCAATGCGGCACGGGCTCAACCAGCTCGCGTTAGCAGGATTGCCCGACTTTGAAATAATACAATCCAAACGACATCTTTAGCACCAAAAATAGAGAGCAGGCAATTAACATTATACACTACGTCGTTTCGACCACTGCTACTCACAATGCTCGCATGATTGCCTATCATCTTCAAGAAATAACCATCTGATAATATAATAATTTCGGCAACAAACAGGTCATATGATTTTTAACACGCAGACAGCCGACGATTTATAGCATGTACTAAAAGGGCAACATAAGCACCAAATTACGTACATTCGAGCAATTAAGAAAAGTATCCCAGTTCTTCACATTCGTGTCTCGAATTGATGTTTCCAAACAGACAGCACAGAGAAAAACCCAACAATGTCGGCGGAACTGAAGCATTTCCAGCAGTCTTAAAAAACGGACCAAGCCACGGGAACCAAACACCGAAGCCAAGCCAACGTTTTCGGTACGGTACATTGACGTCTATCAGCGTAGTGCATCTCATACACGAGTCCGGATAATGTGATTCACACTTATTAGGGACCAAACACATCGTGACGACATTGTCGCTTAAACTACAACACTTGGATTCAATTAATATGACTACTCCGTTTGCCGTGACATGCTGCCATCATGTCGTGCAGAGGGACTGTCGTAGTACCCTCTTAAAGTAGTGCACCTCCTGTACAATTCCAACGAGCAAGGCTTGAAATCGCTCTGACATCCAGAGACATACTCTGCCGAGATAATATGCCAACAGCCACCCTAAGGAAACGGATCAAGCCTCGGGAAACGAAGACTGAAGCAAGGCCAGCGTTTTCGGTACGGTACATATACGTCTGTTAGCGTAGTGCACCTCACACACGAGTCCGGATTATGCGATTCACACCCTTAGAACTGAACACGTCGTGCTGACAATGTCGATGGAACTGCAAGACTTCGGTCCGATGAATAAGACTCACGCATTGCCGTGAGATGCTGCAATCATGTCGTGCAGAGGGACTGTCGTAGCACCCTCTTAAAGTAGTGCACCTCTTGTACAATTCCAACGAGCAAGGCTTGAAATCGCTCTGACATCAAGAGACATACTCTGCCGAGATATTATGCCAACAGCCACCCTAAGGAAACGGATCAAGCCCCGGGAAACGAAGACTGAAGCAAGGCCAGCGTTTTCGGTACGGTACATATACGTCTATTAGCGTAGTGCACCTTACACACGAGTCCGGATCATGCGATTCACACTTATTAGGACCAAACACATCTTGCTGACGATGTCGGTGGATATGCCAGACCACGGTCCGATGAATAAGACTCATGCATTGCCGTCAGATGTTGCCATCATTGGCGGACGGACTGCAGTAGCACCCTCTTCAAGTAGTACACCTCTGGTATAATTCCAATTGGCGGGACCTAAAAACCGCTCTGACATACAAAGACATACTCTACCGAGATAATATGCCAATAAAGATCCTAATTATATGGACCAAGCCTTGGAACCGAAGACTGAAGCTAGGCCAGCTTTTTCGGTACGGCACATATGCGTCTATTAGCGCAGTGCACCTCATGCACGAGTCCGGATCAGGCGATTCACACTTATGGAAATTAAACACATCGCGCTAACAATGACGGTGGAACTGCGAGACTTCGGTCCGATGAATAAGACTGATGCATTGCCGTGAGATGCTGCCATCATGTGCGGACAGGCTGTAGTAGCACCCTCTTAAAGTAGTACACCTCTTGTATAATTCCGATTGGCGAGATCCTAAAAACCACTCTGAAAGGCAAAAACACACCCCGCCGAGATAACATCCTGACACGAACCCTGAGGAACAAAGCCAAGCCCCGGGAACCGAGGACCGAAACAAAGGCAACGGTTTAGGTACGGTACATATACGTTTAGTCGTACGGTGCACCTGAAACAAGAGCCCTTCTTACTAAGTAGAAATAAGCACATTGTGCCGACAATGTCGGTTGAGCTGCAATGGTTTGATTCAATGAATAAGACTCATGCACTGTCGTGGGATGTCACCATCATGTGCGGACAGACTGTAGTAGCACCTTCTTAAAGTAGTGCGGCTCTTGCATAATTCCAGTTGGCGAGACCTAAAAACCGCTTTGTCATCCAAAGACACACTGTACCGAAATAATGTGTCAACAGCAATTCTAAGGGAACGGACCAAGCCCCGGAAACCGAAGACCAAAGCGAGGCCAACGTTTTCGGTACGGTACATATATATTTATAAGTGCAGCGTACCTTATACACGAGAGTACTTCCTCGGTAGAAAATGTTATTGGATGCCGCAAGCCGTTTTGAGGTCTCGACAGCTGGAATAATGCAAGAGGTACACAAACTTTACAGAGCATGCTTATAGCAGTGGTGGAAACGATGGTGAGTATCTCATTGCATGCATGGGGGTTTGTTTTCAAAGTGGAACCGTAATTGGTTGACTACCGCATTGGGAAAAGTCGGGTCGGATTTTTAAAAACAAGGTGTTTGTGCGGAAATTATATTCATCAGATGGTTATCTTGAAGATTGATAGAGCAATCATGCGACATGTATGCAGTGGTCGAACACACGACAGGCAAATGGTAAGTGCTTCGGTCTTTATTTTGGTGCTACTGTGCGTTTGGATTGTTATTATTTCAAAAAAATCTCGGGCACCTGAAACGCGAGTGGTTGGGGCGGCCGACTATCGCGTATTTAGGAAAAACGGCTCGCAATGGACGATTTTTCTTCTAAAAAGTTGAAGTACTTGAAGAAACCGCTGGACGTAACCTACCTACCTACGAGCGCTGTTATACGTCTCGCCCCGCAGCTACGGCACCAACCTGACGCGGCTGACGGTACCTGGACGCGCTGGTTACAAGACGTTAGTTTCCGCCCCAGCCTTTCCCCCTCCACAGGCCTAGCTGACCACACGCCCCTCTCACAGCCTTGCTTTCTTCACTGCTTGAAACTGCTTCACTAATGCCGCTAATGCTTACTGATTGGCAGATGCCTGCTTACCTAGCGCAGCAGTGACCATTATTCTAGCGCCCAAAGGTTATGGACTTTTACAGATAACGTATAAGTCATAATAGTTTTGAGCTGAGCTACTCGCACATTATTTTGAGTAAAACTAAATGTATAAAAAATTATTGCTGTATTTGTTTGATGAACGGTCAAAAGTGTAATGCATACTCCTTTTATATGACGTCATCATCTTCAGTTGCTTTCAAACGGGAGCCAGAATCATCGCCTTTGTTCACGCCTTGCTCTCGGCTTGTGTCTGTCCGTCTCACTGTGACTCCCGCTGCCATCCGCGCGTCCGCCCTCCGGTGTGGAGCGTCTGTATTGCTGGTCCGTCCTCTCGACTTGCGTTATTCGTGCCAGCATCAGTGCTTAAAAACACATCTGAAATAGGGCCATCAGCTCCCCAGTTTTTCGTCTATCTTTATCTTGGGCACAAGCTGTACCTGGTTGGGTCCGACGTTGGTGTGTAGCATTGTCAGCTGCCAGCCACGCCCATTCAGTGTGTTTCATCGTTGTCAGTGCTTGGCGAAAAGGATTGAGTGGTGTTAGTACGGCAGCAAAGGAGTCAGAGACCAGAAGATACGTGCATCTCTAGCTCACCCTGACAGCGACAGCATATCAATTCAATTGGAAGCTACCTGAGAGATGGTGTGTGGTGCATTTGTACATCTTTGGTTAATAGAAGAAATTCATTGCAGTATTTCGTGAAAGTGTACACATTCCTGGCTGTTTTACATTTATGTTATGTTACTCTATGTTTCCTGTTATCAATTAAAATATGTTACTGTACACTTTGCTTTCAAGCAGTTCATAACCATGTCCCCATCAGGGGACCCAGGACCCCCAAAGGTGTTTCAGAATCATTCTGACCAGTTTGAATTCATTGACCAAATTTTGTCCAAAAATTGTGCCCAAATTTTGGCTAGTTAAGTTTTTATCCTATTTACACATGTGAAAATACCATGTTCCTGACCTTGATGGTCCATGATCTATGACCTCTTTCCCAAAGGCATGTCCTTATATTTTGCTCAGAAGTAACAGATCATGTTTGCCTTAGGAAAGGCATTTCAAAGAAGCTCTGTTAACATATTTTTGGTATTTGGGGCTCAAGTGGGTTGCCACTGTAGTGTTTTTTTAGTGTATGTCATCCAAGCTAAGGGTGCAATCTGGCCATACTCATTTAGTACAAAAAATCTTCAGAATGCTATTTCCTCCCATTGATAGGGCTTGTTGCATTCCTGATCTACAAATATGGGTCAAGGTGATAACAGCCCTCACTCCTGTGACCTGACAGAACATATCATAGTTCACACCTGTCAATTTCCAATAATGCCTGCCTGATAGTTTTCCAATAGGTGTTTATTCCATTTTTACCTCTTAGATAGTGGGAGTGGCCTATAAATTACTAAGTTGATTCTTATGACCTAATTTGATTTGTGAATGGTTTAATTTACCATTGTCAGGTTTTGGCTCTCTGTCCCAGTTTGACAAGAGTTTTATGATGTATTTACCCCATGGTGCTAACTTGTGTAGTATGAAAGAGCTAGGAGTCTTTAAGGCCTACTTGTGTTGCCAAGGTTAAAAAATAAGGGAAGGGAGATGTTTGATCTTTCACTGTACCCCTTTTCAGGCACAGAATGTGCAGATATGTGAGATCTCAAGTGAAGCAAAGGAGAGCATCAAGAACTTCCGTTTTAGAAAGGACACTACAAATGCTGCTTTAATATGTAAGAATCAGATATATGCTGATTTATGGTGGCCATAAAAATTGTTACTGGTTTGTTTTCTCAGTTAATGTTTGCCAGTAGGCTTGTTGATTGCATCCATTGAACTTGCAGTAGAGTTTTCAAACTAAATATGTGTGGATTTTCCGCAACTTGTGGCCACCTACTTTTTTAGTCTAGACAGCATGGCTCGGAAAGTTGTCATGGAAGTTAACAATGACACATATTTATGTCATGCTTATCAACCATTTCTTTTGAAGTCTCTGCTGTTATTTTTTGTGGAGGAATCTTAAAGATATTGACTGTATCCTGCTGGTTTATTAACCACATTCAATGGTTGCCAGATTTCATGGGGCTGATTGCTCTGCACAGTGTATCATGGTGAATATAACCCATGCTCATTGAAATATGAATGTTTTATTTACTCCAAGTCTGCATAAACAGCATATTCATTGTGATACCTGCCTGATGTGTTTGACATACAGGCTTGGTGTTAAGTCCTTCATATTGCCCATCCACAGTGAAAGTAGATCCTGAGTCACACATGGTCTATGTGGACGAGGAGCTGAATGACGTGCAGGATGTGGACGAGCTGCGTGCGGAGCTGCCTGAGCACCAGCCACGCTTCATCATCTACTCCTGCCGCATGGACCACAGTGACGGACGAGTCAGCTATCCCATGGTCTTCATCTTCTCCACACCAAAAGGTCTGTTTGCAGCTGCATGTGTAGCACATTTGATTGATGTGTATGCTCTGTTCCCCCTGAAAGGACTGCAGTCTGATATGGACTGTTAATTGTGCCCATCTGTGCTACATTGTCCTGCACAGTGGTATGATGTCCTGGTTTCACTTACAGTGGTGATTTTGGTCACCTGTCTTGGTCATTGGGCATTCCTTCTGTGTGCAGTTTGATGTGATTGGGGATCTGATATGGACTGTTGACTGTGCCCATCTGTGCTACATTGTCCTGCACAGTGGTATGATGTCCTGGTTTCACTTACAGTGGTGATTTTGGTCATCTGTCTTGGGCATTGGGCATTCCTTCTGTGTGCAGTTTGATGTGATGGGAGAATGTGTGAGCATGGTTACTCCATCAGCAAGACTTCTGCTACTTTAGCAGATCACCCTGGTGAAGCAAAATGTAAGATTTTATCTGGAGTGTTGTTAAGTCAAGATGTATGATAATAAGCTTGTACCAATGTTGTATTCACCTGCAAATTGCTTTCTTCGGGCAAGGTGGGGGGCCAACTCTACACTGTCCTGTTTTTTAACTTTATGCACCTGTGACAGCCACGTCATTAATAGCATTAACAGAACACTCGGTGTGGGAACCAAGTGCTTGGTTGTGATAAGCTATATAGTTAAATTCATAGGCACAGCAAGCTTTGTATTGGCATGAATGTAATGATCGAAGAGTTCATTTACCCATTGCCAGGGATGTGCAAGATGGCATTCAGTGGAGGGAAATATCCTCTTCTTGTTCCTGTTGTTGGAGGGATTCTTTGTGGAAGAATTTCCCATAATGTAAATGTCTCCTGTCGCCCGCTCTGCAGACTTATGTCGCTGTCTGTGTTTGTGTCTGTGTGTGTGGCGGGGGGGGGGGGGGGGTTACGCTAATGTATTTGCACGTGCGTTGGGACGTTCAGTTCCAAACCTGTGCGGCATCAGCTGGCACTTTGCTGTCCCCAGACGCCAAGCCACAGCTGCAGATGATGTATGCAGGCAGCAAGCTGTCGCTGGTCAAGGAGGTCGAACTCACCAAAGTCTACGAGATCCGTGAGCTGGAGGAGCTCACTGATGAGTGGCTCGTGGAAAAGTTGCAAAAGTGAGCGCCGCCAGTGACGCCTGATGGGTGGAACGTGAAATGCGTTCGGTTCGCGGGCGGGTTTCAATGCCGGCTTGTGGGTAAATGACACTAGAATGTACGAGGCTGGCTCCATCATTGAAAGTGTATCAAAAGAAGGAAGTGAGGGTGTGTTCGGTGCCATTATATTTACGGGATATGATATTCGTGCGGTAACTAAGCACAAGTCAACCCAAGTATTGTAGCACAGTAGGGTTTATACAAATTACCAAGTTCTGGGTCTTGCGTTATGGCCAATTTATCAAAATGGCCGTTGCCAGGAGCTGAAACGTTCGGTATTTGTATTTAAGTTATAAATCGTCCATGTGTGGAAAGGAGTTAAAATGATAATGTGACCTGGGCAGGTATTCACCTTTCCTTATTTTGTGCCTTGTTGTCAGGCATGTCAAGCCAAGCCTTGACAACAGCCAGCCAGGCTGTTGTCGCATTTCAGGAATGCTTATCCATAAGTTTAATCCCCAAACTTTTGGCATGCGCGTGCCTTTTCATCGCAACAAACCTGCTTTTGTTTGAAGATCCGTGTTTGCCGTGCAGTGACGTAGTCATGTACATGCTACAAACCTACAAAGTCCACGGCTCATCTATGTGTCACATTTGTGATGTGTATGGAACATGCGCGGCCCTTTGCATGTGGCTGGTTAAGAGCGGAGATAGTGTTCATTTCGATCATCTTTTGCGTGTGATAAGAATATTCAGTCGCGGTCACTGGATGCGCGGGTCCAATGGGGCCAAAAGACAATTGTTTGCATTATCCTAGTGACTTCGAGTTTGCCATTCAACGCTTTGCGTTGTCTACAAACTCGCGAAGAAGTGTGAGGGGCGATAGAGTCTTAAATTTTTAGGCCATCGATGGTGGCACGTAGTTTGAACTGTTCTCTTTTTCGCTGTCGCAAATGAGTTTTGGTTGCAACTGTTGGGGCCGTTCATATCGTCCCGTTGTTTAAGCTATTGTTTCTTTTGGTCGTCACAAATATTTTCCACATTCCTGTCTCGTCTCAGGGGCACCTCTTGTACTCAAGGTGAAAGACAAGCAATTTCGTGTTGAGGGCCGCGGTGATTTTGAACCCCAGGGGCGTGCTTTTAAGTCGTCCCTCGAGACAGCGCAAGATTCGCCGTAACATCACAGCTGTCACGGGCGGTTAAAGGGTGTATTGTCTGCTTTCTTGTGCTGGACCACATTTATTCGTATTTCAAAGACCCGTCATGTAGCATCAGAGACCATTGGTTGTTGGTGCCTGAATGGTTCACACATGACTCCAGTCGTTGCGTCGCCTTTCGAAATGCGTGGCGTAGACCCGGCACCAGTGTCGGTAGGACGCAGGACTCGGCCGGCGCCCGACCATCCACGAGCGCGCTCTGTGGGCGGCCGCCGCGCTAGGCTTCCAGGCGGAGCGGGTCGCGCCCGTGAGCTCGGGAGGGTCTCTACTGGAACACAGTCCAACGTCCCGCGGGTCCAGGCCTCAAGGTGCATTGCCTTAGCTGGTGCCATGTTGGGTTTGTTTCTTGGTGTTCTGTTCGCGCTCAGGTGAATGGCGCGAACGCCGTCATTGCCCCTGCTCGCGAGACGACTGTCCTTCATCTCGCCAGCTTGTGCTGCTCATTTTTTGCTGGTCTTCTGTTATGCTCTGTGTTCAGTTTTCGTTTCACTGTGGATGCTTGCCTGGGCACGCGGAGGTTTTGTCTGGTACAAAGTTGACTACTTAGCTTGGTTTGTGCGTGGTGCTGAACGCCATGACGTAAGGACCAAAGACTTGTGATTCGAGTGTATCGCGTCGTGGCATGAGCTCTGAGCTACGTATGTCCACATACCCTGGTCAAATTGTCAACCCGCAAATACACACGCTTCAGCGCATTGTGGCCTAGTCCTGGCGTTCGGAGGGCGATGTGTTGTACCGGATGTGTCGCGCAGCAGAGAGGGACGCTCGGCCGCCAGACGCCGCGCGCGCCGGCTGGAGGGCTGGCGAGCGCGCCTCGCTCCGGGCGCGGGTCGCCGCCAGGCGGTGCGGGTCAATGTCAGGCAGGGCGGGTCACCGCCAGGTGGCGCGAATCGACGCCAGGTAGCGCGGGTCACCGCCAGGTGGTACGGGTCATCGCCAGGCGGCACGGGTCAGTGCCAGGCGGTGCGGGTCACTGCCAGGTGGTGCGAATCGCGCCAGGCTGCGCGGGTCACCGCCAGGTGGTGTGAATCATCGTCAGACGGCGCGGGTCACCGCTAGGCGGCGAGGCCAGACGTTGCCGCCTGAGTAGTGCGGCAGAGGCTGCGTTAGAGGTCAGCGGCGGCTATAAGCGGCTCCTCTGCGAGGCAAGAATGTCTCGCTGTCCTGGCGAAACGGTTGGCAGTTCGTTGATCTAGAGGTGTGAAGCGATGATGGACTCATTGGGTTATGCTCTTAACAAGTGTTTTTTTATTGCGGGTTGGTTAATGCTTTGCAGCATAGATGACAGGTGACATCGTTCAGCAATTTAAATAACCTTTTTGTGGTGCTTTTTCAAAGATACTTTAATAACCGTGATCCGGTGTTATTTGATATATCGGGCATGTAATGAATTGATCAAAGGCACGAACCTTTTAAAGCTTGTCCGTCCCAACTAGAGCGCCTTCTCGGACGCCCTGGCATCTAAACTCATGAAATCATCACTTATGATTAGTATTCGCGATCAAGACAATCGTGATCGAGTGAACATTCGCCAACTACGATTCAACGCTCGCCTTACAATGGCCCATCACGTGGGCCTGCACATACGAGCCTGCATACCAGAGGAAAATGTACATTGGTGACGGAATGGTGAATGCAGTGCAACCTCCTCAACAAAGCGAACCGAAACCAGCCGCCCGCGTGCGAAGCGGTGTTTCCTACCTCGGTTTACAAAGCGGATAACAGCAATGCTTGTATATAGTGCCACGCCTACACGGGTAGCAGATCTACCAGCCACGATCACGCTGCCCTGAGAAAGCCTCGGCCGTACTGCAGCACCAGGCGCCTGTGAGGAGCAAAATACTCGTCTAATCAGACGAGGTACGGTCCATTATCACGTGATGAAGCACTTGCCATTTGACGTAGGACGGCGGATCACGCAAGCGGGCGACGTGTGATCTCGGAAATGTTCCAAAAGCACGCCAGCGAGCTCGATTTTTGTTAATTTATGTAATGTGTCCACTTGACACGGCATTCACATACACGTGGCTGCTCTCACATTAATCATACGGGTGCGAGAGGCGTGTGGATCATCTGGAATTGGGTAAGGTAAGCAAAGATGCGAGTTCGGTGAAAGTTACGTAATGAAATCTGCAAGGAACCTCAGTTGGCTATGATTTGAGATCTCTACTGGCTCGTAGCCATGCTCTGAAAATTTCAAGTTGGCAATTTTTCAAATAGGTGTGATGTTAAGCTCTTACTGTCGAAAGGCAAGACGAAAAGCATATGTACGCATGCAGTTAAATTGCTGATGAGATGCAGTTCTTGCCCTAGGATTCCGCTGTGTCGAGCTGAGATCAGACTGGTCGCGAAGACTTGCCTGCTTCACCATCCAGATCCAAGTGAGCAAATTAGGCGTTGTTCACTGCCTGCATCTTCAGTTAATGTGCACGCCTAACACGAGGCAGGTCATTGTCCCCGCACTCACCGCACGACCGATGACGACGGACGGTGCGTGGAAGCGCCGCCATCCGAGGGCGCATGCGTCATCCCGCGTGTCCGCGCCCACGTCATGCATCCTGGAGTTGGTGCGCCGCCGCCGCGTCAGCCTCGGCCCCTGTGCCGCGGAGGCCGGGCGGCGCCGTGCAGGTCAAGGTCGCCCGGGAGTGCCGGGTCACACGGCGCGCGGCCCCGGCCCAGCACGACGGCAGTGACGTCACGCCGACCCGTGCCCGCTGCTGGGAATCCCGACACCTCGGCTGGGCTGTTCTGTGAAGGGCAGTCGGCGCGGGTCGAAGAAGCGTGCTCGGTGGTCGGTGCTCGGTCGGAAGTTGACGTCGACCTGAAGGTTGAAAGCACCAGCGACAAGATCGACTGTTTCACATTTGTTCTACCAGCAGTACCACCATGACGAAGACTAACGCGCTTCATGTTGGAGCTAGCAGAGGCTTCATGTTGAATGGTGGTGTTTTGCTACATGGATCAAGATCAGAGAATATAGCAACATTGATTGCTGTTCGGCACACTCGTGCATCTGTGTCCTAAAGTGCATTTAATAAGCTTAAAGACTTTCCTGTTCTTCGTGGGGCGAACGGAAAATTTTGATTTAAAGATAACCCCGATGATTTCCGACAGCCTGAAATGTTTGCACATTTTCCTTGAGCGATTCGACGTAATGTTACAAACCACAACCACCGCCGTGATAAAAGCACACTATGAGTTGTTCTCCCACGATGTCCGCGTTGGGACCAAAACTTTTCAAAAGTATGTATTATTTACAGGGTAAAGAAAGTCTGTCAAATGTACCTGTTCAGTCAGGAGAGCGCACCACAATTCGATACATTTCCTCAAAAATGTTTTTTGGACAGATTTGATTTCTTCAACCGCTTTTACTGCATTTTAACTTCCTCCTGATAATCATACTGCCTGTTCGCTTCGGCATATTTGCCCAAGTATCCCCTCCCTCCAAGCGCTGCACCTGACAGAATTGACAACCTTAACTCATCCACGATAATGTTAAAGTTGTGCAGACTCCGGTAACCTCCGTGCTATACAATAGTATGCCAGGCCATGCCCGCCAAAGTAGACATTGCCGGCCAGCACATAACACAGCTCGCGGTTTCCCTGTCGTTCTGGGGATATTGCATGTAACTCAAAACCACATTCAGCTGCGTTGGGTTACAAGTGTTTTGTCTGGTATTGCAAGGCTTATGAGCTTTGAAGATGTTGGCATTGCCTGATAATGCTATTTCACAAATGAAGACATTCAACGACACCCGTTTTCGAAGGACGAGCTCATTTGGCAAGAATGCCTGCCAACCACGCTAGGTGAGCGAGCTCATAGCGCGATGGTGAAGACGCATATTGCTTACACAATTCGATGCTGTGGTTTGTGCAGCTGCTCATGCTGTCCTGTGGGCAGTGCAAAATAGCTGCATTACCGTCGGATAATCCATCTGTTCACCAAGCGTAAGTCGGCAACTCCGGACGGATCTCACGTTTCATCGGCTCGCCGGACAGAGCATGACTCGCCGCTGTAAGACCGGGCTCGATGTACTGTCGCGCGCCCGTCGTAGCATAGTGCGATGAGCACCTCACACGTGCGTGAGTCAACAGGCGGGACGGGCGGGGCCAGTAGCCGTGCTGACTGAATCCCTGTCCGGTCCGACTGATGGTGTGGGCAGAGCTGCGCACACTCACACCGGCCGGGTCACGCCCAGCAGCTGGTCCGCGCTGGGGCGGTCCGGGCTGGACGCCCACACGCGCCGTATTTAAACACGGCGCACCTGGTCCGTCCGTGCACTCTCCCTGCCCGAGCCTGTCGCTCGTCCGGCGTGTTCAGCCGTCCGTGTGTCGCCACGCTTCGCGAAGGCCGTCGACCGGTCTCGCCACTCTCACCTGCTCTCTCCCCGGGCGCGCACCAGCAGCGCCCACCCGTCCGCGCAGTCACCGCCATGTCCCCGCCGCGCCGCCTGCTCATCCTCTCGCTGCTCGCTGGGCTGGCGTATGTGTCTTCGCGACACGCGGCGCCCACCAGCGATCAGCTCGCCGAGCTGCGCCGCGGACCTTGTCTGCATGGCTGGACCCTCGCGAAGGACCGCTGCTTCCGCCTGTCGCCTGCGGCGGCCGCCTGGCCGCAGGCGCAGCACCTGTGCGCTGGTCACCACCCGGCGGCGCGCCTGGCCGGCGGCGAGTCCACGCCGGGACTCCTGCGCGCCCTCTGGCGTGAGGCGGTCCGGACCCGGCCGCTCGCGCGCCAGCCTGAGCCGGCCCTCTGGGTCCTGCCGCCACGCCGGTCACCGCGGCGTCGGGTGTCATCGGCCAAGTCCAGCCGCGTGGAGAGGTCGTTGGGGGACCCCCCGAGCCTGGAGGAGTCGAGGTTGTTGGCATACGGCGACGTACTGAGGCCGCTGGAGGACTCCTCGAGCTTGGAGGAGTCGAAGTCATGGGCAAGATACGATGGCGCGGCGACGTCGGCGTCCGCCGCGGTGTTCTTCAGAGAGTCAGCACCGCAGGATGCAGGAGAGTCGGTGGTATTGGTGGAGTCGGCGTCCCCTGGCGAGACGCCGGCCGCGGGGGATTCTGTCCCGCTGGGCGCAGTCTGTCCAGCCCTGGAGGTGGGAGAGGGCAGCTCCGGCATGCCAACCGACTCGGCCAGCGGCACGGACTGCCGCCGCCAGCTCCACTACGTCTGTGAAATGGACAGCATGGCTCTGAACGAAGCCGATGTACTGTTTTGACCGATGCAGTCCTCTGTGTTTGATGCAGTCAAATCGTGTGAATTTTTCCGTGTATTTGTCGCTGGGAAGTTCTGCAAGATATGAATATGATATTGTAGCTTAAATTGCCATGTGACTGATTTTTTTATATTTTTCCGTACTGGGTCTGGCTGAAAATGGATTGATAAATGTTCTACACAAACCGCGTGAAGTCATAAAGTATGACGCTACACTTAAGGATAGGATATAGACTGCACGCATTGCACGGGGATTATACTGTAAAACGTGCATTTCCGGTGCGACGCTCGTGTTATTTATGGGTTTACCGCTGTTTTATGTCATGAAAATATACTGTGCCTGATATACATCGAACACTGCGTAGGTACATGACATTGATGTGTTTTCACATCGGTGTACCGGTGTGTATGTGCACATTGCGGTATACGGCTTAACAGAGCGATCAAACCTGATCTCATAAAAAATAATCCTTGCTTTGAGCTTCGCATTTCACTCAACACTTAACCTAACGATATTTCACAAACTGACGTGGCAGGCGACGAAGCTCTCTGACTGAGACTTGTTAGGATATGCCACGGATAGATGCAATATGATTGCATGTACCGCAGTGCTGGCATCCGGCACTGGATCCGCCTCAGCTGCATTGCACCGGTGCCTGCACTTTCAGCGTCAGCGCAGGGCTTTGACGGAACCAGGGAATGTCAGCCTACGCTGAGTATACTGGAAGTCGGTACCAGCCCTGATACCAGCCAAATGTTTCCTGTTCTGGGCCCGTGGTCATGCATTTGGGGGTGTCTCAGTGCGTTGATCGTGCCAGGTTTGCATATGTGTGTTATCACTCGTGCATGCACAGTAAAACATCCCCAGTGTAGAGCAAACCGCTACCAATGCGGGGCTTATCGGGTCAGTAGGGCAGGGGGACAAGACCTGAATGCGGCATGAACCAGCAGGTGAGAAATCACAAGCTTGAAAACGTACGTGCTAGCGGGAAATAGCCATGGTTCGATCTGGAGAGGCTTACGGGATGGTTGGAAACCGACTCCAGAACAAGCGAGAACGAATAATGTAACGGAAGTATAGTCGTTATTTATGCCGCGTATCGAGGTCACCAGGCAAACTATTAATGCGCTAGGCAGCACACAGCTACAGTAATGCTATGGTGTGGTAAGGTAATGTAATATAAATAAACGTATGTCAGGCATGAACTAAGTATGTACCATCACTTATACATGCATGCACCCATACATTTTCTCGCTGCTCCAACAAGTCTGCGAGTTGGAAGAGAGCTTTTTATCTTTCGCGGCGCGCATTTAAATCACCAGCCACTTAGTGCAATCATTCGCAAATATATGAACTGTCTGCAGCCCGCATTTATCGGGTATTCTTGCATCGTCCATAACTCATTGGGCTGTCTTTTCTGAAAGGCCACCTATCGGGCAACTAAGAGCGTAGGTATATCATTTCGGGAGAGTCATAGATCATGGTAACAGTCATGTACTATACCCATCTGCAACACGGTGGAGCTGTGTTGAACCCTACTTCCGCAGAATTATTTCTGACTTCAATATAATGTAAACGATGCCGACTCCGTCCCCAAGCGGCAGGGAATATCTGCAAGTTGTTTTAAACATGGATTAAACATTAGGTTGCAATCCCAGAAAATAATGTATCTAGAATGCCGAGGCTAACTACGGATTAAAACTGTCTCTCTAGCTGTCCCTCTGTCCCTCTGATTAAAACTGTCCCTCTAGCTGTCCCTCTGTCCCTCTGATTAAAACTGTCCCTCTGTCCCTCTGATTAAAACTGTCCCTCTAGCTGTCCCTCTGTCCCTCTGATTAAAACTGTCCCTCTAGCTGTCCCTCCGTCCCTCTGATTAAAGCTGTCCCTCTAGCCCCGCCCCTTGCGCGTGTCCTGCTGAATGTATGTGCACTGCGTACACGTATCCACATGGGCGTATCGATCATTGGATTACGGTGGAGGCCAATGTTTGTTTCGGGTGCAAGTTATCAAATCGTGTTTAAAAACCCAATCAGGGAAACACGACGCTTCTGTTGTCACTCACGTTAGTTTTGTTTGCCTCTTCGCCTTTTCCATAGCCTATTACCCATCCAATACACAACATTATACTGCCGCCGCTGCAGTGTGGTGAAGTTTGGTGTAGCAGAGTGTGCGGCAGAGACGTGGTGTAGCAGAGCGTGCAGCAGAGACGTGGTGTAGCAGAGTGTGCAGCAGAGACGTGGTGTAGCAGAGCCGTGGCAGAGCTACTTACAACGTGGCCGCGGTCCTATCAACACGCGCCCAACGAATCCCGTACAGACCGGGCTCTAAACAAACGCCGAAGCGAAGTCCGGCGGGGAGAGGTCAGCTCCGTCTGGATGCTCCTGTAAGCCGGATCTCATGGCGACGGCTCATCTCTGTCTGTGCATGCTTCAACACTCTCCCTACCGTGACATCATATCCGTAACTGGTGACCCGCATGCGTGCGTGCCGAGATAGGCTCGGCCGGGGAAGTTCAACAACCCTGATCACGACAAAGCTGACGATTAGCAGGGTGACGTCAGCGAGAGCAGCTACTCGTCGTGATTCTGCTGACGAGTCCGGTAGTGTTTGGAAGCCACTCCCAGCCAGGCGCGGATAACGCCACTGGCAGTGTTTGGAAGCCACTCCCAGCCAAGCGCGGATAACGCCGCTCCTGGAATGAGCTGGTTTTATCCACCGAATTGGCCTACAGCTGGCGGAACTCGGCCAAGTAAAAAGGGAACGTTAACTTCCTTGGTCTGGCCTTGATTTGGCCCTCGCCAGTGTCGTGGTGTGTTACCGGTGCAGAAGTGGACGATCTTTTGTTGGGTGCTGGTTTGAAGGATGTATAAGCATTATTATAAGAGGTGCAATGGAAGAAGTCCAGGCACAGATTATGGGCGCCATATGACCAACGTAGTCGGTGCACCCCAAAGCCCAAATAATCATCACAGATTCAGTGAGCTAAGACATTTTTGTGCAAACCGTTTCATCATGTAAAATAGGTCAAGTTGATGTTTTTAAGGGGAAAAGGGTCGATCAGCAGCCTTCTTGGTGCCCTTTTAACTGCTGATCCCACGGGTAGATAGTGAGGTAACAGGAGAGACTAAATTGATGCTCAGGAGGTCGAGACTGGAAAGATATTTAGAACGATGCCAAGACGCATGTTCGGGAGCTAGCACTGGTGTCATGCGATCTGGGTTAGTGTATATGGCGTGAAAAAGTCCAGGCACTCATGATGGCCTTGAAAAGAAAGTTTCCACTTCCATGAGTTATGTTTCTCTTTTAATAAACAGCTCATGCGTTTTCTAGTAAACTTTGGGTCAAGTTCGGGTCATTTAAAAAGGCATGGCTTTTCTCTCTTTACGAAAATGTTGCAGACTCCTGGTATTTTTACATCGTGTTGCGTAGTCCCATTTTCTTCCAAGACACTAAATCAGGGGAATCGAGCAACGCCAATATTCGCGATGGGCGACTTTCCGAGACTTCGAGAGTTACTTCAGTGTTCCGACTCATATTTACTACCGCGCTGCCGTGTCCGATGAAGTGTCCATTTCGCCGAGCGACACATCACACGGAAGCTAACCATATCCAGTAAACTTCTGTCCATTGACACAGGGCGTGTCCCTCGCGCTCGGATCTGTGAGGTCTGGAATGGCGTGCCGTGCTTCGAGCTGCTAAAAAAACGCGCACGATATGCAGAGGGCTGGGTGTGTCCAGGAGTATCTTTTGCCTGAACAAAACGCCTGTATCGCTGTATCAAGGATGTTCACCCTGCATGCAAACGCATTCGAACGAGGTAAAGTGTTGTGCGCCGTCTGTGCGGTTGCGACTTTATGTGTCCCGGGGTTTTGGGTGCAGTTTTTCACCTTGCATTCATTTGGGCAATGACATGCTTTCTTGGCGCTCCTTTGTTGCATTCAGTTGCATGGGTATGGTACAAGCTGGGTTGCTATAAGCAAACCTCAGTGCAAAAATGCAAATATCAACCTCGGGTGAAAAGGAAACTACACACCAATGAATCCTCGTATTGCTTACTGGTCGTAATGTATTTTCCTGGACATTGCGCCCACGCTAAATTACTCGTGGACCCTCGCGAAATCTCGTGAAATCTCGTGAAATCACTCAAGACGCGTCTGGCTTCACACACATCACTAGCTCGGAATGCCGAACAACCGGAGCACTGCTCCGCTGAATCAACAGCCTAGCTGCGGCCGTAAGCCGGTGCCATCACGTCAGGCAACATCGGGGTTTGTCAGAGTCATCCGGTCGCGACACGGAACACGTCCGAGGGCGTGAGCATGGATACGGTTGATCTCGGATGATGATCGTAGATCCGCGATCAGTGGTGTGATCTGTGGTACTGATCCGTGATTTCAAACCTGTAGTTACTGGCCAATAATCAGTTTCTAAGCCCAGTGGCTTTAGCAGAGGAACAAAGACAAACTTTCGCCGAATCGTGCCGTCCAGTCAAGTGCCCCCCAAGCAAGAACCATCCGGTCACGCCTCAAGCAAAAGCCGCCCGGTCACGCCTCAAGCAAGCACCATACGGTCACGCCTCAAGGAGGAGCCGTCCCGTCACGCCTCAAGCAAGTGCCATCCGGTCACGCCTCAAGCAAAAGACGTTTGGGTGCTTGCAGCTCGGGAGCCTGAGGCTCCGCCAAGGCCGCCTGCTCCGCCACCGAGGACGGGCGACTGCTGCGCATTCGTCTGCTTTACCTCGGAAGCAGAGCCTTACAAACTTCTGCTATGTAAGCTGGAGAAAGTACTACACGTCTGCTTTGTACGCAGAAAAGTGTGTGCCTCTGAACATGCGTCGGCGTGTGTCACACACTTCTGCTTTGTAAGCAGAAACGTGTGTGCGTCTTAACAACACGTTTGCTCTCTCCCATTATTGCAATTGGCTGCCCCGCCTGCACAACAGACAGTTGACATACTGCCTGTATATGTCCCCTGATTATCGCGAACTGAGCAAGCTGTTGACGAGCTGTGAATCTACGATGTGTCTGTCCCAGATTACTGTCAGCACCACATATCTTCTGCTGGGAACTTTTCTTATCTGATGACAGAGTCATGCACCTTGATACAATATATATCATATATTTTGCACTATACAATATGGAATGTACAAAGTTGGCCTATGAACGAGGCACTCTTCAACCTACGCATACAAAAATATAACAATTATGACTTGGCACAAGATTGGTCTCAAGTTGTTCAGGGGAATACACGCACTTCAGGTACCACTTAAGGCGACGTGCGCGTGACGCGGCGGAGTGTGCAGATCACGCTTACGGCTCCTCCGCCGGCCAGGCGGCGCGCGGACGAAATCGGCCGGGAGGTGAAGGCACGTTCCTGCCGCGGGGGCCAGGCCGAGGCGTCGCCCCGGCCACACCCATCGGCAGTTCGAAAGACAGCGGCGCCTCGGGTGTGAGGTGTCGGGGCCAAGCGACCTAAGGGCAGCGCACTGTACGTCCCGAGTCTCCGGCCGCTGTGCGCCCACTTTTCGCGGAATTCATCTTGAGACCAACATGTTCACAACCCTGTAAGAATGCTTTAAGCACCTGACATGCGCCCACCGACGCGCGTGTATAAATTAGTAATGTACATATTTACCATGTCGTGTACAAACGTTTGCGGCGCGCCGTCGGCTGTGTGTTGAGTGAGGCCCCGAGTTCCTCCGTGGCCTCGAGGGGAACATCACGTTAACTACTGGGCCGTGTCTCACCAAACAGCTGGTCCTTTGTACCACTTGAAAAATCAAATGACGTCAAGAGCGCGGCGGCGGCAGGAAAGCGTCGTTTTCCCGTGAACCTCCGGCGACTAGCCCGGTTCTTCTGCGCTCGCAGAGCGGCCATCACTGCGCGTCCTCTCACACGGTGGCGCCGCCCGCACGCACGTCGGCAGCACTCGGGGTTCGGTCGTCCGTCCACAGATGTCACTAGCATCACACATGTCTCCGCGCGTGAAGCGACAAATGGTCCGAGCGCGAGAATGACCGGTTACACTGGGTACACCGGAACGGCTTCTGTCCCGTGTGCTTTCGGTAGTGCCGCGTCAGCTCGTCCGACCGCGCAAACTTCCAGTTGCAGCCGTCCCAGGTGCATTCGTAGGGTTTCTCCCCTGCAAAGGATGAATGGGGCTGTTTGAGGGCCGGACAGTGATGTGGCTCTCGCGCTGCATTGACGAATTCGACTCCCACCACAGTGCAAACTGAGGTGGCTTATCTTATCACATGCGCAAATTCTTGAAACCCTCAAATTATCATACGCAGAACGTATCACAGCAGGGGCTTTTATGCATACACATTCCACATCATCCCCACCACACTAATGCTAAATTGACGTATGTGCTGAAACCACACCGACCTCTTCGAGTTCATGCATAAAAAGACAGCGATGAAGGCAATAATCAGCAGTGCCTCATATAGGGTGCTGCAAACCAATTGCAGTCAAATTAGTATTGTTCCACGGGAAAGCTGTCAACTGAGCGTTCTTAACGGATTGTTAGTCACGCTTCGTGGCTACTCAGGCCTCTATATTGAACCCAGCATCGAATATACGCGGTCCACCATCGTGCAATAAAATCGCTCGCACCACATACCCGAGATCATATAAGGCCACGCCCATCTCTTACAATATATGCCAATCCCTTTCAAGGCGTTTCTTCATGTCGGTGCTCCATCCTTTTTGCACACATCTTTTCATTTCATCATTTCATCATCATTTGCTTTCTCTGCACACATCCACGTCAGAAATCACCAGCGCTGTTCTCAGATTGCAGCAATAAACATGACGCCCTCCCCGCGTCCGCCACCGCCCGCCAGAGGGGGCGCGTACCTGTGTGCGTGCGCTTGTGCGCCTTGAGGTGGGAGCTCTTGGTGTAGACCTTGCCGCAGCCGGCGTAGTCGCAGCGGTGCGACTTTTTCCGGCGCGCCTCGGCCGTCGCCTTGCTAGACGGTTGCGAGTCGGACGGCGGCAGGTTGGAGAACACGCTGTGGTGCATATCGCCGGCACCGGCCAGGCTCACTGACGACGGCAGCCGCGCACTGCGAAGAGAGGCACGCACTGGTCAGACGGCAGCGGCACAGACGGCGCCGGGCACCCGGTGTTGAGTGTCGGAGCGCAGCGTGACGGCGACCATAAGCTCGCGTACAAGAGGTGCACAAGGAAATTAGAACATAAAAGGCAGCAGAACATGATCAGCCTGGTAGGCAAACGGGGGTTCGGGTTACTGTGTCATCGCGAGAAGACATCAAGCGCCACAAAATATTCAACTGGCAATAATTACAAAATGACTTTACGAAACTGTCTACATGAAAGCATTTCTGAAAAGAAATTAAGGAGACTGTCCACGGATAAATTAAACCATCTCACAGAAACGTCACTAGTGACAGTATCGACATAACTCTTTCCCAAAACCTTCTCAATTGAGCTATGATCGGCGCCACAGGCCGCCATTTTGCCGATGTCAGCGGCGACGCGCGCGCGGCGGGCGGCCAAAGCCGGAGCCGGCCGGCTGCGGCAGCGCACAAAGCTGCAGTCGCCGACCGGCGGCGCTAACGACCAAAGCTCAGCTCTAATCAAGCCGCGACGGCGCCGCATTGCGACGTGGTTGGCGTCGCCGTCGGCGTCGCCACCGGCGGCGGCGCGGCGACGCCCCCCCCCCCCCCTCCCCACGCACGCCGCGCCGCCCGTGCACACGTCGCGGCGTCGGCCGGGCTGGGTGGTGGAGAGGCCGATGAGAGGCCTTTTGGCAGCGGCGCCGGCACTCTCGTGTGATTGGTCGACGTGGAGCCGATTTCGTGCTACCGGCCATCCAAATAGCGGTGCGCTGCGTTTCAAGCTGGGCGTGCCGCGCGAACATTGGCAGGCGATGGCGCCGTCCGTTGCGAAGGACATGCATCTAATGCAGCTCGTTCGGTGGAGTTAGAGGCGGTTCGGGCACCAAATGCAACTGTGACACGATGCCTGCTTTATATGCCGTTCATGCGCGAGTCATTTGCCCGACATTAAAGCGGCATAAACAGTCCGGATCAGCTGGAGAAGCTTACGTCTCTAATGCTGAATACGGTATCGGCCGTAAAGCGTCAAGTTTGGTCTGATAGCATCTTAATGAAACAACATCACGTTGTAACGTGGGCGTTAAGAATCCCCACCCTCTTTGCAAGCTGCTCAGTTCGATTACGTGGGATCTTTGAGAGCGGTCGAAGGAGGGCCGCTGGCACCAATGGCAGTAATGTAGAACGGCCACTCTGCTGTTTTAGGGGAGTGACACATTATTCGGCACTTCAGATTTGGCCAAGCATAATGATCACGTCGTAATTAAGTCTAAATTAGCGCTCACACTCACTCCCGACGCACAACCGCACCCACCCTGGGCATCACACTGAGGGGAGCGAAGCACCAGCGCCGAGAGAGGTTTTACACTAACAACAAATAATTGTGGCGAACTGAATAGATGCAGGGTCAGGTACTAGTGAAAGCATATATATATATATATATATATATATATATATATATATATATATATATATGTATATATATATATATATATATATATATATATATATGACACCTATATCCCAGTAAAACAAGTAATTTTTCATGTGTTTTGCGAAAAAGGAATAAAGTGAATCAACGTATTTCCCGACCAACAGACTGCTTGTGTCGACATTCTTTCGTCACAATGAATGAGCACCTGCCAAGCTTTACATGGTTCCGGTCCCAATTTCCGGCAAGACCTCGCCGGCACATATTGATTGGTTAGAGATGACCACACCTCTGACTCTTTTCGACGACGTGCCGATCCACACCCACTCCTAAGATCATTCATTATGTTTTACCGAGGCAGGAAGCTGGCCTGATTATACAGGCATTATTCGCTTTATTGGTTGGTCACGCTGTGCTTTGTGTACTTCTAATTCAAAACCATGATATGACTCATCAATCTTAAAAGTAATTGGCGATAATGATTAAGCAGGTGTGCCGAAAACAGTAAATGCAGACCGTGGGACCCCTGATTTCAGGACGGGCCATGGCAAACGCCCATTAATGACAGAGTGGTCTTTATAGATTCGTAAAACTCAATCACCTCGCGTACCAATTTGACAATGGAGTTGAAGTGCCGGCCATTTCACAACTGGTTGCGTCAAGCCCAGCAGGTTTCCGTCAAATGCGGGGCCACAACACTGGCGTTCTCACACGAGCTCACCGGCGGCGTATCGGGGACGCGTCGGCGCATGCGCGCCGCACGCCCGTGCCATTCTCCTCGGACGCCGTTTTTCTGCAACGGCTCGGGCCGTTCTTTTGTTCGCGCTGCACTGATGGGATGCACCACTGACCCGAGCAGGGCCTTTGTGCCGGTGAGAATTATGCCCGTGAAATGGGCCGGGCTGCACGGTAGCCGGAGCAGCGGTGTGACACGGCTGGCGGCCGGCGGGGGCGGTCGCGCCGACAGTCAGCCGCCGCCAGCCGCCGCCAGCAGGGACACTCAGCAGGGACCAGCAGCGCCCCAGCAACGACGCGCGTGGAGTAGTGCGGGAGCTCGCTCCCGTAGTCGCCAAGGAGGCTAACTCATTTGAGCCGGGTTGGCTCGCGCAGGCCGGGGCAGATCTCCCGATCCAAACGCAGCCTCACTGTCACGTCACGGACTCCTGTGCGTAGGCCGGGGAGAGGAGGGGGGGGGGGGGGGGGCTCCAGGGATAGGGCCAGGTGCTGATGGACGCAAAGTGTCCGGGGATAGCGTTGCCCGCGGGACAAGCAGTGAGTTACTAACGCACGCATCGTGCGTGAGAGAGAGGAAGCAAGGGTGCGGCGGCTCTGCAAGATACTGGCTGAGTGACGATGCACTCAATGTGCGTAATATGGGGACCTTAAGGAAGGGGTGCTGGGCGCAATGGTATGTACGCGCACTCAGCAAAATATATGTGAGAGCGGCTGGAACATTTGCAGGACGAAGAACGGTGCACTTTTCCACTCCGATGTACTGCCTGCGGATAGGGCGCGATTGATGAGCCAAGGATGGAGGGAAACGCCTGCCCCTGACACAGAGAGGTAGACCAAGGCTCGATACCAAACTTCGACGTTGCATCGACGGACTGATGCGGATCTGGCGGAACTCGTCGATCCGCCAGACCTCAAAGGACATACGAATTCATCAATAGTCACGTCGCGCACACTCCAGATCCATCAGACCACCACCCGCACACCCTGAGGGACCCACCCGACATCCAGCGTGGCGGCAGAACAGCTCAGGCCTCAAGGCTGAGCCGACTGTGGCTGCCCGCGTGACTGCAGACGTCTCGGCGGTCCCGGCGGCCCTCCCGAGTGGGGTTGGCCGTGACGAGCGCAGCGGCCGGGTGCGGCCGACGGTGCCCTTCGTTCCTCAATCCTTGACCCGGCCGTTGGCGCTAACGGACGCGGCCTGGCGCCGCGGTCCGCCGGCTGGCAGCCCCGCCGGCCACAAAGCCACGCATACCAATGAACGGGGCCGCGGCCGGCCGGTGGCGGCGGGCCCGCTCCGGCCAGCTAAGGAGCTGATGCGCCCGACGGGGAGCGGGTGCCTGCTGAGGACTGATCATCGGTGGAGGACTGGGTGACGGCAGAAGACCGGGCACCGGCGGAGGACTGGGTGACGGCAGAGAACCGGGCACCGGCGGAGGACTGGGTGACTGGCAGAGGACCGGGCACCGGCGGAGGACTGGGTGACGGCAGAGGACCGGGCACCGGCGGAGGACTGGGCAATGGACGAAGACCTGACATGACGGGCGCAGATTCAACACCAGCAGTTGGCCGGTGTGCGGGGGGTCACCCGTTGACGGCCACGGCCGTGCCACCGCAGCCGAAGACCGTGTTCACCGCCGGTAACGTGGCCGCTCCGGCGAACGGCACGCGCGGCCTCGCTGGAGCTGTGGTCCGTTACCCCACGGGGTACCGCATGTCCGGGAGTTGAAGTCGCCAGCGACCACAGCGCTCTAACAGGACGGCATCCGCCGGAGACTGGGTGTCGACATGGAAAGGTAGCACCACCGACGGGTGGCGAGTGGTCGAGGTCGAGTCAAGGTCGAGCATGTACGACAGTTGAAACCTGAGGAGTGGTATTTGCAAAGTTAGCTGTTCCCTTGCAGCGTAGTGTAAACTAGCGTTACTTAATGTCCCTGAACACCCTAACCCGTTTCGCTCGGGACCAGATTCGTTGCCCAGTCACGACGCAATGCGAGCGCAGTTCACGCGAAGAAGACGCTCACATTGCAGATTTACTCACAGCTATACGGACAGAGCGCGACACCACGCCTGATGATCCGTGTCGCCCGTATGGCCGTGTTCGAGATGTTCTCGTGTAGGCCGCCACACCACCGGAACCCAATGGCTGTCGCACGACGCGCGCGGTAGGAGCGGAAGCATCGCACGACTAGTCCAAGCGTCCGCCCTCCAGCGAGGAGCGTGAATAAATGACAGGTCGTGCGATCTCCCTCTGAAGGCGATCTGTGCTGCGTTAACATGTCTTTAAGCGTCTTGGTGTACAAACAAGTTTGGCCGTGTCTCTGAGAGGACATTAGAGTCAGATAAATCAAAACGACTTTCTTTAATGGTGTCATATCACATGACATAACACATGTCGTCCCAGGGCCCTGCCGGCAGCGCATTTCAAGGCGAGGGCATGACCAAAGGGTCTTGGTATCAACTCCGTGTTTAGCGAGATCGTTGGAACTGAACCCCATATAACGTCCAAACAGCACGCGAAGGGCGCAGTCATCTTCCCAGAAGAGCAGATTCTACCTGGAAAGACCGTCGGGCGCCGAGCTGACAAGACGCCCAAGGCTGCTGTCACGACCGCGGCCCGTTCGTTTGCGATTTGGGGGGCTGATATGAGCCGGTCGAGAGCCGGCGCGGCCTCGCAGGTCCGGGTACGCCACGGACACTGCTGAGCCGCTCCAGCGCGGCATTTCCGGACATTTGTCATCGGCGCCAGCCATGGGAACAGCATGGCTGGAGCCTTAGTGCAGGTCAAGTATTGTCCTATTTGTGTTTATGGCGCAGATCGCTCGTAACAATTAATAACTGGCACGTCGTCTTCGGCATGCGCCAATCCTGATCGGGGGTGATTAAGGGCTATTTTACGATACAATTCGTAAGGAATGGCCACGATGACTGCTCAATTTGTGACACGCCCAACGCCCGTTGTTACCTGACACTATCGGACAAGCGGGATGGCGAGTAAATCGCGCAGACGGCTACAGGCCGTGATATCCCATACAAAGCATTCGCCGCTGCTTTATTTGTCTGTCACAAGTTTATCGTTGCCCCAAAGAAACCAGATACTATAACGACCGTGCTAGCATCGAGTCGTCTCAGCTAACGAGATAATGGCTCCTGTGGCGAGTCAGCCATCAGCAATATCGCAATTTGAACGTGACAAGTCAATCGCTGCGTCACGCGCTAGACCCTCGGCTCACGTGTTAGCAGTAGCTTGCTCCACTGGTCGCGCTGCATTTGTGAGATCGGCAGGTTTCAGGTAGGCCCGTTTTATTGTGTCAGTTTGGCAGGATGAAAGATCGCTCTGTCAATCGAACCGGTTTATCATGTTGAGGTCATGTTTTAAATTACTTCTTTTGGGAAGCTTTACAAAAAGCAGGGTCAGATTGTCATGTGATATCGTTTCGCTTTCATTTGTTTTTGACCGTCAGCCCACCAACTACAGCGACTCAGGCGACTCGAAGGAGAACAACAACAGAAGAAGACGTTCCGTCCAAGAATCTTACACAAATAGAAAGAAAATAAGTTTAGGGCTAATGCTTCCTGAAGCATGTTCTTTAAATATGCATAAAGCAGAATAACTGGGAAAACGGCGACCTTTGTTCGTCTCAATAGCTCCGTCAGTAACAGCGTCTGCCTTCTGGTAACCACGGACGGGTCGGCTCAAATGGCTTCAGGCACTCGTCATAAGCGGCTGACTGGGATGGTCTGTGAAGATGGCAGCGGCCGAGCTAAAGGTCAGGTGATAGTTGAGGGCACGACGGACCGGGCTAGTATTGCTGCACGTTAAGATTTTGCCGCGAGACACTATCATCGACCTGGAGCTTGCCGACCGGATGGTACGGGCAGGGCTCTGCCGACCCGATGGTACGGGCAGGGCTCATGCAACAAGCAGTGCCCAGCGTAGGCGCTGATCCCATAAATCGATCCAATCCGAAGGTGTGAACTAAATCTTTCGAAGAAAGCTTGTAGACCAAGCGTAATAAATCACGGAATGCAGAAAACAATGTAAATCATCTGCTTAGGTCCTTCCTCAAACATATGGCCCCCTGGCCATAACAACTCTCGTAAGGACAAGGGCCAGCGTTTGGTCAAAGTCCTAAACTCCATTCCACAACGCCAACGCGATGCAGCTTCCTTCTACCATCACCACAAACGGACGCGACTGGGAGGAGTGAGTCGAGTCTACCCAGTATGTAAGGGGCGGGTCCCAGGCTCCCGTCAACCGCGCACGGGGATAAACAAAACTATAAATGAGATGGATCCGACCCGGTCGCCCGGTGGTGCCTCGTTCGCCCTATGCATATATCAAACTCAATTATGTGCTGTCTTGTTGCCGGGCTGGCGCCGAGGATTGGTATGAGGCGCGGACGCCACGCGCCGCATACGAAGCGACGGGGCACGCGGCCGCTACCCGCCCGTAAATCCCCCGGCGCAATTGTGTAAAAGGGTGTGAACCCAAACGATAAATCCGATGTAATCGGCGGTCAGTCGGCCGACCGGGCGCTCTTCTAAGCGGAATTACAGGGTCCTCCATGCCGTCGGCCCTCCCACACACTCTCCGTTTACGACCACCTAGTTCACTCGACGTTCGTATTGGGATATTAATTTCGGAGGTGATCAGAGGGCGCCCTACACAACTTCTGGGCGGCCGGGTGTATCATGCTTTCACAAGGTAACGGACCTTTTTACGATGAGAATGGCGATGCCCGCAACAGCACCTAACGCCCGTTCATGGCGGGTCCCTCCCGTGTACTCATTGTTGTCTATGATGATGCAGCCCACACGCCGACCCCGCCGCCGCAACATTCGTTTTGGGAGAAACAGAGACCACCCACGACAGAGGGCGCGCCACGTCCCAGCGCGGACTTACTGGTTGTATCCCTGGATCTTCTCCAGCGCCAGCAGGGTGGGGAAGCAGGCGTGGAAGTCGAACGGCGAGCCGTACCGGCCCGACATCAGGTCAGAGCGCGGCGAGCGGGGCGACCCGGACGGCGAGGAGCTGCCCGACTTGTCGCTGACCGGCGACTCTGCAACAGCGGGAGGGGGGCGACCCAGTCAGGCGGCGTGCGCACACGGAGCAGGTCGGGTCAGCGAGGTCTGGTCCTGAGCGACTCTGCAGCGACGGAGACGGCCACGGTTACGTCCAGTGCTGACGGAGGTGCAGGCGGCGCTCAGTTCAAAGCACGATACCCCCACGCCTGGAGCTGCCGACCACTGAACCATTTATTTGGAGGACGACACCTGCGGTATGACTTATTGCCGAGTGAGGATCGCGGCCCAAACTTGCGTGTCGAACGTTACACGTCCACAGGCAGCATAGGCAGACTGATCTGATGCACAACAGGGCCGAAAAACACCATTTTGCTCCCTGCGCTGGCGTCTGCTTTTTCAAAGTTCAATTCCCTGTCACGATCGGACAAGCAAGGCCCTATTCGTGTGGAGCCCTGATAAAGCTGATACTTGATCATTAATTCCGTGTAATCGTCTTTAAATTACAGAGTATGGATGCTTAGCGCCTGCCTAATTCTGCCTCGTCAGCGTGCCGCAGGAAACATTACACGCAAAGCTGGCAATGCGACAATACCCGGGGCGTGCTGGGCATTGTCGCAGAACTAACGTGAGCGACATTGAGCCAACTTTCATCCCGTCTACGCCCCGTTCAAGGTATTGGATCAGTATGGTATTGGTTAGCATTATAAAGTCATAGTCTGGTCACAAAGGCCATAAATCAAGCCTAATGGACCTCGAATAAAACCTTGGAAAGCCCAAACCTAATGGTGGCGGCTGGTGTGCATAGGCGACTTGAGCGCTCCTCACGAGCGAAACCCCATTAGCCCACCTATTTAGGGTAATGAACCTTTTCGGGGAATATGCAGCAGCGATGGCCCGATAGCGGCGCCTCGACAGCTAATCACGCCGTGGATACCGAGTACCCGGACCTCGCCCTGGCCGTACGCAGGGACAGCTCTCAGCCCAGCAGCGAAGCTCGACATCGACCGTGGGAGCAGCCGTCAGCTGACGTCGCTGAATCGCCTTACACTGGGCGTCAGCAGCTGTTTACCCTGCCATTGGCTCATCTCCCGTCGCCAGCCGCCCGTCGCCGTCCACCACTGGCCCGTCGGTCGCCATCTGGCATACACGACGGCCGGCCTGACGGACGGCGTAGGGAGCTCCATGCATGGCCGGATGGCGTCACTTGAGCGGCCTGCACGCGGGCTCCTCCCACGCCCGACGTTTATCACTGCCATCTGCAATTAGTGGCCCGTTGCCGGCGGAGAGCCTGCGTCGGCGCACATCGCTATCAATTACGCGCGCGCATCGGCGCCATATTCGGCCGCCGGTAGTCGGTAGTTAGGTACGGTTTGCGCGAATTATGACCTCATTCGCGGCACGCACCTGGCTATCACACGAAACCGGAGGACCCCTGCCCGTGGCTGGCGAGCGGCGCATCGCTGATCCGGCAGCGCCGACCCCGCGGCGGCCGACGAGACTGCAGCGCCCTCCGACGCCCCGCCTCCGACGCGGTGGCGTAATGTCGACGGCGTGGAGCGAGTGGGCGGTCTTCCCGCTATACAATGGGTCGACGCACCGTGACCGAAACGAGGTAGAGAGGCTGGGCTAGCTGCGTTCCAGTCCGGTAGCCCCTGATTGATATGCAGTGATGGTGGCAAGGACGGAGAAACACGTCATTAAGAGAACACCCCGGGCCGGCCTACAGTCGTCAGCCGACCCACGCGCACCACAGCCCGGTGGGTCTTCACAAGCCGACGGGTAATTAACACTTGGGAGACGCGCTATTAATGGTGGGCTATAATTGTTTATGTGTGTCTGCTACGTGCATACAGAACGATGCAGTTTGATTTGACAGATTTTGCGCATGCAACGGAACTGCTGCGCACGTGGTTTGCTAAGCCAATTCAGTTCGCCCACCCTTCTAATGCCTTGAAGTCCCGTACTTTCTACGAAGCGTAGCCAAGTTGCAGTCTTTTGGTATGCAGTCCACCTTGCCTGTCAAGCTCAGTAATTTAAGACCGAAATACATACATGAAGAGCATTCATAAAGAAGATTTGCAGGTTATCAATGAGGCTGTTCATTGAACAGTGCAAACAAAACGTATGTAATTCTGATCGACGGGGAGCGCTTCACTGCAGCATCGTTTTCATTTGGTTGCAGGCACTTCACACTATGATGTGGGCCACGAGGCCGGCAGACATACATCCCGCCAGCAGCAGACTTGTTCAGGTTTAGTACGATCCGAACAGAGAGCGTTCTTCTTCAAGATTAATATACAAATCATTACGCGAGCCGAAGGCTAATTGCGCGGTCCATTAGGGGAGATAAACGCGACCGCAACGACTTAAACGCGGCCGCTTGAGCCCTGCCGCAGCCGGCGAGCCTGGCGAGCCCGGCGCGCTACGGCGAACGGCTCCAGGAGAGGAGTGGCGGTGCCCCTGCCGCCGCCGCAGCCGGGACTGGGACCGGCAGAGAGCTGGGGGCCCGCGCCAGGGGGAGCCGGGACCGCCCGCCGCCACCGGTACTGGTCACTGGTGTCAAGAGAGAGTGGGAGAGAGGGGGGGGGGGGGGGGCTCCGTGCGAATGTTGGTGTCGTCGCAGCAAAAATATGCCACGCGTATGAGCCCTAGGGAAGCTTTCGCTAATCAGTATTTTGCTCCTGATAAACTGCTGATATCAGTTCGAATGCTCGCATAAAGTACTTATAATAGCCGGGATGCTCGGATAAAGTGCAGATAACAGTTCGGATGTTCAGATAAACTGCTGATAACAATTATAGCCGTTATGTTTTATAACTAAATCACTTCATCGGAATTATCTCAGCGCCGCAGCGGCGCACCCACCGGTCGTCTCTGGGCCGCTCCCTACCCTCAGGGCACCGCCCGGGTCGTCGGGGTCAGCCGGCCCCATTATCGCAGGGCGCGGCATGAGGCGATACCGATCACCGCCGCTGCCGTGGGAACGGTGACGGCGCGCCCCGGCGGCCGGGCCGCCACACGACCTCGGCGGCCGGCGGCGCGGGCTGGGGCCGCGCCCCCGCCCCGACCCCCGCCGCTGGGCGTCGCCGGCCGGCCGGTCAGGCGGGTCACGGGGTCAGGGGCCGTCCGGCCATCGCCGGTGACCAGACGGGGGCGGGGGCGGGGGCGGGAGAAGCGATGCCGCCCGGGCGGGGGCGGCTGACCGACCGCACGCGCCGCTGGCCCGTGCATCAGAGACGCAGGGCCCACCGAGCGCGGCCTCGTGATCTATGGACGCCGATGTGGGCAGGCGGGAGCGCACGCGTGTGCTAGCGCCGCCTCGCCCAGGGCGGCGCCGTCATTAAGACGGCCGCCGCTCCAGCACCGTCCCGTTAGCCATCCAGAGGAGCAGCAGAGCGCTGGCCGCCGTCAGCTGGCGCATGTGCCGCTCTTCTTAAGTCGACGACCATGCCCCGTACTAAAGAATATGTCATGCTAAAAGTTCCGTTTCAAAATTTATACGATTCGATATAGCGACTAAAACAACACATCGATGTACACTGCAGTCATGCAAGAGAGGGCATGCCCGGCGTATGTTCTCGCGCAAATTGGAGACTTAAGCTTTCGAAAGTTCGGGAAAAATGACGTCATATTTGCAAACTACTCAACGAGTCATTGGATCAGAGCCCACGGGTCAAAGGTTAGCCGCAGGAAGGACAAATTGCCGTTATGCGCAACGGGTTTCGCTGACTGTTGCAATGGGGAGATGGCATGCCATACTAGAATTGGAAGGTAATGAAAACCCTGGCGGGAATTAAGAGGCTGTTCACGGTGCAAAGGCTAACAAAGCGATGTGGACCGGAGCCCAATAAAAGCCTTACCCCAATTCGCCCTATAAATCATGCCAATCCAATTGCAGTGCCAAGGCTGGCTTACGAGAATTCACCACTAGCATTCTACATTATTACCCTCATCGTTCCTAATGTTTGGTTTTCGGGGTTTACATGCCCTAACGTTGTCCAAGATATTCTGAGCGCTATTTAACTATGAATGGCATACATCTGTGGCGGGCAGAGAGGCCCCACCCCACAAACCAGCATTATGCCTCTCGCGCCAGGAGGGCGACGATGGTACACAGACAGCTCGTAGGTCACGGTAGGCACAGGGCACGAACAAAGAGAGTCAGCACTGGCGTTGACATTGCGGTCCTGGTAGGTTCGTTGTGAAGGGCCCTGGGAACGTCGTGATCGCGAACAAAAGAGGTGAACGCCTTTAACGAGTCAATGAAATTACCTTTACAGTCAGCCATATGAGCAATTACCATGGCAATGGTTGTCTCCAAGCGGTAACGAATCTGGTTCCCTCCGACCGGCATAATAACAATCCTAGACCGTGCTGAGCTCGGCCGTCTGCAGCATGCAACGGCAATGAAACCAAGTCAAAGGTCGCGCTCGGCGGGGAAGCCCAAGCAGTTTGCACTAGTTTTCAGCCCGAATCGACAACGGTCGGCCAGCACGCACCAGCGGGCAGCCGTTCCCGCGTTCCATCTCGCTGAGCGCACCGCCAGAACGGCCGAGCTCCGTCCTAATGGCAGCTTCGAGGCCACCCGCCCCGGAGCGTGATGCCCTGCTGGCGGCAGCGATCCACAAACCGCATGAACCAGCCGCCATCGACGCCATCGGTGCAACTAACGGGCCGGCAACGACACAAAACGATCGGTTGGCGGCCGGCGTTTACACCCCCGCTCTCTCGTTCCCAGTCAATCACCTGTCGGGAATGGCGCCGGCGCATTAACGGCTAATTTCTCAAACGACAAAAACAAATCACGTGGCGAAACGTTCGCGGCGAATCCGCGCTGTCGCAACATCTTGCGCAGAATCGAATTAAGCCCGGCAGCCGGCGCCGACTCCGCCCAGTGGCAGGGCCTGCACGTACGCTGCACGTGCAGTCGCAAAAAGGCCGCCGGACATCGCACGCCCTCCCTACGCGCCGCCAGACTGGACAGTTTAATTAGCGTGCGCAGCGATGAAAGGCGCCTCTGCTGGGTCATGACAGTCTGCCCGAAAGGGGGCGCCGAGAGGCCGGCGTGTCACTTCACACCTCGGAGGGAGGGGAGGATTGCCCTTGCGCCCGCGCCCACCACTCATTAGTTCTACTTCTCAACACCACGCCGTTGACGATGCATGAAACTCGTTTTCCAAACGTGATCACCAAGTCTTACGCCTTTGAGCAAATGCTGTTTGAAGCCACGCCCGCACTCGCTGTAACATTCCACAGAAGCTGCACGTCATATGGGCATGCATGGAAGACTCTCAAGCACGCCGAATCATGGCGGGTCTGGCCTCCCACTGCATCACGTCAGATATGACTGTGGCCAGGGGCGTGAAAGTCCCGACAGCACGCATCTATCATCACGCAGCGATGAGTTGGCCGGGCTCTCCCACACAGCAGCATACATCCCAGGATTCGTCAGGGGCCGACTACGCATCAATACAAAACACGACCGACACCGGATTTGATTCTATGAAAAGTAAAAGTACCATGCTCTTCAACATGAGTGATTGTGGGAAGCCGGATAGAGCGCGTGGGTGAATTTGTGGAAATGACTGGCTTATGCCGCGCTGGCAAGCTATCGTACACTTTTTTCTGGTTTTCGGATCTCGGCGCACGATGCGGCGCGCTTTTCTATAGGCTGCGAACGACGGCAGGGCCCCACGTCAGCGCCGAAGTGCCACGATGCAACCGCCAGCTGAACCCAGCCTCCATGTCTGAGAGCCCGTGGTCCTAGCCACCCGGACATTACACCAACAGAAGCGTCGGGTTACTTCCCAGTGCGTGCAGAGCGGTACGAGAATCCGACCGCGGCCCGTCAGCTATGAAGTCACGCAGGGAGAACGACAGGCGAGAGCCAATCGCAGGGAGAACGACAGGCGAGAGCCAATCGCAGGGAGAACTACAGGCGAGAGCCAATCGCTGGCTCTGGGCCTAAAGGCCAGGCTGATGGTTCAAGGAAGACGTACAATGGACAAACCGTGAGACTTGACAAGGACGCATCCGCCCCTCAGCGCGCTACTCGTGCCAGTCAGCACTCCCTGTCGGTCATGAGGTAACGCTGTCGATCTCATGTGAATATAAAAGTCAGAACGTGGTACTTCTAATTGGGATGCCAAACCTAAGAAATGGCGGAAGGCATACATTCAGATTGTATGCAAGATAATTGATCGCTGGCTCGGCATCTACTAGTTCTATAAGCCCATAAAACCTGCAAAAATACGCCACGCTGAGGTGAAATCACCCTCGCACCCACACATTAACTCCAGACAGTCACGAATGCTGACTACTGAGAAGGGATAACACTGCATCAGATCAGTGTCTAGGTATTACTGCCGCCCCCGGGCCGTCCCAGGGAATGGGAGCGAAGTCGTCACATTTGCCCTGCTCCCCACGAATGGAAACCCAGCCAAGCTAAAAAACATGTTGCTTTGTGTCACAGCTTTGCGCAGGTGATGGTATTATCACAACCAGCCAATAGTGTCAACGTAGGATAGTGCTTGGGACATATGAAAAAGGTCAGATGATGCCTCTCTGACTTTCTTGAAGTACATATAAGCACATAAGACAAGGGCAAACTACACAAGGCTGCAAAAACAACATTCAAAACAGGGGCGCACCGCAGAGTCGCCAAACTTAACGCGACGACATCAGACGACGCCTACTAACACTACGTGGATCACCACTACGCGAACCAGCAATATACAAACCACGCCAGGTGACGTCTTCTGAATGCCTACTTAGCCCAGTCTGGGTGACCACACTGTTCCCCTCCCCCCCCCCCCCCCTCCGCTTGTTAGCCGTCGCCCAGTGGTTGGGCTGGCCGGCGCCTCCGCCGCCCACCACCGCCGGTCGTCACCGCTCCCTAACCAGTTTGGTCGGGCCATATCGGCCGGCATCATCAAAGCGGAGGACACATGACAGAGGTGCCGCCGCGCCAGCCGGCCCGGAGAGCCGGCGGAGCGCGCTCCCGCCGTCCGGCGGCCAGCCTCAGCAGCCTTCGCTGGCTGCGCGGCCCGGCCCCGGCCGGCCGACTCGCTGACGTTCCATGTGCGCGTCGGCGGCCGACGGCAGCGGCGGCGCCGGATCTGCAGCACCGCGCTGAGCCGCAGCACACGGCGACGCCAGTCTTCAGCTCCCATTAATTCCAAGCTGATCATAGGGGTTTTACCATTCTGATGGCGTCTCCTCCCCGAACGCGCGGGTCCAGAGGCCGTCATGCGGACAAGTCCGAAGTCGGGCCTGGCCTGCCCCGCTCGCCGGCGGTCACCTCCGGGAGATGCGCGCGTGGCGCCAGACGCGGCCACCGCGCCCCGTGCCGGTGACCGCACGTAGGGTCGCACGGTGCGGAAGCTTTCCCGGCACAAATGAGCGGCTTCCCAACGCCGTGAATAAACCATCACGAGGGAGGAGCACCTCAGACGCCGGCTTAGGAGCTCGCTGAGCCGGATTTCTGCTGAGATCGGACCGCCGTTACTTCGGGGTTCCAACAGAGGGACCAAACTAATCACGCGCAGAGCGTCGGTGTATTACTTATCTTGTGCTATGTGTAAATCTACAAATATATAGTAGACGTATCAGTAATACGTTGAGAGAAACGCAGACACAACTGCTGGTACAAATAAAGCACATGTCACTGGTCTGATCGCGACCTGGCCAAACTTAGCCACTAGTACACCGACAGGTGATGACGAAAGGAGCCACAGACCAGATTCAGGCGTGGTTTCCGCCAAAGTAGCAGCATTCTCCACGACCGTTCGCCGTGGAGAATGACAACAGCATTGTTTCTTTTTTTGTCGATGATTTGTAACAGCTGATATTACTCGCAGACCACTGCCTAACAAAAGGATCCCGCAATAATGCTGCCAATCGACGCACCCATCGCTGCCTCGGGCGATCGCCATCCTTGGGCAGGAGGCCGGTGGTATCCTGGTTGGTTCTACGTGAGTACCCACCCGCGAAAGCCCTGCTACTGGGCAGCTACACCTAATTTATAACGGCCGGATCCCCTCCGCCATCCACGATGTAATTATAGCGTACATAATGATATCGGGACGGCATTGCACATACTGCAAGGTAATTAATGACCGTAATTACAGAAGCGTTTCTTACGTACTCCCTGGTGGCGGTCGACGCAGCCATGTGCTACAGGCAAGGGTCAAAACACGGAGGGAGTCGGAAACCACGGAGATATCTGGGCACCAGCCAGAAAATGGAGTGGGCTCAAACACAGTTTGCCGGTGGGAAACGAGAAAACCGGGTTGAAAAGATTCGGATGCCCCGTTTGGTGCACGTGACATACAGCTCACACGTCGCATAGATGTCAGGGGCGCAGGTCGCACCCGATGCAAAGGGAAGAACGATAACGCGAACATTTCATTATAGCGACGGTGCTACCTAGTATCATCAATGAACCCGACTGAGCCGTTCTTTTCCTGGCACGGAATGTCCCGACAATTGCTGATGATTATGCTTCATTTTTGTTTTCCCAGCAGAGCTCACATCAAGTTTTTTGCTTCCCGAGAGAGAGCGACAAGACTTCATTGTCGCTATGCACGTCAACGAATTTTAAGCAGAAAAAAGGACTGGGAAGTCACGAATGCACGCATCCGGCCGCGGTCAAGCTGCAATCTGCACTTATTCTCCCTTAAAGGAAACGGCAACACCCGATGTCTAGGATCTGGGAAAGCAAAACACTGGCAGACAGGCGGCACACGGCGCTTGCTCTGCAGAGGAGAGCACTTTAACGGGAGCGGGACGGCGTGCGGATGTGGGTGCCGGAGAAGAACAGATCAAATTGAGCTGTGGTACAGACACGTCTGAATGAAAATGAATTAAGCTTTGTGCAAGTAACTGCCGCTCACGGATGTGGCGCAGCCCGCGGGGGGCTGCCGCGGCCTTATCAATGCATCTATAATGAGGGCTATTAGCATTGGCGGGAATACAATGAAGATATCAATGCGGGTGAAGCGTTGCGCCAGTTACCAGCTGAGCATCTGGGGAACCGCCAGCGGGTGCGGGCAAATGTCAGAGGTTAAGCCAACGAGATGAAGAGGTGACCGATGAGGCTCAGTTTGATAGCGTAATCAACAATTTCAATGTTGTTGACGTGTAACAGCATCTCGCATTTATTTAGATTCGGTACATTGTCTAAAACTGCATGCACGGGTGCGTTTACCAGCTCCATTTGGAGGTAAGCCATGACTGCATTACTTACGCCCCACTCAATTACTGTATCGCTGCCGTTACTGCCGTTTACTGCACCAGATGCATATGTAGATAGAGATAACTGCAAGCGCTGCAAAAGTGATGTAAAGTGTAAGGCCACTTTAATACGTATGGCTTAAGATAGCATAATTTTACAATTACACCCAATGAGCTGCACTGAACTCAGTTAAAACACCACGTCGGCGTTTGCACCACGGAGCATGCGTGCCTACCAGTCACTGAAATTGGTTAAAAACCAATTTGTCATTCGATACACCCGGCGGTAGAGAGAAGGAAGGGAAGCGCCGAAAGGAACGCGCCTTGACCAGAAGCGGCGCCGTTGCCTTGCTCCCTGGCAAGCGTAACATTAAGATAGCGTTCGATAACAGTTAGACCCGGCCGCTTCGTCGTAGATGATTTGATTGCGTCTGTTTTTACTGCGGCAAGTGTCTGCACTCTTCCAGCGGCGATAACATCGGCCACCGGAGGCGCGCGCGTGAGCAGCTACACGCTCCCCCCCTGCGGAGCGGCCGTCAACAAGGAAACTCCGCAGGAAGCGACCGGTGAGCCGCTGGGAACGGCTGGGAGCCGCCCCGCCGCTGCACGGGCGGCCGTATCGCACACATCGCTGCCACCAGGATGCGCGGCGTGAACGACGGCCTGCCTAACCGGACACCTCGCTCGTACATTTGGGAGCCTGGGAGCGGCGCCGCCAGCGCGGCGCCGCTGACTAAACACACGGCGGGCTGGGATTCGGCGCTGGAAGGTCCGGCTTCGCCCTGAGAAGCTCACGATCCGTGCGCCGCACCACCCCCATCCTGCTTCGCCGAGGCTCCCATCCGGATTCGGCGACGGAGAGCGTACGGGCCGCATCGGCGATGAGTAATGGACGCGGAGGTCCGGTGCCGGGGTCACGTGACCCCACGGCACGCCCGGCCCCAGCACGTCGTGCGCGCCGTGACACCGCCGTGACACCGCTCGACGGGGCGTGGTCACACGCTGACACTAGTTGTGTGTCAGTTCCCCGCCGTCAACACAGAAGCTGCCCGCAAAATTAGGCACCGGCGCGAAAAGGTGCGCATTGATAGTTTGAAACGATGTGAACGCATGTGAGCGAATAATGCGGCACATACCATTGATACTACAAAAAATCAAACCTATCGCAACTTCAATCACAAACATTTCTAAAAGTGATGCACAATCCTAAATAACACAGCGTTACTGTAAGCAATTTCACAGGACTTAACCCTTTTACCATAATATTTCGCTGCTTCTGAAGCGCCATGCGCTGCATGGGCGTGGCGTCCTTTTACGACAGATCCCACCTGGCCCTGCGGGTGCCTGATAATGTATGGAGCATCGATGGTGCAGTCTCCTGCCGCAGTCACGTCGGACACCACTCGTCAAGGGCGTGTACATCTTCGTGGAGACCACACATAAACATAAAAGCGCCGTAAAACATGCCGTGAAAATGCTCGTCCCGTACGCGCTCGGCATTCTAGGAGCACTTTACCATGTTTTCTCATAAAGGTTGAAACTGGGACTATCAATATGGCACCGTTGTAAATCACTTTTATGGATTCTCAGCGAAATGAAGGGCACGGGTAACGTTCACAGATACTGGCGTATCTCGTCCATCGTCGTTTTAAGTTGCGCCGCTCCCTGGAGCAATCGATCAGTGTCGTGGATAAAAACCGGCCAGCTGGGGCCTGAGTCCTACCAGCCGCGTGCACGGCGTCTGAGGCACGGAGATGCCGGGCCGTGCTGAGCGCATTGCCAGATCGGTCATGAAGCGCGGGGTCAACAGCGAACGCAGGTCGACTGGATTGTGTCGTCGTGAGGTAGCGGTCGTGGCGTCGCCGTAGTCTGCCAGGCTGGCCGTGTTCAGAAAGCTCCCAGGCGGTACTTAGCACTGACGACGGTGTGAAACGACGTGCTGTCGAAACTACGCACCAAATTCAGACATTCAATTCGGTGAAATAGATACAACATAGGCAGATATCAGCACGTCAGAAAGGCAACACCTAGCTTCGCAGCATTAACTGTCTGACTGTCTGCACATATTGTGCTTGGTTTCATTGGTGTTCGGGAAACACTGGCCGTGCACAGTCCATTCACATCTCATCACCTTCGCTGCTGCTCCCAATGTCAGGGCAGAGACGGCCGAGACCGAGCGAATGCATTCTTCCTTGCGTCCGTACACAATTGAAACACATGAAGGAGCGCGGCTTTTTAATGAACAGAATCCGACTTGAGGATGCCTCCAGGCACGCTAGTTCCGCGAGCAAAAACTGGCAGTGAAAGTATCTGTCATGCCGTGCGTACGCACACGTTGGCTCCAACTGGAAGGGATCCCGTTCGGCGCGCGCTAGCGGGCCACAGACGAGCTGGCACACCTGCCGAACTTGTGAGCGTTGAAACCTGTAGCCACGCGACGCTCGTGAGATTCAGTGGGAACAAACAGCCAGCACAGACCTCCATACTCTTCTACGAAGTCATGACTGAAGGAGGCCTCGTGTGTCAAGCTGCCATCAGCGAAAATTATGTCGTGGATTAATCAACTTGGCTTGTATCGATTCGAGTTAGAGTAGATTACCCGAGTGATTTGTTAGGGGTCATAGCAGGCAGGCTTGCATACTCTTGGCTTCAAAACACGTGTTTAACCTCGTTCCTCTTTCGCTCACATTCGCTGATGTACGTCCGTTCTGGCTATGTGGAATTTTTTTATTAGAACGTGAACGAATTTAGATCCTTTGAGATGGCCTTTGTGTCATACCCGGGCGGTACACTGACATACCCGCGCCCGTCTGCGGATCTCTCGTGCGTACCCCCTGCGGGACCCCTGACCACACCCCATGCGACTCCCCGGCGCACAACACGCCTCCATTATTACCGCCGGACGGCTGGCCAACCAGGGGTCACGCGACCGCCGCCGGAGCACATTACTTCCCCATTATCACTGCGTCATCCTCAGTCATCGCCGGCCCCGGCTACACGGCTATCCAGGGGCTTCGACTCTCTCCGTGGCTTCCGAAGCCGGGCCCTGGACCGGCTCTGTTCGGGCGCCTGGCTGCTGGTCGGGCTCGCCGTGCCAGCCGAGCACTTAATTAGGCGTCATCCGGCCAGCCCGCCGTCGGGTTCGCGTTGGTAAACAGTATATATCACGCAAACAGCACCTGCTATGGAGCGTGGCCGCAAATGGGAGCGATAATGCCGTCACGACGCCGCTCTTCCCACACGGGCTGATTTATCCACGGTCCGGGGCGGGCTCCCTAATTAAAATTAGTCAAAGCGCTGCACCTCCGACATTCAGTATGTAATACGCTCGTGATGTTTATTGGGCCACTCGGAGGCACGATAGTGAACGCCACCACAACTCACATTAGTCCAGGAATCATAAATCAATGGAGCCAATGATAATTATTATTGATAATGTATCGCCAGGCTAGCTTCGGGTGCTCCGCGGTCATTTATCACGTCTGTTGTATAATCTGCTCTTCAGATGGACGCCGTCGTTGTGTAACAGCCCACTGATATGCCCAAAAGTCCGCGCGCAGTACCGCTGCGGCGCGCTCAGTCCAGCCAAAGGCTCTCCAACATGCCAGCAAAACACCCCCGGACAGCCAGCACACCTCGCCAAAACACCGCCGGACAGTCAACACACCTCGCCAAAACACCGTCGGACAGCCAACACGCCTCGCCAGAACACCACCGGACAGCCAGCACACCTCGCCAGAACACCACCGGACAGCCAGCACACCTCGCCAGAACACCACCGGACAGCCAGCACACCTCGTCGAATGCACATGCTTGTCCGGCTACCAGTTAGACGATCTGTAACATCACGTGTAACATTTGTAAGATCGCCTGCTCACCGCCGGCAACCAGCTACGTCATCAGCCCCATCCCACGTATGCTATCCTTCACACCAGCCGTCTGGTAATTATTGGGAAACCTGTGACGGACGATTCGCCGTGAATGCGATGATTAATTGCCAGCGGGCGCGGCGTATGCCCCCGGACGCGCACAGCTACACGTGTAATGTATGCGGCGGGCGGCCGCCGACAGCAGACTGCTTGTTTCACAAGCAGCGGCCTCGTTTCTACATGGCGGCGCAGGCGGGCCGCCGGGCCGGCCGGTCCCGGTGACACCTCTGCACGTGGCCACGGCGCCCTACCGGCCCAGGGAGCGACGGCCGCCGGACGGCGAGCTGGCCGGGCTCTGGTGTTAGTGTGCTGTGCGGAGACCAAGGCGCCGGTGCTCGTTTTCGACCACGTGTTACAGTTTCCGAGGTACCATCAGCCTGCGAGATAGCTGGTGCGAAATGATGCCGACACAAGTACTGCATTCAAAGTCGCGCAACGATGCCATGCGATGCGATGCTACAGCTTACTTTCCAGTTCCCTTGCAGTCCAAGAAAATAATGTATCAGTCCCAACTGTCCTTATAAGCTCTCCTGAAATGTACTAGTCAATTCCTGGCACACAACTCTCAGAACCCCGCTGACGAGTTTTCCGTATCACTGAAAATGATGTCATCAGTATATTGCTAATCCGTATCAAACAGATGGTCTAAAATTACCACAACCTTACGAAAAACTAACCGTTTGACGGGCGAAATCGTAATGTAGAGCACACGATCCGTAGAACACCTGACTACATGGGAATGACGAAGTCTGTTTGGAACATCCTCACTATGAGCAATAGTATACAGAAGACCGGAACATTCCTCAGCTTGTGCGAGGTTCCAATATGCACGTGATACCGTAAGCTTAACCACTACAGCCAGCAGTGCACCTGACCAACGTCGCCGCGCCTCGCACTACACCTGCTGCCGACACCGGGCAGCCAACACGTCCGCCTTTCTTCTGGCGCCGCGCTACCCCCCGTCGGCAGAATGTGGGCCGAGGACTGGCAAAAAGTCGGGCGCGTCGCCACGCTGACGGGCTCTGCTGGCCGGCCCTTCACTCATCGCCGCAGTGCCGCCAGCCCCGCCCGTCGCCTTCCATGAATAACCGCTGATGCTCACCTTCCCAGCGAGTATCCAGAGCTGGTCCAATTACCCCACCAGTCGCTCACGTCGCGTCGCGTCGCGTCGCGTCGCGTCACGTCACCTCTGATGCCGCTCCACTGTCATCGGCCGGCAGCAGACCCCTGGCCGGTGGCAGTGTCGCGGTCCGCCTTCGGCTCCCGGGCCGTACGTTTCCTCCCGGCAGCCGCCTTCGCCTCTCCGACGCCATCTTCGCCTGGCGGGCGTCAGCGCCTCGCGCGGAGGGCGGCGCCGCCAGCCCACGCGCTCGGAGAAACGCGTCGGCGACACGAGCGGCCCTCGAGCTGCCGGCGCCGCCGGGGGCGGGGCGGCGGCGCCGGCTGTCGCCGCTGATGACGGCCCCTGCTGACTCACGGCCGTGTCCGGGTACAGCTAGTGACGCCGGCGTGGCCGTCATCCCGTCCACCCGCCCGTCTGTTACGGCTGGTGACGCCGATGTGGCCGTCATCCCGTCCACCCGTCAGTTCGTTACAGCTAGTGACGCCGGCGTGGCCGTCATCCCGTCCACCCGTCCGTTCGTTTGTTGACGGAAATTACTGGGGCGTGACTGGTGAACTCAAGGGCCGGCGTGGCAGCTGGGCCCTGCGGGGGCGGCTTTGGTAACTCTAGGGACCAATACCGGCTAGGCCAGGCTAGGCCCGCGCTCGCGCCACCCGCGCCCGTGGGTCGCGAGCCGGGTCAGCGCGGCACCGGCGGCGTCCGGGCGCTCGGTTCACGCCGTTTATCTTTCGCCAACTCGGCAGGCCGGGTGTGAAAACGCCCGGAGAGCGGGCGTACCACATGACTGGCAAAGCTGCCTCGCCTTGACACGAGCGAGAGACAGAGTGGGGTGAAGTTTCATTTGCATTCGCACTAACGAGGGGCATGGAACGGCACGGCTGCAGCGTCGTGTGTCGGCAATCTCTCGGCGCCGGCGGCATCCCATCGGACGCGACCCTAAGCGCGCTCCATGCACAGGACCAGCCGGTGGTGAGGTCCGCGCCGGAACTCCCGCTCCACACAGCGCCACTTTCTCGGACGATGTGATTCAGGGTCGACCGCCGCCGTTCGAGCTCAAACACCGGCCGATTTTCAAGCCACCAAACAGCGTGCAGTGCAGCACCACGCCACCCATCCGACCGGCGTCGCTCGCGGGGCGTGCTGCGATGCGCCCGCCGCCTGCGCCGGGCGGCTCAGCGGGAGCGGCGGCTGGGTCGGCCGGGGCGGGGTAGCACGCCCTCCCATTGTTGCCGCTCTCTCCGGCCGACAATCTGGCGGGTGGATCTTCCGCCGGCGGCCCTGCCGACGGGCGCCGGCGAAAGTCGGCCATCGCCCGTCGACCCGACATGTCGACGCTGCGTGTCAGCCCTGTCGGCCGAGCGAGCCAGGCAACGGGGTAAGGCCGCCCACCACACCGGCGACAGGCTCAGTCCGCCCCGCCACCGACCCCAAAGCAGGGCCTGAAATATGTCACGAAACTTGCCAGCCCTGAACGTGACAGCCTGACCACCCACCCATGCGCTTAACAATAATGTGCGGAACGTAAAGACCATCATGAGTACAGGCAGATGTGAAAATCTGATACGGAAAGTCATTCCTGGCGTAAATTAATGACAGCAGCTAATGTCCTCCCTCCAGATGTTTCGGGAGCCAGTATCCACGCCGGCACCAATACCCTGTCGCCGTCCCACCCAGTACCCGCCGGTACCGTGGGGCCGGGCGTCCGCCCGCGGCGGCCGCGGGCGGGGCCGGTCGATGGGACCGTCGTCATCGATCACGTGAGCGGCGCGGCGGTGGCGGTGACGGCCGCCGTCGCCCTGGTAGCCGTGCCGCCGCGCCGCCCGGTCGCGCCAGCAGAGCGCCGATCGCTGCCGATGCTATCTGCGGCGGCGGCGACCCCGCAGCCGCCGCCGCTGATGACCAGGCGCCGCGCAGGCTCGCTGCTGCAATGTGTCTTCATCAGCGGCCGGCGGCCGCGGCCGCCAAACATCGCGAAGACGGACGACGGGCGGCGGCGGGGCGAGGCCGCTGCGGCCTGGCCACACTCCAGGGCGGGATGGCCCGGTGCCCCCCCCCCCCCCCCCGGGCGGGGGCGCCACGCCACGCCGCACCGCGCCGCGCGTCGATTGTGAAACGGGCTTGATTGCGACGCGAATGCATAGATATCGCTCGGTGGAACGTTGCAGACGGGCCTAATAAAAAGCGGCACTGCAAACCCCGGCCGATGGCAACTTTATCGCGCGTTCGATTGATGACGCTATCGACCGTGTATATCATATTGGTGGGCGCTGATGAGTGCTTTGATATCTGAGCGTTGGACAATCCACGCCCTTCGCTGCCGGCAGGGCCACACAGATGATCGCTATCCTCTTCCGCGCGCAGTCGTATAACCGCGACAAAGTAGCCAATTTAGGCATCGACAAGAGTCGAGCCGCGAGTAACCGAACGGTTCACTGGCGACGACACATTAAGGAATCGCTTCCTCTCAAACACCCAGCGGGAGGGACGACAAAGACACGAGTTCGCCGCCGATAAAAACGAGCATTAGCAATGCTAACGAGGGCGCGTACCGCCGGCGAGATGAAGTCGACTCTGCGACGGCCGGTGCGACCGTGACCCAGCGAGGCGGTGACGCGAGACTCGGGCGCCGCGCTACACGGGCGCCCCTTCGCCTGACAAATCGGCCTGGCCGGCCTGGCCGGCTACGCCAAAACACACGCGACGCCACACACCGCGCGCCGCTAATTCATCTCGCCTGCCGCGCGTGGCGGCCAGTGGCAAGGCCGCGCGAGCGCAGGGGCGCCGGCCTCGGCACCAGTCGGGCGTCGTTCGGCGACAGCGGCGGAGAGCTCGCGCGGGCGTGTCGCCTCCAGCGTTGTGACAAGCCGGCCAGGGGACACGAGCCGCCGCGCGAGGGTCGGAGGCGGCGGCCGCAGAAACGATAGGCGCGATCGGCCGGGCGGACAAGGCCGGGAATCGGGCCAGATCCGCCGCTCCGCCGATGGTAAGGAGACCTCGAGCTAATGCGGCCGCCACCGCCGACGCGCCGCTGGCTGACGGGAGATACCCATGAATCGTTCGACATCTACGTAATGCACGTCTGGACAGGCGGGCTCTAGTTAATGCACGCCGCGACAGATATATCCCGCCCACGCGCACCCGTCAGGGTCTCGCTCTGACCGCAACCACGGCACTGTCACTTAAATCAGTCGCCTCGCCGCGCAAGCTCATACGCCGCGGCTGTTTGGAGTTAATGCTTCATTACCCACTGGGCTTGAGCCCCACCGCTCCATGCTACCAGCGCTCATATACTGTATTGGCTGCTTAACCGGGCCCAATTGTCGGCTTCCTCAGCCCCTCACAAGCCATGTTTCTCTGTTTTCAATCAAACCACCACTTTAATGCTTTACTGCCTCTCCGACCCGCTCGAATGTTCAAACACTTTCCGTTTCACTGTTTGTTGCACTCATCCTCCTCCATAAATACAACAGCCCATCCCAACTTTCACGGACCTAGTCGCACGCGTCCATAATGCCGCACACTCACGGCCCCAAGCGTCCACAAAGCCGCCGGTCCACGGCTACAGCTGCTTATCCCGCCGAATCTGCAGCACTGCAATGCTGGCGGCCGCGCCGGCACTGGGGAGGGTGGGGGGGGGGGGGGGGCAGTACCAGGCCCGTGTCCCGATCAGGATCGGCTCCATCAGATGAGGCATCCCGGTCTTTGCGCCACACTCCCAATTGACGCGGCGGGATAACTGTATCCGCGGTAAGATCAGGCACCCGGGGTCGCATGGAAGCCAGAGCTGATGTTTTCTTCCGGCCTAGTCACCAGCCACAGCCCGGCACGCTCGATCATGTCCTTGCGGCGTGTCCCGTCGTTTCCCCGCGGCATGCTTGACCGCTCCTTCGTGGCACGCCCACTGCCGAGACGTTCCCTTCCTGTGGCGTTCCAGGCCGCTCAATGGCGGCGTGCTCAGCCGTTCCCTGGGGGCGTGCTCAATCGCTCTCTGAGGGCGTGCTCAGCCGCTCCCTAAGGGCATCTCAGTCGCTCTCTGGGGGCGTGTTCAGTCGCCCTCTGAGCGCGTGCTCAGTCGCCCCTGGGGGCGTGCTCAATCGCCCCCCCCCCCCCCGCCGGTGGCGTGCTCAGTCGCTCCCTGGTGGTGTGCTCAGTCTCCCCCTGGGGGCGTGCTCAGTCGCCCCTGGTGGCGTGCTCAGTCGCTCCCCGGTGGCGTGCTCAGTCGCTCCCTGGTGGCGTGCTCAGTCTCCCCCTGAGGGCGTGCTCAGTCGCTCCCCGGTGGCGTGCTCGCTGTTCGGTCGTTCCCTCGCGGCGTGCCCGGCCGATCACGGCCGACACGCGTGCCCCGTATAAACGTAATTACAATTACGATCGATGCTCGCCGTCGGGCCGATAAATTCAGCCGCCAAGGTTGCCATTACGGCCGCCGTTTTGGCACGATTCTCGTGTAATGAGATGGCACGGTGGGTCGGCGCGGCGATGGGTGTGGGAACGCCGGCCGGTCCCGCTACGGGTCGAGGGTCGCCTCTTAAACCGACGCCGACCTGCAGCCTGTGCGCCGCCCTTCGCTCGCGGCCGCCGGCTGCAGGCTGCCCCACGCGCACCGGCATTACTAACGGGTCCGCGACATTCAGCCTCCCGTAAATAATCGGCGCCGGCCTGCAGTGATCGCCAGCCCGGCCCGCCCCGCGCCGAGCCTCAGGGTGTGGCCGCCGCACGCTCGCAGCATTAACCGGCCAGTCCATTGCGGGCGGGTGCTCGGTGCGAGTCCGGCGGGCCACGCCCGGCAACGGCGAACGGCACACGCGTGCCCCCACCAACGAACGACCGTCGTGCGCGACAGGCGACCGTGGACAATCGGTCCTAGATAAGCTGAGGTCTGAGAGCGTTGGCGTCACGTCAAATTACGTGGGCTTGTCCTGAGCTACGGTGACTGCTATTGGCCCTTATGATAATGCATGGCATAAAACACGATCGAGGCTCTGTTCGCGAATGTTAAATGATTTGCCTTACGTAGCAAACTGCCGGTTCCTTGGCCGTTTCGTTCCCACGCGTGTGACGTAAGTCTCACAACGTGATTCCAGAGCACTGGCCCAGTTTATAGGGCCCCGGAGGCGGCCATATCTCATCTGCGATGCCGGCGTGATATGCAGGGACCGAATATCGCGTTCCAGCGCCCCGATCAAACGTCCAGACCGCGGGACACTGCCGTGCAATCGGGTTCCGAAATCGCCGCGATATTAGCATTACAACTCGGGCCACGTTCAACGGATAACGTGCAGCCGGGGTGCATCGACGTACACGAGAACGCTATTATGCCAGGCCGGCGGGGTGGGCCGGGCGGGCGGGGGCGTGGCTGGGACCTACCTGTTTTTATCACAGTCAGTTCGCTGGAGTCGAAGTGCGGGATGTCTAGCACGACGGCGGGCTTGCCGGCCTCCTTCAGCCGGGTATGGCCGGCCGCGGCCAGCTTGTTGATGCTGAGGTCGACCGGCTCCATCTGCTCCGGCGCGCACTCGGCCTGCGGACGAGCGCGGCGTCAGAGGCGGCTCCAGGCGGCTGATGCGCCGCGGGGCGCAGGTCTGGGCGGAGGTACAGTGGCGGTTTATGTCGGAACGCTGCAGTCCTTTAGCCCGGTGATCAGGGTCCGGTGTGGCGATTAGCGAACGGCAGTGAGAGCTGAAGGCATTGGCCTTCCCTCAGCGTTACCTGCACGTGCCACCGAGCGTCACGGGTGAGGGTGGCGTATACCAGTGCTTGCCAAGACCACAGCCACGTCGTAACCAGAGCCCTGAACGCCTGGCGGGAGACGAACACCAGGCGACGGAGCGCCGCCGAAGCAGGTGACCCAACCGGACGCAAGGTCGCGAGAAGACCGAGGAACATAAGGCGCTTCCATATATCGCCCTTGCACTGGCGCTGACGTCACACGTGAGCCGTGATGAACGTGGCCGACATTTGGGAGCAGCTGGCTGACCATAATACGACGGCTTCCCAGGCAGCCTACGAGTCGTCCCACATCACAACAGGCCAAAGCACACACCAGTTCGACGCGGCTGGTGGTTCGCCCCATTCATCTTGCTTCTACACGTGAGGCACGGCGGCGGTGGGTGAACCTGGCGTACCTGGGTCGAACCCCAGCTGCTGCCAGTTAGCCTCGCCACGGTCGCCGAATTGACGGCCGCCTGGAATTGGCTGCCGGCTGCCTGGAAAACCCGACCATAGCCGGTGCCGGCTCACCGAGCGCAGTTTACGACAAATGTCCGCCGTGGAAACCAGTCGTGTGGTTAAGTGCAACACTGCACTCTGCCAGCGGCTGCCGTCACCGCAGATCTCCCAGGCGTCCCGCCAGGTGTAAAATGGGCCGCGAAAGCGGCATCGATCTCGATGAACTTTACGGACTCTAAACAGCAGTGAAGCCAGAGAGTCGCAACAACCGCGTCCTGCGATCCTGTGAATACGTTATGAGCGAGACGAAAACGGCCCATTCCTGCCTTCGGCTTTAAATGGCCATTTGGCATCGTCATTGGTTTATTTCTGCTTTTATGTATACACGCCAACACTGCTTCAGAATCCAGACAGTTCTGAGGCAATTACGCATACTATGGCGTGCCAACAGTTGACATCGTTGAAACAACTCACTCTTTGGATAGGCGCACGTGCAACTGACCGAACTCGTTACGTCACATTCATAACATCTCGCAGTAAATCATTCTAACGGGCACGTTTTTAAACCAGAGATGCACAACTCTGAACATGAGTAGTAGCAAAACTCCAAACTTCAGTAAGAATCGCTCCAAACGAAATACCGGGGAAGCGATTAGAACATTATAGTTAAGAAAACACATATTTCTGCAGTCAGCAAAACCAACAATCATATCATACCATCGTAGTGAACAGAGGTTTACCAAATGCTGTTTGTTTAATCTTGATGTCGCATTGATGCGCGCGATAACTATGTCGCCTTGACGCGGACGGCGGCATGGTTTGGGAGCGCTGATTATCATCAAGAAGCAAGTGGATTCGCTTGATAGCTAGTGGGGGAATAAGGAATCCATTTACCACGGCTGGGACTGTATGTCCTGACCAGTGGCGTTCATTGAATAGACTCGTGGTGGCAACGTGGACTACAGCTCAATGCCTGCAGTCTCACCTATGGCCAGTTCGATGTATAGACCATGAACAAATGTGGAATGGTGAGATTAACACATTCTTTTCTAATTGGAAGCCAGTGTGCTTCTCCAGCCAACGACGGCGTCAGTAGGATCCACCAGCGGGCGAGGGGTCACAAAACATCAAAATGGAGACCAAAAATCCTAGGTGGTGCGTGCGGCTCACAAGGCGTCACTAGCCGAAGCGTAAGTAAGCTTGGGTGCCATCCTCCCCGCCGACGGCACAGCAGTCCCGCGTCGTGAATGCCACAGCGTGACATGCAGCTGCCCCGTCGGCGGCGTGGCAGCATGTGGCCGTGCCCGTCGGCAGCGCGGCAGGACGCGGCTACCCCGCCGGCGGCGCGGCAGCACGCGGCCGTGCCCGTCGGCGGCGCGGCAGGATGCGGCTACCCGTCGGCGGCGCGGCAGCATGCGGCTACCCCGTCGGGCGGCGCGGCAGCACGCGGCTACCCCCCGTCGGCGGCGCGGCAGCATGCGGCTACCCCGTCGGCAGCGCGGCAGCACGCGGCTACCCCGTCGGCGGCGCGGCAGCATGTGGCTACCCCGCCGGCGGCGCGGCAGCATGTGGCTACCCCGCCGGCGGCGCGGCAGCACGCGGCCGCGCCGCCGGCGCCGCTAGTGTGATGCCGGGCGTGCCGGTGTGACGCGTCGATGGCGGGCGGGCCGTCGCGTGCCGCCACGGCCGGGCGGGGTCGCGGATGACCGCGCGGCCGCGCGTCGTCGCCTCCGCGGCCGGCGCGGTCACGAGCGGCCTCCGAGGCGCGGACGCGGCACAACCGGAGCCTAACGGCCGTGGTCCGAGGCTCAGGCGGGCGGCCGCGGCGCTGGCCCCAGGCTCCGACGCCGCGCGGCCGGCGTTGGCGTCGACGATCGACCCGGTCGCTAGGTCGGGCAACGACACGTCGACGTCGGGCCTGGCAGAGTTCGCCTGGGGCTGTGCCGTTGGCGGCGAGATGATGGAAGCGTTAGTTCTGGAGCAGGGCGTGACAAGTGTGGACGGCACGATTGGGGACGGAACGAGCACCGCATCACGAAACATACGTCCAGACGGGCCCAGGTCAACCGCACCAGAGTCTCATCCTGACGATGACGCCAGGCCATAGGACGGGCTAGAGAGAAAGAGGCAGAGAAGTGTGGAGCATCCCACACCTGTCGTCCACGGCTCGGTGCGGTACATGGTCGGCGGCGCCGACTGAGGCTGGTGCGGATGACGTTCAGATAACAGCTTCACTCCGTTCACCAACACCCCGGCTGATGGTGCGGTGGTTAAGGCAATGGTGATAGTTGCAGGGAGTAATTGGGGCTGTTGCGAGGGCAATCACAGCACATAGGTGTCGATAACTGGCAGAGATGGCGGAGATGTTCCAAAGCGGCGGCCCTGACCCCGAACACGGCCAGACAACGTCCAGCTTGAAGACGTCGGGACTTCCTAACGAGAACGGTGCGCTGGCAAGTGCCGTTTCTGGGCTTGGCGCTAGTCTAGTTTCCAGGCGGTGACTGCCAACACACGCTGGTCCAGATCTTATCCAAGATGGCGATAGAGGAGGTCCGGGGCACGGAAGACCTTGTTGTGGCGAACCACCCCAGCTGGAAGCAGGCGTTCAAAAATTAATATCCCGCCGAGACCCGGCAGTAAACCCACTAAATATCCCCGTTCAATTCGGCTGCTCACTCCTCGCGGAGGTCGCAGTCCTAAAGCCGATACTAAACGCCAATGGGACGCAAACGAAAGATTGAGGGCCGCTTAAAATCAGGCTAACAAGTACTAAACTCCAGTGCGGGACCACAGGCATTGTTAAAAGCGCATTCCAGTTTTGTTTGCGCCCGAGCGCTCCCCTGTTATCACTCATGAACTTACGATGATGGAGATAGACCAAATGGTTCAAAAATCATATATTGGTTCGTGCTATCAGCGCCAAGCACGGCGAGCTTTCCCTTAATATCACCATCACCCTGCTCAAAACGGCACATTTTGACATCGTGGCAAGTCAGCTGCACTGCGTGAATGTGTCTTGAAATATGAGGACACACAGCCTATCATTAAGGCCGCACCGTGCGAACTGAACGCCATAAATTCAATCGGATCCACCTGGGGCTTCATTAAATTTGGCGCTACCATCACTGTAATCATAATTGCCGTAATGCCTGTGAGATTCTAAATGATTGTATCGGTTTGCCATCCACGTTTACTCGCGGCTTCACGTCCATTGTTTTCGGAGGCCTGTTAGGATTTCTCAAGAGGCCTGCTAGATAATTGAACGCTGCATTACGCGTGGAATCCACCAGCAACGGTGACATAATGGTCCACTTAATCATCATTTCGTCCCCGGCTGCAGCGGTTTCGTCAGTCGTCGTCGATGGCGGGCTGGGAGCCGACTTCCACACATTGGCCTCATGCAAACGCGACCGGCGCGGAGGCCGTGCATCGGCATCCACAGAAGTGCACGAGGGATCGCTCCCAATTATGCACAATGTTTTACGGCCGATGAGGCCTCGGGTAACGAGCCGCCTGATAAGGGTCCTTTACGGGTCGTAGAAAGGGAGGGATGACCTCTATGGCGAAAGCTCCATCGGTTCCGTCTACAGGCGGCAACATTTGAATGTGGAGAGGGCTTGGCGGCAAGGTCGCGGCGAGACGCCGCGCTATCGGTAAGGCAAACAGTGACCGCCCATTAGGGCTATTCACAGAAGAGCGGGGGCAGATCGAACGGCGGCTGCCTGCGAAGCTCAGTGTCTGGGACGATGACTTACACGACTGTCGGCGGGAAATCAGCCAGTTGAAACGTCAGCACACAGCACAACGGAGTCTGCGTGCAGTTGCATGCATCACATTACAACTAACAACAATGCAATAAAATCACAAAACAACTAACAAATGCAAAACACAGAGATTGTGCAAACCCGGAGAGTCAGAACTAGCCACCCTTGTCAAAATTCATTGCAAGCGTTGTGTTCTCATTCGATGCCACGCACAAACAAAATACGCCGTGGGGATGTGCGCTCGGTGGGCAAGATAAATCGTTACATTTTGTCAATGTGCGCAAAAACTAAGACCATCGTATCGCAGCCGACCACATCAGTTTCCGTGCCGGTCACCAGTTTGCGTGTCGGAGTGAAATACGTGACGGTCGATAATATGACGACAAGAAAACTCGCTAAATGAGCCACGATAGACTCAGCCCACACAAAAACAGTAGCACACATATAAATTTAAATCATACCATGGCTAAAAAGGCAGAGGACAAAACCGTCCACCAATGATTTTCTGTAGTGACAGCATGCAAATTGCAACGCACACGCCATTTCGTTCGGTTAGCCATCCGACGTATATGCCGACATGCTGAAGTAAATTTCCTTTTTAAGTCTCCACTAGCTTCCGTGTGTGGTCGCCGCCCGCACGCTTGATTGCACATCCCACATCTACGAGAATCATGTAGGCGATAATCACATCCAATTTCGGTCCATTAAGCTAATTCGGCCATTTGCCAGGCTGGTTTGCATTTAGCAGAAAACACACCCATTGATACCACTTACCGTCATGTGCGGTAGAGAAAGCGCGCAGAACATCGGAACGACCGTATGCACATCACGACAAAAAAATAGACGAAACTGCCGCCACGGTGGGAAGAAGACATCAAAAATGCGACGTGTCCGACCCATGACAAATGGTGATAATCACTAATCACGCGTCCGGACCATGAGTAATGGAGGCGTGGCATCTGGAGCGTGAGGCAGCCGCGACGGTAGCGCCTCCTGATGGACAGGAAAATGCGGGCGCTGTTCGGACTGGGTCGGCTCGCCGCCGGCCGCCGCGCTCACGCGATGCCGACCCAGTGGGGCTGACTGCAGCCAATGTGACAAGGGGTGCCCTTGGCGCGGCCGACAATGCCGATCTGCAGCGGCCAACGGCCGTCGTGGCGAACGAGGAAGGAACTCCAGGCGAGGCGAGCAAGGCTAGGTCAGCAGCGGACCGCTGACAGCTGACAGCGGACAGCGGACAGCGGGCCACTGCCGCGGCGCGCCCCACTGTCGACGACCGTTGCCACGGGCTCACTTTCGGCCCAAACGCGGCAAACCAGCCCTGACACAGCGCGGTTACTCGGGCGTGACGCGCGCACCCTGACCCCGTGTGCCGCCGCTGGGAGCGTCGAGCGGGCCACTTCGGCACCCAGCGCCGCTACCGGCCGGCACCGCCCGCTCCACGGCGTCCACGCCGGCACGGTGGCATCATCTCCGCTAATGGGCCACACCTTCCCCGTGTTAGCGGCTGGAGATATAAATCCGACGGCCGGCCCCTAAACCCCCAATTTACGCGTATTTTCCACGTGTAAACAAGAAAAGTCGTAAAATCGGCCATGAAGCGCGCACGCTGGTATGCGCGGCGGCGGCGGCGGCGACGGCCGGGGCGAGTGGTTCGCCCCGGGTTTACGGCGCTGGGCCGGGCCGAGTGGTCTCGTTGCCCGTCGCCTGCCGTGCCCGCCTCAGCCGCTTCGGCTCGGCTGAATAACTGGCACAGGCGCGGCCGGACCAGGTCGCCTGAACAGCCGTCTGAGCAGGAAACGGCGACGGCGCTCAGCAAACGCTGTCCATCGGGAGAGACTCGAACGTGCGGCGAGAACGGACCGCCGACTGGCGGGACACGGACCAGGGACCAGCGGACGGTCCGACTGGCGGAGCACGGACCAGGGACCAACGGACGGTCCGACTGGCGGAGCACGGACCAGGGATCAGCGGTGTGTCCGATTGGCGGAACACGGACCAGGGATCAGCGGGCTTTCCGTCTGGTGGAGCACGGACCAGGGACCAGCGAGCTGTCCGATTGGCGGAACACGGACCAGGGACCACCGGGCTTTCCGACTGGCGGAGCACGGACCAGGGACCAGCGGGCTTTCCGACTGGCGGAGCACGGACCAAGCACTGGAGGACTGCTCGACTGGTGGAACAAGGAACTAGAGCCGAGGGGATTGCGGAGCCGGTGGAAGGAGCTCCCATGACATTCCGTACAGCGACTTTTAACATGGGTGGGGTGAGTCTAAAGGTAGGTGGGTCACGTGCGGCGAAATGCATAGTTGGGTATGGGAGAGACCAGCTCGTCTTGGCGCCCTTAGGTCAGCCAGCCGTCACACCAGGTAAATGAATGCCCTTCGGGAAAACCTGTCCAGATCAGTATGCTTGCTGGAAGCGCTGTGGTGCTCTCAATGAGAAAACCCAAACCAGGTATCGCTTGAGTCCCTGCGGTCCATGTAATTATTTCTGAACACGTATACCTGATAGCGGCAAATGAGCCTCCCACTCCCTACTGGTCATCACGCAGGGAGTGATGAGGTGTGCAGCAGTACATAATCGACTGCGGTACATGAAGCACCCCGGTCGAGAATGCCCTCTCACCACCGCGTGCTGGCTCTGGAGCGACGCCCACTCACCTCTTTTGACGTCATTTCTGCGTGCATCGACGGCACTCGTGGTATGACGCCGGCGCAAGGCAGAACTTCCGACGACTAGGGCGCCGCGTGCCGGCGACTGGGGCACGGTTGCGGACGACTACCGGCGACTAGCGCGCTGCCAGCGGACGGTTGCGGCGACCAGGGGCACCATGCGGCCGGCACGAGCCCCACAGCGGCGGCGAGCTCTGAAACAGGGCGAGAGAGACGCCATCAGATCAGGGAATCTCCCAGCTGAAGGCGCCCACGCAGAATGGGACGCCGTTAGAGACGGGAGGGGCATATATCGGCCTGGAACAGAAAGAGACGCGCTCAGGCCAGACCCGATACTGGCTGAATAACGAGCTGCATAACGCGGCCGCGCCGGGTCACTGATTCATGGCCCAATACATCCTGCTGGCAGATACATCACGCGGCGAGCAGCCCCTGCCCGCCGAACACGCCCAGCCAGGCTGCGGGCATAAATCCCGGGTCAATGAGAGCGTGCCGCGCAGGGGCAGCCGGTAATATATCAGAGCCAGCAATAGGAGCGGTGTGAACTCGGCCCCCGCCTGAACGGTGCGCGGCGGCCTTGGGCCGCAGCATGTGACGTGCCTCGGATCCGGCGCGTTTGCAGCATTACCTTCCCCGCCCACTATTGACAAGCGCTCGAGGAAACGCTAAACGCGCCGACAAAGCCAGCGACGTGCCCCAAGCGCCACACACCGGCGGCCCCCGTCCGCCGCCGAGAGCGGCGGGGACGGGGCGGGTCGCCCGCCCCCGCCCCCGCCCCGCGCGTGCCGCACCGGCGTCAGCCCGCCGCCGCCGGGCAGGCTGGTGGCACTGGGGGTGGCCTATCGCGGTCGGCGTGGTGCCATCGCGTCGGCGCGCTCGGTGTGGCCCGCTCCTCAGCCTTGTGCCAGTTTGTGCGGCCCGGTTTGGCGAGCGTGGCCGGTGCGGCGACGGCGCTTTTTGTCCGGGCAGATGGACGTGAGAGGACGCCGACGGCGCCAAAGATGTCGGCCCGACTGACCGGTGGTGGGTGCGACGCTGAGGGCCGTCCAAAGCTCTCCTCACGAAATGGGACTTCACCGGCTTAGGTCATTCTACCTAGGCAAGGTGGGGAAAGGCAGTGTCAAAAGCCGTCTCGAAGGAAGAAGATTACACAGGCCTCGGTTGTTTCGTGTTATCAGGATGAGGAAAGACAGCGTCGAAAGCCTTCCCGGCGGAAGCTGGCATCATGCATTTCGATTATTACGTCTGATCAACTGGATCTGTCTAACCATCGTCCGCTTGGTATAATCAACGTCAATTCCAGCGCACCACAAGCTGGGGATTTGACAGCAGCTGACCTTCTATCCTGGATCACGGCGAGGGAGCACTAGATTGACTGAGCTAAAGCCAGACTGGAATATTTTGTTTCCCTTCTCGCGGGTGTTCGCAGTGCAATAAAATGCATGTTTAGGACTGAAGGGAGTAAATCATGTAAGCCTACGCGCTGTTTAATTGAGCAATATCATGCATCCAAAGCATCAGAGTTGCAACCTTCACGCCGAGTTGTATCGGCTTCGGAACCAGCATAAATATATGTTATTATCAACTAAATACAATGCAATTGTATACGATCGCTGTTGCAAAGATAATAAATGAGAGCACAAATATACATGCTTTTGGGTGTTGCACATATACAATTAAGTACGCACGAAATGAAACTGAGTGCGACAAACAAAGCACCGACAGGCTGGCTCTTAAGGGCTGGTGAGCATATTCCCCCGCGCCGTGGGCATCCGGCCCTGTCCTGAGGCCATCGGGCAAAAACACTCGAGTCGGCCGACCCTCTGATTTCCCCGCTGTAGCGTGCTCAGCGGCAGGGGCACTCACCACGGAGCCAGCCAGCCCCATCCCACAGCGTCACCACAGCGGACGGAACACAGCAGCGCGGCCCACCAGCGCCGTGCACCCCGTGGACACTGCACAGCACTGTTGCCCGACCGATCGCGTCCGGGCAGCGCGCCGCGCCGGGTCCGTTTTTGCCGGGTCGTTTGGGCGACCCAATGCGGGCTCGACAGGCACATCAATGCAGCGCGGCAGGAAAAGGGCGTTCGACAGGCGCGCACCACCGCCCCGCCCGGAAAGCTGGCACAGGCCCCGCCCGGCGACACGGGCCCACACCCCCGACCCCGACACATCGTGACGTCACGTCGCTCCGGCGGCGCCGACAGCGGGCGCGGCGCCCCGCCCGACCCACGCCGGGTCGCCACCGCGGGTGGTGGGCTCCAGGAGAGGCGCCGAACCGTCCGGCACGCCAGTGCAGCGGCTCGGAGCTGGTGACGCGCTTCCCAGCCGAAGGTGAGTGGTGTGATTGGCGACAGTTTATGCGGTTTGTTCCACGCATTGGGTAATGACAGAGCTCTAACACATCGGCGCTTTTCGTCCGGTCGTCCGGCTGTCGGTAATGTCGCCCAGCCACCGACGTCTCCTCGCAGTGAAATAATTCGCTTCTTAAGCCCATTTGATTCAAGGTCTCGTCGCTCCATAACATGACTCTGCGAGCACGAGTACACATCCCAGCAAGAAACATGCCTAGCACGGTCAATGGATATCGCCGTGCGCGATTTCAGGCTCATAAACATAATGAAACATGACGTAAACAGGGCTCCTTCGGAGTCACCCTTTGATCCGAAGTGTTCTTAGCATTGGCCGACCTGCGCTAAATTATCCTGTCCAACCTTTGAAGCCGCCAGCACTTACGTTACGCTACGATTAAATGGAGAGCGCAAGGCTGGTCGTGTATCTACATCAAACTCGAACCGTACGGCAACGCGGACATCGCTCTAGCGCTGAAGGACCCGGCATTCATTTCGCATATCACGTAGGTGGAATCACGACTCGGGTGGGTTTAACGAGGACAGGGATTCGCTTCGGTTTGACTATACGCTTTCTCTAGTGCACAACAGTCGTAAAACACACCCCACATGAAAGTGGCCGACACGGACAAAAAATCAGCGATTCGTCTTGCATTTCCTTACGATCCATAATTGTGTGCCAGCTTTGTTCCACCATCCAATTTGCACGCACTCACCATTGTCATCAGGGCCGCGCGACCCGCAATTGCCAGCGCCACTTCAAGTGGAAATAGCCCGCAGAAAAGCCGGTGTAGACTGGACCACTCCAAGGCGCACGAAAACCACGCCTGCACAGGTCCAGCCATGCACTTCAGACGGGCGGCACCAGGGCTGTCAGCGATTGCACGGCCTTGATCATCGTCCTCCGCGGTGCGCGACGCACCGCAGACGCCGCAGACGTTAACGGCGCAGATAACCGCGCCGCAAATCAGCGCGCATTCAAACCATGCCGACTCTGACATGTACTGCGCGAGACAAACATAAACACCGCGACATGGGGGGCGTGGAGGGAGCAGGCAGGGCGCGGGGCGCGGAGCGATGAGTGTCATAGGGTGCGCTTCTCAGTGACGGCGACGCGTGTCGGGCGGCCAAACACGGCACCCCTCCCGCCCCCACCCCCACCGTCGCCGTCGCCGTTTCTTGCCGCTCCCAGGCAGACGTTCGGCGGTTATTTCCACAGCGGCCGCACGCGACAGCGGAGCGGCGTGCGCGGCGCCGGGGGCCCTGACACAGATACGGGCCCGGCGCCGGTGCACGGCTGACGGAAGTCCGCTCCTCTCCGCGGCGGTGTGCGAACACCGCAGACGGCTGCTGCGTCCGGTGAGGGGGCAGCAAAGCGAGGGGAGGGGCCGCGGCCTTGTCAGAGCAGATCGCGGGGAAGGCGGCCCGTGAATAACCGTCACGCGTTGGTGTCGAGAGCACAGCATGCAGGTCATGTGCAGCGATTTCACGTGCCTCCGCGCTCAGAGCCCCACCACCGTTACACGACCAAACTGCCACGCCATATTAGGCGCAGAGGCCTCTAAGAAAAGTCATGTGAGCAGTCATCAGAGGCCCACGCACCTGAGCGCTCCCATCGCACGATTGTGGACGCACGCGCTCCGCGTGCGTTCGCGACCGTGCGCGACGCGCGTGCTGACGTCACTGCGTCACCCGCCGCGCCCGCCGCCGCGCCGCAGCCGGACCGACCGGTCAACCGCAGAACGGGAAGGCAAGCCGGCGGAACGTCGCTCCATCACAGCCGAGTCCGAAGAAGCGCCTGGACGCTCCCACCGGGCACCGGCGGCCGTTGCTAATTTCGCCGTGGCTCTCACGCAGTGGCCGACGCTGTTAATTGCCGCGCACGAGGGGCCGACCGGCGCTGCTATCCACGGCGTGCCAGGCCGGGCGGCGCGAGGGGCGGGGCGGCGGCACCGCGCGCCCGCCGGCTACGCCCCTGGCCGCCGCTGACCTAAAAACTTATCGACACGACAACAGGGTGGGCGTGTGCCGCCGCGCGCGGCTGGCGACAGGGCGGTGCAAATATTTGCGCAAGGCGGGTCCGCCGGCGCGGCGCGCGCTTTCCTGCCGGTCGGCGGCAGACGGTGCAGCCGGCGCGACCGGTGCGATGACAGACGGTGCGTGGAGGCCCGCATGCAGTTCATTAGTCGTCCTATGATGGTGTGATGGGGGCTCGGCGGTAATGGAACGTCGGCCCTGTGGCGGTCCGGTGGCGGTCCGGTGGCGGTCCGGTGGCGGTTTAACGGCAGCTCCACGGCGGTGGCTGCAGTGCGGGTGGGACGACTCCTGCCGTGAGATGGCGTGTCGCACCCTGCGGCGACGGCGGCGGCGGCGGGTCGGCGCCCACCGCCATCATACCGGCGGCGCGAAGCAGCACGACAGCCGCCGCCGCCGCCGCCGCCGCCCCGCCAAAAACGGCCAAAAACGGCGCCGGTCGTGCGCCGCGCCGCTACCAGAGCACGCCGCCGCGGCACCGACGCGCGCGGCAAAAAGCGCGCGCAGGCGGCAGATGGCGCGGGAAACCGGCGGGTCGGACAGATGTGTGACGTGACCGCACATGGGCCGCGTGACCCGACCCCCAGCCGGACCCGCCCCCGCCGCACTTCCTGGAAGCGGAGGGGGACGGCGAGAGCCGGCCAGCGTCGCGGTGGACGGCCGGCCCACGCAATCACGGGGCACACGAGATTAGCTGCCCTTCCAGAGGTCGCCATGTCATCACAGGCGGCAAGGTTCCGCATGTCTTGGTGTAAACAGCGGCCGGCAGCAGGGGTAACTAGGTCAGCGCACGCCAGGAATGCCTCCTGGATGGGTTCGGCAGCCCGGTCCGGGCGCCTCTCTAGAGGGCACCCCTCCCCGGCCCAGCACCTGCCCCTCCCCTCGCGCCTGACCCCTCCCCTCCGGCCGGCCGCGCGCAGGAAGGGTTGGCACAATGCGGTGAAGAATGCGAGGGAGGGAGCCATCTGTCCTTGCTCCCCCTTCCCTTACAACGCCCCGCGCGCACCCGTCCAATGGGAGATGCCCCGTTCCCCATTTATCCTGCGCTCTTCGGCCAGCCCACGCCCGAAATCGGGTCAGCACCCCCAACACTTCCCAAACCCAAACGGCTTCAATTGCACGAGATGTCGTCAGATCGGGGCTCTGTCGCCAGCGGCAGGGCTCGTCCAGGCTCGTCAGCGCTCGTCCAGGCCCTGCTCTGCCTTAGCGCGGCGTGCGACGCGGCGCCGACCCGGCTAGAGGAAGCGCGCGGGTCGCGGCGTGCGCCCGGCGCCGGCCTTGGCGCCTGGCTAGCCGGTGGCCGACCCCCGGGCGCCACGCCGCCGGCGCGCCTATCAATCGGTCGCGTTTCACAAGAGCCTGCAAATCGGAACACAAAAATGACGGGTTGCACAACGCTCCGTGCAAATCTGATCCCAGGACCGTCACAGCGGCGGTCGGTAAAAACCGTCGCTGCCGGCGCGCATCGCTATTTTACATCGCACGTGCTGCAGTTGCGCGCTGCCCTCCGTGTGCGGACAAAGGCCCAGTCGGGGGCCGATCTGCCCGCTGTGCGAGGGGCGGATGCGTTGCCTCTGTCGCCCTCCACTGCCTCTGGCCTTCGTCTCTCGCCGGCCTTTCGTGTTTAATCGTCATCACCAGACCCGAACCCGGATCGAAGCATCATCCACGCTTGTCGCGGGCACGGACGCGTGCCGAAAACTATTGCTCACCAGCTAATTGAGTCGCCATGACAGAGCAAATTTGAAAATCGCCAAACCCTACACGCAGCAATTTGCAGATTCACTGCAGGCGTCCGTCTCCGGGCGACACGCGTCGACCGGCTGGTTGTTCACAAGCGGTCACTTCTGATAATGTTGTGTACGGACGCGGACACTGTGGCCAGCACGAGCCGCGCCGATACGAGCTCAGTTCGCCTGGCACGTTGGCAGCAGCAGACACTCCCCAGGCAGGACGCCATGTATCGCGTCACGTGCCGTCAGCGCTACGTGACGCACGGCACCGCTGATCTCCGACATAGCAAGACGCACTCCCGCGTGCGTGCAGCCGTGGTTGTGCACTCCGACGTGCGTGCGTGCGTGCGTGCGTGCGTGCGTGCGTGCGTGCGTGCGTGCGTGCGTGCGTGCGTGCGTGCGTGCGTGCGTGCGTGCGTGCGTGCGTGCGTGCGTGCGTGCGTGCGTGCGTGCGTGCGTGCGTGCGTGCGTGCGTGCGTGCGTGCGTGCGTGCGTGCGTGCGTGCGTGCGTGCGTGCGTGTGTGTGTGGTGTGTGTGTGTGTGTGTGTGTGTGTGTGTGTGTGTGTGTGTGTGTGTGTGTGTGTGTGTGTGTGTGTGTGTGTGTGCGCGTGGCCGGCGACAGCCACTCCGAATACCCGCTGTCATGGACCGGCACGCCGGAGTGCGTCCGCTGTCATGGACCGGCACGCCGGAGTGTGTCCGCTGTCGTGGACCGGCACGCCGGAGTGTATGCGCTATCATGACGCAATCGTAAGCTGGAGCGTGTGCTGCTACGCAATGGGTCCGAGACGTCTCTGCAGAAGGCTGGTTGACCATGTTTGGGGTTTACAGATGTGTCAACATCAGAGAGCACATTGCGGCCTTCCAGCCAGGATCATTTCATGTGGTTTTCCTCCTTCTCGTAGCAAACAGAAGGCGACGATCAGCCGCGTAGTCTACAACATCCGCTTACGACGGTGCCCAACGATCGCGTCCACTCGCTTCGCACTAAGCCCATTACCAGCGACCGATACGTGTTTAATGCCGCTGAAACGCACCACGCCCATGGTAGCGTTGCGACGTCGAAATGACGCGTGGCGTGAAGCGGAGCCGGAGCGGCGGCGGCGGCAGGCCGGTGCGTCCCAGCAGACCCGGGCGACCGGCCGGACACCAGCCGACAGTGACGTCACATCCACAGCAGCCGGAGAGCGGCGGCAGGCCGGTGCGTCCCAGCAGACCCGGGCGACCGGCCGGACACCAGCCGACAGTGACGTCACATCCACAGCAGCCGGAGAGCGGCGGCTGGCTCCTGGGACGCAGCGGCATCTCGCGCCCGAAATAGCCCGGGCTCCAGCCCCGCGCTGAGGCGAGCATGCAGAGCTGGCGGTGCCACCTCCTGGCCGGCAGACTGCGGCCAGTGTCGATACAAGGGCCGGCAGTCGCCGCCGCCGGGCACGGTGTGTCGTGAGGTCCCGTCACGGCTGTGAGGTCCGACTGCAGGCAGGCCGCCTTTGGCCACCAAAGAACGTCCGTTTCTTTGGGAGAGGTCAGCTGTTGCACAGAGCGAACTACCGCCATCGCATAAACTTGTACCAGGCCAACCCGCCATCGCTCGTCTGTCACTGAAGCTATCACGCCCGCAAACGTTCCTTATAAGCGGCGCTGGGCAGGTGTATGCGCACTGCGCGACCCAACGCTTCCAGGAATCCCGCTACTGGGCCGAAAGCGCCAGCGCCGGCCCTTCCCGCTTCTGCCGGGCCTTATCGCCGACATCGTCGCCGCTCGCTGCACGAACAGCGGCAGAGGAGCGGCCCGGCCGGCCCGGCCGGCTAGGGCGGAGGCGGCCGGCCGGGGCCGCCCCCGTCCGGTTCTCGGCAAAGGCCACTCCCTCGGCGCGTCCCGCCGCCGCCCGCCGCCCGCCGCCCGCCGCCCGCCGCCCGCCGCCCACCGCCCGCCGGCCGGCGGCGGTCCGTCACCGGCGGCCACCCTGCGGTCAGCGCGCGGCCGGAGCTGAGCAGCTCTGACGCAGGCGCGGCCGGAGCTGAGCAGCTCTGACGCAGGCGCGGCCGGAGCTGAGCAGCTCTGACGCAGACGCGGCCGCGGGCGGGGCGCCATTCGTCGAAGTCAGGCGCTGCGCGGACGGCCCAGTGGCTCCCGCAGGATGCGGCGCAGATTCGGCGAAGCGCTGAAAGCTGGCGCCGGTCTGAACACGTCACGGCATCAGTCTAAAGGGCGAGGGCTCTTCCCATCTGGTGAGGAACGTGACCGGACCTCGCGTAGGCGCTCGACTCTGATCAGCATCACGTCCCCGCGCTAACTAAATGTCCTTCGTTACACATGACTTATCGTCGTAGCCTCGTCACATGAGTCGCATGGTCTATCCAACCATTTTCAGCACCATGGCTAGCACTAACTAAAAATCGGCACGCAACGTGCCGGTATATGGGGATAGCCACGCGGTTCGGCTCCCGGGTGCAAAAGCACGGCAGTTTTGCATTCTGGTTCAGACCCCAATTGGTGAATTAAAGACGGTACAGGGAATATGTGTGAGACACTGTTCGTATGCTCTTTTCATATCATATATAATATATATATATATATATATATATATATATATATATATATATATTATCGTATTACAAATGGATGCAGTTAACATGTTACAGACATTGTTTGTGTACTCTTTTCGCGGCAAAAAGGGGCATAATCGAATCTCACTATAAATCCGTGCCTCCTCAAAATAGCATGGATGTGAATGAAAGGATGTGGAAAAGACGACAAACAGACCGAACAACACTTACAAATGTTTTAAAAGTTAACTACACATTGTGGGACGCTCCTTTGATCAGCTAAACACAGAACTTTGCCTCCGGTGTTAGATTCCGTTCTATGAGAAGGTGATTCCTTTCACATGTGTGTAACTCCTAACAGATATAAGTCGTAATAATCTGTGAAAACAAAGGAGTTATTGGTTTTCCCGCGTCGTTATCAGCCATCAATCGTCGACACCAAATCCAGGGACATATGGACAATAAACCGAGGAGCAGTGATTGGATGACAGCTCAAATTGACTTCCGACAGTTTAATAGACAAGTAATGAACCTGCTGGGACATCGTAACCGGTCTGACTACCATCGCTGGGACATGATCACTTGATCGCCACGATTCCCGCACAGATAGCGCCTGAACACGGCGACCGAAAAAACAACATTTGCCCAAGCCCAAACAGCTACCATTCGACTTTATCTCTGGGGATAACGATATCCGGGAGCAAACCGTGCGAGGGGGTCCGATCCGACGGAGCCCGGAGATAAGCCGCTCTAAGCTCGAACGTCTTCGGCGAAAAACCGTCCCGCGTGAGCACGCCGCGTGCGGGCGACTCACTGCGCCGACGCTGAATAAAATAGCAATTAGAGCCGATGGGCCATCCGTTACCGAGGCGTGGCCGGTGGCCCGGCTGGCGCGGCGTGCATATGAATGCGCCTGCGACCGCTTCCGCTGGTGCTCGGCGTCTTTCCCCCAAGGTTCCCCGACGGAATTACGGCACGGAGATCAGGCGATCGCGGCCGGTGAATAGCGATGAGGCGCGGCCGCTGGGCGCGCGGCGAACTGCTGGGCGTGGAGCGAACTGCTGGGCGTGGAGCGGGCCGTGCTCGGGCCGTCATCGAACGCCCGCAAACTCCACCTCGAATGCCGGCGGTTCTTCACTTGTTCGTCATCGGTGCTTTACCACGCACGTAACGCAGACGGGAAGAAGTATTCCGTTTCACAAACAGCGGCGCCGCCGGCGGCTGCTTGCTCTACTAATGTGCACTTCTCAGCTGTGGTACGCCCGTGCGTATATCCCTCAGACAGATACGACATGAAGCGACTAGGGCGATCCGTCCCGGCAAACCAGCGTTAACGGCCAACAGCACAAGGATTGCAAAAAGCCTGTTGTCCGACGCACAAAACACAAGTTGGTCACATCTACCTGGCTTCTTCTGAACCATGATCTTATGGAGCGGCAAGTGGCTTCCACGGCAGTTTACAACACGATGACCATGTGTCAGTGAGAACTATCTAATAACAGTTGCAGTGGTGTCTAGTGGTAGTGGGCAGTAAGCAGCTAGTGGTCTTGCCGGTTCGAATGCACCGCAAGGGCATCGTTTTACTTAACAAATTGGTTAATAAAGACTGAACAATCTATTAAAATACGCATATTGTAATTTGTTATGATATTAGGCACCACAAATGTCAAGCGGCTGTTACCAGCCAGCCTGTATGTGTCCACTCAGTTGTCTGGACAGCAGTGGAAGATGCATCATACCGCTACCGACAGCCGGGAACACACCATCCCCGGTTTGCTAGTTCTCATCACTTCGCAGTCATATTTCCAAAGAGATGATACAACTGCATAATACATATCAAACGTTCAGAGTTAACTGGCCCGTCACTGGTACAGCCATATTACCATACTACACCGCATATGTCAACATTTGCAAACTAAGTTAAAATTTGCAGAATCATGTGCTGTGTAGAAGTCATTACAACTACTAATGTGGGGCACCAGGAGCAAAATGTGAAGCACCAGGAGAGAAAAAAAGATTAGCGAGGTTATTGAATCCAAGCATCTGTTGTTTGGCTGCCGATGGCCCAAGCCAGGCGTGGCTTTCCTATCATCAACGGGCCAATTTATCATTACACTTCATTAGTTCACAACTGCATCACCATTGGCGTCATTAATGTTAAAGTGGAAACATAATTGAGCCAAATAAGAAAAACGTGCCAGCTGGACAGCCGGGACAAAAGCGCACAGGAACCAGGTCGGGCGACGGGCTGACATTGCCCTGAGGCTGCCGGAATCAGGGGCGTCATGTCCTCAGCCCGGCTCCCTGAACTGAAGCCCGATGGGCGGGGCCAGCTGCCATGCGGGCGCCTGATTGGCCACGAGGCCATGAGTCGCCGGATCGACGTCGCCCGCGGCGTATAACAGATGCGGGTCTGCCAACTGGTCCGTAAACGTGATACCCACTGGCGGCCAGTGGCGACGGTAATCTAGTTTGTAATGTGCGGCTACACCTGATTATTGATAACTAATCACCGTCGGAGATGCCCGGAGTCATTGTGGGCGTCTCAAGACACTATCGGTGCGCTCCAAAACGGTGCTTTCAGCAATGATGACCGCAATGTGAACGTGAGTACCGAGCAGTGCCTTTCGCCGACTACAAATTACACGCAATCCACCGGACTGTCAGAGAGTAGGAGCTGTTTGGATGCTGGATTCGGCAAACCCCAAGGCGACCACCGCATTTACATTCGCCGTGGTGCACCTGAATAAATTCGACCGACGTGCATAAAAGCTACCGAATGAAGACGGCAGCCATGAAGTGAGCTTGTCACGAATGGTGCCGGGTGCTTCCATTCCATAAGGTAGCGAGGTAGCCGCTGGATTGCTCCTCTGCTGCTGTGAAACTGTGAGAGCGATGGTTTCCCTGTCTGTCGGCACGGAGCACCGAGCCAATTGGCTAGTGGGCTTTATTAGGCCTGGTTAATTACCTGACATCAAAATCTTGAAATGACGCGTGTGTCGTGGCTTTGAGCCACATTTGGTGGCCGCACTACCGCCAAGTTAATGCGGCGTCTAGGTGTGGGAGGGCCGCACAAACATGAGCACGTACTGAGTTTTGTATTTACAATGCAACATGCTTACAGCACTGCTGTGTCCGAATGGAATGAGCCCTGAAGGTATCCGAAATAAAGTGACAGCTTACTGTAAGACTAGCGGAAAGACTGCTGCAAAATTTCTGAGCTCAGCGGAAGTGCTCAGTCATTGGCGACTTGCCAAATTCGCGACGGCGAATGAGACTCTCCGGTGTCAGGCAGACCCAGTATGCGGTTGCCTTTGCTCTGCGCGCGCGAGCACGCGGCATGCGGTTCCGTGAAGCGCGGGCAAGATTACTCCATCTTTGAGCGTAGAGGTCAGCTGCCAAGTGTTCATAAACGCAGGCTGCGAAACCGCCTGAGAAGCTAATCAGTTTTCCACTTTCACGTTTCTTCGTTCAAAGCGCGGCCTTGTACCACCAGCATTACGCGTTCCACCTGAGCTCTGGATGTCGTGGGAGTACATGCGCAGCTGCCACTGAGCTTGAAGTGCATCCTCTCCGTTTGGTTGAAATCGGGAGGACAGATCGCGTCGGTGTCAACACAGACCCAAAATACATCGCGAGATGAAAGAATGGACAGACGGATTTCTGCTAAGCATCATCTCACCACAAACGCTTCGACCCTGTGAAACCGCTGAGCGTTTTCCCAGCGTGTGTGTCCAGTTCAGGACACTGGATGCGTGCCCAGTCAAACATGAGACGCATCAGCAGTACTGGTGCATGCCTCACCCCCGTATAGCCCCAAAGCCCCGACGTGCTGACCCAAACCACGGCCACCACCGCGCCAGCTCCTCTCAGCCGTGGCCCGAGCTCCTGCCCTCCCTCGGGATGAAAGGGGGCACGCCCCACCCCCAGTCCCGCCGCTGGGGCGGCGTGAAGCCGGCGCAGGGGGGGGGGAGACGAGGCGCCCGCTCCAGGCCGTACCCATCACCCAGCTGTGTGCGGGGGCCGGGAGCTGGGGGCGGGGGAGGGGGAGCTTCCGCTGCGCCCGCCGCCGGCCGTCGATGGACGCGGGCGGCCGGGCGCCTGGGGTCGGCCTGGCAACAGAGGCCGTCGCCGCCGCGGCCGCGCGGCCGGTGCATAAATAAACAGCCACCGGGCAGGTGATCCTGGCCGGCCACGGCGACCCGCGGCCGCTGGGGCCAGCACGCTCGGACAACCACCAACAACCACCAACGGCTACAGGGGCAGCGGCACGCAGACCAGTACGGCGCGACAGTCGGCTGGCACTGGGGCTGGTACATTCGGACCGGCGACCCGTGGCCACTGGGGCAGCGGCACACAGACCAGTACGGCGCGACAGTCGGCTGGCACTGGGGCCGGCACATTCGGACCGGCGACCCGTGGCCACTTGAGCAGCGACACACAGACCGGTACGGCGCGACAGTCGGCTGGCACTGGGGCCGGCACATTCGGACCGGCGACCAACGGCCATCAAGGCCGGGGCTCTCGAGACTGGCAGAGCGTGCCGATCAACGAACGCTGACGCGGAGCCCCTGTGATGAACTGATCAGCACCCTTGGTGGCAGGGACGTGTGAGCCGGCGTGCCTCGAACAGCGATGCGTGGCGGATTGGCATTGAGGGTTGCTGATGAGCGCAGGCGCCAGATGAGAAAGGCCAAAAAACACATCCGGCGCAAATCCGTTGACGCTGTTGCGACAAGGAGGCGAGTCACGCTCTTCCAGAAAAAAACTGAACAAGGAAGAATCCGTATCACCATTTGTTGACAGCCAGGAAATGAAGGTAGAATGCATTTTTAGGCTCCTTAAAGAACCTTGCCGCCAAACTGTCCCTAATGCGCACAGCTGCACATTGCAAGTATAAACATTTAATTCCAAGAGCGCCGATGCTCACGACAAAGTTGCGATGACAGGGATCACAGGCCAGACAAAGACCAGCCTGATCGCAATCACGCCGCGCCCAATCTCAACACGCGCCCGCACAGCTACGCACCAATGCAGTGTCGACTGGCTGGCCGGCAGACGCCGCTCCCGTCGAGCCGCGAACAACACTCGAGCGTCACCGGAGGGGCGCGCGGGCGGCGCCGACGCCGCCGACTCACTGTTCACCGACGGGCGTGTCACCCGCCGCCGGTCGCGGGCAGAACTGCGCACGGGTCGCCAATTCACCAAAACCCGGGAGGAGCGCTTTCTCATGCAAATACGGCGAGCACCGCCCCTCCGACCGCCCGTCCCTAGAGCTCCGCACGGACTGGCGACCGAACCGTCGGCCGGGCGGCGCGGCGCAGAGCGGCGCCCGGCCGCAAACCCGCCCACGGCAGAGGTCTGAATGGACATGGGCGGGTAAGGGGAGGTGTGGCCACTGGCTGCGCGTCCCGGGCCCCCCGGCGAGGGGCGGAGTGCTCCCCGAGGCTGAGAACAGGATAGTGGAAAATTAGCGATTAATTTCGGTGAGAGTGAGCGCGTGGGTGGGAATGGGTCTTTGCAACACAACTGAATACGAATGGCGCGTAATGTGCCACAAGGGCAAATGATGGGATTGAAGATGTTGAAGGTAACTTGTGAGGTGTCCTGCCAATAGCGATAAGTGGTCCTTTGGCATCTGTTTTAGCTCAGCAAGAGGAGGTCAGATGTAATTAACACTCACTGATTCAAAGCCCGAAATGGAACACGGATAACGAATGGCAATCTGATCATCTGAGTCCTGACGTGCTTTATTAAGACCTTTGCGCACAGCAAGGTAGCACGTACCGCAATAAGACTAATTGCGGCTTAATTTAAGACATCGAAAATGGGGACTCTGTATCTCGTTTTGCACATCCAGGCATGGTCAGCCTATCCGCGGGCTTATATATGAAATGCTCACGTTATCTCTAGAAACCTCTCAGACGCTCTGACTCTGCTAATCTGACTTATCACCGATAATTGTCAGTGTGAGATTATGCACGCTGTAAAAATCAGCCCCTTAGCGCGACGCTACAATTCCAGATTAATTATGTGTGAAGAAAGATGATCATTGGGTCATGTTTTTGCGTCGTTCAAAAGCAACGATAACAACAGCAGCGTGTACATTTCAGGCTCGGTTTGTCCTCGGTGCAACGTGCCAATACATCACCATGCATGCCTGGATACATTCACGGCAAATATTTTAACTTGGTTTGATATTGTGAACAGAGATATCCTGACTCCCATACGCAACGAAATGCTGCCAAATATGATTTTACCAACGTATTTAAAGCTCTAGTCACTGAATGCTGGAAAGAAACGGCCAGCACGCGTGATCACGCATGATATCGACATTTGGTTGGTCATGTCAACCAATCTCTACAATTCCCGGTCGTTGATTGGTTCGATATGATGTCATAACCCAGCATGACGCAGCCGGGCCGAATATTTTCTTTTGCCTTGTTACAATGCTTCCAGCAATTTATTAGGAAGACAAATAGCATCACTATGTCGAGCGTGCGCTGCCGTTTTATCCCTTCGTGATGGTCACACAAGTTGAAACATTTCCAGCAATATAATTCAGTCCGACCTATCAAACATTCAGCATAAATTACTTGAGAAAATACGTGGAGAAACCGGACTGCGCTTGTGATGGACGGCCGACCGCAAGTGACGAATGTCTGCGCGCCACCCTACCTGGCAGGAGGCCGTTTAGTGACGCGTTCTCCCAGATCGCATGGCTCCATACACAATGGCCGGCGTGCCGCCTGGGCATCCATGCAAACGCCCATCGACCTCGATAATGTGTCGGACCAAAACAGGCGCCGCTCGTGCACGATGCCCAGCGCACACCGCGGGCATCAGGCGATCTGGAGACACGTGATCGCCGTTCTAGTGACCGACGTCTAGCCAAACCCCGGCATCCCTCCAGCGCTGCGGCGGCCGGAGGGGCCAGACACGACAGAGTGTTCGAGACAAGTCTCGAGAGAGGACAGAACAGGCTCAGAGAGGAAGGGCAGGTCTAGAGAAGGAGGAACAGGCCCAGAGGGGGAGGGGCAGGTCCACGGTGGGCAGGACAGGCCCAAGGGGCGGACAGTTCTAAAGAGGACGCGGCGGGTCACAAGAGAGGGCGGGACGAAAGACCGTCCCAGGCCGCTGCGCCTCGCCCGGACGAGGACGAGCATCACCACGGACGAGGACGAGCCGCTGGCGTGACGAGCCAAGGAAAAACGGCGCGGAAAACGAGCCGGGCGTGCCAGCGCCCAGACAATGCCCAGCTCCACACCCAGTCACCGGCGCCCCCGCCCTTAGTTTTCCTGATAACAGGCCTGCGGTAAGAATCGAATTTTTAGATGCCAGCGTTATACCTTATGGAACAGACTAGGCTTATCGAGTCAAATACAAAACTCATAACGGATACGAATCTGGCCCGGTACCCGAATTGTGCCCGGTTGCGAGCACTTTTTACACATGAGGGCCGGATCTGATACCGTCCTCGGTATGTCAGGAACAGTGATGCGGGCTATGGGGCCAGTCCATTGGTCAAACAGACACAGTAACTGTGATGAGCTGGCTGACAGACCGCCATTTCTTTTGGAAGGATGGATGTGACGGACTCACTGATGAGCGTGCGACCCAGCTGCGTGCAATGGAACTTCCACGCGTAGCTCGCATGTTGCCATTGGGCCGCACATGCACAATTACACAAACACAAACAGGATAGGGGAGTTTCATGACTGTAATTTTCCCTTTCCCAGCGTGCATACCAGACAGGATGAGGTCTTCTGAAACCAACAACCCGCCCCCGCTCTCCGTTCCAAGCCTCGACAAAGCTTTTCCTGCTGATGTTGGTTTCGAGTCCACGAGTTAAGCGACGCCCTCTTTTGCGCGTCGAGGTGCATAGAGCAGCCTTATGACGCGGCATACAGACGAAGGGTGATTGCAGGACGGCCGTGGTTCCAGGGCTTCACCAGGAAATTGATGGCGTAGAGAGCACCATGGTAGGTGGCAGCACTTGCAGGAAGGCTCTGCCAACAAACGCGGCGATGGGAGGCCCAGCAACACTTCAAAAACGGACGCGTCAGTAATGCACACACGTAGGACGGGGGTCATTTGAGAGCCGCTTCATACTCTTGCTTTACCGTTCGGTCTTCGTTAACGTTATTCAGCCGCCGGATGGCATACTGGGTGAACCGGGTGATTGGGCATCATTACGCAACAACTGACGGACATCGAACAGCCCGAGTTTCAGTCTCTTGTCCTGGGTCCTCGCTTCATCGGACATGCGCATGGCACTCCGTCTTATCGGAAGTGTGCCGTAACCAAAAGTTAAGAGGTGACGCTACGGCCACCCTTCCTCATGTCGGGGGTCCCGCCTGAACCCCTCACCCCTCGTACCATCGAAGTGCGGGTAAGACTCGTCGGCGGTGGTGCCCTGAACTGGCTGCGGAGCCGCACAGTTTCTTAGCTCTCTCCTTAACCTCACAGCTTCGCAATGGTCAGTCGTGAATGGAAGAGTTCTGGCCTCGCCAAGCCAAAGGCGTGCCGATCCGTTTCTTGTCCCCGAAAAAGAAAATGGTGACCATGATTTGAAATGTATCACCATAAATAGCATTAATTACATACTGCCCATATATCAGATGCATACCCACCGCATGTTGCCCAGATGTTACGCTAGTTATCGTGATTAGTATCTTACCACCAGGGGGTTACTTAATAAAAAAGTCTAGTCTATCATCGATTTACGGAATCACTGACGAAATTACGCATAAAAGCATCTCACCATGGAATGGACACCAATGACATCACAGTAGAAAACACATTGTCCCTGAAAATGTGCCTTTCCCGGAAGTTCAGGACCGTGTCAGAAACAGCAAGAGAGAAAAAAACACACTCGGCTAACCTAGGGACCTACTCTGAATGTACTCCGAGTCGATCAGTGGACCCTTTGGGGTCTACTGGCGCTGATAAACACCGCATCACCTCCATTTCGTAAAACAAAAAACCGACACCTGAGAATGAAGCCCGTCAAGGTCTATGAAAATATATACCGGGTCTGGGCGGCGGCATATTTACCTGATGCTCAGGATAACCTGATCGCAGATAGCGATCGACACCGACGTGGTGATTAATGAGATGTATGCCAGCAATCGTGTGCTGTCCTTGGGAATACCCATTAACATGGGTCTAAATCAGTTCCGCAGCGGGCCACCGTTCCAGATGTGTCCAAACAGACCACCGAGGGAGGTGGTCCGGGCTTGAGGACAGGCGCGGCCGCACCCAGCACCCACCGGGTGCTGAGTCCCCACAGCACCCGGCACCCGCAGCGCATCGAGTCGACGCAACACTAGCGCCCACGGCGGCCAAGACCGCGCGGCGTCCAGCACCGCTGGGACCCCGGCCCAGCTGCTTCCGCACCCATGTGCTGGTGCTATGGACAGCTGTGGGCAGGTGCTGCACCCCTCAAGCCCGACCTGCCCAGGCAGGCGATGTTGACATGAGCACCGCAG
>NW_023596136.1:14991566-15022559 GCF_011947565.3 Pollicipes pollicipes | reverse complement strand
CGCAGCGCCGTCGACGCCTCCGACCCCATTCCGCCGGCTGAAGGCTCGTGCGACGCCCCTCCCACCCCCTCCCCGGCCCGTGAGTCTAAGGCGGCCGGTGGTGGGGGTGGGGGGGAGGGGGGAGCCGGCAAGCTGCTCGCCAACTGAGGACGGACGGCCGCGGCCGTGACCGGAACGCCCAAAAATCTACCACCTTGGGCCGACGAGCATTGATTATTGTTTGCCGCCTTGCACGCGGCGGCGCTCGACCGTGCGCGTTTCCAGCCCATGACTGGAAATAAACAAATTACGACGGCCGGCGGCCGAGTCGGCTTTCAGCCGAACAAAACCCGCCGACGTAACGCATGGTCACAGCCGGCGCCGCCGACCGCGAATAGGTTAAAGACTTTACCGCTTGGCGGTGCGTGACCGGGTAATGGGGCTGGACGCGGCGCCGGCAGCCGGTCCTGGACACGCGGCGCTGCAGGCGTGGTGGACGGGCCGAGGGACCGCCGACAGGCAGCAGCGGAGGCTGGACGAGGGACGCGGGAAAAAGGGTGCTCTAGACGCCATGACGGGTAATGGGGCAGTGTCGGTATTGCTGCGCGTGCAGTTTGAGGCGAGACAGGGCCAGCTGGCGGCTCGATCAGCTGGCCGTTTCTGGCCACGCGCAACAAAGGGTATCCGGCGCAGAGCGATATGGACCCCGAAATACTGGCTTGGCACCGCCGGAATCGGTGTGCTGCAGTGCGTAGGTGTTGCTTCACCAGAAACTTGTAACGTCCATGCGGTTCCAAGACCATAGCAGATCACTGTGGTCGTCTGACAGCTATTCTTGAGCGGTAGCAGGAGACGGATTGGGAAGCTTAGTCACGCTCGACTACGGTCAGCACAACGACGAGTCGGCTACACTCGGAGCTGGGTGAATTAGTGAACGAACCAATTCAGTCCCAAGCGCCTGGCGGGATGTACAAACTAACACGATTTGACGATGGATGGGTCGCTCGGCTCAGTGGGTGTGTGGACGAACAAGATGCGCCGATGAATATCAGATGCGGCGGCGTTTGAGCGGGCCGCGTAACGCAGAGCCCTCTCCAAAGCCTCCTCCGAACGGGTTTCAGCTCCGGGTTCGTGACACTGGGGGTTCCCAGCCACTGTCACGCGAAGGGGGTGGGCGCTGCAGGTGCAGACGAGAGCGTCACCTCCTGTCTGGCGTCGCTCAGACAACCCCGCCGGCCTGCTGTGCTGGAGCTCATCTTCCGAGCGACTCGCGGAAAATCCGCGCCGTCAGGTCGTCACGTCCGGACACAAACTCCGCGCCGATGCCCTGCACTAAGCGACCCCCTCCCCCCCCCCGCCCCACGTCAGCGGGACACCGCCTCGCCCAGCTCAGTGGCGCTCCGCTACGCGTTAGACGGGACCGGTTCGGCCGAGTCTTTGTCATCCGGCGCTGCGAACACGCCTAAGCCGACGGTGCTCGCTGTGCGCCTGATTTTTGGGCCGTCTGCCGGCTGGATGACGGCACGTCATGACGAGGGCATTAGCGACGTCTCCGGAGGAATCCGGGCCAGCCAGACCGCGGTCACAGCGCCGCGGCTGCACACCTGCTGCAGCGGCCGCCCCGCCCGCTCCGGCGCGGCCGCCAGAGACGGACGGGCTGCGGGAGACGCCGGCGGAGAGGCGACGGCGGCTCCGGCCCGACTGGGTCGGCCACGCCCCCTAATGATGGGTCGCAACTCACGGGAGGCCGGCCGACCGAGAGGTCGTGGCCTCGATCGGGGTGGCGAGACGGCCCGCCGAGACGGCCCGCCAAGGCGTCTGCTAACGCAAAATACTCAGCCAGAGCGCTGTCAACGGGTCACTCCCATTGCGTAACGCTTTCAACAACACAAATCACTGTACGCCGAGGCGATCGCTTGTCACATTGGACCCTGGCCAAGTGGGCCATTATCCGATCATTTCAGCATGGCAAGGATGCGTCCGACAGAGCCCTATTTACCGCCGTGGCCGGACAGCCAGCGTCTGGATCAGGCACTGTCTGGCAGTGGCTCCCCAGCCACCACCTGCGCGGGAGAATCTCCGCGACCGCGGTCTGCGGCCGCAGAGGTGGGCGGCGCCTGGTCCTGCAGCGGCCGGCTGATGTCGTCACGAGCGGCCCGCTCGGCGCCAGGTGGGCCAGGCCCCCTATCGTCGTCACATCTGCCGGCCATCGTCCGCTGATTCTCCGGCTCCCGGGGCGGCCCCCTCCTCCCCTCCCCGGCGGCACACGCTCTGCCGTCTGTCTGCCCTGCGCCGCTGGCGATGTCGGAAGAGCAAGACTGGGCGGGCGCGGGTCGGGCTCCTTTGTGCATCTGGCGTTTACGCTGCAGCTCTAATCATAACATTTTAACCGCAATGTGATTTTAGTTATATAAGCTGGCACGAATCCGTCATGTGCGACAGGTTTGTGTCGGTTAGTTTCCAGCTTTAACCATAGCATTCTGACTGCATTGTACTTTTGGACATATAAGCTTGGCTCGGATCAGGTGGCGAATTCGTGCGGAGCATTACACGTTGAAATCCCCATCCCGACTAAAAGCGTTACTGCAACGAAGCGCATAAGTCACCAACCACTCCTCATACGTATGACCGCAACAAATGACTCGGTAAAAGTTTCATGCCACAGCAGCCTTGCACCCACAAACACGACCGCACTGGAGAGGTCGCAAAGACCGCGACCACCACTTAAAAAATCATAAACGTCATCCAGAAGTTCTAAAATTATTAAGACCATAGTTAAGGTAGTTGTGTATGACTATTAATTGTGGCTGTGTTACATGGATGCATTGTGGTGGAATGGTTATACCGTCGAGGAGTATCAATTACTGCGGAGAAAACCGTTATGCGATTAATAAATTAAATCGGGAGGTCCATTGGAACATTGGATAATTGTGAGTTATCGATATTGCAACACCTCTCCATTGCCATCAACCCATCTGCCGCACCCTGCGTCGACTGGAGCCATGCATAACTTTGCCCTCCCGCTGGACTTCAGACGAGGTGGGTCTGACCACACCCATGTGTCCGGAGGGGCTGTGTGAGGCCGCCGCCCCGCTGGCCAGGGACGGGGTCCCTCCTGCCCTGCCCCACCCCTGACCGCTGGGCCCTCGCAGCCCTGCGCCTGACCGTCCACCCCTGCCGACGACTAACGCAATTAATCGAAGCAAGCCGCGTCGCCCGCGAATCCGGACACTGGCGACATGGCGACACTGGCGCGGCCCGCGGTAACCGTAATTGTCTGCGGGACAAGCCGCAATTACCGGCACAGTGAGGCGCGCCCGGAGCGGCGGGCGAGCCCGGGCGCCGCCGCCGCCGCCGCAGCGACACTCCCGCCCGTCGACAGCAGTGGTGCACCGGCGACGATAGCGGCGCAGGTGGGGAGGCCCCAGGGCGATCCGCTGCTCTCGCACCCCTCAGGGAATACTCGAAACATGGATCGGACGTCAGTATATGCGCAGGAGAAAATGAAGCTTGAGTCATACCAAAATGAACGTGCGCAAAGCCAGGCTGTTTAAATGTTTAGCTCAAACATAGCGACTGGATGGAAGTTGTGACAGCGGCTGATGGCTAAATGCAGTGTCCCCCGCCGTTCCGCGGGTAGGCCAGGACCACCTCCAGACAGCTGGACAAGCGCGGACCGGGTAGCAGCGTGTTCCTGATACCCCGACTGCCGGCGCTGCGCTCCTATCGCAACGATCGCTCAAATTGTGATTAATCGGTATGCCCGTGCGGCACGAAAGGCCCATCGTATTCCGATTCCATGGGTCCACAAACCACGCGGCCGCACAGCCCACCAATGCCACGCATGCGCGGCGGCGAAATCGCTAGAGCTCCGTCACGTCAAAACGGCGACAGTCCGACGGATGGAGCCGCACACGCCGCGGCATCTGACCCGAGAGACGCCACCCAGCTCGCCGAGGCACGAGTCGACCGGCGCTGGCACGACAACACCCGGTCAGCCGACATGCCTGCACACTGTGTGCGGACAGCGAAGACGCATTATCGCCGCCACTCCCGCCGGGCAAGAAGTGGGCCGTACGGACCATTCCCCGTGCTCAAACTGGGCACGCCTCGCCTAATCGACATGCCCACTCAGTTTATGCGGCTACTTGACATTCCCATTGTGCAGCTCGAGGCGCTTCTTGTTTGTGTTTTTGGGGTCCGGCCTTTAGTAGGACTTGCCGGCGGCTTATAGGGTGGTCCGCGGTGAACGCGTCAGCTGCGCTACATAAGGGATCAGGACCTTTGTTAAACGGTCGTGTTAACCGATACTTTCATCTCATGGTGCAGGCATGATTGGCATGTGCGAAAAGCAGGCTTCGGCGCGGAAGACTCGAATCTTAAGTCACTTCAATCTAAACCACGTGCCACCTCGGAAGGCCGGTCTTCCCGTCTTTGTGCAGATCCGTCTGATGCCCGGGCCAGCCTGAGAGGCCGCCGGACCGGGCGTAGCCACCACGACCGTTACCGAATACCAGTTTTGATGCAGATTCGGCCGAGATGCAACCATAACGGGCGGCGGCGTCCGGACAATGAGTGCCCAGCGCCCCTGGACGACCCGTGCCGAGGGCGGGGTGTCACGCTCGCCCGGCCGCGGCGGGCGTGTTCCCTGCACGGCCGCCGACCACGCCGGGGAAGACGTACCGGGCCGCGGCGGCCGCGCCGCGCCGATAACATTGTCAACAGGCGATCTGTCGCGGCCAGGCCGCATTGTGTCCCGCCGCCGTGACAGGTGCGGACACTTTTGACCCCCGGTCGGCCGGCGACCCCGCGGCACGTGACGGCCGCGCGCCGGTCGGCGGCGCGTGCTGTTTCGCCACCGTGCTGCAGCGGGCTCGCCGCACCGCCACTGGGCGGTCCGGCACCGCGGCGCCGCCCGCGTCCCACCGACCCGGCCGGAGGGTGCGACCTCTGCCGATGGCCTGTCCGGAGGGCGTGACCCCTGCGGCGGCGGGTGAGCGTCGCCAGCGCAGGCACGCCCGCCGGCGGCCAAACACGACGGCGCTGCGCTTCTGACTAAGCGCGGACACGGGGGCGGGTTGGTACGGCGGCAACGGCCCGCGCCGGGAAGGTCGTGAGTCAGCCGGTACGGGATCTGGCGCCGGGCCTTGCCCAACGCTGTCACATGGCTCAACACACGGCGACCGGTGGGTGCCTTACGGCGCGCGTAGGAGCAGCATGACGGCCGTCGCGTTTCGTCGGGGTGGATATGAACACTGCAGTCCAACCGTATTTGGGCTATCCGACGCACGGTCCGCTGCGGGGGCAGGAGGGAGCGAGAGGGGAGCGGTGCTGGATCGCGCCGGCGGGGCAGGACGGCGGGGAGCGGGCGTCAGAAGCAGGTGTCCCCCCCCCCCCCTCCGTTGGAGGACGGGTCTGCAGGCGGCCTGAGGGACGCGCCGCGCGCGGCCGGCCGGCCGGCGCCGTACTGTAAATATCTGCACAGTCGGAGCGCACGCTCGTTCCCGCGGCCCGACCGCACGACGCGACCGCATCTATCGCGTGACGTCACCGATAGCTGCCGCACATCAACGAGGCAGGCGGGCACGGACAGGGACGCGACGACAGCGGACGGCCGCGGCGGGCGCGGCACCTACCTGTGCGGAGCAGCAGCGGCGGCGGCGGCGGTGCGGGGCTCCTGGGTGCACGTCTCACATTGCGGGCGGGCCCGTCCGAGTGTGGCGGCCGCCGCCCGGACCGGCGCCCATCCCGCCCGGCCGGCCCGTCCCGATAGTGGACGCGCAGTACCGCTGGCGCCCGCCGCGCGTGCGGCCGGGCGCCGTCCGCCGCCGCTTGGCTGCGAAGGGGCGGGGTCGTCCTAGACGGAAGTCAACAGGACTGATTTCGTGGAGGACATGGGTGAACGAGCGGGATGTTCGCTCACGTCGCCCGCGCAGCAGCCATCACTGTAGCACAATTGGCAGGGAGTCGCGAGCACGGCCACTGGGAACGGCAGGGGGCAGGGAGTCGCGAGCACAGCCACTGGGAACGGCAGGGGCTCACGGCCTGAAGCGCTGGATTATTTGGTACTTCAAAGCCGGTCGATTGTCAGCTCGGAAGGAGTCGGGCTGGCGTGGGCAGCCGCGGCGTGGCGTAGCCTGACATGGTAGATCATCTGGCAATGTATGGCAAGGGACCGAGAAGCACTCGGTCCGTTTAAGTGGGACGGCTCTGCTGATGTGGCAGGGCCAGCCTCTTCACTACCAGCTCACGAAAGACGCTGATGTAAAACATTCACGGGTGTTTGAAAACCATGCAGTCAAACTCTGTAAAACCAGGCTTATGTTTGGAACTCTGCCATAGATGCAGTGGTTGACGAACTGGAGAGGCTGAAATCATCCCAATTCTAGCCAAGAAAATGGTGGCAACGACGCTACTCTAGCAAAAGAAACATGAATAAACATGAGCAATTGAACTCAAACTATCAAAAACTCAAACTATCAAACCTTCATGTACGCAGCCGCAGTTCTTGGACGTAATGGTTCATCTCTATGTGGAGAAGCAGGGTCCCGTCCTTATAAGGACTCAATGCTTTCTACAAACTGATCACCAAACGTGTTCGCGTTGCTGAACGCTGCGTTGCGCGAAAACGTTTTAATTCTGCTTTATTAGAAGAAAGGGTAGTTGTTGTTGCCAGTCTTTCAAAGATCGACAAAAATTCCCTCTCTATGCTGTCTACACACTTTGATTTGAAACTTCCTTTTTTCGAAGTGTCTGTTAACTTATCTGCTTCAGCATGCCAAAGTCATATATACAAATCCTTGCCAAACGGCTAAATCCTATTGGAGCTATCAAGGCACGGCACTCGGGTCGCTAACACATGCCATTTTTGATGATGGTATCCGTCTGATTCATCTGCACATGAAGGATGATGTTCTAATTATCCAGCACGCAAACGACGCCCTGGCACTGGAAACGGACAAAAAGTTATGGACTCGCGCAGCTTGCCACCGCTGTGGAGTGTCTCTTTTAGCGTCATCCAGTTTCTTGCGTGTTATCCAGTCTAAGTGTTATCCAGTTTCTTGGGTGTCATCCAGTCTCTTTTAGCGTTATCCAGTCTCTTTTAGCGTTATCCAGTCTCTTTTAGCGTTATCCAGTTTATGAGTGTTGTCCAGTCTCTTTTAGCGTTATCCAGTTTCTGAGTGCTATCAAGTCTTTTTAAGACTTATTCAGTTTCTGAGTGTTATCCAATCTCTTTTAGTGTTATCCAGTTTCTGAGTGATATCCAGTCTCTTTGAGTGTGATCCAGCCTCTTTCAGCATCGTTCAGTTGGTTTAGCCCCAAACTGATGGACTAGGCGGCGGATAAAGCCAGACCTAACTGTACTTGGAACACGAAGGATGCTGCAAATTATATCCGGTGTTGTTGGAATGGACATGACAGAGGCAGACGGCGCTAGGAATGTCGGCATTTTACCACGCAAACATCTTGCATTTGAACCAAACGGAGGTGAGCTGGTAAGACGGTGTAATTATCTGTCAAGCAAATTTTATTGAAGGACAGTGCCGGGAAACAAAGGAAAATCCCCTGTCATCGGCGGTCTCGATCTTTCCATTGAGCGGCTATGTACTACCACTTGCCGAAGTAACTCTGACTAATCAATGCACCGCGTTCATTGGCCATAAAGGCCTGCCATATGATTCTATCCGGTGGACAAAAAGCATCCACATCCGCAATATGTACTCACATTTAAACTGACCCTGGGCACATAACCTCACCTACTGTGACTGTGTATGCCTGCTGCAGAGCACCAGTCATGGATCCGCCGGTGATGGCTGCGCGACACAATCCTCAAAAGAGAGGCGCCTGCCACCGGCGCACGCGAGCCGGCGAACGGGATCTCGGAACATTGAACACTGCCACACATTGAGACGGAAGCTGGCTGGCGGCAAATCGTTTGTGGAGCCGCTTGAGCTTGCCGTGACTTGCTGCCAACATCCGTGCAGGACGTCGCCGTCTGGTAAGGAAGCATCTGGGTGCGCTTGAGAGGCAAGAGCGATGCCGAGTGATAGTGCTGAGACGTACCCAGCGTTCTGAATTTCTGATGTTCTACGTGCGCGTGCGTCCGATTTTGTGCTGAGCAGTCAAGGCACTTGATTGACTGCTGAGCAGTCAAGGCATTTGACGCCAGCGGACGACAAACAAATTCCCGTTCTCGTGGATTTCACTTGAAATAGAGTCTAGACATGAATCTGAATGTGGCCGTTAACGTCGCTAGTTTAGGTACGCTTTGTTTTGGGTATTTTTCCTGTAGGCGGTTATCAGCATTGAAGCAGACAAGAAATGCTCTGCTGGCCGGTGGATGCTATGCACAGGGCCGCATTTGGCCGAGCGCTAGAACGTCATTGGATAGAAGGTGACGTCATTTGGCCGAGCGCTAGAACGTGATTGGATGGAGGGTGGTTTGATATTTAAATAGTTACCACATCTACTGGGATCAAGCTGAACCAAATTTCTATTGAAAGGGATATCAAGAAGAAACTGGCTACGAGTGTTGGCGAAGAACTGAGATCACTGACATTCGGAGAGGGCGCCAATAACTATCAATATAGTGTAGATAGCAAAATAACAGTCATTGCTTGCAGTTGATCGACAAAGCGGGGATCACAGGCCTCCAAATTTTTAAAAATGACGAGATAGTGGCTTGTTGCTCTTAAGCATTAAATAAGCACTAAATTATTTTTTTGCATATATATATATATATATATATATATATATATATATATATATATATATATATATATATATGTGTGTGTGTGTGTGTGTGTGTGTGTGTGTGTGTGTATATGAGCATATCACTGAAGCTATACGAACGAGATTACGAGCTTGTTATTGGCAAAGGGCTGCCATAAAACTATAAGCATCGTACAAACCTGATGAGGGAATCATCAACAACACAAAATTTGCCATCATCTGATAAACATGTTAAAGCTTAAACTATGATTCTCTTAACTGGTGTAAGGTTCAGTTCCCACGATGTCAGTCAGACGCAAACTCCATATTTTTACAAAACACATTACTCCGAGCGTGAGTCTTATCGTGTGTCGTGCCTGAATGGTGCCTATTCTTATGGCTGAATGTGTCCAAAGAAGTGTAAAACTAAGCTATGGAATGAAATATTTATGAAGCCATTTAAAGCATACGCAACAAAAAGCGTATTATTCACTCAAACAAGAAATAGGCTTCAGGCTTTTGGGACAACATTCTAGCCGTTCTTGTGACAGCATACAATGGACGTTGAATCGAATAATCGGTGATATCAGTTCTGCTAATTATCCGTTAAGTGTTGGAAACAAATGTCATCAGTCGTGTTGCATTTCTTTTCGCAAACCCATTCTCTTGCGTTAAGCTGCTGTTTCACAGTCCGAAATGTGCTTTGAACGTCCTGCATTGTTGAAACTTCCACCCTCCCATGAAACCAATGAATATCTGTATTGTCTATCATGGTGTTTATGCAGACATGCGGATAATATGATCTATGCTCACCTTCATTCGTTTGATTATATGCATTTTGAAGACTTCTCTTATGGCGATAGACCTATTTCATCACGTTCAATTACGCTCTAAATAACACAGGCACAATAGCTTACTATTGAATTCCTTGACATCTCAAACCCACCACATCTTTACAAATGGCTAAGATGTCAATAGAATGAGCTGGTACCTTGAAACGATCGGTATTATTTATGTTTGTCGTATATGATGAAACATAGGAGGTTGCTGCCTCAAACAAGCTGATCCCTAGCTAAAGGAAGCCTTACATTCCTGACAATCAGGTTTGGCTTAGATCACCAGATGGCTTATTACAACTATATATGAAGGTATTGCTGGATTTCGAATAAGGCCAAGGTCAAACAGTATTTACATGTGACCATGTGATTAACAGTTATTGAACAAACACACAGATTGCGCATCGCGCAACAGTATTGTAGAAAATTAACATTAATACGAAAGCAAAGAAGGTACGGGATATAATTAATGAATCATAAGGAGTGACTCCATATTATTTTTGTTTTGAGCAACACCCAAAATCAGCTCTATCGCCCAATCATTCCAAGTGATTGCGTGACAAAAAGACATGGAGCGCACTAAGCGACTTCAATGACAGGCAGTATGAACTTTCCCCGTACCAATCTCAGTGCCAAGTTTCCTGGGGTACAGCACTGTCGCTCGTAGAATAAATGGATCTAGCTTATTGCTATCGTTTCGATGACACTAATTTCTTTTTCAACAAATGCCTTGTGTCTTCATTACGTAGAAATCCAGTGGGATAGTGGGACGACCTGAAATCGGTGTCTTAACACCACGTCTAGCGACCATCACAAGCTTGACACACACACTCGCATTCTTCGGGTGTCCATCACCGCAGCCATCACCCATGTGCCTAATTTGACAGACATTCACTGGATACCTCCCTGGCCACTTTCCCGGGTAAATAAATTAACGCTGCCGGTTAAGAAACAGCCGTGGTTCATGCGGCTCGTCGGGCGGCTCCACACGCTAATGGGAGCTGATTGGATCGCGACATTCCGCGGAGCCAGCGAGTCGGTAAGGCGCCGGGCGGGGCACGCGGCGACGCAATTAAAGTGCGCTCCCTAATGCCCGGCGAAAACACAAGGGGACCCAATTAGAGCAGGCGTGGGGTGCGGCAGCACGTCCAGACGGGGTCATCAGCTGACTGTCCGATAGATTTAGTGCCGGCCGAGATATCGGTCAGCCCGCTCAGATATCGGTCGAGTTAGGCGTGGGCGTGCCTGGCGGTATCAGAAGCGGGTCTGCGCGGAAGATAGCCAGCCTCACGCACGCTTATCTCTCCGATTAAGAAAGTGTGGGGGGGGGGTATTTTCATAAATTGTGAATGGAGCGTTATGCTCTATGCGGATTTAATTTATCACTCTTTTTTGTCTAACAGCTTGCGTGAGGTAAACACGCGCGGCTGAAATCATGGCTTTGGTAGCTCCTGGTCCTCTATATATTGCTGGGGAAGCTATCGAGATATCCTCAAAAGTTTTGGCAACTGAATGCGCGACTTTCTCTTGAAAACGGACAGTTTTTTGGTTTTCCGATAGCGTCAATCGGTGCCGTACTGTTACCTGCGGCACCCGAGCGAAGCGCGCGCCCGATGTCGGCACTCGGCCGGTTTGCGGACACGTTACGGCAAGGACGTGACTTAAACACTTTGAAAACCGGCAGCATGCCAGTGCCAACCGAAACTTACCGGCTCGGAACCGGTATGCTCTTGCATATCCAGGCTGGTGAAATCACTAATCTCTTTTGTAACGGGCACAATTTGCATCTGTGGAAGATGTAAAAGATAGACAAAAAACCGGAACTGATGCTCAACGGTACAGTTTCATGTGTCACACACGTACATATGGATAAGATCGGTTTTTGCTTTAAATGATAGGTCCTTTTTCGCGGAACCGAATGTCATAAATAACCTGATTGGTTGGATGCTCAAGGCTTCCACTTTATTCCCGCTCAAGCGACCGTTTTCACATACCTCTAGGCTTACGTGTACCAAGATGTATAAAGAGCTGTGCATGCAGCTGTACCACTGTATACGTACACACACACACACACACACACACACACACACACACACACACACACACACACACACACACACACACATACACACACACACACACACACACACACACACACACACACACACACACACACACACACACACACACACACACACACACACACACACACACACACACACACACACACACACACACACACACACACACACACACACACACACACACACACACACACACACACACACACACACACACACACACACACACACACACACACACACACACACACACACACACACACACATACACATATATATGTATATGTATGTATATATATATATATATATATATATATATATATATATATATATATATATACATACATATATATGTGTATGTGTGTGTGTGTGTGTGTGTGTGTGTGTGTGTGTGTGTGTGTGTGTGTGTGTGTGTGTGTGTGTGTGTACGTATACAGTGGTACAGCTGCATGCACAGCTCTTTATACATCTTGGTACACGTAAGCCTAGAGGTATGTGAAAACGGTCGCTTGAGCGGGAATAAAGTGGAAGCCTTGAGCATCCAACCAATCAGGTTATTTATGACATTCGGTTCCGCGAAAAAGGACCTATCATTTAAAGCAAAAACCGATCTTTCAACAAAGAGTTCCAGAACGCATCTCTTACCGTCCAAAAAAAATGAAGGGTGAGAGAACGTCCCAGTGAGAAATAAATGCCATAGCCGGGGTATCCACGGGCATCTGAACATTTGACAACTACCACGAAGTGGGTGCGGTAGTTCAGAGTCTTGGGCGTGGCTCGGATACAAATGCTCTCAGATGAAAAAGGGACTCACTTATAGCTACAATGGTATGTTTCAGCTTCAAGTTCAACGAGACATATACGGGTGTCAATGCTTCATCTCGACAAAGTTAGATTGATCCGCTCACGTCCACATTGATGCCATGAGCCAGCCATTCAGGAAGTTGGATTGTTCCGCTCACGTCCACATTGATGCCATGAGCCAGCCATTCACGAAGTTGGATTGATCCGCTCACGTCCACATTGATGCCATGAACCAGCCATTCAGGTTGACCCGATGCCATGATGTTAATCATCGTCATGTCCCACATACTCTGAACAAACGCATGACATGTAATGCTTAGAATTCAGGACAAATCACTTTCAGATAGCTCATATTTCAGAATGGACACACGTTTTGTGTAATGGCCGTGATAAAACCCGTTAAATGGAGCGAGAAATAAGTCTGCATCGTTGTCCATCATGGATATTTAGAAGCAACTACAAAGGTGTTTTAATGGTGCGACCGACATACGTGCCGACGATTTTCAAATGCATCCGGCATGCAAAGTGACGTTTGAACAACACGCTTGAAAATGGTCAGACCATCTAAACAGAAGCGAACAAAAACTTGTCAGCAGCAGGAAGTGAGCCAAATGAATAATGTTTTAGTAGTGTAGCCTAACGGACAGTGCCTTCCTGAGCCTTGTAGCATCATCGGCGCGCTGGAAATCTCGTCAGCCGCCTCCCTGCAGCTGGCTCTCACATGCCAGCAATGAACGGACAGGGAATGAGGATATGATCACCAGCTTGTGTTGGCGCAAGCGCGTTGCCAGTCGCGACGTGCTGTCTGGAGCGGTGGACGGTGAACGGTCTGCCCGCCTTCGTCTGCCACAGCGCCAGCCCCAGGAGCCGTGTATTCACGTTTTACTGACTAAGGGTCCTTTACGTGACGACTGCTGGCTTAGGACTCTTTAGACACGGAGGCCATTCTGTGATATATACAGACCACAGACGCTATATGCAGCACATTTTGTTCTCGACGCACGCGTACATCTAGGGTTGTAGATGTTCAAGTAATGACACTTTTATGGTGCGATGCAGTTATCACTTTACTGTTCTCCTAAAATGTTGGTGCGAAATAATATCATGCTTTTTCACAAAAGTGGTGAGCTAGTGCACACACAACGGTCACGAAGGACCTCGATCACAATGTCACTTGTCATGCAAATAAAGAGAAAAAGTTGGATGTGTCTTTTGGGAATCTCTATATGCATCGCTGGGGTTAAAAACTAACACGAATGCGTTATTAATGCGTTCGCTGTTAATAACGGATGCGTTATTAACAGCGAATGACATGTGTTTTTGTCAAGATTGCACATAATTTGTGAGCGGCTGAAAATCACATAGGATATAAATAAATAAAAGGATATAGATCATCCAGACAGCTCCGTTCCTTAAAAACTGTCTGGTAGAAAAATTATCTTCTGTGCGTTTACCAGATCCCAGATCAACAATAAATCTCCCAACTTATGTTATCGTATTACTTAATTCATGCTTAAGAACACAAGCTCTGCTCATGATCACAAAACCATGAAACCCCCTCCTCTGATATGCGAAACACTGCTATGATGGGTCGTGTCCCATATTTCGCGGCTGTTTGTCCTTGACGCGCCGTTACTGTACCGTTGTTGATAGAGTACCATTAGCCTTGTGAAATCGTGATTATTTTATTGAAACATCACATAGCACGATTATGCTGTTTTCTGATCATTGTTGGTGTTTTAGGTTCTTAGCAGTTGCTTCACGGTAGACAGTTTTATTCGGGAATGGCGTCGGAATTTTTATTGGCACCGATACTCGAAATTACTGTTTGTTACATCTATGTCATGCCGTAAAATTTAGACTGCCATTACAACCAGGTATTGTAAAATGCCTGGACAATTCGAATGATTCCTGGGATACGATACAAATACGATACGTAATAATATGGTGTCTAATAACACCACATTCACTAAATATCCGTAATTTTTTTAGGTGAGCTCTGGTTTCACGGTGTCGCGCTTTGAGTGAGCGCCAAATAGCACAGACTTGGAGGAAATACACCCGTTAGTGAAATACATAGTTTTGGGAGAAGTCTACAAGTGGTTTCCATGCTTCACAAATAAGCCATGAAATTCAGTCACATATATGGATGAAAAGTATTCGCATTCTTAGAAGCTATGTGTCCAAAACTTAACGAAGATCGTCTTTGGCACGGAGGCTATCTGCACATACCAAAATTATGGTGGCCACTACCACCAGGTGATCTGCGTATGAATGTGCATGAAATGCGTGAAATATGCTTGGTGTGTGGCCCTGCGGGCCACGGCAGCCATGACCCAGAGTTCTGGTGGCCGTTGGGTGGACGTTTCAAAATTGAGTGGACGGAGAGATCTCCAAACGAGCTAAGATATCATGTCCGCAGAACTCCGCAAGTGTTAAAGGTGCACATGTGGCTCACGCGGCTTCCCTTTTAGCTCGGTCTCGCCGTCGTTTCGCTGTTGTCTCGTTTTTGTTCCGGTTCGTAGTTGGGCGACATAATCATGGGTCTCGATTTTGACCCCAAGATTATGCTGATCGCAGTGGTTTGCCACTAGCTTTATTGACAATGCCTGCGAATATTCGGAACATTTTCTGTTTGCACGGACTCTGGGCTCAAATGTTTATCATTTGCTTAATTGTACTCACTCGTTGTCGTGAGCACTGCTTTGTTAAGTAGAATATATCAATGATTGTGTGATATCTTCCTTTAACTAGTGTGTAGATACGCTAAAGGTCAGCTGCTTCCATTTCAGAACTCGCATTTTGAAAAGTTGTGAATGTTTGGCCATTCTTGCTTATCTTAAATTAACTTCAACTCTCAAGTCATATTATCTTTTGTTACAGCTTGCGGTCTGAACAGTTGTCATTACGAAATATATCACGACTACTGATCGAATTGAAATTGTGATATATATATATATATATATATATATATATATATATATATATATATGCATATCTCTCTCTCTCTCTCTCTCTCTCTCTCTCTCTCTCTTCTCTCTCTCTCTCTCATCTCTCTCTCTCTCTCCTCTCTCTCTCTCTCTCTCTCTCTCTCTCTCTCTCTCTCTCTCTCTCTCTCTCTATATATATATATATATATATATATGAAGTACAAAGAAGTTTCGCTTTGTGTCGATCATCTGACTTAATATTACCCTTGCTCTGAACTGATCTGACTTCATGCTCTATAAGTGACTTTGATCGACACAAACGCGAAAATAAGGGAACCTGGAATTGCTACGCTTAAGAACCCACCCGTACAGCTTGCAATTCCTTATTACTGACACCAGGACTTCGTGCCTTCACATACCGTAAAACGTTTTTGGCTGGAATCCGTGGGACCAATCGCATGAAGAGTTCTGTAAATTTGGTGGCCTGATATTGAACGTTAAAGAGCTTGTTCCAAAAAGGAAGGGTTGCTTTCACCCACCACGCGGCCGCAATTGAAATTTCAAATGGCTTACAAAAAAACAGTACGTTTTCCGGTCGTGTCGTTAAAACTGCTTTCCTTTTTTAAGTGGAGACTGAAAAGTCATTGCCCTTTATGCGTCGTAATAAGAACTAAGTTTCTAGTTTAAACATGAACTTAAGCGTACTAATGCAATACTAAAGCTCTCTAATAAATATTTTAGGTCTGCTGGGCAAGTTTTCTGGGCTTTATTTTCCCTCGAATAAGCTAGATATCGTCATTCATAAAAAGTGCAACTTCACTGCTGCAAACAACGGAGGTGATGCAAATTTTGCACCTTTTCCTGGACTCGTGACGCCGCGACAGTACGACCTTCTATACCGTCATCTGAGAGCCTCACTACGTGAAACTTGCTTCCCACATGGGTTGTGTAACGTCAAAGCTCTGCATAAGCAATGAAGCGTAAGACACAAGCACCAGGTGAAAACCAAGATATTGCATGAACCGGGGTATGTAGCTTCAAAAGCACGTTCACGTAACAATGTGTTGGGCACATCATATATGTGTTAATGAAATGTGGTGGGCCAAATCATGTAATTGTGCGTGACTGAGCTCATCACAGCAGAAGCAAGGCAAGCTGTTCTTCTTGATCTTCCACCTCTTGAGACCCTTTTCTTCCTCCGTTCCTGCCGACAGCTGACGGCAAGCCCCGCCACCTACAACACAGGTTGTTTTGCTTACTTCTTGCTCCCGGCGGCCGGCCGCCGTCAGCGTTAGTACCGGCCCGACTCGCGCGGCACTATCGGCGCCAGCCAGGGCGTGGCTAGCCGTTTCTCTTCAGCCCGAAGCAGAAGATGACAGGGCCAGCCGGGGATTACTCAAGACACGCCCGGCCAGCCGGCCGGGGCCCAGGCGGCCGCCGCGCGGCGGACAAAGGCGCCGCACGCCGCCGCCCGACGTTTTTGCGGCGTCGCCCTCGGATGACCGTGCGGCGGTGGCGCGCGGCGCGGTCGGTGGACAGGGCTGCGCGGCCGGTGGACAGGGCCGAGCCGCCAGGCGTCAACACGTGCTGGCCCCGGCCAGCTAGCTGGTCTGCATGGGACGGTGTGCCAGGCACCGTCGGCGCGCTGGTCTGGCCCGGGGTGCATGTTACCGGGGCATCGTGGAAACGGACAGATACGACACAGCGTAGGCGACGTGGCGTGCCGTGCCATGGACCGAGTCAATGGGGAAGTAGTAACATGCACCGCTGCAGCGCTGACAAGGACGCTCGTGTTTTGTGAAATTGGACCCCACTCTCGTGCCCATAAAATGTGTTGGCAGGCAATATAACATTGTTGACAATGTGTTTAGGAATATAGGCATGGTATTTGGGCACGAGAGTATGTTCTGAAACTTTTCCATATTAATGGTTACATGACAGTTGGTTTCAATGTCATCCGTAAACACTTCATACTTGTTTAGGTTTTCTTCCCACATGACTTGGTGCAGCCGTCGTAGACAGAACGCACGTATGCCAGTGCGGTAGCATGATGACTTGAGAGCTCATCAACACATTGTGAACATTTCTCAGTTCTTGTTGACCGTCAACCAAAATTTGGCATCGCTTCGTAGAAATGGTATGATGTCCTTTCTAGCATGCATGATTCTGTCTGCGTCACTAATTGCTGCTTCTTTCTGGGGCCTTACGTATCATTTCATGGCTGCAATAGAACCTGTTTCTTCATTGCTGTGGTGGCTGTTGTATTTTTCCAGAAAGGCTTTCGCCCTTAAACACAATTTTTCTGAGACATTTAAGACATAGCCACAGCATCTGTGTTTTGTGTATGTCTGTTTACATAGCCCGAAAAAAGCTTTATGGAGCCAGGTTGGCTGTTATTGAATCATTCAAACTCAAACAAAGAAGCACTGGAAATTTCGGCGAGCGGAAATTTTGTTTTCAGTTAATTCAAATCACACGAGTTGTGATCTCCAAAAAGCAGTTTGATTACATCGTCGTTGTTTGAAGAGCTAATGGAGGAGGCCTTTATGGGCCAAAGCATCGAAGTACCAAAAGATTAAAGATCCTAGTAACAAGCATTTATTTACAATTCCCAACAGGGGTGTAGTTTTCTAGCCAGTTGGGAGCTCCACCCCCTGCCCCAGACTCGGAAAGAAACCGGTTTGTTATCGTATTGTGGGGTGGGTTGTTATTTTTACTGTTCACCAACTCATTTTGCGATACTACGCCCCTGACTACAACATTTGTTATCTTGATCGCTGGTGCTGTACGCAAGTGACTCTTTACTTTCTTTAAAGCCTTCTTCCGGTCATGTATATGTACTTTCCAAAAGCGTGCATTATTCGATTTGAGACAGCGTGAAGAGTTGCCTCATAACCTGCTCGCTGGTTTTAAGAGGGACCAGGGAGCGCGTTATACGCGTCATGTAAAATGTTGACGATGGGATGAATTCCTAGCCAACAGACCAGAATCAGTCGATCAGGTCTCCTCACGCTTCAGAGCACGTCATCAAATCTAAGCAGGTTTCAGCCTAGCCGCGTTTCAGTTTCAATGGGTGTTATGCCATACAGGTGTGAACGTAGGCGAATCACATCACGCGAAAGGTTCACTGTTGCATAAACATGATCACAACTGTCGAGCCAGCGGATAAAATCGTGCTTTCCAAAGGGACGTGCCATTTTTGGCCCGCATTGGCTGAAGACCATTGGTAGCTTAAGAAATGGTGATAGTGTGTTTAATATGGTGGAACAATAAAAAATACATCGTTGTGAATCTATTCAGACATATGAATGAGAGGTGCCATGCAGAGATAACAATTCTCGCCAAAAGCTCCTCCGCAATATCACGGTTCACGACATTGCTTCGGCAACTTATTCATTGTAGTGTCTTGTGGACTAGTAAATTGTACCAACAACCCTAACTTGAAACGTGAATACATAATGGAATGCCCTGAGGGACTCAAAGAGTCTTTTGCAAGTGTTCAGCTCTAAATGATCTCAACCAAAATGTGATTGAATTGAGCGCGCCTGACTTCATTGATGTGTTAGGGTTTTCATTTGAGATGAGTGTTATGCATTTCAAGTTTTGCAAATTTGCGCATGTATTCATAACCATATGCTACCGTGGAACATGCTTCTGGATCACCGGAGACAAAAACGGGGCAACTTAGGTATTATGTTGAGCCATAAATTATCGATGAAACAAAACGTGCAACACAATCAAATTACATTCTCACTTTTACAAGAACTGGTTAAGGCATGCTGGCAAAAGACGCGAATTAAATTGTTTAACAGCACGAGTCAACAAGACAGGAGCTGCAATCGACCGGACAAACTCAATAGAAAAGACTATCATAACACTGACACAACGTAAACGTGATATATACGAGCTTATCCTACTACAACACATATATACGTATACGTATATATATATATATATATATATATATATATATATATATATATATATATATATATATATATCTATCTATCTATCTATCTATCTATCTATCTATATATCTATATATCTATATATCTATATATCTATATATATCTATATATCTATATATATATATATATATATATATATATATATATATATATATATATATATATATATATATATATATATATATATATCTATATATATATATACTAACATATATCTATATATATATATATATATATATATATATATATATATATATATATATATATATGTATATATATATGTATGTATACGTAAACGTATACATATATAAATATAAATATATATATATATATGTATATATATATATATAATTTTAGCTTCAGCTGGCAGTATGAACTCAAAGTGGGTAGGATAAAGCTCGTTGAGGCATGCAGGCAGTGCGGCGGACTTGACGCCTAAAAAAAACTGAGCTCAATGAATGCACTTAACTAACACCAGGTGCACATGTATTTTAAAGCTAAAAACGCCTTTGTGTGTTTACGGTTGGCTCGTTTTTTTGCGATATTCTCTTAAGGTGGAAATTTGTGAACCAAAACCACATTTGTGATGTATTCTGTGCCAGAACCGTAAGCGAACAAACTGCGCAATTTGAGAGTGTTGGAAGTTCGGAAGTGTTGATGCATACTAGTATCGAAGCCATGTCACTTGGACCTGCCACCGTATTCTGAAGATCATGACGAGGGCACCAGAAGGGAGCCGGGCCATGGGCGTTCCGCGCGAACTCGCCTCTCCGCCCGGTCACGTGACAGCCAGCCAGTGGAGGCGCACCCCGCTCGTGGCGAAGCAGCAGCGGAGCAGCGAAGTCTGCGCTGGCGAACGAGGCCGGGCAATTACCGGCAAGCGTCAGGGAGATAGGGACGGCCGGACTATGTCATCGCGTGCCAGGGGTGAGGTCATCAGGATAGAATGTCAAGGAGAGGCTTTATGCTCTGTCTCCAGCGTCATCGGCATCCAATTTCCGGCTATGGTATGCAAACTGCGGAGAATATTTGAATGTAATGAGAATGCTGTGTTTTTTTGTATTAGCTGAATATCGTTGCTACTTAACTACATGGATTCAGCTACATTTAACACGACTGTTTGCTCTTAAATTCGAGTCAATACATCATAGGAATGCTCGCTGCGCTGAATTGAAGCCTATCCTTTGCCGCGCGTGCCGAAGGAGTGATGCCATTCTGTGACAACTATTCCAGGACAGGCCGCAATTACCGGTCATTGCCCGGCACCAAGCCTAATATCACGTCCGATATGCGATGATTTTTAGCAGTGACTCGCGCTTCATTCTCTCATGTTGCACATGTTATCAAACATAGTTATCAATTGAATGTTTTTTTGAGCGCTTAAGCTGAGCATGTGGTCAAAAGCATTGAGCATAAATAAATAGTCTAAATCGAATCATCATGTAACTGCCTTTGGGCTCCCTGACCAGTTCCACGTTTAGTGCCAACCGAGGCATGGCCACCAGCTGCGACTTGCCTACTGGCCACGGAAAACAACATGCGGTACTATACCGAGAAGAACCGGTCGTCCGCACCACGGTGCCGAGAGGACCAATCTGCAGCACCGAATCAGCCGTACTACACCGAGAAGAACCGGTCGTCCGCACCACGGTGCCGAGAGGACCAATCTGCAGCACCGAATCAAAGACAGCGGACCGATTTGTGCGGTGTCAAGAGGAGCGATTGTCTGTGCTCTGTAGAGAAAACCAGAGCCTTTCCTTGTTGTGTCGAGAAAACCGGCGGTCACACGCATGCGGCGAGGGGAGCCATCGCTTGCACCACAGCGTGGAAGTCACTCACCTTCATGGCTCTGCCGAAGGAAGCCCACTGTTTGTGTCCCCTCGGAAGTTAGCGATGATCTTGCGTACTGTTCTTACGGCAAACGGTTGTCTGCAGCGTGCGACAAGGGAAACTTATCAATTATACCACGCAGTCTTAACCGCGCCCGCACTGCGCCTGTTGCCTGCTGTAGTAACTCAATCAGTTACAGTGCCTGCCTCACATATCCATCGTGGGGTTCAGGTTCGAGTGTGGGTAAGGTTCGAGTCGCGTGCACGCGAACACTATTTGTCCCTGACCGGGGCGGTTTGCGGCTAATGGCAGCAGTCGCTCAAGGTCAGATGAGGTCGGAGGGCGGAGTGGACCGAGCTGAGCATTGCGGTACATTGGATCTTCAGCCCAGCATTCTGCCACTGAAATGGAATTTCACGATCGGATATTGAGGTCAGGCCTCACACAACATGCACTGCTTAGCGTGAGCTCTAGTCCCAGAAATCCATGCAATCAAAAAGGCTCCGACTCAATTTTTTGTAAACATTAAAAACGTGCCGGTGACCAGACGTTGCGCTCACGCCATGCGAAGGGAATTCATCGTCTGTGTAGTGTGATGAGGGAACCCATTGTCCAATTGTATGCATCATAAGTTGGGAGCGTCGCTGAACAAGTTGGGAGCGGTGCTGAACAAGTTGGGAGCGGTGCTGAACAAGTTGAGTCTGCATGGTGTGTCTTAAGAATCAATTGCCTGCATGCCCCCGAGAACACTTTAACGTCAGCGGATTGCACCAAAGAGAACAGATCTTTGCACTGTGACTAGGAAACCCGACTGTCTGCACTGCGACAAGGAGAATCCCTCATGATGCACGGAACAGAAGCCAAACGTCCCATACTATGTTGTAAATTCGGGCCAAACAAAGGCTATACGTTCCATCTTTATGGTTACATGAGTGGCAGCTTTTCAGAATAATGCACGCTACACGAACCAGCAACTTTTCAACCAGGCGTTTAATAGGTGTCAGGCAGTCTCATTTGACAGGGTATTATAAATTTATAACTTCTATAAACAAAACGACGGTGATGGATGGTACTGCCAAAAGTGCAACATGAATGGCACAGTCACAACGCGGACACTTCACAACACAAATGATGGACACTGACGGGGAGGTGAGATCAGGTGCTGTGATGAAACACCAGAATTCGTGTCCGATTTGTGGTAATGGAATTTCGTTGCTCTGCCATTTTCAGTCCAATCATATTTTAGCTAGTGCGTAAAATGTTGATTATTCCTAAAAGTTTGTGCCCTTTTTAGGACAAAATCGCGTGTATGATTTCCCGGAGCTGTTGTTTTTTGCGTCCCGGTGATATCATCACACTTGACGTTGATATACAACGTATGCCATGTCTAATGCCAGCATACTTGTGTTTTGTGCTTGTGGCACAAAATGAGACAACATTTAGCTGATCAAGGTGCATACTAAACATCCGGCGGGCGACGCCCGCCCGCCGGCGGCACCCACCCGGAGGGCGCCAAACGTGTGACTGGTTCCCGCCAATGACAGCGAGGGAGGCAAGAGAAGATCAAACAAGCTGACCTTTTTAACATACGGCTTTTTCAAGGGACTCGAACGGCGAGCTCCAGTGGTCGGACTTTTGAGCCGACCCTTCTAGTGAGGCTGTCATTCATGTATGGGAGCGATATGTATGTCTTCTCATTTTAATGATGTGAGGTGGTGTCGTCTTTTCCTGTCATGCTGGTGTGATGCATCACCCTTCTCAGCATGCGCACCTAGTAGTCATTTTGAGAGACGAGATCTCTTACCTTCAGCACCTCTCATTCAACTGCTGAATCACTCGGCTCAGGCCGCTTCCCTCACAACAGTTGTGAGTGCAGAGCCGAATTCTTTGCTTGGATATTATGTGCGGATTGCTAGTGGTATTTGATCGACGCAGCCCTGGTTTTGCTGAAGAATTTTACTCTCAGCGGTTATGAGGCTACCGTGGGTCTGGTGTTGGAGTCTCAGTGGTGTCTCATTGCCTAACCGTAAATCTGAGGGCTGGCTGCAAGGAGCTTGCATATCTGAAGCAAGTGCCTGAGAATGAAGTCCATATGCCTACCAGATACCCTCGGGGGCACGGCTGGCCTGCGGGTGTCCAAACTGAACGGTTCAATCCACCGATAGGGCGAAATAAATGTGAAAATCTGACAACCGGGACGGGCACGGAGCCAGTTTGACAAAATATCAATAGCGGCATGGATATCGGCATTTCGAAACGACCCATCCATCCTGAACGTAAGACTTGCCGCATTTATATATGTAGGAATATAAAAAACAGGTTATGGCAAAACTAGCACCAGGAATTATATCAACCTATGAGCTAAGATAAATATAGTCCGTTCAATGCTGATTTGACCCCATTTATCAAGCACTTATGATAAAGTCCAATCATTAAAGTGGCTGATATCCGACACTATCCACAGCCAACAATATGTACATATAGTGGCAAGGCACAGGGAAACATTGGCGTGACGTGACCGGGCGTGAGGGGACGTGAGCCGGGCGTAAGGGGACGTGAGCCGGGCGTGAGGGGACGTGGGCCGGGCGTGAGGGGACGTGAGCCGGGCGTGAGGGGACGTGAGCCGGGTGTGAGGGGACGTGAGCCGGGCGTGAGGGGACGTGAGCCGGGCGTGAGGGGACGTGAGCCGGGTGTGAGGGGACGTGAGCCGGGCGTGAGGGGACGTGAGCCGGGCGTGAGGGGACGTGAGCCGGGCGTGAGGGGACGTGAGCCGGGCGTAAGGGGACGTGAGCCGGGCGTGAGGGGACATGAACCGGGCGTGAGGGGACGTGAGCAGGGTGTGAGGGGACGTGACACTTTGGGGCCTACTCAAGCCTCCACCTTCAAGCTGCCATGGTATCGGCACTGTCTTTCCAATTTGAAAACCAGCTATCCATATCATGTTGGTGAAAGCCGATCATATGAATATGTGTTCTGGCTAGGAGAGTCATGTTTTGAACCTTGCATTACGCCAAGGAGGGCTGATTGTGTGCGCTGTGCTGAGAGAAGTGACTCTGCACCGTGTTGTAGTAAACCGCTGTGTCTGTTACGATATATGTGTCGAATATGCTCTACGTCGAGGCAAATTCATCATCTGTACTGTGTCGAGGGGAAGTGGCCTCTGCCCCGTGTCAAGGGAAACTGATTTCTGTTCTATTTCGAGGGAAATTGGCCTCTATTCCGTGTCGAAAGGAACTGGGCTCTGTCCTGTGCCAAACAGAATGGGTCATCGGACATGTGCCTGGGAGAATCGACAGATTGTACCGTGTTGACGGAATCAATGTACAGCATTGGTGATTTCAAAACGTGTGTGCTGTGGGAAACACCCAGGAACGTTGTGCTGAAACCGAATTTCTGCATTGCACCTAGACGAACTGCACGTGCTGATGCGCGCATGTAGTACTTTCAGAGCTGTGCTTGCAAGTGCTTACGGAACGCAAACTCTTGCATTGGGAATTGGTAGTAAGATTCAACAAGGACCATCTGCCTTCGCTTTTCCGAGGCCACGGATCAGCTGTACGTCATCTGCAAGGCTGACTCGCTGCTCCGCGCCCGGGGGGTGGCCCTGCCCGGCGGGGGAGCAGCCGCCGCGGCGCAGCGCTGCGGCTGGCGGCAGCCTATCTCCGCAGCACGCCGACCGGAGCGGGTGTGTGGAGCGAGGCGGAGGGCGGCGCCGGAGAGGCGCGCAGATGAGTCGCCGCCGCCGCCACGGGGCGGGTCCCTGCGCCGGCCGGCCTCTAATGGCGGCGGCCGCGGCTAATCCCGCCGCCCCTGGCTGGCGGCGCGGCGCGCACCGCTGCCAGCCACAGCTGCGGGGCCGGTCAGGGCGGAGGCCGAGAGACGTCACCCCCTCCCCCGTCGCCCTCAGCTGGCTAATCCGGACGGTTTGCGAGAAAAACCGGTTTCGTGTGCGGCACCGGCCGCAGCCGGACACGCCCGCGAGACGACCCCGACAGACCGGTCCGTCTGCGGCTGCCTCCTCCCGAGGTACGCCCGGCTTCTCCCGGCGTCACCCGGCTCCTCCCAGGACCACACCGTCCGGCTCTTCCCGGTGCCACCTGGCCCCTCCCGGTACCGTCTGGTTCCTCCACGTGCCCTCCGGTCAATCCCGGTATCGTCCGACTCCTTTCGGCGTATCCAGCTCGTCCAGGGGCGTATCATTTCCTTTCAAAACACACCTGCCTCCCTCGATGCATCAGAATTCTCTCAGTGAAACCTGCTCCTCCCAGAACGCCCAGCCCATCCAGATACACGTACCTCCTGCCATTCCACCACGATGCTCCTTAGGCCCCTCACGGTTAACCCGCTTGCTCCCGGTGCGACGGCTGCCCTGGATGTCTCAAACTGCTCCAAAGCCACTCACCAGCCGGCTGCGTCTGGCTTAACAAGGCTTTCTTGCTAAGTCACAGCCCTTCGAGATACCAGGTGAGATACAGAACGTTTGTGAAAATTCACCGCAGGCAAATACATATAGCGTGCAAAACATGCCAGAGTTTGCTAGTTTCGTGGGCACATCATGCTGCGTGTGTGTACGATATGCATATGTCTTTCATCAAACTGCTACGTCTGTGGGCTCTTCCCTTGTATGTGCATCGATAAGCTGGCCTCTCCGTCCTTCAGAGCACGCCGGGCGTTGTTTTTCCACCCAAGACCCAATCCTTGCGACGCCCGGTCCTACCCGTCGCTTTTCTCTCCCAGAATCCCGATATCTGCTTCGGTCCACCTCCGATCTGATCAACCGCTCCCAACGTCTGTCGTCCTCGCTCCCTCTTCGCAGCCTTGGCACCCTCTCTCGCTCCCCGCGGCAGACGATGCGGGAAGCGGCGCCCGGGGAGGGGCCAGTATTTTATGTGTGGAGACCACTCTGATGGCGGCATTTTACGGCCGTCTAAAGCAGGATTTCAGGCGCACGGGACGGGCACGAGCGCCGCCAGTGAGTGCTACGTATCCCCGGCGACCAATTCGGTCAAGGTTGGTCTGCCCGGTGGTCGGACGGCGAGGGCGGGGTCTGCAGCCGGGCTCGCCGAGAATCCAGCAGCGAGCAGGCCCGACAGAGCTACTGTCGACGACTTTCGGCTCATGAGGAGAACGTTTACTCCAGTCCCGGCGGCAAGGGCCTAACACCAGTATGATATAACGTGGGGAGCGTAGTGGGGGCTAACGAACTCGCGGAAAAGCGTCGCCAGTCTCAAATTGCCTTAATTGCTGTTATTTATGTCGGTTTCGTGTAGAGGCCCAAGTTTTCAAACATTTCAGTATTCTGGTATGGACAAAATTAGGACGGTTTTGCAAGGAAGCGTTTTATTTGCAGTCAGGGACACGACTGTTCGATGAACCAGCTTATTTGAGATGCGCAGATCAGTCACCCGATTCAAGATATCAGCATTTTCATACCTTTTGTTCGATTTAAGAAGGAAGCAAGATAAGAGCGTGCACCTCCACACACATATGTGAATTATACGCACTATTTACGCCAGCATTCCAGTGCTCACGGCGTTATCGGCACACCACTTCCAGACAAGCATGCAATGTAGAGCAAACGTAACGTTTTACTTTTTCATTAACAAAGCACTGTCTCGTTTGTATAACAATTAAACGTAACCTTGATGTAGAATGTGCCAGAAACCATTCAGCCACATGTGAAAACACAGTCCAACTGAGGACAGTTCTCACGATAGAATTTGTGAAAGCGCCCGTGTTTGTGTGCGGTAGGTAAATCGTTATTTTGTGCAGACCGGAGATCAAAGACTTGTGTCAGATCTCGATGGTCAGGTCAGTTGCGGCATGGAAGTCAATCGTGTGCTGCTGCTGCTTAAAAGGACCAAGAACCATGCACAAAGTTAATCACTGTTCTTATTGAAACGGTCTTTATCGATCGTAAACACGTGCACATGATTGTGAAATTACTAAACAATGGCAGGCCAAAGTTAGGCCATTGCCGTCAGAGCGCGCCGTTCCTAGGGAATCGTTCAATCTGATTCGGCAACGGAGCCATAGACGAAGCCATACATCTTTGAGATGCATTCTTAGACAGTACAACATTTAAGTATAGAATTACGGCTTATTCCTCTGACCTCGGGTCAGGTGTAAAAGGCAGACCAAAGTCAAAACCAAACCGCTTTCTTACTGAATAACTTGCTTCAACGAGTAGCTTTCTGTGCTCATTTTGAACTTCGTGATCAAGGGTACATCAACATTTATCTTATTTGGACTTCATAAACGTCAGAGGAGGTCACTGGTCTGAAGTGACAGCCAGCAACCTTTCGAGAACATGCTGCCCAGCTTATACCCTGATGCTGATTTGGGTTCCCAATAATAAAACAATCTCGAAGGTTTTATCACTTTGACTTTATGAAGATCCAATGATGTCATTGGCCTGATGTAAGCACTAGTGACATTTCACTCGGAAGATATATCTAAGTTAAACATAACTGCACGAGAAGCTTTGATACCGCTTCGGACACCGATCTTAAGTTCATCGTATTTGATCATATTTCACCTAATGGTTATGACCTAGGACTCAGTTCATGTACACACGCGCCTAATTTGTGAATGTGGTGTCTCTGGCTCTCTTTATTTTTGAGATATGAGGGAGTCATCAGTCATCTACCCGCGCGTTGCATTCCACCGGCACACAAGCGCGCGATAACGCGGACAGCGGAAAATGCATTAACCACCGAAATACATGAAGCAATTGACTAAATAAGGGAGTCGAAATTAAGGAAATGCGTTTTCAGAGCTCTTTCAAATGGGTGGTTCGGTATAATCCATGCGATTGGAAAGGAAAGTAAATTGAACAACCCGGTTGCGATCCCGCTCATTTGCGATGTGAATCAGCTAGCTGGTGATGTGAGACTTTTGAGGCCTCAGGGCTGTGTATCATGTCCTTGACCGAGGAGCAAACATCACGGGATGCAGATGACTTCAGAAAATGGGCCTGGTTACAACACCACCGAACGGTTTAGCTGGCTGCAAGGCTGATATGAAAGTGAAAGAAGAAATCCCACACCGTGCTTGCAAATACAAGTATTGCTATTTTCTGACGTAGCTATCAGCATAACCTAAAATGCAACTGTCTCCATTAAGCCACCAATCACTAAATAGGATATTCAGCTATGCCGTCGTAGTTTAACCGGGCGCCGCCCGGGGTAATTACTCACCCACAACCGCCCTGGGGTTTAAAATTTTCTCTCTCCATCTCGCGGTGATAAAAAAGATTCAGACGACAAAGGACAGCACTGGTTAGTCTTATTCAGACTGTTTCCTGATGATGCCACACATCGCGCAATACATCCTTAGCACGAGAATCTTTGAACAGTCAGGCGATTCAGCACTCGTAACATGGGACGTGTAGCTTCTTGTCTTCAACTGAAATGGCGCGTTCACGCCCTTCAGAAACCCGCAACGCTGTTGACAAAACTCAGATTGAATGCTATGGAAGATCAAGATCATGCCAGGTCAGGTTCACACCACTGAGCCGGACACGATCTTTGCGCTCTTCCGATTTAAATGGCATGTGCACGCCGTTGGTTTAGCAATAAGTTGGTCATACTGACTCCATTATGATAAATGAGCGTATGAATTATGTTTTCACGCACATATATTGACCCGTTTCCACCACTTATAGCGGTCTGGTGTAGCCCCGTATCGTAAGACTGTCCTCAAAATGACAGACAGTCAAAAAACAATCGACGAATCACATCGGAGAAATGTAAAACAGAGAACAAAATGTGGATTTATGTAGGCAGCGGCAAATTTCCCCTGTCATTTCTCATTGATGTTGCAATTATTCAGTGACGAATGTTCTAATGGTCGACCTTCAAAAGTTCGGATGCGATCTCAGTGACGATTTTCTAATGGCTGATCTTGAAATGTTCTGAGCTATCCCCCAGTGAAAATGACAACTACTCAAACGCGAATATGGTTTCCTCTAGAACTTGTCAATCAATTGATCTGTCAGGTAATGTAAATGTGGTTGAACTTACTGTTACGTTCCACAATGTATTCCGAAATCGGACGGGGAAGGGCGTTGGAAAACTCAGCCTGAGCAAACCACAGAGAAACTTTTAAGACACGAGCGTGGGTAGAACGTTTGTGTGTAGTGCCGCCAAGCATGCAGTACCTAGCTCACACCTCGTTTGTATGTCGTGCCGCAGGTATGAAGTACCCAACTTACAGCTCGTTGTATGTAGTGCCGCCAAGCATGAGTACCCAGCTTTCACCTCGTTTGGTATGTAGTGCCGCCAAATATGAAGTGCCCAGCTTACACCTCGTTTGTATGCAGTGCCGCTAAGTATGCAGTACCCAGCTTACACCTCGTTTGTATGTAGTGCCGCCAAGTATGAAGTGCCCAGCTTACACCTCGTTTGTATGTAGTGCCGCCAAGTATGCAGTACCCAGCTTACACCTCGTTTGTATGTAGTGCCGCCAAGTATGAAGTGCCCAGCTTACACCTCGTTTGTATGTAGTGCCGCCAAGCATGCAGTACCCAGCTTACACCTCGTTTGTATGTAGTGCCGCCAAGTATGAAGTGCCCAGCTTACACCTCGTTTGTATGTAGTGCCGCCAAGCATGCAGTACCCAGCTTACACCTCGTTTGTATGTAGTGCCGCCAAGTATGAAGTGCCCAGCTTACACCTCGTTTGTATGTAGTGCCGCCAAGCATGCAGTACCCAGCTTACACCTCGTTTGTATGTAGTGCCGCCAAGCATGCAGTACCCAGCTTACACCTCGTTTGTATGTAGTGCCGCCAAGTATGAAGTGCCCAGCTTACACCTCGTTTGTATGTAGTGCCGCCAAGCATGCAGTACCCAGCTTACACCTCGTTTGTATGTAGTGCCGCCAAGCATGCAGTACCCAGCTTACACCTCGTTTGTATGTAGTGCCGCCAAGCATGCAGTACCCAGCTTACACCTCGTTTGTATGTAGTGCCGCCAAGCATGCAGTACCCAGCTTACACCTCGCTTGCTTCATGTCATGCCTGTCGCGACTGGTTGAAAATGCCGGCACATCATGGAAGTCAGGCCAGTCTGCATCACATCAAGGTTAAGCCATCTGCCTTAGGTTGAAATGAAAAGTGTCGTTACGGATATTTTTCTGGAAGGAGTAACAAAACAATCTGAAAAATAATGGCCGTGCTGTTTCTCGCAAGTTTAAGCCGCACTTTTTTTGTGCGGGATCATTTCTATTAGTAGATCGTAGTGCGCGGCGCGCTGCTAGCACGGTACCAGGCGTGTTTGGAAATAGAGCTTGAGCGTTTTTAAAATCGTACCGGAACCGTCCTTGCATAACATGGCGATGATTGAAACGCAAGATAACTAGCACTAATATATCCTTAAAACTGTATAAAAAACGATATTTGGAATGCTGGGGCTTTACACCGCAGTGACTCGATGCCATTATTTTGGGCATCCGTCCCAAGTAAGCAATCCAAGGACGCGTAGTTAGGCATCAGCTGGTGAAGACACAGCTGCTTTCGCTTCGGAGGCCATAATGTGTCCCGGCTCCCATCGTTACGAGCAGGCGACCTTCCTGCTTAGACGCTTGGCTTGCCGCTGATGGATACGTCAGCATACCTTGATGTTTGCGCGTCACGGCCGGAGGGGCTGATAATTCCACATCCAGCTAGAGGCTTGTTTTCTGTTCGCTGCTATTATGTCACCACTGGCGACACGTGCAAGCAGGCGTGTCGTGCTAAACGCAGAGACAAGGCTCCCATGCAGCTATCAAGTTTGTCTGTTTGGTTCCAGCATTGGTTCCTAACAACTGCTTTTTGCGTAATGACCTTGATTTTCAATTAATCAATAATCAATTT
>NW_023596136.1:14987808-14990566 GCF_011947565.3 Pollicipes pollicipes | reverse complement strand
AAAACCAGGCTTATGTTTGGAGCTCTGCCATAGATGCGTGGTTGACGAAAACTGGAGAGGCTGAAATCATCCCAATTCTAGCCAAGAAAATGGTGGCACACGACGCTACTCTAGCAAAAGAAACATGAATAAACATGAGCAATTGAACTCAAACTATCAAAACTCAAACTATCAAACCTTCATGTACGCAGCCGCAGTTCTTGGACGTAATGGTTCATCTCTATGTGGAGAAGCAGGGTCCCGTCCTTATAAGGACTCAATGCTTTCTACAAACTGATCACCAAACGTGTTCGCGTTGCTGAACGCTGCGTTGCGCGAAAACGTTTTAATTCTGCTTTATTAGAAGAAAGGTAGTTGTTGTTGCCAGTCTTTCAAAGATCGACAAAAATTCCCTCTCTATGCTGTCTACACACTTTGATTTGAAACTTCCTTTTTTCGAAGTGTCTGTTAACTTATCTGCTTCAGCATGCCAAAGTCATATATACAAATCCTTGCCAAACGGCTAAATCCTATTGGAGCTATCAAGGCACGGCACTCGGGTCGCTAACACATGCCATTTTTGATGATGGTATCCGTCTGATTCATCTGCACATGAAGGATGATGTTCTAATTATCCAGCACGCAAACGACGCCCTGGCACTGGAAACGGACAAAAAGTTATGGACTCGCGCAGCTTGCCACCGCTGTGGAGTGTCTCTTTTAGCGTCATCCAGTTTCTTGCGTGTTATCCAGTCTAAGTGTTATCCAGTTTCTTGGGTGTCATCCAGTCTTTTTAGCGTTATCCAGTCTCTTTTAGCGTTATCCGTCTCTTTAGCGTTATCCAGTTTATGAGTGTTGTCCAGTCTCTTTTAGCGTTATCCAGTTTCTGAGTGCTATCAAGTCTTTTTAAGACTTATTCAGTTTCTGAGTGTTATCCAATCTCTTTTAGTGTTATCCAGTTTCTGAGTGATATCCAGTCTCTTTGAGTGTGATCCAGCCTCTTTCAGCATCGTTCAGTTGGTTTAGCCCCAAACTGATGGACTAGGCGGCGGATAAAGCCAGACCTAACTGTACTTGGAACACGAAGGATGCTGCAAATTATATCCGGTGTTGTTGGAATGGACATGACAGAGGCAGACGGCGCTAGGAATGTCGGCATTTTACCACGCAAACATCTTGCATTTGAACCAAACGGAGGTGAGCTGGTAAGACGGTGTAATTATCTGTCAAGCAAATTTTATTGAAGGACGGTGCCGGGAAACAAAGGAAAATCCCCTGTCATCGGCGGTCTCGATCTTTCCATTGAGCGGCTATGTACTACCACTTGCCGAAGTAACTCTGACTAATCAATGCACCGCGTTCATTGGCCATAAAGGCCTGCCATATGATTCTATCCGGTGGACAAAAAGCATCCACATCCGCAATATGTACTCACATTTAAACTGACCCTGGGCACATAACCTCACCTACTGTGACTGTGTATGCCTGCTGCAGAGCACCAGTCATGGATCCGCCGGTGATGGCTGCGCGACACAATCCTCAAAAGAGAGGCGCCCGCCACCGGCGCACGCGAGCCGGCGAACGGGATCTCGGAACATTGAACACTGCCACACATTGAGACGGAAGCTGGCTGGCGGCAAATCGTTTGTGGAGCCGCTTGAGCTTGCCGTGACTTGCTGCCAACATCCGTGCAGGACGTCGCCGTCTGGTAAGGAAGCATCTGGGTGCGCTTGAGAGGCAAGAGCGATGCCGAGTGATAGTGCTGAGACGTACCCAGCGTTCTGAATTTCTAATGTTCTACGTGCGCGTGCGTCCGATTTGTGCTGAGCAGTCAAGGCATTGATTGACTGCTGAGCAGTCAAGGCATTTGACGCCAGCGGACGACAAACAAATTCCCGTTCTCGTGGATTTCACTTGAAATAGAGTCTAGACATGAATCTGAATGTGGCCGTTAACGTCGCTAGTTTAGGTACGCTTTGTTTTGGGTATTTTTCCTGTAGGCGGTTATCAGCATTGAAGCAGACAAGAAATGCTCTGCTGGCCGGTGGATGCTATGCACAGGGCCGCATTTGGCCGAGCGCTAGAACGTCATTGGATAGAAGGTGACGTCATTTGGCCGAGCGCTAGAACGTGATTGGATGGAGGGTGGTTTGATATTTAAATAGTTACCACATCTGCTGGGATCAAGCTGAACCAAATTTCTATTGAAAGGGATATCAAGAAGAAACTGGCTACGAGTGTTGGCGAAGAACTGAGATCACTGACATTCGGAGAGGGCGCCAATAACTATCAATATAGTGTAGATAGCAAAATAACAGTCATTGCTTGCAGTTGATCGACAAAGCGGGGATCACAGGCCTCCAAATTTTTAAAAATGACGAAATAGTGGCTTGTTGCTCTTAAGCATTAAATAAGCACTAAATTATTTTTTTGCATATATATATATATATATATATATATATATATATATATGTGTGTGTGTGTGTGTGTGTGTGTATATATGAGCATATCACTGAAGCTATACGAACGAGATTACGAGCTTGTTATTGGCAAAGGGCTGCCATAAAACTATAAGCATCGTACAAACCTGATGAGGGAATCATCAACAACAAAATTTGCCATCATCTGATAAACATGTTAAAGCTTAAACTATGATTCTCTTAACTGGTGTAAGGTTCAGTTCCCACGATGTCAGTCAGACGCAAACTCCATATTTTACAAAACACATTACTCCGAGCGTGAGTCTTATCGTGTGTCGTGCCTGAATGGTGCCTATTCT
>NW_023596136.1:14952808-14982808 GCF_011947565.3 Pollicipes pollicipes | reverse complement strand
ATTGTTGGTGTTTTTAGGTTCTTAGCAGTTGCTTCACGGTAGACAGTTTTATTCGGGAATGGCGTCGGAATTTTTATTGGCACCGATACTCGAAATTACTGTTTGTTACATCTATGTCATGCCGTAAAATTTAGACTGCCATTACAACCAGGTATTGTAAAATGCCTGGACAATTCGAATGATTCCTGGGATACGATACAAATACGATACGTAATAATATGGTGTCTAATAACACCACATTCACTAAATATCCGTAATTTTTTTAGGTGAGCTCTGGTTTCACGGTGTCGCGCTTTGAGTGAGCGCCAAATAGCACAGACTTGGAGGAAATACACCCGGTAGTGAAATACATAGTTTTGGGAGAAGTCTACAAGTGGTTTCCATGCTTCACAAATAAGCCATGAAATTCAGTCACATATATGGATGAAAAGTATTCGCATTCTTAGAAGCTATGTGTCCAAAACTTAACGAAGATCGTCTTTGGCACGGAGGCTATCTGCACACACCAAAATTATGGTGGCCACTACCACCAGGTGATCTGCGTATGAATGTGCATGAAATGCGTGAAATATGCTTGGTTTGTGGCCCTGCGGGCCACGGCAGCCATGACCCAGAGTTCTGGTGGCCGTTGGGTGGACGTTTCAAAATTGAGTGGACGAGAGATCTCCAAACGAGCTAAGATATCATGTCCGCAGAACTCCGCACGTGTTAAGGTGCACACATGTGGTCACGCGGCTTCCCTTTTAGCTCGGTCTCGCGTCGTTTCGCTGTGTCTCGTTTTTGTTCCGGTTCGTAGTTGGGCGACATAATCATGGGTCTCGATTTGGACCACCCAAGATTATGCTGATCGCAGTGGTTTGCCACTAGCTTTATTGACAATGCCTGCGAATATTCGGAACATTTTCTGTTTGCACGGACTCTGGGCTCAAATGTTTATCATTTGCTTAATTGTACTCACTCGTGTCGTGAGCACTGCTTGTTAAGTAGAATATATCAATGATTGTGTATATCTTCTTTAACTAGGTGTGTAGATACGCTAAAGGTCAGCTGCTCCATTTCAGAACTCGCATTTTGAAAAGTTGTGAATGTTTGGCCATTCCTTGCTTATCTTAAATTAACTTCAACTCTCAAGTCATATTATCTTTTGTTACAGCTTGCGGTCTGAACAGTTGTCATTACGAAATATATCACGACTACTGATCGAATTGAAATTGTGATATATATATAATATATATATATATATATATATATATATGCATATCTCTCTCTCTTACTCTCTCTCTCTCTCTCTCTCTCTCTCTCTCTCTCTCTCTCTCTCTTCTCTCTCTCTCTCTCTCTCTCCCTCTCTCCTTCTCTCTCTCTCTCTCTCTCTCTCTCCTCTCTCTCTCTCTCTCTCTCTCTCTCTCTCTCTCTCTCTCTGTCTCTCTCTCTCTCTCTCTCTCTCTCTCTCTCTCTCTCTCTATATATATATATATATATATATGAAGTACAAAGAAGTTTCGTTTTGTGTCGATCATCTGACTTAATATTACCCTTGCTCTGAACTGATCTGACTTCATGCTCTATGAGTGACTTTGATCGACACAAACGCGAAAATAAGGGAACCTGGAATTGCTACGCTTAAGAACCCACCCGTACAGCTTGCAATTCCTTATTACTGACACCAGGACTTCGTGCCTTCACATACCGTAAAACGTTTTTGGCTGGAATCCGTGGGACCAATCGCATGAAGAGTTCTGTAAATTTGGTGGCCTGATATTGAACGTTTAAAGAGCTTGTTCCAAAAGGAAGGGTTGCTTTCACCCACCACGCGGCCGCAATTGAAATTTCAAATGGCTTACAAAAAAACAGTACGTTTTCCGGTCGTGTCGTTAAAACTGCTTTCCTTTTTTAAGTGGAGACTGAAAAGTCATTGCCCTTTATGCGTCGTAATAAGAACTAAGTTTCTAGTTTAAACATGAACTTAAGCGTACTAATGCAATACTAAAGCTCTCTAATAAATATTTTAGGTCTGCTGGGCAAGTTTTCTGGGCTTTATTTTCCCTCGAATAAGCTAGATATCGTCATCATAAAAAGTGCAACTTCACTGCTGCAAACAACGGAGGTGATGCAAATTTTGCACCTTTTCCTGGACTCGTGACGCCGCGACAGTACGACCTTCTATACCGTCATCTGAGAGCCTCACTACGTGAAACTTGCTTCCCACATGGGTTGTGTAACGTCAAAGCTCTGCATAAGCAATGAAGTGTAAGACACAAGCACCAGGTGAAAACCAAGATATTGCATGAACCGGGGTATGTAGCTTCAAAAGCACGTTCACGTAACAATGTGTTGGGCACATCATATATGTGTTAATGAAATGTGGTGGGCCAAATCATGTAATTGTGCGTGACTGAGCTCATCACAGCAGAAGCAAGGCAAGCTGTTCTTCTTGATCTTCCACCTCTTGAGACCCTTTTCTTCCTCCGTTCCTGCCGACAGCTGACAGCAAGCCCCGCCACCTACAACACAGGTTGTTTTGCTTACTTCTTGCTCCCGGCGGCCGGCCGGCGTCAGCGTTAGTACCGGCCCGACTCGCGCGGCACTATCGGCGCCAGCCAGGGCGTGGCTAGCCGTTTCTCTTCAGCCCGAAGCAGAAGATGACAGGGCCAGCCGGGGATTACTCAAGACACGCCCGGCCAGCCGGCCGGGGCCCAGGCGGCCGCCGCACGGCGGACAAAGGCGCCGCACGCCGCCGCCCGACGTTTTTGCGGCGTCGCCCTCGGATGACCGTGCGGCGGTGGCGCGCGGCGCGGTCGGTGGACAGGGCTGCGCGGCCGGTGGACAGGGCCGAGCCGCCAGGCGTCAACACGTGCTGGCCCCGGCCAGCTAGCTGGTCTGCATGGGACGGTGTGCCAGGCACCGTCGGCGCGCTGGTCTGGCCCGGGGTGCATGTTACCGGGGCATCGTGGAAACGGACAGATACGACACAGCGTAGGCGACGTGGCGTGCCGTGCCATGGACCGAGTCAATGGGGAAGTAGTAACATGCACCGCTGCAGCGCTGACAACGACGCTCGTGTTTTGTGAAATTGGACCCCACTCTCGTGCCCATAAAATGTGTTGACAGGCAATATAACATTGTTGACAATGTGTTTAGGAATATAGGCATGGTATTTGGGCACGAGAGTATGTTCTGAAACTTTTCCATATTAATGGTTACATGACAGTTGGTTTCAATGTCATCCGTAAACACTTCATACTTGTTTAGGTTTTCTTCCCACATGACTTGGTGCAGCCGTCGTAGACAGAACGCACGTATGCCAGTGCGGTAGCATGATGACTTGAGAGCTCATCGACACATTGTGAACATTTCTCAGTTCTTGTTGACCGTCAACCAAAATTTGGCATCGCTTCGTAGAAATGGTATGATGTCCTTTCTAGCATGCATGATTCTGTCTGCGTCACTAGTTGCTGCTTCTTTCTGGGGCCTTACGTATCATTTCATGGCTGCAATAGAACCTGTTTCTTCATTGCTGTGGTGGCTGTTGTATTTTTCCAGAAAGGCTTTCGCCCTTAAACACAATTTTTCTGAGACATTTAAGACATAGCCACAGCATCTGTGTTTTGTGTATGTCTGCTTACATAGCCCGAAAATAGCTTTATGGAGCCAGGTTGGCTGTTATTGAATCATTCAAACTCAAACAAAGAAGCACTGGAAATTTCGGCGAGCGGAAATTTTGTTTTCAGTTAATTCAAATCACACGAGTTGTGATCTCCAAAAAGCAGTTTGATTACATCGTCGTTGTTTGAAGAGCTAATGGAGGAGGCCTTTATGGGCCAAAGCATCGAAGTACCAAAAGATTAAAGATCCTAGTAACAAGCATTTATTTACAATTCCCAACAGGGGTGTAGTTTTCTAGCCAGTTGGGAGCTCCACCCCCTGCCCCAGACTCGGAAAGAAACCGGTTTGTTATCGTATTGTGGGGTGGGTTGTTATTTTTACTGTTAACCAACTCATTTTGCGATACTACGCCCCTGACTACAACATTTGTTATCTTGATCGCTGGTGCTGTACGCAAGTGACTCTTTACTTTCTTTAAAGCCTTCTTCCGGTCATGTATATGTACTTTCCAAAAGCGTGCCTTATTCGATTTGAGACAGCGTGAAGAGTTGCCTCATAACCTGCTCGCTGGTTTTAAGAGGGACCAGGGAGCGCGTTATACGCGTCATGTAAAATGTTGACGATGGGATGAATTCCTAGCCAACAGAGCAGAATCAGTCGATCAGGTCTCCTCACGCTTCAGAGCACGTCATCAAATCTAAGCAGGTTTCAGCCTAGCCGCGTTTCAGTTTCAATGGGTGTTATGCCATACAGGTGTGAACGTAGGCGAATCACATCACGCGGAAGGTTCACTGTTGCATAAACATGATCACAACTGTCGAGCCAGCGGATAAAATCGTGCTTTCCAAAAGGACGTGCCATTTTTGGCCCGCATTGGCTGAAGACCATTGGTAGCTTAAGAAATGGTGATAGTGTGTTTAATATGGTGGAACAATAAAAAATACATCGTTGTGAATCTATTCAGACATATGAATGAGAGGTGCCATGCAGAGATAACAATTCTCGCCAAAAGCTCCTCCGCAATATCACGGTTCACGACATTGCTTCGGCAACTTATTCATTGTAGTGTCTTGTGGACTAGTAAATTGTACCAACAACCCTCACTTGAAACGTGAATACATAATGGAATGCCCTGAGGGACTCAAAGAGTCTTTTGCAAGTGTTCAGCTCTAAATGATCTCAACCAAAATGTGATTGAATTGAGCGCGCCTGACTTCATTGATGTGTTAGGGTTTTAATTTGAGATGAGTGTTATGCATTTCAAGTTTTGCAAATTTGCGCATGTATTCATAACCATATGCTACCGTGGAACATGCTTCTGGATCACCGGAGACAAAAACGGGGCAACTTAGGGATTATGTTAAGCCATAAATTATCGATGAAACAAAACGTGCAACACAATCAAATTACATTCTCACTTTTACAAGAACTGGTTAAGGCATGCTGGCAAAAGACGCGAATTAAATTGTTTAACAGCACGAGTCAACAAGACAGGAGCTGCAATCGACCGGACAAACTCAATAGAAAAGACTATCATAACATTGACACAACGTAAACGTGATATATACGAGCTTATCCTACTACAACACATATATACGTATACGTATATATATATATATATATATATATATATATATATATATATATATATATATATATATCTATCTATCTATCTATCTATCTAATCTATCTATATATCTATACTATCTATATATCTATATATATATATATATATATATATATATATATATATATATATATATAATATATATATATATATACATCTATACATATCTATATATCTATACATATATATATATATATACCTATACATATATATATACATATTATATATATATATATATATATATATATATATATATATATATATATCTATATATGTATATATATATGTATGTATACGTAAACGTATACATATATAAATATAAATATATATATATATATGTATATATATATATTAATTTTAGCTTCAGCTGGCAGTATGAACTCAAAGTGGGTAGGATAAAGCTCGTTGAGGCATGCAGGCAGTGCGGCGGACTTGACGCCTAAAAAAAACTGAGCTCAATGAATGCACTTAACTAACACCAGGTGCACATGTATTTTAAAGCTAAAAACGCCTTTGTGTGTTTACGGTTGGCTCGTTTTTTTGCGATATTCTCTTAAGGTGGAAATTTGTGAACCAAAACCACATTTGTGATGTATTCTGTGCCAGAACCGTAAGCGAACAAACTGCGCAATTTGAGAGTGTTGGAAGTTCGGAAGTGTTGATGCATACTAGCATCGAAGCCATGTCACTTGGACCTGCCACCGTATTCTGAAGATCATGACGAGGGCACCAGAAGGGAGCCGGGCCATGGGCGTTCCGCGCGAACTTGCCTCTCCGCCCGGTCACGTGACAGCCAGCCAGTGGAGGCGCACCCCGCTCGTGGCGAAGCAGCAGCGGAGCAGCGAAGTCTGCGCTGGCGAACGAGGCCGGGCAATTACCGGCAAGCGTCAGGGAGATAGGGACGGCCGGACTATGTCGTCGCGTGCCAGGGGTGAGGTCATCAGGATAGAATGTCAAGGAGAGGCTTTATGCTCTGTCTCCAGCGTCATCGGCATCCAATTTCCGGCTATGGTATGCAAACTGCGGAGAATATTTGAATGTAATGAGAATGCTGTTTTTTTTTATATTAGCTGAATATCGTTGCTACTTAACTACATGGATTCAGCTACATTTAACACGACTGTTTGCTCTTAAATTCGAGTCAATACATCATAGGAATGCTCGCTGCGCTGAATTGAAGCCTATCCTTTGCCGCGCGTGCCGAAGGAGTGATGCCATTCTGTGACAACTATTCCAGGACAGGCCGCAATTACCGGTCATTGCCCGGCACCAAGCCTAATATCACGTCCGATATGCGATGATTTTTAGCAGTGACTCGCGCTTCATTCTCTCATGTTGCACATGTTATCAAACATAGTTATCAATTGAATGCTTTTTTTGAGCGCTTAAGCTGAGCATGTGGTCAAAAGCATTGAGCATAAATAAATAGCCTAAATCGAATCATCATGTAACTGCCTTTGGGCTCCCTGACCAGTTCCACGTTTAGTGCCAACCGAGGCATGGCCACCAGCTGCGACTTGCCTACTGGCCACGGAAAACAACATGCGGTACTATACCAAGAAGAACCGGTCGTCCGCACCACGGTGCCGAGAGGACCAATCTGCAGCACCGAATCAGCCGTACTACACCGAGAAGAACCGGTCGTCCGCACCACGGTGCTGAGAGGACCAATCTGCAGCACCGAATCAAAGACAGCGGACCGATTTGTGCGGTGTCAAGAGGAGCGATTGTCTGTGCTCTGTAGAGAAAACCAGAGCCTTTCCTTGTTGTGTCGAGAAAACCGGCGGTCACACGCATGCGGCGAGGGGAGCCATCGCTTGCACCACAGCGTGGAAGCCACTCACCTTCATGGCTCTGCCGAAGGAAGCCCACTGTTTGTGTCCCCTCGGAAGTTAGCGATGATCTTGCGTACTGTTCTTACGGCAAACGGTTGTCTGCAGCGTGCGACAAGGGAAACTAATCAATTATACCACGCAGTCTTAACCGCGCCCGCACTGCGCCTGTTGCCTGCTGTAGTAACTCAATCAGTTACAGTGCCTGCCTCACATATCCATCGTGGGGTTCAGGTTCGAGTGTGGGTAAGGTTCGAGTCGCGTGCACGCGAACACTATTTGTCCCTGACCGGGGCGGTTTGCGGCTAATGGCAGCAGTCGCTCAAGGTCAGATGAGGTCGGAGGGCGGAGTGGACCGAGCTGAGCATTGCGGTACATTGGATCTTCAGCCCAGCATTCTGCCACTGAAATGGAATTTCACGATCGGATATTGAGGTCAGGCCTCACACAACATGCACTGCTTAGCGTGAGCTCTAGTCCCAGAAATCCATGCAATCAAAAAGGCTCCGACTCAATTTTTTGTAAACATTAAAAACGTGCCGGTGACCAGACGTTGCGCTCACGCCATGCGAAGGGAATTCATCGTCTGTGTAGTGTGATGAGGGAACCCATTGTCCAATTGTATGCATCATAAGTTGGGAGCGTCGCTGAACAAGTTGGGAGCGGTGCTGAACAAGTTGAGTCTGCATGGTGTGTCTTAAGAATCAATTGCCTGCATGCCCCCGAGAACACTTTAACGTCAGCGGATTGCACCAAAGAGAACAGATCTTTGCACTGTGACTAGGAAACCCGACTGTCTGCACTGCGACAAGGAGAATCCCTCATGATGCACGGAACAAAAGCCAAACGTCCCATACTATGTTGTAAATTCGGGCCAAACAAAGGCTATACGTTCCATCTTTATGGTTACATGAGTGGCAGCTTTTCAGAATAATGCACGCTACACGAACCAGCAATTTTTCAACCAGGCGTTTAATAGGTGTCAGGCAGTCTTATTTGACAGGGTATTATAAATTTATAACTTCTATAAACAAAACGACGGTGATGGATGGTACTGCCAAAAGTGCAACATGAATGGCACAGTCACAACGCGGACACTTCACAACACAAATGATGGACACTGACGGGGAGGTGAGATCAGGTGCTGTGATGAAACACCAGAATTCGTGTCCGATTTGTGGTAATGCAATTTCGTTGCTCTGCCATTTTCAGTCCAATCATATTTTAGCTAATGCGTAAAATGTTGATTATTCCTAAAAGTTTGTGCCCTTTTTAGGACAAAATCGCGTGTATGATTTCCCGGAGCTGTTGTTTTTTGCGTCCCGGTGATAATCATCACACTTGACGTTGATATACAACGTAGGCCATGTCTAATGCCAGCATACTTGTGTTTTGTGCTTGTGGCACAAAATGAGACAACATTTAGCTGATCAAGGTGCATACTAAACATCCGGCGGGCGACGCCCGCCCGCCGGCGGCACCCACCCGGAGGGCGCCAAACGTGTGACTGGTTCCCGCCAATGACAGCGAGGGAGGCAAGAGAAGATCAAACAAGCTGACCTTTTTAACATACGGCTTTTTCAAGGGACTCGAACGGCGAGCTCCAGTGGTCGGACTTTTGAGCTGACCCTTCTAGTGAGGCTGTCATTCATGTATGGGAGCGATATGTATGTCTTCTCATTTTAATGATGTGAGGTGGTGTCGTCTTTTCCTGTCATGCTGGTGTGATGCATCACCCTTCTCAGCATGCGCACGTAGTAGTCATTTTGAGAGACGAGATCTCTTACCTTCAGCACCTCTCATTCAACTGCTGAATCACTCGGCTCAGGCCGCTTCCCTCACAACAGTTGTGAGTGCAGAGCCGAATTCTTTGCTTGGATATTATGTGCGGATTGCTAGTGGCATTTGATCGACGCAGCCCTGGTTTTGCTGAAGAATTTTACTCTCAGCGGTTATGAGGCTACCGTGGGTCTGGTGTTGGAGTCTCAGTGGTGTCTCATTGCCTAACCGTAAATCTGAGGGCTGGCTGCAAGGAGCTTGCATATCTGAAGCAAGTGCCTAAGAATGAAGTCCATATGCCTACCAGATACCCTCGGGGGCACGGCTGGCCTGCGGGTGTCCAAACTGAACGGTTCAACCCACCGATAGGGCGAAATAAATGTGAAAATCTGACAACCGGGACGGGCACGGAGCCAGTTTGACAAAATATCAATAGCGGCATGGATATCGGCATTTCGAAACGACCCATCCATCCTGAACGTAAGACTTGCCGCATTTATATATGTAGGAATATAAAAAACGGGTTATGGCAAAACTAGCACCAGGAATTATATCAACCTATGAGCTAAGATAAATATAGTCCGTTCAATGCTGATTTGACCCCATTTATCAATCACTTATGATAAAGTCCAATCATTAAAGTGGCTGATATCCGACACTATCCACAGCCAACAATATGTACATATAGTGGCAAGGCACAGGGAAACATTGGCGTGACGTGACCGGGCGTGAGGGGACGTGAGCCGGGCGTAAGGGGACGTGAGCCGGGCGTGAGGGGACGTGGGCCGGGCGTAAGGGGACGTGAGCCGGGCGTGAGGGGACGTGAGCTGGGTGTGAGGGGACGTGAGCCGGGCGTGAGGGGACGTGAGCCGGGCGTGAGGGGACGTGAGCCGGGTGTGAGGGGACGTGAGCCGGGCGTGAGGGGACGTGAGCCGGGCGTGAGGGGACGTGAGCCGGGCGTGAGGGGACGTGAGCCGGGCGTAAGGGGACGTGAGCCGGGCGTGAGGGGACATGAACCGGGCGTGAGGGGACGTGAGCAGGGTGTGAGGGGACGTGACACTTTGGGGCCTACTCAAGCTTCCACCTTCAAGCTGCCATGGTATCGGCACTGTCTTTCCAATTTGAAAACCAGCTATCCATATCATGTTGGTGAAAGCCGATCATATGAATATGTGTTCTGGCTAGGAGAGTCATGTTTTGAACCTTGCATTACGCCAAGGAGGGCTGATTGTGTGCGCTGTGCTGAGAGAAGTGACTCTGCACCGTGTTGTAGTAAACCGCTGTGTCTGTTACGATATATGTGTCGAATATGCTCTACGTCGAGGCAAATTCATCATCTGTACTGTGTCGAGGGGAAGTGGCCTCTGCCCCGTGTCAAGGGAAACTGATTTCTGTTCTATTTCGAGGGAAATTGGCCTCTATTCCGTGTCGAAAGGAACTGGGCTCTGTCCTGTGCCAAACAGAATGGGTCATCGGACATGTGCCTGGGAGAATCGACAGATTGTACCGTGTTGACGGAATCAATGTACAGCATTGGTGATTTCAAAACGTGTGTGCTGTGGGAAACACCCAGGAACGTTGTGCTGAAACCGAATTTCTGCATTGCACCTAGACGAACTGCACGTGCTGATGCGCGCATGTAGTACTTTCAGAGCTGTGCTTGCAAGTGCTTACGGAACGCAAACTCTTGCATTGGGAATTGGTAGTAAGATTCAACAAGGACCATCTGCCTTCGCTTTTCCGAGGCCACGGATCAGCTGTACGTCATCTGCAAGGCTGACTCGCTGCTCCGCGCCCGGGGGGTGGCCCTGCCCGGCGGGGGAGCAGCCGCCGCGGCGCAGCGCTGCGGCTGGCGGCAGCCTATCTCCGCAGCACGCCGACCGGAGCGGGTGTGTGGAGCGAGGCGGAGGGCGGCGCCGGAGAGGCGCGCAGATGAGTCGCCGCCGCCGCCACGGGGCGGGTCCCTGCGCCGGCCGGCCTCTAATGGCGGCGGCCGCGGCTAATCCCGCCGCCCCTGGCTGGCGGCGCGGCGCGCACCGCTGCCAGCCACAGCTGCGGGGCCGGTCAGGGCGGAGGCCGAGAGACGTCACCCCCTCCCCCGTCGCCCTCAGCTGGCTAATCCGGACGGTTTGCGAGAAAAACCGGTTTCGTGTGCGGCACCGGCCGCAGCCGGACACGCCCGCGAGACGACCCCGACAGACCGGTCCGTCTGCGGCTGCCTCCTCCCGAGGTACGCCCGGCTTCTCCCGGCGTCACCCGGCTCCTCCCAGGACCACACCGTCCGGCTCTTCCCGGTGCCACCTGGCCCCTCCCGGTACCGTCTGGTTCCTCCACGTGCCCTCCGGTCAATCCCGGTATCGTCCGACTCCTTTCGGCGTATCCAGCTCGTCCAGGGGCGTATCATTTCCTTTCAAAACACACCTGCCTCCCTCGATGCATCAGAATTCTCTCAGTGAAACCTGCTCCTCCCAGAACGCCCAGCCCATCCAGATACACGTACCTCCTGCCATTCCACCACGATGCTCCTTAGGCCCCTCACGGTTAACCCGCTTGCTCCCGGTGCGACGGCTGCCCTGGATGTCTCAAACTGCTCCAAAGCCACTCACCAGCCGGCTGCGTCTGGCTTAACAAGGCTTTCTTGCTAAGTCACAACCCTTCGAGATACCAGATGAGATACAGAACGTTTGTGAAAATTCACCGCAGGCAAATACATATAGCGTGCAAAACATGCCAGAGTTTGCTAGTTTCGTGGGCACATCATGCTGCGTGTGTGTACGATATGCATATGTCTTTCATCAAACTGCTACGTCTGTGGGCTCTTCCCTTGTATGTGCATCGATAAGCTGGCCTCTCCGTCCTTCAGAGCACGCCGGGCGTTGTTTTTCCACCCAAGACCCAATCCTTGCGACGCCCGGTCCTACCCGTCGCTTTTCTCTCCCAGAATCCCGATATCTGCTTCGGTCCACCTCCGATCTGATCAACCGCTCCCAACGTCTGTCGTCCTCGCTCCCTCTTCGCAGCCTTGGCACCCTCTCTCGCTCCCCGCGGCAGACGATGCGGGAAGCGGCGCCCGGGGAGGGGCCAGTATTTTATGTGTGGAGACCACTCTGATGGCGGCATTTTACGGCCGTCTAAAGCAGGATTTCAGGCGCACGGGACGGGCACGAGCGCCGCCAGTGAGTGCTACGTATCCCCGGCGACCAATTCGGTCAAGGTTGGTCTGCCCGGTGGTCGGACGGCGAGGGCGGGGTCTGCAGCCGGGCTCGCCGAGAATCCAGCAGCGAGCAGGCCCGACAGAGCTACTGTCGACGACTTTCGGCTCATGAGGAGAACGTTTACTCCAGTCCCGGCGGCAAGGGCCTAACACCAGTATGATATAACGTGGGGAGCGTAGTGGGGGCTAACGAACTCGCGGAAAAGCGTCGCCAGTCTCAAATTGCCTTAATTGCTGTTATTTATGTCGGTTTCGTGTAGAGGCCCAAGTTTTCAAACATTTCAGTATTCTGGTATGGACAAAATTAGGACGGTTTTGCAAGGAAGCGTTTTATTTGCAGTCAGGGACACGACTGTTCGATGAACCAGCTTATTTGAGATGCGCAGATCAGTCACCCGATTCAAGATATCAGCATTTTCATACCTTTTGTTCGATTTAAGAAGGAAGCAAGATAAGAGCGTGCACCTCCACACACATATGTGAATTATACGCACTATTTACGCCAGCATTCCAGTGCTCACGGCGTTATCGGCACACCACTTCCAGACAAGCATGCAATGTAGAGCAAACGTAACGTTTTACTTTTTCATTAACAAAGCACTGTCTCGTTTGTATAACAATTAAACGTAACCTTGATGTAGAATGTGCCAGAAACCATTCAGCCACATGTGAAAACACAGTCCAACTGAGGACAGTTCTCACGATAGAATTTGTGAAAGCGCCCGTGTTTGTGTGCGGTAGGTAAATCGTTATTTTGTGCAGACCGGAGATCAAAGACTTGTGTCAGATCTCGATGGTCAGGTCAGTTGCGGCATGGAAGTCAATCGTGTGCTGCTGCTGCTTAAAAGGACCAAGAACCATGCACAAAGTTAATCACTGTTCTTATTGAAACGGTCTTTATCGATCGTAAACACGTGCACATGATTGTGAAATTACTAAACAATGGCAGGCCAAAGTTAGGCCATTGCCGTCAGAGCGCGCCGTTCCTAGGGAATCGTTCAATCTGATTCGGCAACGGAGCCATAGACGAAGCCATACATCTTTGAGATGCATTCTTAGACAGTACAACATTTAAGTATAGAATTACGGCTTATTCCTCTGACCTCGGGTCAGGTGTAAGAGGCAGACCAAAGTCAAAACCAAACCGCTTTCTTACTGAATAACTTGCTTCAACGAGTAGCTTTCTGTGCTCATTTTGAACTTCGTGATCAAGGGTGCATCAACATTTATCTTATTTGGACTTCATAAACGTCAGAGGAGGTCACTGGTCTGAAGTGACAGCTAGCAACCTTTCGAGAACATGCTGCCCAGCTTATACCCTGATGCTGATTTGGGTTCCCAATAATAAAACAATCTCGAAGGTTTTATCACTTTGACTCTATGAAGATCCAATGATGTCATTGGCCTGATGTAAGCACTAGTGACATTTCACTCGGAAGATATATCTAAGTTAAACATAACTGCATGAGAAGCTTTGATACCGCTTCGGACACCGATCTTTAGTTCATCGTATTTGATCATATTTCACCTAATGGTTATGACCTAGGACTCAGTTCATGTACACACGCGCCTAATTTGTGAATGTGGTGTCTCTGGCTCTCTTTATTTTTGAGATATGAGGGAGTCATCAGTCATCTACCCGCGCGTTGCATTCCACCGGCACACAAGCGCGCGATAACGCGGACAGCGGAAAATGCATTAACCACCGAAATACATGAAGCAATTGACTAAATAAGGGAGTCAAAATTAAGGAAATGCGTTTTCAGAGCTCTTTCAAATGGGTGGTTCGGTATAATCCATGCGATTGGAAAGGAAAGTAAATTGAACAACCCGGTTGCGATCCCGCTCATTTGCGATGTGAATCAGCTAGCTGGTGATGTGAGACCTTTGAGGCCTCAGGGCTGTGTATCATGTCCTTGACCGGGGAGCAAACATCACGGGATGCAGATGACTTCAGAAAATGGGCCTGGTTACAACACCACCGAACGGTTTAGCTGGCTGCAAGGCTGATATGAAAGTGAAAGAAGAAATCCCACACCGTGCTTGCAAATACAAGTATTGCTATTTTCTGACGTAGCTATCAGCATAACCTAAAATGCAACTGTCTCCATTAAGCCACCAATCACTAAATAGGATATTCAGCTATGCCGTCGTAGTTTAACCGGGCGCCGCCCGGAGTAATTACTCACCCACAACCGCCCTGGGGTTTAAAATTTTCTCTCTTCATCTCGCGGTGATAAAAAAGATTCAGACGACAAAGGACAGCACTGGTTAGTCTTATTCAGACTGTTTCCTGATGATGCCACACATCGCGCAATACATCCTTAGCACGAGAATCTTTGAACAGTCAGGCGATTCAGCACTCGTAACATGGGACGTGTAGCTTCTTGTCTTCAACTGAAATGGCGCGTTCACGCCCTTCAGAAACCCGCAACGCTGTTGACAAAACTCAGATTGAATGCTATGGAAGATCAAGATCATGCCAGGTCAGGTTCACACCACTGAGCCGGACACGATCTTTGCGCTCTTCCGATTTAAATGGCATGTGCACGCCGTTGGTTTAGCAATAAGTTGGTCATACTGACTCCATTATGATAAATGAGCGTATGAATTATGTTTTCACGCACATATATTGACCCGTTTCCACCACTTATAGCGGTCTGGTGTAGCCCCGTATCGTAAGACTGTCCTCAAATGACAGACAGTCAAAAACCAATCGACGAATCACATCGGAGAAATGTAAAACAAGAGAACAAAATGTGGATTTATGTAGGCAGCGGCAAATTTCCCCTGTCATTTCTCATTGATGTTGCAATTATTCAGTGACGAATGTTCTAATGGTCGACCTTCAAAAGTTCGGATGCGATCTCAGTGACGAATGTTCTAATGGCTGATCTTGAAATGTTCTGATTCTACCCCAGTGAAGATGACAAGCTACTCAAACGCGAATATGGTTTCCTCTAGAACTTGTCAAATCAATTGATCTGTCAGGTAATGTAAATGTGGTTGAACTTACTGTTACGTTCCACAATGTATTCCGAAATTCGGACGGGGAAGGGCGTTGGAAAACTCCAGCCTGAGCAAACCACAGAGAAACTTTTAAGACACGAGCGTGGGTAGACGTTTGTGTGTAGTGCCGCCAAGCATGCAGTACCTAGCTCACACCTCGTTTGTATGTCGTGCCGCCAGGTATGAAGTACCCAACTTACAGCTCGTTGTATGTAGTGCCGCCAAGCATGAAGTACCCAGCTTTCACCTCGTTTGTATGTAGTGCCGCCAAATATGAAGTGCCCAGCTTACACCTCGTTTGTATGTAGTGCCGCCAAGCATGCAGTACCCAGCTTACACCTCGTTTGTATGTAGTGCCGCCAAGTATGAAGTGCCCAGCTTACACCTCGTTTGTATGTAGTGCCGCCAAGCATGCAGTACCCAGCTTACACCTCGTTTGTATGTAGTGCCGCCAAGCATGCAGTACCCAGCTTACACCTCGTTTGTATGTAGTGCCGCCAAATATGAAGTGCCCAGCTTTCACCTCGTTTGTATGTAGTGCCGCCAAATATGAAGTGCCCAGCTTACACCTCGTTTGTATGTAGTGCCGCCAAGCATGCAGTACCCAGCTTACACCTCGTTTGTATGTAGTGCCGCCAAGTATGAAGTGCCCAGCTTACACCTCGTTTTTGTATGTAGTGCCGCCAAGCATGCAGTACCCAGCTTACACCTCGTTTGTATGTAGTGCCGCCAAGTATGAAGTGCCCAGCTTACACCTCGTTTGTATGTAGTGCCGCCAAGCATGCAGTACCCAGCTTACACCTCGTTTGTATGTAGTGCCGCCAAGTATGAAGTGCCCAGCTTACACCTCGTTTGTATGTAGTGCCGCCAAGCATGCAGTACCCAGCTTACACCTCGTTTGTATGTAGTGCCGCCAAGTATGAAGTGCCCAGCTTACACCTCGTTTGTATGTAGTGCCGCCAAGCATGCAGTACCCAGCTTACACCTCGTTTGTATGTAGTGCCGCCAAGCATGCAGTACCCAGCTTACACCTCGTTTGTATGTAGTGCCGCCAAGTATGAAGTGCCCAGCTTACACCTCGTTTGTATGTAGTGCCGTCAAGCATGCAGTACCCAGCTTACACCTCGTTTGTATGTAGTGCCGCCAAGCATGCAGTACCCAGCTTACACCTCGCTTGCTTCATGTCACGCCTGTCGCGACTGGTTGAAAATGCCGGCACATCATGGAAGTCAGGCCAGTCTGCATCACATCATGGTTAAGCCATCTGCCTTAGGTTGAAATGAAAAGTGTCGTTACGGATATTTTTCTGGAAGGAGTAACAAAACAATCTGAAAAATAATGACCGTGCTGTTTCTCGCAAGTTTAAGCCGCACTGTTTTTTTGTGCGGGATCATTTCTATTAGTAGATCGTAGTGCGCGGCGCGCTGCTAGCACGGTACCAGGCGTGTTTGGAAATAGAGCTTGAGCGTTTTAAAATCGTACCGGAACCGTCCTTGCATAACATGGCGATGATTGAAACGCAAGATAACTAGCACTAATATATCCTTAAAACTGTATAAAAACGATATTTGGAATGCTGGGGCTTTACACCGCAGTGACTCGATGCCATTATTTTGGGCATCCGTCCCAAGTAAGCAATCCAAGGACGCGTAGTTAGGCATCAGCTGGTGAAGACACAGCTGCTTTCGCTTTCGGAGGCCATAATGTGTCCCGGCTCCCATCGTTACGAGCAGGCGACCTTCCTGCTTAGACGCTTGGCTTGCCGCTGATGGATACGTCAGCATACCTTGATGTTTGCGCGTCACGGCCGGAGGGGCTGATAATTCCACATCCAGCTAGAGGCTTGTTTTCTGTTCGCTGCTATTATGTCACCACTGGCGACACGTGCAAGCAGGCGTGTCGTGCTAAACGCAGAGACAAGGCTCCCATGCAGCTATCAAGTTTGTCTGTTTGGTTCCAGCATTGGTTCCTAACAACTGCTTTTTGCGTAATGACCTTGATTTTCAATTAATCAATAATCAATTTTCAAGTGGAGTGGATGCTACAGGAGGAAGGCAAGAGGTATTTGCCGTTGGCGGTTACGTGTTATCTATTTACGATCGCCTTTGCGCTTTATTTATTACCACTTGAAAACAAGGCAACGTGATAATGGAATGAGCAAATTTCATTGGCCTAGCGTCAGGTATGAAGGTCCGCCCAAGGTCCAAACCAATCAGTTATATCACTTAAGGGTTTGTTTATGGGGTAGTTTCTGGTGCTCTTTTATAATTTATTGATAACAGGAATAGCATTATACATTGTTCATGAATTTCTTAAAAGTCAGAAAAGGTCCCTGACCTAAACTGACCCAGGCCAACATTTTGTGTCAGGAACATAACGCCTAGCATTATTTTTGTTGCTTATTCAAATGCAAAACTCAAAGCAGTCTTGTAGGATTTTGGTCACCATGAACTTCGAAAGGTGAAACAAGTTCAGTCATTCTAAATGAGCACGAAAGCTTTTGTTTAGAACAGGTGTCTAGGTTTTGGGGGCACTTCGGACACCAGCCTGAAGTTCAACTTTGTTTGACTTTATTTGACCCGAAGGTCATGACCTAGAAACCTCAAACCTCAACCTGAGTGAGTTCACGTACAGGCCAATACACCCCGCGAATTTCGTGTCTCAGCTCTCTTAATTTCTGAGATCTCAGGGGGTCAAATTGACCCCCGCCCGAGTGAAGGGTATCCAACCGGACACCCGGGAGCGTGTTAAGACATCGGCGAAGTTTTGAGGCTCATCTCCAGTTTTGCTGTTCAGTGTTCTTTTCCTCCGATATTCGTGTTATTCGTTAAGGAGTAGCTATGTCAGCAAAAAATGTTGAAAGGACGACAAAGCAGCTCTCAAGCGTGTTTTGAAAACACGGCAACCATCGCCCCAATAAACTTTCTGGGTAGCTCTGCACGCGTTCAGAACGATCATTTATCAGATACAAACATGTAATGTGCCCTTTATAGGGCGCATCTTAACACTCGCCCGGGTGACCACTTGGATACCCTTCGCTTGAGTGGAGGTCAGTTTGATCTCCCTGAAATCTCAGAAACTAAGAGAGCTAGAGACGCTGAATTCACAGGGTGCGTTGGTCTGCACGTGAACTCACTCAGGTCAAAGTTTGAGCCTTGTAGGTCATGGCCTTTGGGTCAAATAAGGTCACACAATGTCAAAATCTAGCATGGTCTCCAACGTGTCCCTAGAACCTAGATACTTGTTCTAAGCAAAGGGTAACATGCTCATTTAAGGTCAGTTATCTTGTTTGACCTTTCGAAGGTCATAGTGACCAAAATAATAGAAGAGTGCTTTGAGTTTTGCGTTTGAATCAGCGACAAAGATTAGGTTAAGCAATATGCTGCTAAAACGAAGTGTTAACCCTGATCATTTTGGGTCAGTGACCTTTTCTGGCCTGTAAGAAGTTCATGGAAGATGTCTAATGCAGTTAATGTTACCAATAAGTTCGAAATGAGCAGCAGAAACCACCCCAAACAGCAAGCCCTAGAGTGAGTAAGCAGGTTGGTTTTGACCTTGGTCTGGCCTTCAGATCTGTCCCTAGTTCAATGAAATTCGGTCATTTAATTGTTGTGTTGCCAAAGAAAGTATCTCAGAGATGTATTTCTTCGTCTAACACTCCATCGTTCCATCAGATTAAACGATTCCCTTGAAATTGACTTCGCTGAACACTTGGCCTGACTTTGACCTGCCATAGATCAGTGGACTTACAAGGTACATCCAACTTTTGATACCACCCAATTTCCTATTCAGTTGTCTACAGCTATGCAGAATTTGGCGCGGCTGCCCCGCACCGTTCGGAAACTATGCCGGAAAAACCCTCGGGGGTTGACTTGACCCCCCATCCGAGTGCGTGTTAAAACTGCATCCCTATTATCGGGAGCATAGATACTTTGGTTATTGAAGAGCAAATTAAAAGTGGCGCAAGTGAATATCAAAAAGCATGCACTAGAAATCACACATAGCGAAAGCAAAATGAACCCACAGCCAAGAACACACCCAGATTAGCGCAAATTGCATTTGGCATTATCTAACAGGGTGTTCTTATCGCTCACATCCCATCGCATGTAGCTTAGCGCTTTTACCAGCTGCAGCTAAGTGCTGCCGCCAACAAGCTTGGTTATCCTGGGAGCGATAGCATTAGTCCACGCAGCCATGCACTATCCACCGGGATCATCTGCGGTAAGTCGGCCATTTGAGAGGGACGATGAGTGCAGTCACGAAGGCGCATTAGCCAGTGGCAGCCTTTTTCTCCCGACGTGACGTCCTCCACGCCCAATATCCGGATCATGGTGTGCACGGCAGTGCACAGGTGAGCCAGGCGTCTGGACGAGGCGTGACAGTCTGTCACGATGTGACAGCAGCCGGCGAAAAAAGCGCGTCGATTGTAAAAATGGTCCTTTGAGGCAGTATAGGATGGGCTGTGCAAACCCTGACGTGTGGTTGCTTTTGGACGAGCCGTTTATTACAACGTCTCGGAAGAAACTCATCTAACTGTAGTTCAGCCATCGCGCGCAATGTCGTATTGAATTTGATTGCGCATTACAAGCTGTAGATGGTAACGGCACTGTGGCTGACCAGTTAGGCCAGATGTACATCGGCACCGCTGCAAGGTCGAGGACCCTGTGGGCCTCCTGAGAGATGAGGATTTGCCAGAGCATCAGTTCTCTAACGGGCCTTAAGTAAGTCCTGAGTGTTGGATTACAGATCAGGGATGCCAATTAAGGAAGCATTAAAGCCCTTGACTTACTAGGTATGTGGAGCTGAAGCCGTGTGTCTTACCGAAGTGCAAAAGATATCGGCGGCGCTTGTTCGCAGGAGCTCAGATCCTGAAGCGTGCCGACAAGTCCATGACAATGCTTCTTTGTGGCGTCTGGTCCTGAAAAGAGATTACTATTATGTGTCTGCACGGAAGCTGACTTTCCGCGAGTCAATGTAACTAGCGTCATACCACGGGTCTTCATGACATTCTCCAGCTTTCCGCTTCTCAACCAGTGGGTCGGGCAAAACAGCATTGTTTGCATACGGCTGATATGGTTGCATAACGCTTATAAACTGGCATAGCTGTTATGGCTGCAAAACTTTCATTGCATTTATTTATGAGTCGGACTGTTGACCTAATTATATATTGTTTTTTTCATATACAAATTATCGTTTTTCGCGTGTTGCACGTCTGTTGCACGTGCATGATCAGCAGAGGGCTTTTCGGCTCAGATGTTGGGCCAAAAGTGTTATATAATTTGTACCGCAGCGTTTCGTCACCCATAGGCAGACAGTATTCAAGTTAACTGTTCTATAGCATCATACTTAAATACTGTCTGGCAATGACACAAACACACACACACACACACACACACACACACACACACACACACACACACACACACACACACACACACACACACACACACACACACACACACACACACACACACACACACACACACACACACACACACACAGCGCGTTGCCCAGTTTAGCCCATGAAAACCAATCAGCACTGTAACACGAACGTGGCCGGGCCACTGTAGCGTGGACGCGACCGTCTATGGCGGTATAGTCCGCAGTAATATAAAGCTTCGCTGCTATATCGTCCGCAACAGTTTCGTATCGCGTGCGAGAGTTCCGGGGGAACAGTATGGCTTGGCTCCGCTAGCGCTCTACCGCATCCTTGCTACAGCAGGCGAAGGTGCTTTGCTGTTCGCTGGTCACGCATGTACTCAGCAGACCTGATGTGCCCACGACCAGCTCAGATGTGTTTCTGTTTTACGGACACTGGATGATGGGTTGTCTGTCGGAGACATATGGCCCTACTAGATAGATAAACGAGTGGATACTTCATAAAAATAGCACGCGGTGTTGACTAGGTGACCAAACGTTTGGTTGTCAGATTTCGCCGATAAGTCAAGGCGATATCAAACTGCCAAATTTCCGAGAGACAGGACGTCAGAAAAACATAGACTCCGGGCGCATCATCTTCGCTTTCCCATGTTTTGTTTCTACAAAGCTGTCTCGTTCCGACGTAAACAAAAGCTGTTCGCCCTCATCCCATCGTCCAGGAAGATTAGCCGGTGGCCTCCGCCTCCCAGAAGCACCCACCGGCCGTCCTTCGCCCCCCCCCCCCCCTCCTCACCGCCTCAACCCCCGATCTATCACGCCGAAACATCCGGTACGGTGGCCTCCCATCAAGGCGGTCCAGTCCGGATGGCGGCGGTCCAGTGTAAAAACGGCCGCCGTCGCGTCCCCGGCGGCTGCGCTCAGTACGGACAGAGGGCTCTCTCAGCCCGGCTCCAGAGTAACACGGGCGAGGGCTCTCTCAGCCCGGCTCCGGGTTGACACGGGCGAAGGCTCTCTCAGCCCGGCTCCAGAGTAACACGGGCGAGGGCTCTCTCAGCCCGGCTCCGGGTTGACACGGGCGAGGGCTCTCTCAGCCCGGCTCCAGAGTAACACGGGCGAGGGCTCTCTCAGCCCGGCTCCAGAGTAACACGGGCGAGGGCTCTCTCAGCCCGGCTCCGGGTTGACACGGGCGAAGGCTCTCTCAGCCCGGCTCCGGGTTGACACGGGCGAGGGCTCTCTCAGCCCGGCTCCAGAGTAACACGGGCGAGGGCTCTCTCAGCCCGGCTCCGGGTTGACACGGGCGAGGGCTCTCTCAGTCCGGCTCCAGAGTAACACGGGCGAGGGCTCTCCCAGCCCGGCTCCGGGTTGACACGGGCGAAGGCTCTCTCAGCCCGGCTCCGGGTTGACACGGGCGAGGGCTCTCTCAGCCCGGCTCCAGAGTAACACGGGCGAGGGCTCTCTCAGCCCGGCTCCGGGTTGACACGGGCGAGGGCTCTCTCAGTCCGGCTCCAGAGTAACACGGGCGAGGGCTCTCTCAGCCCGGCTCCGGGTTGACACGGGCGAGGGCTCTCTCAGCCCGGCTCCGGGTTGGCACGGGCGAGGGCTCTCTCAGCCCGGCTCCAGAGTAACACGGGCGAGGGCTCTCTCAGCCCGGCTCCAGAGTAACACGGGCGAGGGCTCTCTCAGCCCGGCTCCGGGTTGACACGGGCGAGGGCTCTCTCAGCCCGGCTCCGGGTTGACACGGGCGAGGGCTCTCTCAGCCCGGCTCCGGGTTGACACGGGCGAGGGCTCTCTCAGCCCGGCTCCGGGTTGACATGGGCGAGGGCTCTCTCAGCCCGGCTCCGGGTTGACACGGGCGAGGGCTCTCTCAGCCCGGCTCCGGGTTGACACGGGCGAGGGCTCTCTCAGCCCGGCTCCGGGTTGACACGGGCGAGGGCTCTCTCAGCCCGGCTCCGGGTTGACATGGGCGAGGGCTCTCTCAGCCCGGCTCCGGGTTGACACGGGCGAGGGCTCTCTCAGCCCGGCTCCAGGATGACATGGGCCGTCGCTTGCCTCACCTCGGCCGCGGGACAGCAACGGCTGAACGCTTTCCTGTCGGCCCGACACAGCTAACTCAGTCCACGGCGTTGCGCCGTTCTGTTTAACAGGAGGCGGCATTACGGCCAGCATGTGTGTGTGTGTGTGTGTGTGTGTGTGTGTGTGTGTGTGTGTGTGTGTGTGTGTGTGTGTGTGTGTGTGTGTGTGTGTGTGTGTGTGTGTGTGTGTGTGTGTGGGTGTGGGTGTGGGTGTGGGTGTGTGTGTGTGTGTGGGTGTGTGTGTGGGTGTGTGTGTGTGGGTGGGTGTGGGTGTGGGTGTGTGTGTGTGTGTGTGATGGGCGCTGAGTGAGCTGCCTAAAGAGCATCGGCGAACGTTCATGGGCAGCACGATTGGACGTAACTCTTAGCCATGGCGCCGCTGGGAGGCCGGTCACGTCCTGGGCTTCGTTAGCGGCGATTCCTTGTCTCCTTGAGGAAACGAATGGGTCGGAGGTTACCCGGACTTCGAGCTTATTTTCTCAATAACGACTTGCTCACGAGCGTCGTGCAGCTAGTTTGCATGGTCGCCGGCGGTGTAATTGCATGATGGCCCACAGAGGCGATCAGTGGTCCTTCCGACGCAGTGGAACAGGGGCAATCTTATCCCTCATGAATCATGCCACGCAGCCCTCGTTAGTCGGGCGACATCCTCTATCGCACTGCAGGCGAAAGGCAAGATGTGGGAAGATACCAGAAGCTCAACATGATTGACTGCTAATAGGTGCGCGTCTTGCCAAATGTGGTAGTGAATAGTTGTTAGAAGTCTGGTAATCCCTTTCTTGACCTCCTTAGACATCAATCCCTCTTGGCCTTCAATATGGAAAAGCAAAGTCAGTAGGCGTGAAACGATTTCAGCTGAATGGTAGGCATTGCAAACATAGGTACGCTGTAAGATGTACAATACATGTGTCCACGTAAAACCCGTCCCAATTCTTGCTTAACTTACCTAAACTTAAAAACCTTTCCACTTTATTGGTCGTAATAAGTTTTGAGTTAATGATCTTCAACATACCAGCGGGTGCTGGTTAAAGGCCATTATAGAGCTAGGCAACGATTGTACCAACAATGGTTTGATGCTTTTTAACTCTACACCGTCGTTTAACAAGCACCTCCCTGTATATTGAAGGTGGCTAACTCAGCAAAAGAACTTTGAACTCATAAGTGCCGAAAAACTGGGAGCTGAATGCTTTTCTTTCTTTCGCCTGATCAGCCTGTTTCAACTCCCTCCCTCCGCCGGCGACCAGGAACAGATGCGTATATAAAAAATACGCCAAAGAAACATCTCACGGCAGTGCGGACAACCAGCCTGATGGGGTAAAAATCCTCGCCAAATTTACGTCAAAAAGCATTTCATATGCATCGCCTGGCGGGACAGTGCTGAGCAGCCTGATGAGACTTGATGCTAACATTGTTCTCAAGAAGAGCACAAGGACCTGCGCCTTCCTGCCCACCAGTCATCGTGCAACGGCCACTTCACTCCTAGCCTTGGGAACTACTGAGGGTGGAACACCAAGGCCCTCAGCCGACGAGGGCTAATCCTTTATTATATTTCATTAGAACATTCCTTTTCAAAGTATTGCGTGCGTACAACGCGCCTCAGCTCCCAGAATGAGGCGTGTCTGCCTCTCGTGCATGCAAAAGGTGAATGGGAAAGATATAACTGTCGGAGCGTTCAGGTGCATGTGAGTGCGTTATTTCTTGCGTCGTTTATTAAATAGATGACATTATGAGGATGTGGAACGACATTGTGGACCTGTGGGAGCTCCTGAGGATGGAACTGTGTGACTGTGGTAGCTCCAGAGGATAATATTGAGTGACTGTGGCAGCTCCAGAGGATAACATTGTGTGACTGTGGTGGCTCCTGTGACCGTGGATGACACTGTGACTGTGGTGGCTCCCAGGGATGATGTTGTGTGACTTTGGCGGCTCCCGGAGATGATGTGTGACTAGGAAGCTTCCGAAGATGTCACTAGGTGCATCACTACGACAGGTTCTGTGGTCTGCAAGCTGAAGTTTGCGGGTCTCGGGTCCACTATTCTGTGACTCCAAATACTCTCAGTAGCTATTGTCTTACTTTGTCAGCATCTGAGATCCGTTACATGACTGCGAAAACTCCTGAAGCTCGAACTCGTGATCTCCCGATCACGATGACATCTCCCGAGGCCCAGAGCCTGGGCGTAGGTGCTGTCGAGCTCTTCCCCCACAGTTACAATACTGACGCTCGTCGTTCACCCCGACCGCGCCTGACATCGGAACCCGTCCTTCGACGTTGACAGATATCGCCGCTCGCCCTCCGACAGCGGCAGACGCGGCGACTGACCCATCCCCATCCCGCCGGGCGTTTTTACCTGCCGTCGCCGCCCTCACCTTGAAACAACGCGCCTCCGCCGAAAACACCGCGCGATCCACGTAATCGAACCTAATTGAAGCCCGTTGATGCGCCAGCGCCACGGGTGGCGACGCGCGCGCGCCGTTGCAGGCGCGCTGTTTTTGCGGCCGGCGCGTGACGCCGGTCGGCACGGCGCCGCTGGCCTTGGGCGCGCCATGGACACACCCGGACCCATCTGCCGCCGGCGGGTCAAGAAGGGCCGGGACCGGCCGTGCGGCCGGCGCCGGCCAAGGCCCCGCGCGACAGCCGCCGGCGGGGGGAGGGGACGGCAGCCGGCGGGGGGAGGGGACGGCAGCCGGCGGGGGGAGGGGACGGCAGCCGGCGGGCCGTCGCCAGCCCGGTGGAGCGGTGGAAACATGAGAGGGAGGGGTGGGCTCGGTCAGGTGCGCCCAGCCTAGCTCCGGCTGGCCACAGACGGTGTCGCTACAGGCTGCCGATGCAAATTGGCGGCGGCCATTTGCACATTGGGAAGGCTGCGGCTGCGGCCGAAAGCTGCTTGCGTCACCATCAGCAGCGGAAAATTTCTGAAAGTGGGGAGCGGCTGTGCAGCGCTGGGTGGACCTCAGGCGGTGGAATCAAGGACGGACATTGGCAGTCATTCGCGACGGGCCGTGTGGTCAAGGAAAGGAGTGAAGCGCTGCTGCAAGACCTCCATTTAACGGGCCAGTCACTCTGTAACGCGAGAAATTGTAATCTGGACTTGGTTTATCCGCGAAGCAACTTCTAAGTTCATCGCATCTAGAATGAGCGCTTGAGCTAGAATTATCGGCGAAAACGGGTGTTCAGCCCAGGAAATTCCCGAAGGCATGGAACAGTCTGACTTATGCATTTTGTCTTCGACCACGATGCTGAAAGCAATGAAAACTACATGTTTTTCTCGCCTCCGATTGCGCATTGCTTACACCACAATTTCGCAAAATAATTGCAAAGTGAAAGAAACATTACCAGCAAAAAAAGAAAAGAAAATCAACACTGTTATTGGAAACCTGTGAAAACATTGCAACTGTAAGCTCATGGAAAGCCAAAAAATAATGTTTTGCTACGTCCAATCCTTGTTGTCAAAAGCCCTACTTTTTGTTTTATTTTGATTCAAACAGACCAGAAGAGTTTAAACCTCTACACCTTCGCGCTTTGTTTTCAGCCCTAACGGTGTAGATTAGAATACTGACTTGACGAAAGTTCCACTATGTGACTCTCGCCTCTCACCAAGCCTCATCATCGCGGCAAAATTTTGCGAAACAAGTACAGGGCAACGGAAAGGCTGCCAACAGAAATAACGATACCAAATGGACCGGAAGGGTATGCAGTATTTTCCCATATGCATAATAAAACCAAACAAGAAGGCTTATTACATTTCATTTTGGGGTGAGATATGCAAGTTTTATAATATTGGAGACACACGTGCGGGTCGTGCCCCACGACTTATACCTCGCCCGACCTACACTGGCACTCTGCGCTGTGTCACCAACGCGCCCTTGGGGCCCTTCAGCTCTGGTCGGTTTCAGCTTAGCGCCCTTGGGGCCCTTAAACTCTGGTCAGCTACATCCCTGGGTCGCTTCTGAAAACGGCTTATGGCTATTGCAGCCCAGAGAGTTTGGTTATGGGGAAATCTGCTGTCACTCCGCGACCCTGGGGTCAACAGGGTACCGGTAACAGCCAGTGTCTAGAGTCAACCTGCCACCAGAAGTCACGCGCTCCACGTGTGCAATATAAATGGCGTAACGGGCCGTAACGTAACGTAACGTAACGGACCGCGATGGCAGCACTGTAACCGGCCCTCCACGAGAGAACCACGAGTCTCCAGGCTCATAAGTCACCTGGCGCTTGGGAGAGCATTTTCCGTATCAACCAGACACCCTCCGGGGTAATTCACCAAACGTGACTGTCTGGAGGTTAAACGTAACTTTTCCTGCTGTTTCAGGATCTAATCGGCCAAATCAATCCACAGCATGGTCGTTCTTATTCATGTATCAGTTGCTTGACCCTGTTACGTGACTGCACGCATCACAAGTCGGGCAATATACCACGAAATCACAATTTTGGAGAACGAGTTGAAAGAGGTCTAGCATTTACAGCAAATGCTCGCTTAACTTCGTAACTGACACCAAATGAACAGCACGTTTGCATTTAAGAGTCAAATCACGATGTCAAGAAACGTCATGACCCGGTGAAGTCAAGCTGAAGTTAGATCAGCCTGGAGCTAGATCAAGGTGGAGTCAGGTCAAGGTCAGGACACCCTAGTTTATACTATATATCCATATATATATATATATATATATATATATATATATATATATATATATATATATATATATATATATATATGGTTCACATGATTGGCTGGACATGATTTTAGATCATGTCCGGAAAACGCCGTCTAGAAGTTCTTGAAGCCATCCTCATCAGAGAAAGAATGCGTAACTTAAACAAACAATTGAAGTCAAGCATTATGTTGGACCTGGTCAGTCACCCATTGACAGCAGGATGATTCGATGTCCTTGCCTTTCTATGGTGTTAATCTGGCTGGAAAAAGTAATACGTGTCTGTTTGTATGTGTGTTGTGACTTGACTAGACATTTGGATGCATAATCTGTTGACTGATGGTTCACCAATGGTTATGTCTCGTAGTGCATGCATCGTATTTTGTCATATTTGAATGTCTTTCGTCCGACCGTCTAACATTGTTTTGTAAGTGAGAATTAATGTCCCTGAAATGGTCGCTAGCTTAAATCAAGATGTATATATGTATATATGTATATTTATATGCATATACATATATATATATATATATATATATATATATATATATATATATGATGATAAGCGAGTTGATTTATGACTTGCCAAGATCAGAAGTGAGAATTAATGTCCCTGAAATGGTCGCTAGCTTAAATCAAGATGTATATATGTATATATGTATATTTATATGCATATATATATATATATGTATATATATATATATATATATATATATTTATGATGATAAGCGAGTTGATTTATGACTTGCCAAGATCAACGAAGTATTTAATTCGAGCAATCGAACAAACGCATAAGAAACTGATTAAATAAACATTTGCCCTTGCGTATAACAAAACGGATATATATATATATATATATATATATATATATATGCATAAATATGTGTATAAATAAACAAACGTATATAAATTGACTGTTGCTCTAGTTTGCATGCCCTTAAGTGATCATTGGCTGGAAACTAACGTACGCTTGAATCACAATGGTGTGAATTTTAAAGATTTTTTTTTTTACAAATGAGCGGCAACAAAATGTGCGACTCGGTGAGTCCATTGACCAAAAAGCAGCCACGCCGGCCCTTACTACTGACATGCCAGCTCCATGACGCAATCTAACGTCGAATAGGTTTTGTTTTTAGGATTTGTCAAATTGAGCATGCAGGTATCGCTTAAGGCCAAGCAGGCGCCGGAAGTCATCAAGACTTCCAGAACCTGAAGTCACCAAGACAAACCTGAAGAGCTATAGGTGTCGGAGCTTCTCTGCGTCACGCGCGCTGTGCAGATCAGCGCCCCTACGTGATTCCGGCGTCACCCTGCGCGTGAGCAGCGACGCACCTCTCCCCCGGCCAGCCCGGCGCCGAGCAGCTCTCCACAGGCCCACCCGGTAGCGAGCAGCCCTCCTCCCGGCCCGCCCGGCGCCGAGCGGCCCTCCTCCCGGCCCGCCCCCCCCCCCCCTCACCCGGTAGCGAGCAGCCCTCCACACGGCCCGCCCGGTAGCGAGCAGCCCTCCACACGGCCCGCCCGGTAGCGAGCAGCCCTCCACACGGCCCACCCGGCAGCGAGCAGCCCTCCACACGGCCCGCCCGGTAGCGAGCAGCCCTCCACACGGCCCGCCCGGTAGCGAGCAGCCCTCCACACGGCCCTCCCGGCACCGAGCAGCCCTCCACACGGCCCACCCGGTAGCGAGCAGCCCTCCACACGGCCCGCCCGGCAGCGATCAGCCCTCCACACGGCCCGCCCGGTAGCGAGCAGCCCTCCACACGGACCACCCGGTAGCGAGCAGCCCTCCACACGGCCCGTCCGGCAGCGAGCAGCCCTCCACACGGCCCGCCCGGCAGCGAGCAGCCCTCCACACGGCCCGCCCGGCAGCGAGCGGCCCTCCACACGGCCCGCCCGGTAGCGAGCGGCCCTCCACACGGCCCGCCCGGTAGCGAGCAGCCCTCCACACGGCCCACCCGGTAGCGAGCAGCCCTCCACACGGCCCGTCCGGCAGCGAGCAGCCCTCCACACGGCCCGCCCGGCAGCGAGCAGCCCCCCCCCCCCCCCGCCCCTGGCAGCGAGCAGCCCTCGGCGGGTCACTTCCTCGCACGCCGCCGGCGCCGAGCTCAGCCTGCCTGGCCGGCGTGCGAGCCGTGTGGGCCGTACCGGATCTGACAGGGCCTGTGCTCAGCCACCGCCCGGCCGGTAGGGGCGGGCCGCGGGGCGGGCTTGCGTGAGCCGGCGGCGACTGCACGCCAGCGCTGAAGACGCACCACATCCGCATTGGTCAGGCCGGGGCGGCACCGCAGCAGAGCGAGCCAGCTCGGATCGCCAGATCGGACTGCATGCCATCCAAGGCTTCGGAGACCGCGGCATTCGGGCCACAGGCCCGCCGACCGGGCGATCAGTCGGCAATGCAGTCTGATGCCGGCTTAAAGGTTCCCTGAATGCGTTGCTGAAGGGAAACTTGCGGGATAATCATGACTCAACTGCCAACTGTTTTATTGGTTTCCTTTTGTAACACAGTGTGTGTCCAGCGGGTTTCCTGACGATACCTCCGTGGCATGAACAACGAAGCTGGGAATGGGGCTGCTAGCCAGCGTCGTTTGCAAATGGTATGAGACGAACGCCTTCGATTGCAATTGGTGTCACTGCACATTATTTAAAGCGGTATCAATTCATCTGTACCATAAAATAAGCGCAGCATCATTTACATGCCACTTCACTGTTCCCATGCTGCATACGAACAGGCCCGGCCAGGAGCCCATCGCGCACCATGATGTCATATCGCCGATACTAAACGATCCGAGAGCTGTCATTTAGCATTCATGCAGTGAGCCGAGCCTGCTATTCACCTCGAAC
>NW_023596136.1:14904940-14951761 GCF_011947565.3 Pollicipes pollicipes | reverse complement strand
CATACGGTCTGCTTATTTCCTTAAGGTCATCGAGGCATGTCTCACAGATTAACTGAGAAACCTTGGGCGGGCATGTGGTTGGCAAACCCCTGCCAGATTGGCTTCCTGTACACTGCACGCGAATCCTAAGTGGTGGTTGACCTTTGACCGTGGGCTTCTGCTGCACCAAATTAACAGGGCCAGATTGGCGGCGTGGTCCCGTGCCGCTGCGTTCAGTAATGAAGTGCAGCCTGTTTACATGCCGCTGCGTTCAGTAATGAAGTGCAGCCTGTTTACATGCCGCTGCGTTCAGTAATGAAGTGCAGCCTGTTTACATGCTGCGTTCAGTAATGAAGTGCAGCCTGTTTACATGCTGCGTTCAGTAATGAAGTGCAGCCTGTTTACATGCCGCTGCGTTCAGTAATGAAGTGCAGCCTGTTTACATGCTGCGCTCGACGTTTACATGCTGCGCTCGACGTTTCCTCATCCAACAAAAATACCAGTCATTAAGCGCCAGCCTGTGAGGAGTGCTAGAGCTTGAGTCAAGCTTGCCTTGCCCTCATTCTTTTTTAGTGGCCGATCATCAGGATTCAGGGGCCAGCGGGCCCATGCCCTCGTTTCAGCTTGGTTTTCTGGTAACGGGGGGGGGGGGGGCGGGGGCGGGGGGGGGGGGCGCAGCAAACTTGTCCCCAAAACAAAGTTGGATAATGAGTATGGCATAGTTGTTTGTTTGTTTATTAGTTGTCGCACCCGTGTTTCAACTTTTGCGAATAATCAGTAGAAGACAACGTAAGGTTAAACTGAACTCGTCTGTCGCTTTATTACGGCAGATACTCAAAATACAGGCATAAAACACAAAATTCAGCCAGGTATAAGCCACTGTTACGCCATGGAAACAAAATATAAGTAATGATGCTGACTATCAAACGCATTGCCAGATGCCGTTCATCTGAAAGGCTGCCAATATGTAGGAACGGCATACTCGGTACCTACACCTCGGTCGAGGCTTACATGCCACGTGACCTGTTCATTGTTTCATTCATCAGCCCGCGTGCAACGCAAAACAGTGTCCGATCTTACCTTGTCACGATCGGCCAACGGACCGGAACCTGAAGCGGGTTTGACGCGTGAGGTTAGCGCGCACAACTGCTGAGGCTCGGACATCGCACCGGCCACGTGTGCCCCCAGGTTAACGCGCACAACTGCTGAGGCTCGGACATCGCGCCGGCCACGTGTGCCCCCAGGTTAACGCGCACAACTGCTGAGGCTCGGACATCGCACCGGCCACGTGTGCCCCAGGTTAACGCGCACAACTGCTGAGGCTCGGACATCGCGCCGGCCACGTGTGCCCCCAGGTTAACGCGCACAACTGCTGAGGCTCGGACATCGCACCGGCCACGTGTGCCCCCAGGTTAACGCGCACAACTGCTGAGGCTCGGACATCGCACCGGCCACGTGTGCCCCCAGGTTAACGCGCACAACTGCTGAGGCTCGGACATCGCACCGGCCACGTGTGCCCCCAGGTTAACGCGCACAACTGCTGAGGCTTGGACATCGCACCGGCCACGTGTGCCCCCAGGTTAACGCGCACAACTGCTGAGGCTCGGACATCGCACCGGCCACGTGTGCCCCCAGGTTAACGCGCACAACTGCTGAGGCTCGGACATCGCACCGGCCACGCGTGCCCCCAGGTTAACGCGCACAACTGCTGAGGCTCGGACATCGCACCGGCCACGTGTGCCCCCAGCATATAAAAAACGATCCAAACCCGATGTCCGAGGCAGTTCTCGCCCCTTAGATGGTGTTGTGGGTAAGGGCAATAGTCGGTCACTTAAAATATATGGTGAATGGTTACTCTCCCCCATTTAATATATTGCGACTGGACACCTTAGGCCAGCGAAGTGTGCGAAGCATGCGTCATCTCTGTACAGGAGATATCTCAGACCTCCACGATGAGCCCGCTGGGCGCCGGAGGAGATCCGTGAGAACTACGCATGCGTTGCGACACCACCTTGATCGATGTCACGTGATGTCGCATGATGCGCGCTGCCTGCCCGGGCGCGGCCTCCACGCGCCTCCTGCGACCTTTGACCTGTTCAGCCGGCACTCGGGCGGCGCCAGTCGCGGCGCGCGCGCCGCACAAACAACCGCGGCGCGACGCGCCGGGCTGGCCTTGATCTTGACTTTGAGCGGGGTGTGGCCGCGGCGGAGGGTGCCGGCTGGCCGGGCCGACCCGTCTGGGCGGGCCGCTCCCCTCCCCTGACGGCGCCACGCCGCTGAGGTCACCCATACCTGCGCAGATCGCGCCGCCGCGCCGGAACCAGCTCCGCCACGCGAGGAAAACCCGCTCATCTATTATGGCGGCATGCCACCGCCTGTTGGCGCTGTCTCCACCCCTCCAGCAGGTCATGAGTCACGCACGCGCCACGCTGAGCTAATGGCGCGATGCAGCGTATGCAAGTACAAGCCACATCGCTATTTGGTGATTTGGATTCATCGCGACGACCTCGACGGCTGATGCTGGCCGTTCGTTCATCACTTACAACTGTTGGGTTGAATACGCTCACCGGCAATCTTCAAGAATGTTCACAGTTGTACGGTGGTCGAGCCTGGGTTTGGTCCTCCTTATCTGCGTGCCGGCTGAGCGGAACCGGAGGGGAGGGCGGGTCGAGAGGAGGGAGGGGGGGGGGGGGGGCGGACGGACGTCGATGTGCAGCCGGCGGGCCGTCACCACATCCTGCGGAGTGGCTGGCGTGACTCAGAGCTCGACGCGGATATTGTGAGCAGATACCAGGCGTCTCGGAAGGGAGTGGTCGTAGGCCGCCGCCGCAGGGCAGTCTGCAGGCCGCGAGAGCCGTGCATTAGCGGGTTTCGGAGCTGGATGGCCATGATGATCGGATTTGGCAGCAGACAGGGCTCACGGTGTTGTAAACATATGGCCAGCGTTCTATACTGCACGGCACAGTGCGTACGCCGTGAGCATGCGAATTGCCTAACGGTCAAGGCGCACTCGGCTCACGCAGCCGCAAAAGCAGACGCACCAGCAGCCTCGCACGTTGTTTGTTCCGTTTGTTCGTGACGTATTTTTTCGTGATGCGCTCTGCCGGACAGATCATCTGGATTGGCTCCTAGTTTTTTATTTGGCTTCAGGAAAAGTTTTGATTTTTGCCATGGGAGTGCTCCTGAAATGTATTTGGTCGACCATAAACTTGCTTTTTAGACAAATATGCAGAGACCTGTGGCATACTCGCATGCGGGGGCGTACGCAGGATTTCGCCATGGGTGTTGCACAATTTAAGTTTTGTTTCACTGAAGCGGTCCGCAGACGCGCAAAATTTGCTGCATGACGTAGGAGAGCATCACGCGATATATTTGCGGATTTCTACGTGTTTTCCCCAGAATTTCTGAGTGTTAACGTTTAGACGCTGCATATAGCTATGCATGCAGAATGACAAGAAAGGGACACGTGCCCCCGGGGACCACTGAGGGATGTGTACACTCCTGTTGTCATGATTCATCTGCTGGTGCACTTTTTCCGGGTGTCTCTTTACACAGCAATATTTTCGCGAAGTTGTGGCGTTTACACCGACCCTGCGGCAGCAGAGCAGTGCGCAGTGTGACTGACATGATGGTAGTATTTAGTCCATAACGTCGTGGTTGAAGACAAAGTGGAACAGTGACAATGTGTCTAGTATTGGATTTTTCAGGCAAGAAATTTGTTTGTGGAATGAAAATGTATTCGTCTAAAAGGGGAAAGAATGGAAAACATATTTAGTAGGTCCATCATTGTAATGCTGTGCTGTACAAGCTTTTTTGTATTGCATAAAATCACTTTATAGGCCATATTTACGGTGGTCGGTGTATATACATATAAACTGACATGCGGTACACTTGCTGATCCGGTATCTTCTTACTTTACTGCAAAAAGGTATGACGGGCATATTAACGGCTCTTAAAGTGAGCGCCGTGAAAAAGCACGACACGTCCAGTTGCAGAGTGCGAAACAGAGGTGTAGTTTCCTTTTCAGTGGGTGGTGGGGATGGGGCTTCACCTCCCCCTCGCTCCACACACAAACACATTTGGGCTGCAGCACCCCTCCCCAACTTTGAGGAGAAAGTTGGCCAAATCTGTGGAAAACCCCGTGCATTGGTGTATTTCAGGGATGGGTTTCGTCATTTTACACTGCTCAGTCCCAACTCATTTATGGAAACTACGCCCGTGGTAACAACCGTACGAAAAAGTTATCCCAATAACGTCACATGCACTCTGCCATATTTTTGTGTTTGAAATGGATATGAAGCACTAAAAGTCTTATCAAGCTCCACTCATGTCACCGGAAGGGGACAACTTTGAGAACCCGATAGTTTTACTGGCATGTATGACATTGGCAACGCCTAAGGGCGAACCACATCACCATCACCATTACTAACCACAATGAAAACAAAATCGTGGCTGATCTTTCTGAGTCATTGGTCGGTTGATCTCACTGGTGGCTTTGAAGATGGAGATTGAGATCGCTTTGGAGATGAAAATCGCACGCATGGAGATCATCAAGAATGCGTATGGCAAGACGGAGTCGTGTGACTTTTTCACTTTTTCAGACAATGGGCAAGCTTTCAAACTGTATCGATCGTGACAAAGGTGGGCCGCTGTAGCACCACAGATGGCGACTCACCATTTACCATTTCCATTCCATTCCACGTTATTCCAGGCATTCCATTTCCTCGCCAATGATGGCCAGTCTCAGGCCCAGTCAGATCTGAGTTGGCATTCACATGTGTCAGCTCCACTTCAAGGTCCACTGACCTGCACTACCGGCTGGTCACGGGTCCCATGCTCGTGGCGTATAAACCGGACCGCCTCCCGGATCTAGCGCCGCAATCAAAACCATCAGTAACGATGGGTTTTCGACCTGCCGATGAACTTTAGATAGCACGCAGGGGTTAGGAAAGGTCACGATTTATATATTTCCAGCAACGAATGAAATGCCTGATGTGCTCTACATGTTTTGGGAGCTGTAAAAAAATTCAGGAGCTGCGGATTCCGAGCAATCATGCAGATATGTACATTTGTATGCTCTTAAGTAAGCATGAGCCAATAATCGATTTCATAAAACACCTCGCGAATGCAGCATTAACCATGGACTTCTGCAGCGTGGGGCGACCAAAGTGAAAACAGACAACAGTGTTGCTATTATGTAGATGACATCAAGCCTAAATAAATGCAGCCAGACTTACTGGGCGCATTTACAACGTTCGCGCTGCAGACAAAATCTGGTTACTTGAAAACAGACTGGATTGCACCCTCACCAAGTATGCTATGAAAGCATGGTTCATTCCAAATTTATTTATTTTACCGAGCAAAATAAGAAAAAAGGCGAGCTTGGCTGAAGGCCGAGTTCGTAATGGCTGTACCATGGGTTATGTAAGCCACAATTATGTATGTACTGAGTCGTGCGGACAGCCGTGTGACAATGACTGTACGCTACAGCCGTGATCACACGGCAAAACATACATTCGCAATTATATCGCTCACGAACGCAGACATGTATGGCCTGGAAAATAATTGACTATGTAATATCTCCCTAGCATGCAGAGTGCACTAGCACACAAACGTTCAAATCATGACGAATGCTGGCGTTTTAAACAGTTGTTTTGAAGTGGAGAAGCGCCGGAAAAGACCGTTATGATGCCTGCGCTATGAAAATTACAGTTAGATGCCTTATCCCAGTCTCAGCATGGAAGTATTATTTGCAACACCGCTAATACAACATCTCATATTTTACGGTCCAAGTTTATGTAAACCTCGTCAAGCGATACGTTGCTCCTTGTTATGATGCCTAAAACATAAAAATAAGATGAGATGAGATGTACAAAATGAGATGTAAAATACTGAGCTTATAACACAGCGCTGATTGAGCAGCTTGTAACAATCAACTAATAGCTTGAAAAAGGGTTTGTAACAATCTGCCGGGATGCAATACAATAAGTTTCGAAACTGCGGCAAAAAAACGTCACAAAACACGACACAATGCAAAAGCGTCATCAAAAATGAAGCTTGTCTTGCGGCACAGTTGAACATCCCACAACGCTGCAAGTGATTAATTTAAGAACTTGTAATGAAAATAGTGCTCTCCTTCGCAAATGTTTTTTCCAGGATGCCAAATTAATCGCTGCAGGGCCCACTGAAACAAGCTACTTATTCGAATGATGCACTAAGGTAAAGGTCACTAATCTTCTTCAGTTTAACTTCAGATGACAGTGTCCTACTTAATGGCATTAGGGCCGAAGACAAGACCCCAAGTGGTAAAATTGTAGATGACCGGGAGTTGTGAAGATCCTGGAGCAAACAGGCAAGACGAACAAATCGTGATTGGTCCAATGCCCTAATTCGATTCCAACTGAAGCGGAAGAACAGCTTTCTGGAAACAGTCTGCTCTGCTCGTTCTGGGTAAGATCTACTTATAATGCTGCTTCATAATGTCCGATCTAGTTAAGACCAAACCTTATTTATGCTACGGTTTCGGTGCACTTCGATGCTTTCTTGAATCCGAACGGCATGCCGGGTCCCGCCATTGGCGACTTTTTGATAGGTTAAAACTATTCTCAAGTTTTGGTTCCCAATTTTTACATTGCATGCATATTTAAAGCTTTGGTTTGTTATTGTATACTATCTTACAGTGATCTCTCTACTTTTTCGAAGCACAGGCTTAGTTTTCCGTTGATGGTGGTTCTGGCCAGTAGAGTGTTAAGGTAACCCTGTAGCGTAACGTAACCTGAACTTAATTACACACGTCGGTCAGCTATGACCTGGCACGGGGAAATTGCGGAGAAGGGCTCCTGCAAGGGAAAGCCTTTCCACCCAGCGGAAAGCGATCACAAATGAAGGGCTCCTGGATCAATTTGGGAAAACTTCCTGGATTTGAACCACTTTGCACACCAGCAAAGCCACCTCTTCGGCTTTTTCGGCATACCACGATCAGTGCGCAAGCTGACAGGAAAAGCAAATTTCAGTCGCAACAATCCTCCAGCAGGTGGCTCTAGCGCGTAGTCTATTTGTAGAGGGCGCTTGGATAATATACGGTGCTTGCCACAATCAGCAAGCAAATGTAAACACGATATTGCGATTGTCTGCACAATATTGCGAGACGGTGGCACCGCCAGAGTCTTGGCAAGGAGGTTGACCGCAAAGAATATGCCAGGCCAGTTGATGAAAGACCCCCCCTCACCCGTAGAAAACGTCGGATATGGCCAACTTGTTAGTAAGAGGCACGTCAAATATTTCTGTTTTTACTATTTTTACCTTCCTGAACTGGTACAGGAGCCAGATGCTACCGCAAAATCCATTCCGCTTTAAATTTCAGTCAATGAATAGAAGGAACCAGGCGACTGAATGAATAATTGAACGGTGTCTTTGATTTTACAATGGCTCAGTGAGCCATGTAAAACCGATGGAATTTAAAAGCTTTTCCAGAACTTTTATCCAGATTTTTCAGAGAACTGAGAACCCGTGAACGTATATTGCTGAACGAAATCGGCCAAATATTATTTGAATCCATAGGCTGTCTCATTGTTTGTTTAAGAATTTTAGCATGGAGTAAGAATCTATAAGTGAGAACAATTATGTGTGGTAGTTTTGAACATGGGCGTTTGCAGATCTTAGCAACAAAAAACTATACGCCCGGCATTGCAGTCTCCCTGGGTGGCGCGGCGTTGGCCCCGTGGCATACACTAATTGCAATGGCCAATGGCGGACGAAAATGTGGTGTTGAAACTGGAAGATTACAATAAGAACCTTTATTTTTGGTGGTGCTGTAACTGTCAATGTGTCTAGAACACATCCACAAAATATTAAAAACATAAGCCGCAGTCTAGTCTTGAAACGGTACGAACTTATTTTGAAACAACCTTTCGAAAACATTATTTCATGACGATCGTTCTCGCGCGCACCGCGCCCACCGCCTGGCATTATCAGTAGTGACCAACTCCTAGCAGTGACCAACTCTGTTACTGTCGGTAATGCCAGACGGTGGGCGCGGTGCGCGCGAGAACGACCGTCATGAAATCACGTTTTCGAAAGTTTGTTTCAAAATAAGTTCGTACCGTTTAAAGATTAGGCTGCGGCTTATGTTTTTAATATTTGTGGATGTGTTCCAGACACACTGACAATTACAGCATCACCAAAAATAAAGGTTCCAATTGTATTCTTCCAGTTTCACCACCGTATTTTTGAAGGGCCCACCGTTCGGCACTGGGGCCCTGATTGAGACAGGTCGTTTTCATTGTCTTAATGTGAGCTTACATTAAAGTTTTCATAGTTCCTGTCATCGTCAGAGGGCCCCGACCAACGCAAGAAGCCATCCGGCATTCGGAGCCCGTCCCCGTCCCTATTCAGCAAATGTCCGATAACCGATTTCAGGCTCCTTGTTGACACAGGACACACCCTGTCAGGCATGTGGGCCCCTGATCGGAACAGAAGCCCGACATCGTGGCCGAGGCCCCGACCAATGGGAATCGCGGGCCCGGCCTTGTCCCTGTTTGGGAAATGGGTCCCAAGAGCTCATGCCGACATGGAGCCGACTGTTCGGTGTCGGTGATCCCTGGCCAAAATAGAGGAATGTTCTGCCTTAGGAATCCCCAGTCGGTACAAGAGGCTCTCTCTAACTGACATTTGAGATCACAGCCCTACGGGCAGTTGTCCTTAATGTAGCCTACAGTCGAGGCACTTCGGGACTAAACATCAAGCGCCCCATTGGACCCGAGCCCCCCCCCCCCCCCACACACACACACACTGCTAGTGCCGTGGCCTGAAATGTTAGTCAGATGGCCTTAAGTAGGGCTCCTTATCAGCGCCCTCCATCCCCTTTTAAACACAACCTCGACACGGAGCTATACAGTCGGATGGGTGTCGGCCTGAGCCTAGAGGGCCCAAAGCGGGAGCAAAATCGGGGCCCGGCGACTTGCAATACTCGGGGTCCCTGACACAATGACAGGCTTCTCTGTCAGTCAGGTGCCCACAGCACCGAACAGCACTCCTGCCTAGGCAAGTTACGGAGAGTCTGCCGAGAGCCGCGATTGAGGGAACTCAAAGAGAGGCCCGAAGGGTCTCCCGAGACCAAAGACCAAATGCCCGATGGGAAAGCTGAAGAACCCGAAGGGCTCTTTAGACTTCTACGAACCCAGTTAGGCCCATGTTGGGGCCCAACAACATGGGAACCAGTCGGGCCGTCTTTTGCGGGTGGAAGTTCGTTTTTAATTGTGACCTATGGCCAGTCCTTTGGGCCCTACAGCCTTCCAAGCGGATCCTTGATCCTTGGTTCCGAGGGACCTTTCGACCCCTATCGCCTCCTCGAACAAAGCCCGTAACGGACTCGTGGATACTGGTCGACACACGACTCCTGTTAGGCACTCTAGGCGTCTGACCAGCACGGGGCTCTGATCGTTATTTTAGGGATCCAGACCAACGCGAATCGTGGGCTCGGCTTTGTTTGTGCGTGGGAAGTGGGTCTCTAGGGTTTGAACTGGCACGGAACCCAATGTTTGGTGTTTGTGGTCTCTCGCCGACAGAGACTCCCACATTGTCTTAGTTGCCTCAATCGGCGCAAGAGGCCTTCTGAACTAATAATTCAGGTCACAGCACTACGGCCAGTGTCTTATATGTGGTCTACAGCCAGCCCCTCAGGCCCTTATGCTCTCCAACCGAACCTTTGATTTCCGGTTCCGGTGGGACACCGGGGGCCTTCTTCAGGCATCATCAAACACTAACCTTGGTAGATTTGGGGTCCGTTGCCAACACAGGGCTCCCTGTCACGGACTGTGGGCCCTGCAGATACAGGGGCCAGGGAACCGGTGCAAATCGTTGGCCCCGGCTGTTGTGGCTGCGTGGGAAGTGGGCTCTCAGGCCCGTACCGACACGGAGCCGACTGTGCGGTACTGGTGGTATCGGACCGCCATACAGGCCCTTATCGACTTAGGGCCCGGATTAGCATCTCCAACCGGTTAAAGGCCCCTTTGACTGTCATCTGAGAGTCTGTCCCCTCAGGCCCGGGCCTCTGGATAAGACTACGGCCGCCCCTAGTGTCTTTAATCCTCAAATCGGGCCCTTGATCGTCGGCCCCGGTGGGCGCTCCAGGCTTTCTTCGGGTCTCCTCCAACACTGCGTCTGACCGAATCGGGACTTATTTCAAACAAAGGGCCCTCTTCTGGGCACTGTGAGCTCCTGACAGGCGCTGGGGCCCGACCGAGGTAAATCGCTAGCCCTGGCTTTGTCCGTGCTTAGGAAATGAACCTGCAGGCCTATGTCGACATGAAGCCAGTTGTGCTGTCCTGGTGTAGTCTGTCCGAATGTAGGCTTTTCAACTCAGGGGGCCCCGATCGGCACAAAAGGTCGTCCGGCTGCCATTTGAGTGCCCGGCCATGCGGGTCGGGCCCCTGAATGCGACCTCAGGCCGGCCTTTCGAGCCCCTCGGGCTCTCTCATCAGGTTATTCATCGTTGATCCCGAGAGGCGTTTCGAGCCACTCAGAGCCTAAGGGGGGGGGGGGGGTGGAACATACCCCTGTGCTCCCTGCCTGCGCCACTTCTGCGAGAGATGGACATAAGCAAGACATCGATAATCGAGTCCTTTGGGCTTTGACATAGACAATTTTGGTTTCACCAATTTTCCAGTAGATGGCTCTAGCCAACACACAATGTTTATAGAGGGCGCTAGACTCACCACCTGTGAAGGTCGTGCATTGCAAGTGGTGCGTGTTTAGGACTGCAGGGTCGCATCCGCGGTCCTGCAAATTCGTGAGGTAGAAAGGTGTTCTTGCTTGCTTCTGGCCAGGTTGTTTGCTATTCGTCATTTAATGTTGGGAGTTGGATCGCATCAATCTTGAAATGACGAATAAGTGCATGGGGACGAAACAAAAACCTTTCGTGAGTAACATTTGCTGGCTATTTTAATAGACCTGAGCATATTCCATAGGTTTCGATCCTGTTTTTCCGAGTTTTCTTAACTTTTAGATTCGATACTTGATACGGCTCCATTTAGTTATGCTTGCTCGAATGCCCTATTCAAAACACTTTTCCAGTCCGCATTGTTCCTAGTCCGATTGCAGCTCGTTACTAACATGTTGCCGCAGTGCAGCATGTTTGCGAGCTATTTCTCTGTGCCCTTGCCGTATAGCATTGCAAAGGCGTGGACCTACCTTCAATGCTGATGTGCCCTGCATTTGTAAGTGAGCGACGAAACTGTAGGACGAGGTTGCCGGTACTGAAGTGATAAACCTGTCCGTCCGGAAAACCAGAAGTACGGCGTTTGACTTTCCGCTATGTCCGTCACTCCTGCCAGGGTGGGAGGCAAACGGTGCGGTGAAACTTCAGTAGCTGATTGTGCCATAAAGCCCCAATGTCGACTAAACACCAAGACGACGTGATTGGTCGCGCCTCCATGCCTCAGTGCGAGGCAGCTCATTCAATTGCCTTTCCACCAACACTTCAAACATGTTTTCGCATGGTGCGTAAAACACCAGCTTTAGGCCTGCATGCCAATCATTCTACTCTGTCTCGCTCGCCGATTTGATAGCTTCGTGTCTGCCACTCAGCCCCTGCCACGACTGCGGGGTGATATCTGTCGTTCCCACTATCCCCCTGTCTCCCCTCTTGTGTAGCTGCGGTCCGGGCCAGTTTGACAACAGTTACCCCCACTCGGATAGGGGAGACGCGCTCCCCTCTGAGGGCGTAGCGCTCTTCCCTTCCGCTTTTCAGCGGCCGTTTGGGATGTCAAGAGCAGCTATCTGAAATATCAACGTTTCTGACGTCGCATGCGCGTATCTTGTTTGGAAAGAGTTATCTACTGTCGCAGTCCCTCCGTCATGGCTTAGGCGAACACAGCAATCTTCAGAGTACATAGCTGAGCGTCTATAAGCCAAAGGCTGTCCTGATTTAGTCGTGTATGGGCTTTTTATGCATTCAGAAACGGTGACTGCGTTTCGTCAAACCGAATCATACTCCCAACAGTCCGGTTCAGATGCTGGTCTCGGTGGAGACACCACGTTTGCCAATGTTATCAAAAGGCGTCGGTCACGGGAGCACACCAATGTTATCAAAAGGCGTCGGTCACGGGAGCACACCAAATGTTCAGCTGATATCTGGGCGTTGCCCGTCGCAAATCTCCTCACGGCAAACGAACGATACACAGTCACAAGCCGGTCAAGTTGGTCGAGTGGCAACAGCTGCACCTTCGTGACATCATGACGAATGTGGTTTATTTGCCACACTGGATGTAGAAGAACGGTCTCGTGTTTTCGGTGATAGTACAATTCTCTAGAAAGCTTAGGCAAAATGCATATTTAGCTGCCATGAGTACTCAGCATTTTTTTTCCTGAAGGTCTGTTGCCCTCGCTTTGCTTAGATTGCCTTAGTCACAAGGTAAATATTAAACAGAGCTTGTTGCTAGCACACGGAGCCGACCACCCAGATACCGTCTTTCGAGTTCAGCGAATACTTTTGCATGCTGGTTTTGTCAAATATGATCGTCTGGGATCGTGTCCGTGGCATACAATGCTGTTGCTTGGCCACCCCCTCCCACAGTGTCCTGGTGTGGTCGGTTGTGTCCTTAAATTGGATTCAACTTTGGGAAGGAGAGGTCGCTTTTTATTGGGCTCAATATTTGTTATCTCTATTCAGGTTAGGCCAATATATTATTTTCCATGTGCACGCATCGCTTTATTCCAGATTTCCTGCACTCATTGTCCCACGAAGATGGAGACTGTTAAGCACAATGAAAATCTGTGGTGCGTGTGTTGATAAAACTGGCAAAAAATGCATTTGAACTTTCGCACGGCCTTCTGATGTGTACTGCATGCTTGTCTCTTACCCTTGGTAATTCACGGACTTGAATAACTCGATGTAATGCTCTAAAAGTGACACAGAACGCATCGACTTGCGCATCAACAATGGGTCAAAGACCGAAGCCAACCGACGCTGCCATTGCAAACTGGCATGTGTGAACGTACTTGATGGCTTGGGGTGATGTAGGCAAATACCGCAGTCCTCTTACACGATCCATGTAATGAAATATTCATGTACACAGTTCGCTACCCAGTGGCTGTGTAATCGCCATGACGCATCGTGCAGCGTGAATTAGGCGAGCTAATAACCTACATGAAAGTTATCAACTGTCATCATGCAGACGATGTTAGAAACCAGGCTAATGGAACCGGGTATACTTGGCAACCCGAACAAATGGGTTCAGCCAAAGCGTTGAACAGTCCGCTTTTCATGAGAGCTTGGCAGATGGGAGCTAATGCACTGTGGTGCAGTATAAGCGCTCTACTTCACAAATACCATTGTTTGAAAATTGGCGGTCTTTGAGTCCGGGCGGGAGGGCCCATTTCCGTCGACGAAATCGATAAGTTTACGGGGATTCACAATTTGACAACTGTGACCAAAGCACTGCGAGTCACTTACATATTTTGGGTGGATATTTTCAACAACAGATAGGATCATATCCCCGTGTGATTATCAAATACACGTCTCTTCTTTTAGGTCGCAGCATCTTGTATTCGAGATCGGTTTTAAAAACGATGCCATTGACTGTTTTGCAGTGTATCGCTGGTTCACCTGTGGATCGGACGGATTCGAAATACATTTGCGGGCCGTCATCGACACATTGGCCTGCACTGTGCGGTTAGTTTCACACCTCAGTCCACTCCGGCCCGCACTGTGCGGTTAGTTTCACACCTCAGTCCACTCCGGCCCGCACTGTGCGGTTAGTTTCACACCTCAGTCCACTCCGGCCCGCACTGTGCGGTTAGTTTCACACCTCAGCCCACTCCGGCCGGCACTGTGCGGTTAGTTTCACACCTCAGTCCACTCCGGCTGCTGCAATTTGACGTTATTCTTTAAAACACCCTGAAACGGAGGGATCTATGGCTCGCGCAAGATAGTGGATGTCTGGCTATAGATGTCGACTCACTTCCGCCTTTTCCTCCGTCAGAACATGTTAGCAGCGGAGAGCTGCTGGACCCGACTTCGACCCTTCTTCCTCAGCTTAAGCGGGTCTCAAAATTGTACTAATGGAACAACAGAAAATGGAATTGCGCCGTTGTTGCCACGTTTCAATAGCAAACCAACGGATGCAAAACTTTGGAAGCAAATGCTCTAGTCTTTTTGCAGCACGGGTGTTAGAGATTTGCACTCCGTGCTGAAAACTCCGTGCTTGCAAGCATGCTAGATTCTAGATAGCGTAATCAGCTACCGTACCACTCTAGTTGACCATTGTATCACGCGTTGAGAGGGGCTCACTCGACCTACAGATTTACTCGTAAAATTAACTTTAGCCCGGACACTGAAGCACGCGCACAGGAAAAGAGCGCAGCCACGTTTTCATTGCGTGACTAAGATCGGAATAATATTGCGATTTAAACAAGGAGATAAGTATGAACTGCTAAGCCACGGCCTGTTATACCGATTCCATTGCTATATTGGTTGACATATCGATTCGTTGGCTAGTCACCACCAAGACCGTAAAATAGGTACACAACAGTTAACTGTCAGTGGCAAAATAAGTGCAGAAAATAAAGTCCAAAACGAGAACAAAACATGCCTTCTTTCAAAAGAAGCCGAAACCTAACGGAGTGTGATATCTCCCGATCGAATTTATGAGTAACTGTAACGCGCCTGTAAAAGGTTAGAGCGTCAAACCAATACTGGTGGTAGTCCTAAATTCCTGATTCTTGTCCCAACATTAGAAACTGGAAGCTGTTCTAGCATTTCAATCATTAGGAAGCTGAAATAGTCAAGCATTCCCTGATGATATAGGACGATTCCAAAGTCATAGTTAATGAGCTATTATGTGGCATCGTCATTATGTTATTACGTCTAATGCTATGTGCTTGGTGCAAACGCCGGCTATATTGAAAATCGAGATTGTGGATGCATTTGACAGGCACATAAACCATTGACAAAGTGTTTTAAGCGGTCCTGAAATCTGGCTCTTAGACCAAGTGGTGGATGGTAGCCTTTTGACTGCAAAGACGTGTGCATCAAAACCGGGGCTTGAATAGATGCTTCAGGATCGTTCCTCGCCACAATTGTAGCGGTTTCTTCCATCTGGTATCAATATGCAAGCAGTGTATTTTATTGCCAGCGCGACTCATTCGTTACATTGTCAAGCACGCAAACCTACAGCGAGTACCCGATACCATTTTAATGGACGGCAGGGGTGGAGTGCAGTCCATGAGAGCTGTTCCCCGCGCGTCAGATTTTGGTCCACGGCTTCATTGCATTCGTTGTTGCCTCCTGTTGGGAAAGATTATGGAACAACATGTTCGTCAAAGCCCTGAAGTGGGTTCCACATCCAAGCAAGCATTACAAGCATAACTAAACTGGATTTCGGTGTCAATTTTCAAGTAGCTTTTTGGCTTTCAGGACACGGTCACAGGCCAACAATGTGCATAAAATGGTGACTTCACGCAAAAAGCATCTATGCAATATAAGTACGCGTTAGCGGGCGCCAACAGCCTAGTTGGCCTAGCCCAGCAATAGATTATTTCACATCATGAAATAGCATCATATCGCTGAGTGATATCACACTAACAGAAAACATCACAAACGCTGCGAACCCCATCCATATCCGCAAACGCCGCAAGCCATAGCCCCCACCCCGAGGTGTACATGTCCGTACTGTGGGTTTTCTTGCGAACGGACTTGTGTCTACGTGCAAGTGTGGATCAGAGCCCTGCTGCTGCTTCTTTTCCAGTATGCGAGCTGAATTTGTAGAGATTGTGTTCTGCTTGAGTACCAATGAGGAGATACGCTCTATCTGCTGCCGAGGAAGCTAAGGCTTGGAGGATTTCCTCCCGTCAAAGGTGATAGACGGGGGAGGGGGCCCGCCAGCTGGCCCGCAGGGCAGTGGCTCCGGGTTTGGCCAGGTCGACGGCAGCACTGGAAGATACGGAAAGGCTATGGTGAAGCACCTGACGACCTCCTCGGTGAGGCACAAGTCACAAGCCCGTTTAACCGCCCCTGCGACCGAGCCGTGCCATGGCGCAGCTGCGATGTACGTGCTAGAGCGTTGCAGGTGCACAAGAACCCACAGACCATCGGCTGATTCGACTTCTTATTCATGATGACGCCTGCATGCCCTGGTAAGGAGCGGCGCAGCAGGGGGTGGGTTGGGGGAGAGCGCAAGGGGTTAGAGTATATTTTTGCCCCCTGAAAAGTTAAGGAGGTCCCTTAAGCTCCAACTGAAGTCTGCGTAGTTCTCCATAAGTTCCCAAAATTAAAATCAAGGAGACCACATAGCTGAACTAGAGGGTACTAATCAGGAACGTAAGACCCTTTCTGCATCAAGGCTGCCATTTCCTGTATCAGAAGTCCGCCTTTACCGATAAGGTAGTCCATCCTTTGGATCAAGGTGCCTACTTTGCTTCTTTGCTGATTCGGGAGGCCCCCGTGTAAAGAGACCCCCTAATTTTGTCCTCGAGACCCCCTGAAAAATTCTGCCCCAGGCTCGAAATCCTTTGCACCACCACTGCCCCCGGTGGAAAATGACAGGTGGTCCTCAGGGGCATTCAAGGTTCTTAAGAAGACCAACTGACTTGGCGGTTGCTGTGAGTGGACTGGGAGTCCATTGCAGCAATGGCTCGTGACAAATAAGGTGTTAGCACATTCAAAACAACCAAGCTGAGTGTAGTGGCCGCGATTTCAGCTCGCGGGTCCCAAATAAAAGAGCTACAACCTACTGAAACACATCCGCCATAGGAATCAACAAACCCAACCGCTTCTGCTGCAGCCTTGCGCAACAAGAATAACCGTAGCAGCAGGCATGTCGCGGCTAGATTTTCCGAGCTCGCAGAAACGCTCTCCGAGGCGGCGTGCCACGCTAAGCGTGACACGCGCCCGAGTCGTGCGTGAAAAGCGATCAAACCGATGCGGAGGTTCGCCGGCCCAGCTCGCCACCAGACCAGCTGCATGCTCTGCTGCAGACGAAAGAGCATCAGCGCTGAACCAATCACATCTTGTCAAAAGATAAGCTCGTGTGACACTCTGCAATGACTCTCACCAGGAACGTCACTTTCTATACTTTGGGGGTGGGCTGAGCCCCGAATGTTTTTCCCCCAATGCTCCCTTGAGCCCCCTCACTGCATGTAAGGAACGAGGGAACACGGGCGGAATAAATGCAGAACAATTACCTTAACTATAGATATTCTAGACAATGGATTTGCTTACGTCTGATGGTTGACGACGTTTGTCGTATTCGTCTGTGTCCCAACTTGCAAATGCTTGATAACTTTTTTCAAATAACAACGTCTGAATTTGGACACATGACAATTTGCTTCAATACACGGCGGTTTTTAAAAGAACAGAGTGACCCGGAAAAAACAAGCTTATATTTTCCCCAACAGTGGCAAGTGCATTGGTCGCATAATTGTCGCTGTGGTGGTTGTACAACACGACCAGCGACGCCGGTAGTCGTTGGCGATCCGTTTTTAAGATGCATTAGAAGCGCTCGGGTGGGGGTGAAATTGACCCCCGCAGAAGGTTTTTCCAAAATGGCTTCCTCAGACGCGGCGTAGCCGCGCCAAATTTTCCAAAGCTGTAGACAATTGAATAGCGGATCGTTTGACATCCAAAATTTAGATGTACTTTGTAAGGTCGCTGATCGATGGCAGGCCAAAATCAGGCCATGGTTTCAGCGAAGGTAATTTCTAAGGAATCGTCCAATCTGATACATTAACGGAGGGCTTGACGAAGCCATACAGCTCTGAGATGCTTCTTAGGCACTAAAAATATTGGATGAGCAAATTACGCTGACCTAAGGTCAGTTATGAAGGTCAGGCCAAGGTCACAACAACCTGATTTATTACTCTAGGGCTTGCTGTATGGGATAGTTCGCGGTGCTCATTTCAAATTCATTGACAGCAGGAACCGCATTATATTTCTTCCATTGACTTATTAGGGGTCAGAAAAGGTCATCGATCTAAGATGACCTGGGTCGACATTTTGTTATAGGAACATACCGCCCAGCGTAATCGTTGTCGATTGTTCAAATGCCAAATTCAGAGCAGTCTTGTATAATTTTGGTCACCATGACCTTCAAAAGGTGAAACAAGGTCACTGACCTCAAATGGGGTTTGGCCTTTTGCTTAGAAACAGCTGCCCAGGTTTTGGTGGCACTTTGGAGACCAGCCTGAAATTTGACCTTATTTGACCTTACGTAACCTGAAGGTCATGACCTAGAAAGCTCAAACTTTGATCTAAGTAAGTTCACGTACAGGTCAAGCTACCCTGTAAATTTGGTGTTTCTAGCTTTCTAAGTTCCCGAGATCTCAGCGGGAGGGTCAAATTGACCCCCTCCCCCACCCGAGCGAAGGGTATCTAGCCGGCCACCCGGGCGCGTGGTAAGATGTTTTTCTATGAATGACACCCCATTCTAGGCTTTTCACAAAATGGTTGTTCACATTGACTCAAGATGGGAAATCCTTTCCTCACAGGAAACAAATTGCAGTTATGCAATACTAAAAACGTTGTCCATCTAAACGTAAAAACGTTTTACATCTAGGACGTATGTTCAAGTGGCCGAATTCCGGGGTAAATATGGTTTTGGGGGTAGTTTAGGTCAACGCTTGCAGCTGACCTCCCCAATCGACTTAAGAAAATGACGCATCTGACGCTCGGGCTAGAGCCCGCAGAGGTGTGACAAAGCGACGTCAAGTCATTGTAAATAACCCGACCTGAAAGGCACAGCGCGCATTTCTGATGTTCACATACTGTAAGTCAAAATGCCAGCGTTTGGGTAGTTCATGCGAACAACCGAGGAACAATCTATCAATCTAACAATCTGTGGGGCGTGCCGAGGCTCGAACCCAGGGCGTTCCCATTCCTACGCCGGCGCATTCCATGTGAACTGTTTAACAAGTTGCATTATCAACAGGATACCTGTGAGATGACATTGCAGACTTTCATGCGACGAGAAGCGAGATATGCATCAGTGTGTAATCTGATTTGCGACGGTAGCTATCTAAAACCTTGACACCAACGTATCAAGAACATGCAAAGTTAAACTATTTTGCGCCCTATGGGTTTTGGCGTTACTTTTCTGAATCTTTTCTGTATCGTCTTTAGGTTTGTCAAAATGTCAAAAAACGTTTATCATTCAGAACAGCCTTTGTCAGTAATATTTAAGAAGACTATTTTTTGTCTACGGGCAACATTAGAAATCGGCTCATTCAAGGGCAGAGCTTGTCAGGCATGTCGTCCGTCTGTGGTTGCCCAGAAGTGTATGACGTGGCTGGCCCTTGGCCTTATCGAGCCACAACTCACTTAGAGCTCATGAATGGGATTGAGTTGATTCAATTGGACGACGAGGCGTCCATTCATATGAACGTGCTTGTAAGTCGCTTGAAAGACAAAATTAGTCTCTGATTGATTTCCACACGCATGCGGGTTTTTTCAGGAGCCATCGTGAATGTGAAAGGCAATGGAACATTGATTGCCTTATGTCCTCATTTCGTAACAGCACAGAGAACTGGCTGCCGCTTATGTTATGACCTATGTGATCAGAAGAATGTATGGAAGCGGTTGCCAGCCTGTGCGTAGTTCCAGTCCCTTTTCAATGGCGGTAACACATTGATGACTGGTACCGAGGTTATTATTTGCCTTATTTACACCGCCGCCTCGTGGGGAGATGTAACGTCCTCTATGTCAGTGGGCTTTATTTGCCCTGGGGATCATTGCTGAAGCACTGGTTAATTATCAGTGGAATATGACATTTCAACTAGTGTCCGTCCCTTTGTAAACAAACAATTGCGATTCGACTTATATGCAGTGGTTTGTATTCAACTTTACAAAGTGATTGCTGCCTTTAAAGCTACAGAAGCTCAGTATCTTAAAGTATTTTCCAGGCGATTGTTACGGGTGGTTGCAACAATGCTGCTGTTTTAGCTATGCACGGGCGCGCGTTAGATACCATCACCACACAAAAACAAAGCCTTGAGTGGTCGAGCTCGGCGCCACTTGTAAGCGCGGGTAATCAGATCAAGCTGATGTCATAAACGCCGCCGAGGCCGTCCGACCCAACAGCTGCTGCTGCTGGGTGGGGCGGGGTCGGCTGGCCTCTCCCTGTGGAGACCGGGATAAGAGGCTGACCCTGCGGAGAACAGGCCGATTTGGCGGACAGCGAGGCGACTGCGCCGTTGTCGCGGGTGAATTGCTCCCCCGCTACGACCGAGCGGGTGACATGCCGACCGAATACGCAATACACCGACCAAGCAGACAATATGTCAGGCAGACAATACGCCGACCAAGCAGACAATATGTCAGGCAGACAATACGCCGACCAAGCAGGCAACACGCCAACCAAGCGGGCAACACACCGACCAAGCGGGTAACACGCCGACCAAGCAGACAGCTCGTCAACCGAGCTATAAGAAGCCGGCCGACTCATCCTGGCCGCCGGGCGTGGTGTTGCCAGATCGTGCGACCGCCGGCCCATCTGGCAACAAAAACGCCCGCCTTTTTCGGCCTGGGTTCGACACCGGGCGGCGGGGTTTTTGTCCGTGGAGTCGAGATGCACGAGGAGCGCGCTGACCTGTGCTCTCTGCGGGAGGCTGTGGCCGGACGCCGTGCAGCCCAGGTCGTTTGTCATCCGTCGCCGTCCCTCCCTGACGCGCCTCACCCCCGCCTTCCCCTGAAATGGGGCAGTTTTTACTTCTCTGCTGCTCGCTGTCTTTCAGTGCCCGGACGTGGTCGAAAACTTCAAGGGAAATCTCAGCAGCCACGATCATCGCAGTGGTTGCAGGTGGCAGCATCTCAAGTGATGCAACACTCTATGTCGCCATTTCTGCGAATGGCTAAGAAGAGAGAATAAGTCATGCTCTCCGGTGTCCTCAGGTAATTATTCATATTTTGCAACCAGTCGGGTGATGATGTTGAATGCTTTGAATCGTCGGAATTCAGTGATCCATAAGGCTTTGGCTAATATATTTTGAATATTTTCTGTTCCATTTCAATCAAACATCTTGATCTTAAGAACTGTCAACGACATATCCCGAGATGTTTTCGACAGCGAATCGTTCCAGCATTCGACAAGAAATAGACAAGTTATCTGCGGACTCTGATGAGATCGTAAACATCAACCTTAACAGAAACTACACTGATGCGTGCTCTGACGTCACTGGGGTCCTTCCCATTGGCCCTTACCTCATTGTTGCCAAACGAGACAAAGCTCGACGCGGCGCGAAGCCCGATTCAGCTTTAACCTCCAAGGACAAGTCAGAGTATTTCAAACCGATACCGATGTGATGCAGCTACTGGCCACATCCCTGTGCCGTTGATGGGGGTAGGCATGACGGACCTGGAGCTGAGAGGTGTGGTGAATGATGCCAATCCTCCTTAAACCACGGCTCTAGCCGCTCTGTAATCAGAGTGGAATCAGGGAATCAGGGAACCGCTTAGGAATCTGGGAGATGTCCCTGACATTTGTCTCAACGTTTAAACGGAACTCGCCATCTCTCAGATGGCACGCGTCCCATAACCAGCTTATCGCCAGCAAGCTTTCGCCAAATGGCGTCCCAAGCTCCCAGAAGAGGCTTTGCAAGCGGATATGGCAAAACAATGTGGTATTTTCCTCTTCCCAAAGCCGATCTTCATGTGTTCGTGAGCTCACTTCCGCTTATTCAGGTAGCTAAATGCTTGCCCATCTCAAGCCCATCTCGACGAGCTGTCCGCCAAAGCTTACCACCGCCACCACGGCGGCCGCCACCGCTGCCGCCGTCTGCAGGTGCTCGTCAGCGCTGGTAGCTCTCCGTCGGAGCCGGGCTCGTCAGCACCACGTCCTCGCCGGGGCCGGCCGGGGCCATTTTTAGCTGTCAAAATCGACACAGCGCCGCACGACAGCGGCATCCATCTCCCGCCGGGGGGCGCCTCGATTACGGCCGCCGCCCGGCACGCGTCCTCCGCAACCCCGGACCCAACCCGGAGCGACTCGCTCCCGACCCCAGAGCGGCCTGCTCGCGGTCCAGAGCAGCGCGGATCAGCCGCAGAGCGGCCGGCCAGTTGGCCCCGACGCTCCCCGAGGCCCCGCCGACCTCCGCCGCGAGCCGGCTCTATCGACGGACACGGTGCCCAAGGGAGATGCCCCCCCCCCCCCCCCCACCACCACCTTGTCGGCGTGACTCAACTCTTTCCGTCGCTTCCGCGCCATTCGGCGGCACCGCTTGCCGTTTATGGCGGGTGTTGTCCCGCGCACCAGGGGTTCTCGAACTCGTGGGTGAGGCCCCGACGGACAACCGGCGTCGTCGCAGAGGTGCAATGCAAACGCCGCGTTTGATCGGTTTTCAGTGATAAACATACAACTGGCAAGTTCTTCAAGGTGGTAGGTTAAGCGCTTTCTCTTGTCTGGACGGACAATTTTGCACTTAAGTAGAAATGGCCTAATTCATTCCTCGCAAGACGACAGCTGTTGCGAGCTTGAAGAGCCTCCCATTGTCCGCTGATCTGAACCTACCTGCGACTTTCTAGGTGCTCTGCTCAGCGCGAGAATGGTGCAGCGACCCCGCCCTTCGTTTCCAATATAACTCCTATTTTGTCCACGGTCATGACGCGAACGTAATTTGTTTAAAAGAAATTCCCGAAACTCATCGAATAAAACATGAATGCAAAAGGTTTTTCAACGCCATTCTTACGCCACCCGTGAACCTTGCCTCGCTGTTAAAGTCGGACTGCATGCTGTTGGTGACTGTTGGCCTGTCGTTACGACGGGCTATCGATTGTCGCCTCACTAACATGCGCGCCTGGAAAGCACATGCCGTGTGTACCATACCATCCGTCCTGCCACGTTTTCAAGCCTATGTGTACCATAAGCTTAAGGGCGTGGCAGGACGGAATGGGGCTGTCAGAGCGCTCATGAAATTTCAACATTAGCTATGTCGTGATGCATGCTGCTGTTACTTTCCCAAAAACAGACCGCCTTCTATCCTGGTGTTTCAGCCAAAGTTTTTGTTTTTTTCCAAACAGTTCCCACCATGCATCGCCACAAGCTCAGTGATAAAGTATCGGATTAGCAGGGTCCTTTATAAGGCTAGCAAAGTTTCACCTCTTGTCAAAATGAAAACAACATGTAGTTAAGAGCACGCGGTCTGGTCAGGAGCCTATCGCCGTTTTTGGACGTTTCTTCGCTCCCGGACTTCAGGACACCGATCATTAAGGAACGGACGGCAGCGATAGGTGCAGAATCCCATAGCGAGTCTGCTCGGCGCTGTGGATGCCTGTTTGGCGTCCCGTTTCGCGTCTGCATCGCACACCGCGGGAACCCTCACCTCGTCCTCAACCCGGCTCGCTGTGGCGGCGCCGGTTTGAGAACCCCTGATGGCGTCCGTCGGAGCTCGCAGGCGGGGCCGCCTGCCGGCCGGCCTCACGCACAGTGCGTGCGGCGCGCGTGGGGTGGGAGGGTCGCGGGAAGGGAGATGACTGACACGCGGCGTGAGGACGGATCGTGACGGGCCCGACCGCCGACGCGGCGTCGTTAGAGACCAGCGGCCGTGGTGGCAGCGACCTCCGCGGCGCGGCCGGACTGCGACCCAATCGACGACGAGGAGCGACCAGGTCACGGGCGGCGAGCTGCTGGGCTACTGACCGCTGGTGAGCATCGCCGTCCCGCTGTAGGACTGCACACCTCAGACTGTCACCGCCAGACATCCCGCTGACTCTTGTTATAATAATGGGGTGCATGACGCGGGTCAGAATTCAGGAATGTGTAAAAATGGGTAAAATTTTCGTTTTGTATGCCTTTGCAAAGCTTGAACGATGTTCCGTTTTATACCCACTTCAAATGTACAGCGATGTAGGCCTACAGTGCCATTTGACTAAAAGACGATGTGGCTTACCGTGGCGATAGCCCCACATCTAATCCGGTCTTAAGTTGGGGAGCAGAGAGGGACGCAGTGGTGCCTTTCCCCCATGCTGCTGGTGTCCATGATGTAATGGCCTGCCGTTATCTGCCTCTGGCCGGCGGTGCATTACGATGATGCATGCGTGATTCATTCCATCGCGGTGAGGACCGTCGCCATAACCGGGCGGCGTGATACATGGTCTGGGGGTGTCGTTATTCACACGCGCCTCGGTTGGATGATTTGATGGTGCGTGCCTTACTCATCCTCGATGCAATCAGCAAGGGTACACGCTATCCCGGTGACCACTCGGGTCAGATTTCAGGGGCTGGCATGTGTGCTGTGATGGCCTGTAGTCCAATACTAAACGGCTATTGAACGCGCAGGACATTGAAACACTCGCTAGAGAGTGTGCTTCACAACTAAAGGCAGCATGCTCGGGAAATGTGATGCGCATTTCTTGGGGCCTTCGGGGTCGGTGCGGAATCGCTCAGAATGCAAATTTGCTCACAAGCTTTATTTCAGTAGTCGGGCAATGCAAATTGTTGTTGCGCGGCAGGTCAACTGTCTAGGGCAAATGTTCAATGCAAAGCGTATGCTCGCAACTTGACCCATGGCGAAATGGACATACGTGCTATCAGATAGAACATATGTGTCCAGCTGAAGATGGCTGGGTGAATAACGAATTGCTGACTTGCTCTGCGAACACCATCGCCACAGTGCGATGGTAATGGCTGTCGTGTACGCGCTGCATGCGGTGTTCCAATCGCATTGGCCTACTTACGCGGAATATAAATCACAAAAATGGTTCCAGTGTAGTTGACCAGTTATCAATGTTCAGTGGTTGGCCGCCTTGTCAGTATGTGTTCCATAGCATCTTTTCTGTCTTTGCCCGAAAGCTAACAAAGGACGCTGCACCGGCCTTTTTCCTCTGATCATCCGACGTGTATGTGGGGCAGCTATGACAACTGACAAAGTTTGCCTGATTGTGTCGCCACATGCAGTTTGAATAGCGGGAATATCCAAATTAGTACATAAGTACACAGTCCATCGTGCTATCACAAAGACAAGGCATGTGTTTGTTAGTGCAAGCGCGTAAGTGTCATTTTGCACCTTTGTGGTGTTCGAAGCTTGGGTCGAAGCCTGAGCTGAACTCGCGGAGCGGACCTTCTTCTTCGGCAGCATGAAGTCGTTCTCCGACTGCGACAATATCTTAATCAATGGCTAGGACAATACAGACCGAGCAGAAGTGCAAATCCCGTCTTCATAAAACAGTGTGGTCAGTGGTGAACTTATGGCTGGTCTTTTCCTCATATCATTCAGAATTATGTCATTATATTTATGACATGAATAGCGCTGTACCTTTGGCATACATCGATCTTTGCGCACACGAATGTGGGTGTAAGGAAGCAACATGCCATCATGCAGTATCATGACAGAGGGCGCCCTGAGAAGCGTGGAACGAGCGAGACGGAAGTGAATGCATGCGGTCATGACATGTAAACGATGTCAAATCCTTACCGAGTATCACCGGACGTCTGAGGGTATTGGAACTCCATATAGGCGTAGATGGGTGTTATAACAGCATTAGAATGTCCGTCATTCATGGCAGTTGGTAGACAACGATGTCCATTGATGCGGAAATGCGCTAAATCACAGATCACGGCTGAAAATTGCCTGGGCAGTGGCGTGCCCAGCCCGGCCATTTCAGACAAAATCGATGAATTTGAAATTAGCTGCACTGTCGGCAGCTGTCGCGAAATATTTCAAGGCGCCACGCATATGTGGTGGGCACTGGTCACAGTGTGCTGGCCGCCCCCCCCCCCCGCGGAGTCTGCGAGGGCAAATCGCTCGGACGGGTCACAGCGCACTGCGATAGGGACCGATTGAAACCGGACGACCTAGTGCGCTTGCGCGTCGATGCCGGGTATCGCGGTGGTTCGGACACCGTGAACGAGAACAGTTCGACCCCGGGTATCGTGGTGGTTCGGACACCGTGAACGAGAACAGTTCGCAGCGGCGCGCAGTGACGGGATCGCCCAGCAATTTGAGCATTTAAAGTCGGTTCATTCGCCTGCACCGTACAGTTTGTCCGACGATTGTAGCAGCTCTGACCGCCAAGATCTGACACCGTCCCCTAACATCGCCCTCACACGGGCGGGCTCATGGTGGGCGGCGGAACGCTCGCGCCCAGCCGCACGCGTCGACCCGCGCCTCACGTCAATGTGGCTGCCCGTTCCGTCCTCTGCCAACCTGCGTTGTCCCTGACTCCGCGACTCTGACTCGCAGAGATCTGGGTCGAGCTCCTTCCTGTGCCATACAGCCTTCTCGCTGCTGGCAAACCGTTTCAAGCTTGGTTTAGGGAAGCCCGTAGTTTTACGTTTTCCTGTATTATGAATGATTGAGGCTACGATTTCTAATCATGACGCATTGTGCTTCTTGTTGGTGAAAACCGCACGGCACGACGACGTGTGGGTGGGGTGCAAAAGGTGCTTCTGAAGAGTGCGGAGGGCCGGCTTGGGTCCGGTGGCACGAGTTAAAATCTGCTCACCCGTCATGTATGACTCGTTGGCTCGCGGCCTCACTCGTGATAAGAAACCGACGGCAATATGTCAGCAGTACTAGTGATACAATCCAGAGCACCGTGATGCCTGCAGCAATCTTGTTATCCAGAACGTTACTGGTTGTTCTTGCAGGCTGCACCCCGATAGCGCTTTGGGCAGCATTTCTGCGGTACTTTCATCTGCGATTGCGTATCGATAATATAAATGACGCCTGGACACTGCAGATCCAATCCAGGCGTCCCAGCGCGCGCTGAGCCCATATATTGGCAGAAACGACTCGTTTTTACACGTCTTGGAACGTTCCGGCCTTTGTGCCAAGCAGAGGCGCCGTACTCCGACCGGGTCGAGTGTGCATTAAGAACTGCCTCCCAAGCAAGCAAATATCGCGCTGCTCAGCTGTAACGCTGTGTGTCGCCAGGCGTTCTGTACGTACTTGACCTTATCTCTCGAAGTACTCGGGAAAGCTTTCAAATTTGTCTGGACAGCAGATTCCGTAGTAAACGCCTACTGCTGTCATAAGACAGTCAAAGACGGAGATTAATGAGCTCCTGCTGTCAGACCTCTGCCTGCATTTTTTCCTGTTCTTTTGCTCGTGCACGAAGAAGGATGAGAACAGTCGCTGCAAATGTGGTTTTGAATGTCGCATTTGCGTGCAGCGGCGAACGAGTCATTTTATGCATCACTGAAATCTAACTATCGCTGGTAGAAACGCTGTCTGGACCCTGATTGCTGTGATGTGGACCGCCGGGAAGCAGGTACAGTTTCAAGCAGGCAGAGCGGCGAGGCATCCAAATGTCGACCTGTGTTGACATTTGCCTCTCAGGTTTTTGTAAGACGATACGCTACTCCGACAGGCCTAAACCTGCTCGGTGTGCTGTAAACCATCGGAATGTATCCGTTCCGGTGCAGTTTTGCCCCACAGCTGCGGGCTAAACGTCCCTTTGAGCTGAACAGCGCCCGGACGACCCATCAAGTAGTCACAAAACGAAGCCTACGGTCCCTTCCCACTCCAGTAACCTGCACATCCCCTCCAGGCTGCGGCGCGCTCCGCGCCGCCCGACGTCGTCCGACCGACGCTGTCGATACATTAAAAGCCGTTTTTGCTCGCAGCCGATACGCACCGCGATAGCGAAAACATAGTAAAACAATGAAGGGGCTGAGCGGCGACCGTTGAAGCGACGCGGAAAAACTGCACTCAGGTCAGCCATTTCATGCACGACGTCTCCCTGCGCCGCTCACAGATGCACCACGACCTGGCTGCGGCGGCTCGCTCCCTGCTGGGTCAGCGAGCCACTGACCGAATTCAGGGGGTTCTCGGAACCGCGGCCAGCCGCGGGAGGGGTGGGCAGCCAATAGCGGGCCGCGCCCGCAGGCGACGGCGGCCTGGAGTCATCCTGTCGACCGGTCGCGCCGGGCTCGTCTTGGTTTACACCTGCGCCGGGGCTCGCAAATATTTACGCGATTTTTGCGCGGTGTAAATTCTGCCGATCTTGTGTTACCAAACAGACGCGCGTCACGCGGTAATTATAGCGCACTTTTGTGCGGAATGTTGATCATCGTGAATCGCCGGACGGCGGCGCCTGCTGGCCAGGCATGTGGCGAAACATGGCGGGAGAGAGCGTGCCAGAATTGGGACTGGGTCGGGCAATTTCAGCCTAACAAATGTGAATACAGCTGGACGAGGGGTTTCCAAGGTACCGAGTATACGCGTGAGGTGTTTGAATAAAAACATGGCATGCGAAACAGCCCGACAAAGTCGTGACATGGATAACCACTGAAGTTGACGCGCCCGTAAAGCCCACTTCTACCCAGAGTCGATCCGCACAGTAGTGAGGGGCGTGCGGGTGACACCAAGGCGCATGGAAAACGGGAGCCATCGGACCTCGCTATCAGCCACGGGAGCCGTCAGACCTCACGATCAGCCACGGGAGCCGCCAGACCTCGCGATCAGCCACGGGAGTCGTCCGACCTCGCGATCAGCCACGGGAGCCGTCCGACCTCGCAATCAGCCACGGGAGTCGTCCGACCTCGCGATCAGCCACGGGAGTCGTCCGACCTCGCGATCAGCCACGGGAGCCGTCCGACCTCGCAATCAGCCACGGGAGTCGTCCGACCTCGCGATCAGCCACGGGAGCCGTCCGACCTCGCGATCAGCCACGGGAGCCGTCCGACCTCGCAATCAGCCACGGGAGCCGTCCGACCTCGCGATCAGCCAAGGGAGCCGCCAGACCTCGCGATCAGCTGTTTGTCTCACGCGCGAGGGTGTGACACACGACAGATGTCGTTGGGCCGACACTCGGACCGCCGCCGCCCCCTGCAATCAGCCGGACTGGAAATGACGCGGCTCTCGTGGCAGGCCGACGGGCGCCGAGCGAACGTCGCGGCCGTGTTGACGCCCGGGTGACGCACAACACCCGGCCCACCCCGTCATCTGGCGTGGCCGCCAGCTGGCCGGTGACCAGCCGGCCACCTGGCGGCATTTGGCGTCATGATTTGCACCTCTGGTGGTGGCCCAGCGCGCGCCGCCCTGGCCTGGGTCGGTCGCTGCGGTGCGCCGGTGTCCGCGGCGGTCGCTGCCTGCCCCTGTCGTGGCGACGTCGCTCCGCGGGCCGGTGCCGGCCGCTCCCCGCGTGTCTGGCCCCACCACGTCTGTTGCGCCGGTCCCCCGTCCCCCGTCGGACACTTCACAGAGCCGGCCATCCGTGTAGTTACCCCCTCCTCGGACTTGTTTCCATGTTCCGCCCTCGCGCCCGCTCCCCACCCCCTCCTCTCCGAGACGGTCACGCGGGTGGGCGCGGGTGGCCTCTCCCTCCCGTCGGCCGGACTCGGCCTTCGGCCAATGTTGATTCAGTTGGCTGTGGCCGGCTGCGTGTCGCCGGCACCTCTGTGGTCTCCGCCGCCGCCGCCGGTGCTGGTGCTGGTGATGATGCTGACCTGTCGGCTGGCCGGCGTGGGGCCCAACCTCTTTGAACCAGGGGCGTTGGCAGGAACCAGAAGAGGGAGGAAATAACATCTGGGATGCCGATTATTGAATGTCGTGATGGTCGCACCGCGTGCCCGCGTTCTTCAATCCACACACTCCAGAATGTCTAGTGACGGTGTCATGACATCCCACGGGTCCCTGACCTCGCCCCTGAGAGGACCAAGTCCGGGTTGACCGACGAGCGGCCCGTTACGCAGCCGTTACGTTACGTTACGCTACGCAGCCAGGCTCCCGCCGGAAGTGATCCCACGCTGAGAATCGCAGCCTGAGTCCGGCGGCACGCGCCGACTGCACGTGCTCAGGGCCGGCGTCACAGTCAGCGCGGCGGCGGCGGCGGCGGCTCCGCTCCGCGCCCGCTCTGTCGTCGGCGCTGAGGCGGCGCCCGGCCGGCGTGGAAGGATCCCCATCGTCAGCGCTCAGCCGGCGATGGATAGGAGACGGACGGAGACGGGCAGTGGTGGGGCGAAGGGTAGGGGTGGTCAGAGCATCCCGGGATTACGTAAAGTGGCCGAAGTGAACTCTGCCTTTGGTGTCCAAACTGTGACGAACAGGGGTCGTCGCTGAGGTCATCTACAAAATGACGCCATGGTTTATGTACGATGCCTCCATCAGACGTCCGGATGATGTAGATGTTAAAGCCCGCCAATGGCAGGAAATTGCGCCAGAATATACGCATGGTGCGGCATCGTAGTGGTCGTAGACGTCACGGGCGATCAGGATCGTATCTGCTTCAGTTTTCGCTAACCGCTGAATTGGCATTGGCACAGCTTCAATCGCGTGGAAATTTCAGGCCTCCACTGGCGCCAGGAGTTGCCAACCTTGCCGCCGAATATGTGCTGACACCTCCAGCTCGAAGCGTCACAAAATCTGTCCCGCTGCGGCGAAGTGTCCCGGACCCGCCGGGCGCCGAGATTACTCGCTGTCTTTCAGCCCGGCGCTGCCTCGCGGCTCTGAAGAGGGTCTCGAGTGTCGGCCCCAGCTGAAAAGACCGCCTGATGAGGGACGCCGGCCAGCATGGCAGCCGCAACGCTTACCGCCCGGGCGTCCCCTGAGCGTGGCTGGAGCTCGCGGGCAGTAACCCGGCCAGATAAGCCTGTTTGTCGGCGGGAGTCATCGCGGCCGGCGGCCGTAAAGTCGCTGCCGACGCGCGCCCGTCGCCGCCGACGAGGCTGCGTCGCCGCGGACGCCGACGGCGGCGCCGGCTGCCGCCGACAGCTTGGTAAACACAGACCGGACGCGACCCGTTAGTCGGCCAGACGCGGCGTTTTTAAAGTCAGCCCGTCGGATTCCGGCGGGCCTTATTTGGTGCGGCCGGCTGGCTGCCGGTCGACGGCAGCTCGGGATTTATTTATGGAGATTGGTGCCGGGGTCTCGCCGGAATTCGCCGTTCTTCCCGACGCGTTCGAGATGGCCGGAATGCGACAAAAGCCGCGATGCTAGCCGGATTAGTATCGCCAGGATCGATGGCGGCGCCGCGGCTGTCCGCTGCCACGAGGCGTGTTTACACCGCGACCAGCTCGCCGGCTGCTGGAGATCCCCCAGGCGCGTGACTGCAATAGTGCGCCAGACAGGGCAGACAGGCCACTGGCCAGGCATGCCGTCGCCGCTAACCGCGGCAGCAGGCGACCGTTTTTACGGGTGGTCCGCCGGCGGTCTCGTCTTTTCCGGGGTCCTCTGGTCTTGGCCGCCGCTGGCCGCCGGCCAATTGCTCAATAAAATGATCTGCCTGCAGGCGATCGGTTCCCCATCTGCTGCACTCATTTGCCGCCGGCCAGGCAATCTGTCGGCGGCAGTGTTGGCGACCGGCTCTGCATTAATCCCGGCCTCTGGCACAGTGTGTGACAGGGTGTGTGGGGTGTATGGAGGGATGGAGCGGCACCCGGCGATCCGCCGCCCGACCGCCGCTCAGCGGACCATTGTCTTCGCTTCAACGCTCAGAGCAAGAATTCAACAAACGGACAGACGTGTCACTTGCCGCGCTGGTTACACACAAAACCCGATGCCTGCCTGGGTTCAGTCAGGGGTGTGACAATCACTGACAGGGCGCCGGTGCCCTTTATCCTATCGCCGTGGTGCTGGACTGGGCTGATGGAGACCCAGCTCGCTCCCCCGTATGGCAAAGTCCAAATTTAGTGCTGCTAGCGTGATGCCAGCGCCAAGGTTTCTAATCGTCTTTTACCGTGCGTTTCGTACATGATCAATATTGAAGCCGAACAAGCACGGCTGACCGACATATCCGAATTCCAGCGGCGGTTGACTGTGAACTGGGGCTAACCACACGTCTGGAGACGTCCGGACAGAAGCAGCCTGGCGGAAACGAAGAGCCGCATCTGGTACGGATCTGCCCGCTCGATGCCGCAATCGCCGGCTGACTGTGCGGACGCGCAGTCGTAAAATCCTTTCCCTCGGGAGGCGTGGCATTCTGCTCAGAGCGGTACGACATGCAGACAGAAGTTATATCACTGGCTGGCCAGGCAGCACACAGAAGACGCGTCCATTGAAAAAGACGAGGCGATAACTGAACCTTTCTAAATCAGTAAAAGCATCACACAGCCGCGATGGAGTCAACGGGTTCCCCGTGGACGACAGCCTTCCCGACACGCTTCCACTGGTCTGTATCGCCGACACCCGGCCGTGTGCGCGGACAATGTCGGTGAATTCCATGTCTGGGTACAGTTCTAGTGTCCACGACTCGGGAGTCAAGCAGGCGCGCCGGCCGCGGTTTACAGCCGCTACTTCTGAGCGTGGCAATCCCGGCGCGGTGTGGTGAAGCGCGCTGGCACCAGATGTGAGCTATGACACGCCCGGCGGGTTAACAGGCTGGGCGCCGTCGATGCGAGTCGGGCCACCAAGCGCTGCCGACCAGCCGTGACCCCCGTCAGCTGCGCGCGCTCCCCTCAGCCCCCCCCCCCCCCCAGCCCCTGTCTGGACCGCGTGACGTTTGTAGGTTCGCGTAGCGGTTGATTTGGCGCCGGCTGGTGCGGGCGCCGGCCGGCCGACCGGCCCCTGTCGTGCCGGGGCCGAGCAGGAAACACGGTGACTTAGCCCGGCGTCTCCCCCGCCGCCGCCCCGCCACGCACGTGCCCGCTCGCCGCCCAAATAGTCGAGAGCGCGAGCGGAAGCCCTGAGAAGCGCGCCAAATCGTCGGGCGCGGGAAAACCGGCACGAACCCGGCGCGACCAGCCGTAAAGATAACGTTCAGGTCGCACCGCCCCGCGCCAAAGGGCTGCTGCGACTGAGGGCGTCAGACGCGGAATGCAGAAAAACACGCAGCCCGGTAAGAGTCGTATGCTTCAATTAGATCGTGATGTAAAAAGCGCGTCGGGCGCTGATGACGTGACGCGCCATATTTTTGGCGCGCTGCGTCGCGGTGTGACAATGCGTGACGCGCGGACGGGGTGCGGCGCCGCTGCACACTGCTGCCGGCGGCAAAAACGGCGCACAGATTCACAGTTGCACGTGCGGCAAATGCAGTGTTCTCCTTCCTGTTAGAGAACACCCAATCAAGCCGACAGACAGTGTATCAGCTGATGAGCCGCGCTCCGGCTGCGAGTCTTTTTGCCGTGTTTTTTTCCGGTCGGTCCTGTTGGGACTATGAAAATCAGATGTTTGGGAAGTGCCGGAGTTCGTTTGTCACGGACATGTGCGAGGAAGGCAGTGCACCGCAGCTCTCAGAGTTGAGGCGGCGGCTGGCTATGATTGATGGTCTGCGGTGGGTTCGGCCGGGCCGATCCCATGTGGGCTTTTAGATCCACTTTAAGGCACAGAAACCGCCGTCAAACAGCATTACGTGGAGCCTGCTGGTGCTTCATCAAACGCCAATTGGGCTGATTTGGTCTACTTCCTGCGCTGCGTGCGTTCTGCTCAGATGAGGTGGCTTTCGAGCTAATTATATTTTCTCAGCAACGGAATTCACCAATGCCGCTTGATGTGCGGAGAGATTCTGTAAAACAATACGCTCACTGTAATAGTATGAATGCGTGATTCTGCATTCATCACCCTTCGTTGTTTGAGAGAACCGAACTGTTTATACCTAACTCAGAGTTTCGATTAAACATGTCTATTCCAAGAATCGAAAGTGTAAATCTGGGGACCAGATCCGACCTGATCGCAGCAGGTTGAGCCTGTTCCTCTGACCCGAAACAAAATTCTGAATCTGAAAACGTTGACCATCGAGTGCGCTCAGACACCGCGCCTGTGGTAGGACTGGCTAGCTGACAGAGGGTCCGGTCCGTCTCGTGCCACCAAGCCCACGTCAGGGCTGGCCGCTGTAATGTCCGGTTGCTGCGATGGGGCGAGTGCCTTTCCCACTATACCAGCAGCTAGTAATCCCATTTTTTAACACCACTCGTATCCTGGCAAGCTTTGTCTGCATCGCCGTCCGAAATGCCTCGCTGCGCGGCTTCCGTCTGCACCCTGGTCCTTTCATCTCAGCCGAAGCTCCCCTCATGTGCTTCTCACGCGCGTCTCGGGACTGCAGGCCGAGCGTCGACGGATGAAACACATGTTTTAATTTCCCTCTTTGGATGTCAAGGGGAGTCGCCACCCCTTGCCTTCGTTTTTCATTAGCTCCCCAATCTATTAGCCGGGTTCGGTTGGCGGATCGATGTGCAGGCGATTGCGCGCTGCCGGGCTTAAGTAGATGTTTTATGCCCATAATTGATGATGATTTATACTGGCAGGCGATAGGGCCGGACGCTGTAGCTACATATTGCCGTCGTCGTTAGCATCGCCGGCTCGGACGTAGTAATAAGCGGGCGCGGGCGCGGTCGGCCGGCGCCGCGTGGCAGTTATGGCCTGAGTTGAGCGCTCGGTCAGCGCTGCCAGGGGCGAGACTCGGAGGGCAGCGAAGCGGACGCCGACGCGCTTCTCGCCGGTCTCGCCGCGTGGGGACTGGGACGGCCAGATGTGCTGGCGTCCTGCTGATGATGGCGCTGCCTAGGCGGGTGCCCGTCGTCCCGTTGATGACGCCCCGTCTCTGACAGTAATGCACTGCGTTTCATATGGCGCGGGGGGCGGAAAAACGGGCCGCTTCCGTCGCCCAGCGTCGGGAAGGCGGCGAGGAGGGGAGGCGGGATGACTCACACCCTCCCGCCGGTCGACGATCTAGACACGATTTTATGGCCACCCTGGGAGTCGAGCCATTTTTCAGCGGGCAAATTTTCTGGGGGAACAGATCCTGTATTGACGATTGGGGGAGGGGCTGAATTAATGATTTCTGCGGATAGAGCCGGGATTAATGCCTGGCCGAGTCCAAACATATTCTGCAAGAGGACAGGCTAATGGCTTTGTCGCGGAGCTGATGATTTATTTATGCACATTTCCTGGGGTTAAGTGAGCGGGAATCACCGGGGAGCTCCGCAGCACACTGCGACGGCCGAACTGCACTTCTCTCATCCAAGTTTCTCAAGCCATGACGGGGTTTGCTGAATAATGCATTGGAATGGATGTGGAAGTCAGCATATGTAGCTGGTCTTTAAATGCCTTTGCATTGCGATATAGCAGTTGCATCCGGCTGCAGCAGTCATCCGGAATTGTTAAACTGCTTATCGTTTCACATTTAACCCTTCAAAGATCGGGGCAAAAATGGTTCGTGCCACTCTTTTTTTTTTTGTTTTTCCGACTGGGAATGAGCTTGTTTTCCAGATAAGGGCGTTTCTTATGACCTTATCGCCGCATTCAACTGGCGTCTATGGCTTGTGGTGGTCGCCTCCGTGTCGTGTTTAAGCTTGCTTGTGTTCTATGTGTTATATAGGGCAGATAAGTATATGAATACTCATCTGTCATGGTATAAGTGAGTACCTGCGCAAAAGCTGTGATTGTCTTACGCTACACTTAAGAAGTTCTTACCTAAACCTGATTGTCCTGTCTTTTTTTTGGGCTGAGAATGGTTGCATTTTTGCTAAAATGGTAGACCAATTTATTTACTGCTGCCGCTTTACAGCCGCGCTCGTTTCCTGTGACGGCGCGGACATTCCCAGGGAAGTGAGTCCCTTTACAGTTCTAGGTGTCGACATGCAATCATGCAAATGTACTCGTTTGGGTCTATCCAACTTGATTCGTGCCACAGGGAATCTTCGACAGCATGTTAAGTACCACTTCAGATACATGGACGGCGACATAGGTCTCCTTTCATATTTGCAGCCGAAGGCGTTTGCAGGGTCAGGTGGGACAGAACGCTGCCACGTCATGTTAGCGGGTGTGCATTTGAACTGGACATGGGTAAGGACTGCTGCTTCCAAATCTGTGGCCGCTGGTGTCGTATCTTGGCAAACATATTGATCACTCAACGTGGCACGTAAATTACTGTTCCGCAGCTGTGAAATCGTTCCATTTATTCAGGGTTCGTACGTTTTATGGGTGCTACCGATAACTCTTAACGTTGGGGGCTGACTCTCAATTAGCCGACCGAATCCAAAGCCCGAAATTTTCCATCAAGGATTCCTTATTATTTCTTTAATTCTTGTTATCCTATTCCCACCTGGATCGGTGAACGGCTTGTGGTGCCTCTGGTGCTTCTATTATATTTGCTCGGTGGTCGCCAGCCTGGCGTCTCCGGGACTTTGCCTGCCTCGGCGCCCGTCCCACTCCGTGGTGGTGTTTGTCTCTTATCGCCGAGTCCTGCTCCCCTCGCCTCTCCGGGGTGTATCGCGGTCGCGACCCCTCATGGCCTCGGGCCATCGCCTCCCGAGGGCTGGGCTATCGCGATGCCGCGTGACGCGCCAAACGTGACCGGGGATAGCGGGGTCCGGGGCGGGGGCGAGGGAACGGGGCTATCGGTCGAAAATCAGCGGGGGGACAGCGGGGGTCCGGGACAGGGGCGCGGGAACGGGGCTATCGGTCGAAAATCAGCGGGGGGGACAGCGGGGTCCGGGGCGGGGGCGAGGGAACGGGGCTATCGATCGAAAATCAGCGGGGGGGGGGGACAGCGGGGTCCGGGGCGGGGGCGAGGGAACGGGGCTATCAGTCGAAAATCAGCGGGGGGACAGCGTGGTCCGGGGCAGGGGCGCGGGAACGGGGCTATCGGTCGAAAATCAGCGGGGTACAGCGGAGTCCGGGGCAGAGGCGCGGGAACGGGGCTATCGGTCGAAAATCACGTTTCTGTTTGGTGTACGAAACATGCTTGTGGCTTTAAAGTAACGTCACGTTTTAAAGCTTTCGGGTTTTCGGAGGCTTTTCATTTTGACCGATCTTGGAATATGGCCAGAGTTGTATGTATTCGCCTGACTGTTTAACGCTGGGACCATCATGACACAATGCGGTTGGGCAGTCTTTTGATGTTGCCGCTTCGGTCAGTAAACCATTTGCCTGTAGTGTGTGAAATGGCCTTTCCAGCTCGCACGTGCTGCAGAAGCCAACTCCTGTTTCTTTGTTTTGTTCTGTCAGTCTCTGTCCTGCACGTTTCATGGATAGCACATTACACTCCGTTCTCACCGCCGTCGGTTTCCTGCCCCTGGATCCGCCCCTGCGACTGGCCCGACCGGTCGCCGGGCCAGGGGCGTCTCCAGGCTACCAACGCCCCCCGCGGCGCCGGCCGGGGACGGTCCGGAACGGCGCCGGCCGGCCCGACTCAGCATCCCATCTCGCTCCCTTTGTCATGGTAATCCGCTTTGCGGGGTAGGGACGCCGTGGCACGCGCCGTCGGGCCTGTCTTGCCCGCGGCGCCGCCGTTATCGGCGTGTTTACACGGCCAATCGTGACCGGCGGTCCGTGCAACAAGGGCCGCGCACCGCGCTAATGGAACCGCGGCGATCGCGTTTCGGCGACGTTATAAATGGCGGCAGTTATTGTTGCGATCTGGTTCTGTGCGTTCGCATTGGCCCAATTTGATAAATGAAGTGTGGCCAGTGGCTGGCGGGGCTCGTTAGAGGGCTTTTGGCGAGGGGACGCCGCCGTTTGCGGCTGTCCGGCTCTCTGGTGGTGTGACGGCTCCATTCTTCGCCGCACTGTCGTCCCCTGGTGCGCCGCTCACGAGGCGTGCGTGCCTCCACGAGTCGTCTGACCCCGGGCGACGCGTGAACGTCGGCGCGATGTTTTCCAGCCGATGAACTTGTGAGTCTGTCGGCGGAGAACGTCCCAATTATACAGCGCGGGCGCTGTTTGACGGAGGACGGCTCGTTTGACCCCGTGGGAGGCCGGCTCCGAGCCTGTTGACCTGTCAAAAGAAGTCTATCTATCGCCCGTTGTCCCATTACCGTTTATCTGCTGCTCCCTTAGTCGCAACACGTATCCAGTTTCACGGCGCATTCCACGTTTACGGCGAGGCATTTATTTACGGCGTGAACCGGACGTGCCCTGCTCGGCATCTATTGGGGCTTATCGCTGCGCTCGTTCGCGTCTATCTCCCTCTCGTGTACCTGGCATGAGCCGTGTTTGGTGGAGCGTTATTTACGCGACCCGTCTTCGCGGGAGGCCGGACGAGACGGGAGGCGCGGCTCAATCAGCGAAATGGAGTCGATGTGTCACCGGCATAGCTGTTTACTCGGATGCGAATTTATGGGACAAACATTCATTTTTTACCGGCTGGCGGTGCGTCGGTTCGGTGTGTAGGTGCCGGCCGCCGAGAGAAGGGGGCCGAGAGCGTAGGGCCGGGCCCTTCATGGAAACAAGGCTGGGACGGGTTTCGGCTGGACAGCTGCGAGGTCCTAAGGGGTGGAAGCGAACCGTTGTCATAGACAGTCAGCTTTTTACTGAAAGGAGATTCTCCAGCTCGCCAGGGGATTTTTTTTGCGAACGCTTTGTGGGGAGAAACCCTATAAATAGAAACTTTGTTAGAGTAAGTTTTGGATCTCGTTCCTGAGATGCGCCTTTGAAAAGACCCAACGAGATCAGTGGCTACTGCGAGTTCGTTCCATGCCTTTCAGCGTATGGCCAAGTAATCCCTCTGATCCAGGGGTCCGTGACGCACTGGGCCTCGTCACAGTAAACGCTCGATTCAAGCGCAGCAAAGCCGCTGTCGCGAACCGGACGCGTGCAAACACCACCTGCCCAGGACCAGACGCGTGCAAACACCGCCTGCCCAGGACCAGACGCGTGCGAACACCACCTGCCCAGGACCAGACGCGTGCGAACGAAACGAAAAGCACGCTCCAGACGTTCGCTGTGGGAGCTGGGACATGTATGTGTTGCCGATTCGTACGACTTGAATTAGCAGTCGGACGCAATGTCCCTGCGCCCCCGCTGGTCTATCCCTGACTCCGCCTCTGCCGACGCACCGCTGCTGGACCGGGACTCTGATCCTCCCCGCAGTGGCTCAGGCTCAGTATTCAGCTGGTCGGAGGCTCGCGCTCCGCACAGTCAGCTGGATACAGCCGAACAAAGCCGCGACGCGGCGCGCGCTTTTTGTCTGCCTGCTTTCGCGCCTTTTTTCCGCGCCGATCGGTCATTTTCACGAGGACTCTCATCGATGACAAATGCAGAGGTCGCGGCAAAAAGCGCGCGGGTCAGCAGGCAGCCACGCGCGGCTAGACTGGCGTCACGTGACGCCTCACCATGCCGGGTGGGAATTATTTACCCGGGGCTGGTGATCACGCCATGCGGGTTGGCTGAGGGGGGAGGGGCAGGGGGTAAATCACCGGCTGACCGCGCCGAGGTGTCATGACCCGGCGACAGCTCTGCACGCGGCACGGCGAGAGATTTGTGGCCGGCCACGGGGTGGCGAAACGTTGCGTGAGGAACTGGCCACAGAGAATTGAGGTGGCACGCGGGCTGAGCGTTGTATGGGAAAATATGTGATGGATTTCTGACAGCGCTCTGCTTTAGTTGTTTTATAATGTTCATAAAAGAGGTTAATGACAAAATTATATGTTTCTCATCGCCATGAAAGTCTGAGGATCTTAAATCAGGCAGAAAAATAAAGTGTTCAGTAGTGACAAGGAGCACATTACATCTGGTATGCTGGTCCGGTGTACCTTTTATAAGTGTAGGCATACAGACTGTAGACAATCGTAGCGTAGCCAAAGGGGTATTCTGTTGTCATGCCCCTCCCTTCCGGGGAGGTGGCAGTGATCCTTGATGCTGAATGCCTGAGTCTTTTTTGCTAGCATAAGGCGCCCTCCGTGCTTCTAAAAACATAAATAAACATGCGACCCAGACATTAAAATGGGATCCCGAGCCCAACAAGGTCCTCCGAATGAGGAAAAAACTCTGCAGTGATTAAGTCAACCTCCTTGACGGAAATGGCCTCCTATGACCCCATTTGGTCCGCCTCTAAGCGAAATGGCCTCCTATGACCCAATTTGGTCCGCCTCTAAGCGAAATGGCCTCCTATGACCCAATTTGGTCCGCCTCTAAGCGAAATGGCCTCCTATGACCCAATTTGGTCCGCCTCTAAGCGAAATGGCCTCCTATGACCCAATTTGGTCCGCCTCTAAGCGAAATGGCCTCCTATGACCCCATTTGGTCCGCCTCTAAGCGAAACGGCCTCCTATGACCCCATTTGGTCCGCCTCTAAGCGAAACGGCCTCCTATGACCCCATTTGGTCCGCCTCTAAGCGAAACGGCCTCCTATGACCCCATTTGGTCCGCCTCTAAGCGAAATGGCCTCCTATGACCCCATTTGGTCCGCCTCTAAGCGAAATGGCCTCCTATGACCCCATTTGGTCCTCCCTGAGCGAAATCCTGTCCACGGCACCGCCGACATTGACGTTGGTGGGACCGTAATTCAGTCCGTGGCGTAATTTACTGCTGTGACGGTCTCTTGTCATCGCTTTAGCATCATTGCCCTGTTCCGTTGCTGATGACCCCTTCATCCCGCTTCGCTTATCTCATTAATGTTCTCATGTATTAATGTCGCGTTAAATGTTGTCGAAGGCCGGGCGGCTGTCACCCTGCCCACCAAAACGCGCCGTCAGCGCGCGGCCTAAGTCATACTGTCCACCATAACACGTCGCCAGCACGCGGCCCAAGTCACCCTGCCCACCCAACGCGCCGTCAGCGCGCGGCCTAGGTCATACTGTCCACCCTAACACGTCGCCAGCACGCGGCCCAAGTCACCCTGCCCATCCCAACGCGCCGTCAGCGCACGGCCCAAGTCATGCTGTCCATCCACCCTAACACGTCGCCAGCACGCGGCCCAAGTCACCCTGCCCACCCCAACGCGCCGTCAGCGCGCGGCCTAAGTCATACTGTCCACCATAACACGCCTCCAGCACGCGGCCCAAGTCACCCTGCCCATCCCAACGCGCCGTCAGCGCACGGCCCAAGTCATACTGTCCACGCCAAAGCGTCGCCAGCGCGCGGCCGAAGCCCGACAACATCTCATCACATTCGGGGTACGAGCATTCACGCCCCCCCCCCCCCCTCCCCCCATTACCAGAGAGAACAGGCACCTCCAGCCGCGCAGTAGCCATACCTGAACCTCATCAGCACGTGATCACGCCCATCTTCGGGATATTGACGGCCTTCACCGCGCCCTCACGTCGCTTCGTCCCCAGCGACAGATCAAAGTCCCTGCGGAGACAGCGTGTCAAACGCCCCGTCGACTGCGACGCCGGGGCGTCTCGCGGCCGCCGCCCGGGATCGCCCGGCATTCAGATGGCGCTGGATAGGCGGCGACTGGCTATTTCCAGACGCGCGGCCAATGCGAGCCGGGGTCGGCCGCGTGATGGCGGCTTTTCCGAAGTCAGGTCACACCAGCCTTCGTGGTCACTGCATCCAGTGGTGGCGACCGCAGAGCACGAGCACTCTACTTAACAGCGTTTTTAAAAGGCTTGCATTCAGTGTGCACGACACATTGAATGCGGGGGCAAAGCCTTGTTCTACATGCACGGCTTACTATACCAACTGTATGAATGTGTCTATGCTGGGCACGCATTCTTTCGGAACGAAAGACATACTGACAATAATGACTTAAGCGTCCGCATCGCGCGCCCAACGAGGGTTTTCCGTTTACCGTCACCCCTAGACTGTCAGACCACCTACGGCCGTCGGTTTTCTGAGACGAATATGGACGTTGTGGCGCTGTGAGAGAAGTCCCGTCCCCCCCCCCCCCCCACAGTGCATCAGCGTACCTTCCCGAGCACCGCGCGGAGCTGGCGCCACGTGCGTCTGCCGCTGCCGGCGCGGGCAGCTCTCGTGCAAAGGTCGGTCCGCAGGTGCGGCCTGATTGACACGGAGGCGGCGCGCGTGCCCCGCAGCGGTGTGGCGGAGCGGGGTGCCCCCCCCCCCCCCCACCCTCCCCCTCCCGCCCCTGCCGACTCCCGGCCGACAGGGGAGTCACAACACGACCGACGGCGAGAGGTGATCGCCGCCGGCCCGCCGCCGAGGAAGCGGGGCGGCGAGGGTCGACCCTGGCTGAGGCGGCGGTCACGGGCCACGTTGCGTGCCCCCTCCTCCTCCCCCTCACCAGTCAGGGGGTGGCACGTGTCAAATCAGCCGGCGGTGCAGCACAATGGACGGTGCTGTAAGGCTGCGGGGCTTCGAGCAGGGCTGACTGTGGATTTGGCACATCGCAGGTTCTGAATCAGTGACAGGCTTCGACGGATCTGCAGGCAAAGCCGAGCTTGAGCCGCTCACATGACAGATCGATGACCCCCTCTTTCGATGTGCGACCCGAATGGGACGCATGGAGTCGGTACAAAACATTCTTACTTACTCTGTGGCGCTCGTGGCGCCACGCCAGTGTACTGCGCAAAAGCGGAGACGACGCGCGTCATACCACTCTGAACCGTCACAATGGGCCACTTGATCACATGTGAATCCAAGCGAAGGGGCAACGGCCCCAAGATCATGAAAAAGCAGCAGCGGGATCTCCGAAGACATGGATTTCGTGTCATTGCCTCGAACTGACGCACGCAGCATTTGGAATCCCGTGTCGGATCCGCCCATCCGCGCGACGCGTGGTCGCCGCCGGTGGCGTCGGACACGTAGCCGAGATGACGCACCGCGAGTCGACGGCGGCGGCGGTGCGTCGCTCCCGGCGCGCCCCGTCGGTCGTCGGAGTCGACGCAGTCGACGCTGCAGGTGCCGTGGCCGACACGGACCGTCGAGGCCGCTAATCACCGGGGCGCGGGCCGCGACGCGGCCGCTGAGGGCCAGGGTGCCCACCGCCGTCGGAGCAGTGCAAGACCGAGGTTTTCTCCTGGCGTATTGTGACATCGCCCTCGCACTCAAAACATAACGCGTATTTTTGGGCGAAGGTGCTCTTCTGTTGCAACTGGACGATGGCACTTCGGAGCTTGGCCATCCTCTTGACGATCATAAGCAGGGTACCACTACTCGACGCCAGCTAAACAGGGTACCACTACTCGACGCCAGCATCAGGCAGCCGTAAAGGCCTCCGCTGGCGCCCGCGGCGCCAGGCGAACGCCGCAAACAAGGCCTCACGGAATGACTGGAACATCAGACGATGTTAGTGGCATCCCTTCTTGTCAACACGGAGCCTGGTCACCTTTAAGTCGGGTGGTGGGAGGCGGCGGTACGGCGGATCCAATGAGCTGGTAGTAGAAGGCGGACGGCAGCGTTAAGCGGCTGGTGGAGCCAAGCGAAAGGGAAGCTTTAATCAGGGGGTTGGAGATACCAAAACGCCCAAACCTCTGCCTACCAATCTGGTTACGGAGACAGCTTAGGATTTGGAAAACGATGCCTCGTCTTGCCGCCCTCCGTGCCTGCGTCCTTGAGTATAGCAGTGCGAGTTCATTGTTCGCCATCGCGTGAGCTGTCTGAACCAGCAGAAGTTTACCGAAAGCGGCCTGACCGCCGCCTGCAGCTTTGGGTCAGTGGCCTTGCGAAACAAAAACGCCGCGGGCGCTAGCTGCGTGGACACGTGGCTGTTCTGAATAGGAATCTGAGTATGCTTGCTCTATGTGAAACACGTGAAGCTCAGTGGTGATTCAATGGGGGGGGGGGCGGGGGGGGGGGGGCATAGGCATTCATCTTCAGATGCAGTGCATCGACATAGATGTGGCGGATCAAACATGGAGTTTGACACGTAAAACTATGTCGGTTGAAAACATGCAATGCTGTTATACGTCGTGCAAGCAATTTTCTGTGTCTCAGGTGAGGAAATATTTGTTCTCAGTAGAATGCATTGTTATGTCATACGTTGGGATATCCTGCATACACACCTGCTGGCTTGGACACAAGGAAGGACGGGTAATTTCTGGACTTGGTGCTGATGCCTCGAAGTGCAAAATTTTACATGTCCTCCGATGGTACATCGATTATACATATTCATCGATTCTTCATTTTCGTCGTTAATTTTTTGAACGCATCACCTTGCGATAGAGTGGGCGCAAACATAAAAAAGAAACTGTAACATGTATGTTTCACGTATTGCATCAGAAAGGTGAGATCACATGTAACACCCAGTCTGCAGCCCGAAATGGCGGAAACCTCAATATTCTATTATCCACATTCATGTTTCACAGCGATTGAAATAAACTTATCAGTGCGAGTACAGCTATGATGACGCATTTGGCCCCAAAATATTTCAAAGTTTAACGTCAAAACTTGTCGCGAACGCACTCTCAGAGGCTCACTGCAGCGCTTACGGTCATCGTTTGGGCGTCTCGCCCCCCCCCCCCCCCCCCCTGACATCGAGCCTTGACTGTCTCATGGCCGCTCGGGGGGCCATTGTGACCCTCACACCAAGTGGGTCTCCGCTGCCGACTGTGTCTGATAATGACGGCGATGGCGGCGATCTGCTGGTCGCGCCCAGGGGCCGTCACGGGACAGGGACCGGGACCGGGACCGGGACCGGGACCTTCACATCGCGTGCAATGTGTACGCCGCCTGCTGTTAGCCTCAGTTGCTGCCGCCTCTAGGAGCGGCGCAGTCAGACGTGGGAGGCATCCAACAGCCCTGTGGAATTGTTAAGTGAGTCACCCATGATAGGGGATAATTTACGGGCGCGATGAGTCAAGGAAAGTGACAGCTTCAGCCAATTGAGCTAATGGTGCATGAGAGGGAGAGCTGCTGAAATATCAGGGTTATTTTGTGAGATGACAGTGAGGCTTTTGGTGCGTAACTTAGGACATCAAAGAAGTCCGGGCCTGGAAAACATCTGCTTGTAAATTGAATGGCAAGCATATGCAATGTATAATCACACTAGCACGTTATTTCCTACATTTGAAAGCACGTCATTCATGCCTACATGTTTGGTCCCCGTAGCTGAGCTGGTCGCCTGTCTTCGGGTCACCCACCCTTGACGGGGTGGGACCTGGCCGTTTTACTATGTGCTCCTGGCTTGCATGGCCTGTGGCCTGTCGCAGCGAACATCGCACTATGGCATGTTAAACCTTCGCCAACAATTTTGCTGTTGACCTGGATTTCACGATTGGATAGTGGGGTCAGGGCTCACGTGATACGCATGGGGTAGTGAGGACTCTATTTCCAGGAACTGATCCAATCAAAGGTTGAGATCAAGCATTCAAACATGACACCTCATTGGTTCGGATGTAAGATAGCTGCTCAGACGAATAATGTTTGTGAGCATTGGCATATGCAATTAATCGCAGTTAGGCGAGTGTATCATGAAGGACAGTCTCTTAATCTTTGAAAAATGACAGATATGTTTGTCAGTTTGTCGTGACCAGTGGCGATAAAGACGCATGGGCAGAGTTTTCTCTACGGCGAGACCCGCGCATTTGCATTTGCCCGTGTCGCTGCAGGAGCGATGCAACATTAGCAATTTGTAACGGCGCCACGGCGCTGCGAGAGAGCTGACCTCTTGCATAATCTCCGCACGGACGTTGCGCTTGCCGACTTTGAGTTACGGACGCGCAAGATCGCCGGTGTATGAGGACGGCACAATTATGAAGACGTATTCTCTGATTAAGTTGCTGCAGTATGGCGTCGCCTTTGTTCCGCACCGCTTGTCGAACTATTCGTTGACCACGTCACCCGGTCTTTTAATTATGCTAATCACGGCAATCTAGTCGAGGAACTGGTTTTTCGACGCTAAACTCGCATGCTTAGTGGGCAAATTAATACAATATACGTCTAGGCCATGCTGATACGGCTGCTGGTTGTCAGCCTGTAAAAACTAGCTGGACGAGAAAAATGGCCACTTGCTGTCCAGTCCCCGACACCTTTTGTGCGCGAGACCTGTAGCGGCGATGACCTGTCGCGCCAGTGCGAGGCCGCGGCCCAACAATGCGCCGTATCTGCAGCCAGTCTCGCGGAGAGCTGCGTAGAGCTGGGGTCCGCTGCTGAAAGCCAGTCAAGGGGAGTTCAGGGATGTGACAGTGCGCGACGTTTGATGGGATTTGCGGTCGCGTTGAGGTGGGTTTGGACTGTCCAGCGGTATTTAAAACGGTATTTGTCTCATCGCCTACACATGCATCAGCATTCACGGGCACAGTAGCCACGCTGGGCTAAAACGCATGCGAACAACATGGGCGATGGCATTGTGCTTAATTTGCAAGATGCTGTGTAAGATATATATATATATATATATATATATATATATATATATATATAGATAGATATAGATATAGATATAGATAGATATAGATATATAAGATAGATAGATATATATATATATATATATATATATATATATATATATTTCCAGCCTCCAACTGGCGTGAACACGGATATTTTGGCTGGTGGCTGAATGATGCCTCTAACCCCCGCGGGTCCAAACGATGTAGAAGCACAGGCCTCTTCACAGTACCCATCATGCGCTTTTGGACTGCCAAAAACCTCACACATGCATACGATGTTTGCAAGAGAGATTTCAATGTCAGACTCACATCCACTAAAATTGCAGCCCGTTATCAAAACTCCCATTCCTACCTCCTCGTTCACACAGATAGCCAAAGTGGGTCCAGTCGCGCCTGCCTGAGTTGCCTGGGCTGTCTGAGCTGTCTGGGCTGCCTGAGCTGCCTGGGCTGGCTGTGAGCTGCCTGGGCTGCCGGGCTGCCTGGGCTGCCTGGGCTGTCTGAACTCCAGCCTGAACCGCATTACGCTTACTCCAGGCACGGCGCGTGTTGTGTTGTGTTGTGTTGTGTTGTATTATGCGGCCTGCCCAGGGCGTGTCTCGTGCGGCTGTCTCAGAAGCACAAGGGGCCGTGGCGGCCACAGCTGACCACGCGCTCCACGACAACCCAAGCAGTGTGCCATCACCGTCGCCGGAGACAGCGTGTCGTTACGATCACCCCCGTCGAGGTATTATTACGACCTTCACGCGCAGGTTGTCGTTACCACCGCCCTAGACCTGATGGTATGAGGACGATCGCCTGGCAGTGTGTCGTCACGACCTCCTTCAGTCGGGACGCCGTCACGAACATCCCTGAGAGTGCCGTCAAGACCTCCCCAGACGCGGTCCCGGTCCTATCATCTCCAGAGCACCGCCGGCCATAAGCTAGCACCCAGCCCCGCGCGTGTCGAACCTTCGTAGCTGGCCTTCCGGCCGGGTCTGAGGGGAGGGGCGTCTGAGGGCTGCAACTGTGGCCGACAGCCGCGACTGGGGCA
>NW_023596136.1:14491017-14903940 GCF_011947565.3 Pollicipes pollicipes | reverse complement strand
TCGAAAACATTATTTCATGACGATCGTTCTCGCGCGCACCGCGCCCACCGCCTGGCATTATCAGTAGTGACCAACTCCTAGCAGTGACCAACTCTGTTACTGTCGGTAATGCCAGACGGTGGGCGCGTGCGCGCGAGAACGACCGTCATGAAATCACGTTTTCGAAAGTTTGTTTCAAAATAAGTTCGTACCGTTTAAAGATTAGGCTGCGGCTTATGTTTTTAATATTTGTGGATGTGTTCCAGACACACTGACAATTACAGCATCACCAAAAATAAAGGTTCCAATTGTATTCTTCCAGTTTCACCACCGTATTTTTGAAGGGCCCACCGTTCGGCACTGGGGCCCTGATTGAGACAGGTCGTTTTCATTGTCTTAATGTGAGCTCACATTAAAGTTTTCATAGTTCCTGTCATCGTCAGAGGGCCCCGACCAACGCAAGAAGCCATCCGGCATTCGGAGCCCGTCCCCGTCCCTATTCAGCAAATGTCCGATAACCGATTTCAGGCTCCTTGTTGACACAGGACACACCCTGTCAGGCATGTGGGCCCCTGATCGGAACAGAAGCCCGACATCGTGGCCGAGGCCCCGACCAATGGGAATCGCGGGCCCGGCCTTGTCCCTGTTTGGGAAATGGGTCCCAAGAGCTCATGCCGACATGGAGCCGACTGTTCGGTGTCGGTGATCCCTGGCCAAAATAGAGGAATGTTCTGCCTTAGGAATCCCCAGTCGGTACAAGAGGCTCTCTCTAACTGACATTTGAGATCACAGCCCTACGGGCAGTTGTCCTTAATGTAGCCTACAGTCGAGGCACTTCGGGACTAAACATCAAGCGCCCCATTGGACCCGAGCCCCCCCCCCCCCCACACACACACACACACTGCTAGTGCCGTGGCCTGAAATGTTAGTCAGATGGCCTTAAGTAGGGCTCCTTATCAGCGCCCTCCATCCCCTTTTAAACACAACCTCGACACGGAGCTATACAGTCGGATGGGTGTCGGCCTGAGCCTAGAGGGCCCAAAGCGGGAGCAAAATCGGGGCCCGGCGACTTGCAATACTCGGGGTCCCTGACACAATGACAGGCTTCTCTGTCAGTCAGGTGCCCACAGCACCGAACAGCACTCCTGCCTAGGCAAGTTACGGAGAGTCTGCCGAGAGCCGCGATTGAGGGAACTCAAAGAGAGGCCCGAAGGGTCTCCCGAGACCAAAGACCAAATGCCCGATGGGAAAGCTGAAGAACCCGAAGGGCTCTTTAGACTTCTACGAACCCAGTTAGGCCCATGTTGGGGCCCAACAACATGGGAACCAGTCGGGCCGTCTTTTGCGGGTGGAAGTTCGTTTTTAATTGTGACCTATGGCCAGTCCTTTGGGCCCTACAGCCTTCCAAGCGGATCCTTGATCCTTGGTTCCGAGGGACCTTTCGACCCCTATCGCCTCCTCGAACAAAGCCCGTAACGGACTCGTGGATACTGGTCGACACACGACTCCTGTTAGGCACTCTAGGCGTCTGACCAGCACGGGGCTCTGATCGTTATTTTAGGGATCCAGACCAACGCGAATCGTGGGCTCGGCTTTGTTTGTGCGTGGGAAGTGGGTCTCTAGGGTTTGAACTGGCACGGAACCCAATGTTTGGTGTTTGTGGTCTCTCGCCGACAGAGACTCCCACATTGTCTTAGTTGCCTCAATCGGCGCAAGAGGCCTTCTGAACTAATAATTCAGGTCACAGCACTACGGCCAGTGTCTTATATGTGGTCTACAGCCAGCCCCTCAGGCCCTTATGCTCTCCAACCGAACCTTTGATTTCCGGTTCCGGTGGGACACCGGGGGCCTTCTTCAGGCATCATCAAACACTAACCTTGGTAGATTTGGGGTCCGTTGCCAACACAGGGCTCCCTGTCACGGACTGTGGGCCCTGCAGATACAGGGGCCAGGGAACCGGTGCAAATCGTTGGCCCCGGCTGTTGTGGCTGCGTGGGAAGTGGGCTCTCAGGCCCGTACCGACACGGAGCCGACTGTGCGGTACTGGTGGTATCGGACCGCCATACAGGCCCTTATCGACTTAGGGCCCGGATAGCATCTCCAACCGGTTAAAGGCCCCTTTGACTGTCATCTGAGAGTCTGTCCCCTCAGGCCCGGGCCTCTGGATAAGACTACGGCCGCCCCTAGTGTCTTTAATCCTCAAATCGGGCCCTTGATCGTCGGCCCCGGTGGGCGCTCCAGGCTTTCTTCGGGTCTCCTCCCACTGCGTCTGACCGAATCGGGACTTATTTCAAACAAAGGGCCCTCTTCTGGGCACTGTGAGCTCCTGACAGGCGCTGGGGCCCGACCGAGGTAAATCGCTAGCCCTGGCTTTGTCCGTGCTTAGGAAATGAACCTGCAGGCCTATGTCGACATGAAGCCAGTTGTGCTGTCCTGGTGTAGTCTGTCCGAATGTAGGCTTTTCAACTCAGGGGGCCCCGATCGGCACAAAAGGTCGTCCGGCTGCCATTTGAGTGCCCGGCCATGCGGGTCGGGCCCCTGAATGCGACCTCAGGCCGGCCTTTCGAGCCCCTCGGGCTCTCTCATCAGGTTATTCATCGTTGATCCCGAGAGGCGTTTCGAGCCACTCAGAGCCTAAGGGGGGGGGGGGGTGGAACATACCCCTGTGCTCCCTGCCTGCGCCACTTCTGCGAGAGATGGACATAAGCAAGACATCGATAATCGAGTCCTTTGGGCTTTGACATAGACAATTTTGGTTTCACCAATTTTCCAGTAGATGGCTCTAGCCAACACATAATGTTTATAGAGGGCGCTAGACTCACCACCTGTGAAGGTCGTGCATTGCAAGTGGTGCGTGTTTAGGACTGCAGGGTCGCATCCGCGGTCCTGCAAATTCGTGAGGTAGAAAGGTGTTCTTGCTTGCTTCTGGCCAGGTTGTTTGCTATTCGTCATTTAATGTTGGGAGTTGGATCGCATCAATCTTGAAATGACGAATAAGTGCATGGGGACGAAACAAAAACCTTTCGTGAGTAACATTTGCTGGATTTTAATAGACCTGAGCATATTCCATAGGTTTCGATCCTGTTTTTCCGAGTTTTCTTAACTTTTAGATTCGATACTTGATACGGCTCCATTTAGTTATGCTTGCTCGAATGCCCTATTCAAAACACTTTTCCAGTCCGCATTGTTCCTAGTCCGATTGCAGCTCGTTACTAACATGTTGCCGCAGTGCAGCATGTTTGCGAGCTATTTCTCTGTGCCCTTGCCGTATAGCATTGCAAAGGCGTGGACCTACCTTCAATGCTGATGTGCCCTGCATTTGTAAGTGAGCGACGAAACTGTAGGACGAGGTTGCCGGTACGTGAAGTGATAAACCTGTCCGTCCGGAAAACCAGAAGTACGGCGTTTGACTTTCCGCTATGTCCGTCACTCCTGCCAGGGTGGGAGGCAAACGGTGCGGTGAAACTTCAGTAGCTGATTGTGCCATAAAGCCCCAATGTCGACTAAACACCAAGACGACGTGATTGGTCGCGCCTCCATGCCTCAGTGCGAGGCAGCTCATTCAAATTGCCTTCCACCAACACTTCAACATGTTTTCGCATGGTGCGTAAAACACAGCTTTAGGCCTGCATGCCAATCATTCTACTCTGTCTCGCTCGCCGGTTTGATAGCTTCATGTCTGCCACTCAGCCCCTGCCACGACTGCGGGGTGATATCTGTCGTTCCCAACTATCCCCCTGTCTCCCCTCTTGTGTAGCTGCGGTCCGGGCCAGTTTGACAACACAGTTACCCCCACTCGGATAGGGGAGACGCGCTCCCCTCTGAGGGCGGTAGCGCTCTTCCCTTCCGCTTTTCAGCGGCCGTTTGGGATGTCAAGAGCAGCTATCTGAAATATCAACGTTTCTGACGTCGCATGCGCGTATCTTGTTTGGAAAGAGTTATCTACTGTCGCAGTCCCCTCCGTCATGGCTTAGGCGAACACAGCAATCTTCAGAGTACATAGCTGAGCGTTATAAGCCAAAGGCTGTCCTGATTTAGTCGTGTATGGGCTTTTTATGCATTCAGAAACGGTGACCTGCGTTTCGTCAAACCGAATCATACTCCCACAGTCCGGTTCAGATGCTGGTCTCGGTGGAGACACCACGTTTGCCAATGTTATCAAAAGGCGTCGGTCACGGGAGCACACCAATGTTATCAAAGGCGTCGGTCCACGGGAGCACAACAATGTTATCAAAAGGCGTCGGTCACGGGAGCACACCAAATGTCAGCTGATATCTGGGCGTTGCCCGTCGCAAATCTCCTCACCGGCGAACGAACGATACACAGTCACAAGCCGGTTAAGTTGGTCGAGTGGCAACAGCTGCACCTTCGTGACATCATGAGACGAATGTGGTTTATTTTGCCACACTGGATGTAGAAGAACGGTCTCGTGTTTTCGGTGATAGTACAATTCTCTAGAAAGCTTACGCAAAAATGCATATTTAGCTGCCATAGTACGCAGCATTTTTTTCCTGAAGGTCTGTTGCCCTCGCTTTGCTTAGATTGCCTTAGTCACAAGGTAAATATTAAACAGAGCTTGTTGCTAGCACACGGAGCCGACCACCCAGATACCGTCTTTCGAGTTCAGCGAATACTTTTGCATGCTGGTTTTGTCAAATATGATCGTCTGGGATCGTGTCCGTGGCATACAATGCTGTTGCTTGGCCACCCCCTCCCACAGTGTCCTGGTGTGGTCGGTTGTGTCCTTAAATTGGATTCAACTTTGGGAAGGAGAGGTCGCTTTTTATTGGGCTTGATATTTGTTATCTCTATTCAGGTTAGGCCAATATATTATTTTCCATGTGCACGCATCGCTTTATTCCAGATTTCCTGCACTCTTTGTCCCACGAAGATGGAGACTGTTAAGCACAATGAAAATCTGTGGTGCGTGTGTTGATAAAACTGGCAAAAAATGCATTTGAACTTTCGCACGGCCTTCTGATGTGTAATGCATGCTTGTCTCTTACCCTTGGTAATTCACGGACTTGAATAACTCGATGTAATGCTCTAAAAGTGACACAGAACGCATCGACTTGCGCATCAACAATGGGTCAAAGACCGAAGCCAACCGACGCTGCCATCGCAAACTGGCATGTGTGAACGTGCTTGATGGCTTGGGGTGATGTAGGCAAATACCGCAGTCCTCTTACACGGTCCATGTAATGAAATATTCATGTACACAGTTCGCTACCCAGTGGCTGTGTAATCGCCATGACGCATCGTGCAGCGTGAATTAGGCGAGCTGATAACCTACACGAAAGTTATCAACTGTCATCATGCAGACGATGTTAGAAACCAGGCTAATGGAACCGGGTATACTTGGCAACCCGAACAAATGGGTTCAGCCAAAGCGTTGAACAGTCCGCTTTTCATGAGAGCTTGGCAGATGGGAGCTAATGCACTGTGGTGCAGTATAAGCGCTCTACTTCACAAATATCATTGTTTGAAAATTGGCGGTCTTTGAGTCTGGGCGGGAGGGCCCATTTCCGTCGACGAAATCGATAAGTTTACGGGGATTCACAATTTGACAACTGTGACCAAAGCACTGCGAGTCACTTACATATTTTGGGTGGATATTTTCAACAACAGATAGGATCATATCCCCGTGTGATTATCAAATACACGTCTCTTCTTTTAGGTCGCAGCATCTTGTATTCGAGATCGGTTTTAAAAATGATGCCATTGACTGTTTTGCAGTGTATCGCTGGTTCACCTGTGGATCGGACGGATTCGAAATACATTTGTGGGCCGTCATCGACACATTGGCCTGCACTGTGCGGTTAGTTTCACACCTCAGTCCACTCCGGCCCGCACTGTGCGGTTAGTTTCACACCTCAGTCCACTCCGGCCCGCACTGTGCGGTTAGTTTCACACCTCAGTCCACTCCGGCCCGCACTGTGCGGTTAGTTTCACACCTCAGCCCACTCCGGCCCGCACTGTGCGGTTAGTTTCACACCTCAGCCCACTCCGGCCGGCACTGTGCGGTTAGTTTTCACACCTCAGTCCACTCCGGCTGCTGCAATTTGACGTTATTCTTTAAAACACCCTGAAACGGAGGGATCTATGGCTCGCGCAAGATAGTGGATGTCTGGCTATAGATGTCGACTCACTTCCGCCTTTTCCTCCGTCAGAACATGTTAGCAGCGGAGAGCTGCTGGACCCGACTTCGACCCTTCTTCCTCAGCTTAAGCGGGTCTCAAAATTGTACTAATGGAACAACAGAAAATGGAATTGTGCCGTTGTTGCCACGTTTCAATAGCAAACCAACGGATGCAAAACTTTGGAAGCAAATGCTCTAGTCTTTTTGCAGCACGGGTGTTAGAGATTTGCACTCCGTGCTGAAAACTCCGTGCTTGCAAGCATGCGAGATTCTAGATAGCGTAATCAGCTACCGTACCACTCTAGTTGACCATTGTATCACGCGTTGAGAGGGGCTCACTCGACCTACAGATTTACTCGTAAAATTAACTTTAGCCCGGACACTGAAGCACGCGCACAGGAAAAGAGCGCAGCCACGTTTTCATTGCGTGACTAAGATCGGAATAATATTGCGATTTAAACAAGGAGATAAGTATGAACTGCTAAGCCACGGCCTGTCATACCGATTACATTGCTATATTGGTTGACATATCGATTCGTTGGCTAGTCACCACCAAGACCGTAAAAGAGGTACACAACAGTTAACTGTCAGTGGCAAAATAAGTGCAGAAAATAAAGTCCAAAACGAGAACAAAACATGCCTTCTTTCAAAAGAAGCCGAACCCTAACAGAGTGTGATATCTCCCGATCGAATTTATGAGTGACTGTAACGCGCCTGTAAAAGGTTAGAGCGTCAAGCCAATACTGGTGGTAGTCCTAAATTCCTGATTCTTGTCCCAACATTAGAAACTGGAAGCTGTTCTAGCATTTCAGTCATTAGGAAGCTGAAATAGTCAAGCATTCCCTGATGATATAGGACGATTCCAAAGTCATAGTTAATGAGCTATTATGTGGCATCGTTATTATGTTATTACGTCTAATGCTATGTGCTTGGTGCAAACGCCGGCTATATTGAAAATCGAGATTGTGGATGCATTTGACAGGCACATAAACCATTGACAAAGTGTTTTAAGCGGTCCTGAAATCTGGCTCTTAGACCAAGTGGTGGATGGTAGCCTTTTGACTGCAAAGACGTGTGCATCAAAACCGGGGCTTGAATAGATGCTTCAGGATCGTTCCTCGCCACAATTGTAGAGGTTTCTTCCATCTGGTATCAATATGCAAGCAGTGTATTTTATTGCCAGCGCGACTCATTCGTTACATTGTCAAGCACGCAAACCTACAGCGAGTACCCGATACCATTTTTAATGGACGGCAGGGGTGGAGTGCAGTCCATGAGAGCTGTTCCCCGCGCGTCAGATTTTGGTCCACGGCTTCATTGCATTCGTTGTTGCCTCCTGTTGGGAAAGATTATGGAACAACATGTTCGTCAAAGCCCTGAAGTGGGTTCCACATCCAAGCAAGCATTACAAGCATAACTAAACTGGATTTCGGTGTCAATTTTCAAGTAGCTTTCTGGCTTTCAGGACACGGTCACAGGCCAACAATGTGCATAAAATGGTGACTTCACGCAAAAAGCATCTATGCAATATAAGTACGCGTTAGCGGGCGCCAACAGCCTAGTTGGCCTAGCCTAGCAATAGATTATTTCACATCATGAAATAGCATCATATCGCTGAGTGATATCACACTAATAGAAAACATCACAAACGCTGCGAACCCCATCCACATCCGGAAACGCCGCAAGCCATAGCCCCCACCCCGAGGTCTACATGTCCGTACTGTGGGTTTTCTTGCGAACGGACTTGTGTCTACGTGCAAGTGTGGATCAGAGCCCTGCTGCTGCTTCTTTTCCAGTATGCGAGCTGAATTTGTAGAGATTGTGTTCTGCTTGAGTACCAATGAGGAGATACGCTCTATCTGCTGCCGAGGAAGCTAAGGCTTGGAGGATTTCCTCCCGTCAAAGGTGATAGACGGGGGAGGGGGCCTGCCAGCTGGCCCGCAGGGCAGTGGCTCCGGGTTTGGCCAGGTCGACGGCAGCACTGGAAGATACGGAAAGGCTATGGTGAAGCACCTGACGACCTCCTCGGTGAGGCACAAGTCACAAGCCCGTTTAACCGCCCCTGCGACCGAGCCGTGCCATGGCGCAGCTGCGATGTACGTGCTAGAGCGTTGCAGGTGCACAAGAACCCACAGACCATCGGCTGATTCGACTTCCTATTCATGATGACGCCTGCATGCCCTGGTAAGGAGCGGCGCAGCAGGGGGTGGGTTGGGGGAGAGCGCAAGGGGTTAGAGTATATTTTTGCCCCCTGAAAAGTTAAGGAGGTCCCTTAAGCTCCAACTGAAGTCTGCGTAGTTCTCCATAAGTTCCCAAAATTAAAATCAAGGAGACCACATAGCTGAACTAGAGGGTACTAATCAGGAACGTAAGACCCTTTCTGCATCAAGGCTGCCATTTCCTGTATCAGAAGTCCGCCTTTACCGATAAGGTAGTCCATCCTTTGGATCAAGGTGCCTACTTTGCTTCTTTGCTGATTCGGGAGGCCCGCGTGTAAAGAGACCCCCTAATTTTGTCCTCGAGACCCCCTGAAAAATTCTGCCCCAGGCTCGAAATCCTTTGCACCACCACTGCCCCCGGTGGAAAATGACAGGTGGTCCTCAGGGGCATTCAAGGTTCTTAAGAAGACCAACTGACTTGGCGGTTGCTTTGAGTGGACTGGGAGTCCATTGCAGCAATGACTCGTGACAAATAAGGTGTTAGCACATTCAAAACAACCAAGCTGAGTGTAGTGGCCGCGATTTCAGCTCGCGGGTCCCAAATAAAAGAGCTACAACCTACTGAAACACATCCGCCATAGGAATCAACAAACCCAACCGCTTCTGCTGCAGCCTTGCGCAACAAGAATAACCGTAGCAGCAGGCATGTCGCGGCTAGATTTTCCGAGCTCGCAGAAACGCTCTCCAAGGCGGCGTGCCTCGCTAAGCGTGACACGCGCCCGAGTCGTGCGTGAAAAGCGATCAAACCGATGCGGAGGTTCGCCGGCCCAGCTCGCCACCAGACCAGCTGCATGCTCTGCTGCAGACGAAAGAGCATCAGCGCTGAACCAATCACATCTTGTCAAAAGATAAGCTCGTGTGACACTCTGCAATGACTCTCACCAGGAACGTCACTTTCTATACTTTGGGGGTGGGCTGAGCCCCGAATGTTTTTCCCCCAATGCTCCCTTGAGCCCCCTCACTGCATGTAAGGAACGAGGGAACACGGGCGGAATAAATGCGGAACAATTACCTTAACTATAGATATTCTAGACAATGGATTTGCTTACGTCTGATGGTTGACGACGTTTGTCGTATTCGTCTGTGTCCCAACTTGAAAATGCTTGATAACTTTTTTCAAATAACAACGTCTGAATTTGGACACATGACAATTTGCTTCAATACACGGCGGTTTTTAAAAGAACAGAGTGACCCGGAAAAAACAAGCCTATATTTTCCCCAACAGTGGCAAGTGCATTGGTCGCATAATTGTCGCTGTGGTGGTTGTACAACACGACCAGCGACGCCGGTAGTCGTTGGCGATCCGTTTTTAAGATGCATTAGAAGCGCTCGGGTGGGGGTGAAATTGACCCCCGCAGAAGGTTTTTCCAAAATGGCTTCCTCAGACGCGGCGTAGCCGCGCCAAATTTTCCAAAGCTGCAGACAATTGAATAGCGGATCGTTTGACATCCAAAATTTAGATGTACTTTGTAAGGTCGCTGATCGATGGCAGGCCAAAGTCAGGCCATGGTTTCAGCGAAGGTAATTTCTAAGGAATCGTCCAATCTGATACATTAACGGAGGGCTTGACGAAGCCGTACAGCTCTGAGATGCTTCTTAGGCACTAAAAATATTGGATGAGCAAATTACGCTGACCTAAGGTCAGTTATGAAGGTCAGGCCAAGGTCACAACCAACCTGATTTATTACTCTAGGGCTTGCTGTATGGGATAGTTCGCGGTGCTCATTTCAAATTCATTGACAGCAGGAACCGCATTATATTTCTTCCATTGACTTATTAGGGGTCAGAAAAGGTCATCGATCTAAGATGACCTGGGTCGACATTTTGTTATAGGAACATACCGCCCAGCGTAATCGTTGTCGATTGTTCAAATGCCAAATTCAGAGCAGTCTTGTATAATTTTGGTCACCATGACCTTCAAAAGGTGAAACAAGGTCACTGACCTCAAATGGGGTTTGGCCTTTTGCTTAGAAACAGCTGCCCAGGTTTTGGTGGCACTTTGGAGACCAGCCTGAAATTTGACCTTATTTGACCTTACGTAACCTGAAGGTCATGACCTAGAAAGCTCAAACTTTGATCTAAGTAAGTTCACGTACAGGTCAAGCTACCCTGTAAATTTGGTGTCTCTAGCTTTCTAAGTTCCCGAGATCTCAGCGGGAGGGTCAAATTGACCCCCTCCCCCACCCGAGCGAAGGGTATCTAGCCGGCCACCCGGGCGCGTGGTAAGATGTTTCTCTATGAATGACACCCCATTCTAGGCTTTTCACAAAATGGTTGTTCACATTGACTCAAGATGGGAAATCCTTTCCTCACAGGAAACAAATTGCAGTTATGCAATACTAAAAACGTTGTCCATCTAAACGTAAAAACGTTTTACATCTAGGACGCATGTTCAAGTGGCCGAATTCCGGGGTAAATATGGTTTTGGGGGTAGTTTAGGTCAACGCTTGCAGCTGACCTCCCCAATCGACTTAAGAAAATGACACATCTGACGCTCGTGCTAGAGCCCGCAGAGGTGTGACAAAGCGACGTCAAGTCATTGTAAATAACCCGACCTGAAAGGCACAGCGCGCATTTCTGATGTTCACATACTGTAAGTCAAAATGCCAGCGTTTGGGTAGTTCATGCGAACAACCGAGGAACAATCTATCAATCTAACAATCTGTGGGGCGTGCCGAGGCTCGAACCCAGGGCGTTCCCATTCCTACGCCGGCGCATTCCATGTGAACTGTTTAACAAGTTGCATTATCAACAGGATACCTGTGAGATGACATTGCAGACTTTCATGCGACGAGAAGCGAGATATGCATCAGTGTGTAATCTGATTTGCGACGGTAGCTATCTAAAACCTTGACACCAACGTATCAAGAACATGCAAAGTTAAACTATCTTGCGCCCTATGGGTTTTGGCGTTACTTTTCTGAATCTTTTCTGTATCGTCTTTAGGTTTGTCAAAATGTCAAAAAACGTTTATCATTCAGAACAGCCTTTGTCAGTAATATTTAAGAAGACTATTTTTTGTCTACGGGCAACATTAGAAATCGGCTCATTCAAGGGCAGAGCTTGTCAGGCATGTCGTCCGTCTGTGGTTGCCCAGAAGTGTATGACGTGGCTGGCCCTTGGCCTTATCGAGCCACAACTCACTTAGAGCTCATGAATGGGATTGAGTTGATTCAATTGGACGACGAGGCATCCATTCATATGAACGTGCTTGTAAGTCGCTTGAAAGACAAAATTAGTCTCTGATTGATTTCCACACGCATGCGGGTTTTTTCAGGAGCCATCGTGAATGTGAAAGGCAATGGAACATTGATTGCCTTATGTCCTCATTTCGTAACAGCACAGAGAACTGGCTGCCGCTTATGTTATGACCTATGTGATCAGAAGAATGTATGGAAGCGGTTGCCAGCCTGTGCGTAGTTCCAGTCCCTTTCAATGGCGGTAACACATTGGTGACTGGTACCGAGGTTATTATTTGCCTTATTTACACCGCCGCCTCGTGGGGAGATGTAACGTCCGCCATGTCAGTGGGCTTTATTTGCCCTGGGGATCCTTGCTGAAGCACTGGTTAATTATCAGTGGAATATGACATTTCAACTAGTGTCCGTCCCTTTGTAAACAAACAATTGCGATTCGACTTATATGCAGTGGTTTGTATTCAACTTTACAAAGTGATTGCTGCCTTTAAAGCTACAGAAGCTCAGTATCTTAAAGTATTTTCCAGGCGATTGTTACGGGTGGTTGCAACAATGCTGCTGTTTTAGCTATGCACGGGCGCGCGTTAGATACCATCACCACACAAAAACAAAGCCTTGAGTGGTCGAGCTCGGCGCCACTTGTAAGCGCGGGTAATCAGATCAAGCTGATGTCATAAACGCCGCCGAGGCCGTCCGACCCAACAGCTGCTGCTGCTGGGTGGGGCGGGGTCGGCTGGCCTCTCCCTGTGGAGACCGGGATAAGAGGCTGACCCTGCGGAGAACAGGCCGATTTGGCGGACAGCGAGGCGACTGCGCCGTTGTCGCGGGTGAATTGCTCCCCCGCTGCGACCGAGCGGGTGACATGCCGACCGAATACGCAATACACCGACCAAGCAGACAATATGTCAGGCAGACAATACGCCGACCAAGCAGGCAACACGCCAACCAAGCGGGCAACACACCGACCAAGCGGGTAACACGCCGACCAAGCAGACAGCTCGTCAACCGAGCTATAAGAAGCCGGCCGACTCATCCTGGCCGCCGGGCGTGGTGTTGCCAGATCGTGCGACCGCCGGCCCATCTGGCAACAAAAACGCCCGCCTTTTTCGGCCTGGGTTCGACACCGGGCGGCGGGGTTTTTGTCCGTGGAGTCGAGATGCACGAGGAGCGCGCTGACCTGTGCTCTCTGCGGGAGGCTGTGGCCGACGCCGTGCAGCCCAGGTCGTTTGTCATCCGTCGCCGTCCCTCCCTGACGCGCCTCACCCCCGCCTTCCCCTGAAATGGGGCAGTTTTTACTTCTCTGCTGCTCGCTGTCTTTCAGTGCCCGGACGTGGTCGAAAACTTCAAGGGAAATCTCAGCAGCCACGATCATCGCAGTGGTTGCAGGTGGCAGCATCTCAAGTGATGCAACACTCTATGTCGCCATTTCTGCGAATGGCTAAGAAGAGAGAATAAGTCATGCTCTCCGGTGTCCTCAGGTAATTATTCATATTTTGCAACCAGTCGGGTGATGATGTTGAATGCTTTGAATCGTCGGAATTCAGTGATCCATAAGGCTTTGGCTAATATATTTTGAATATTTTCTGTTCCATTTCAATCAAACGTCTTGATCTTAAGAACTGTCAACGACATATCCCGAAATGTTTTCGACAGCGAATCGTTCCAGCATTCGACAAGAAATAGACAAGTTATCTGCGGACTCTGATGAGATCGTAAACATCAACCTTAACAGAAACTACACTGATGCGTGCTCTGACGTCACTGGGGTCCTTCCCATCGGCCCTTACCTCATTGTTGCCAAACGAGACAAAGCTCGACGCGGCGCGAAGCCCGATTCAGCTTTAACCTCCAAGGACAAGTCAGAGTATTTCAAACCGATACCGATGTGATGCAGCTACTGGCCACATCCCTGTGCCGTTGATGGGGGTAGGCATGACGGACCTGGAGCTGAGAGGTGTGGTGAATGATGCTAATCCTCCTTAAACCACGGCTCTAGCCGCTCTGTAATCAGAGTGGAATCAGGGAATCAGGGAACCGCTTAGGAATCTGGGAGATGTCCCTGACATTTGTCTCAACGTTTAAACGGAGCTCGCCATCTCTCAGATGGCACGCGTCCCATAACCAGCTTATCGCCAGCAAGCTTTCGCCAAATCGCGTCCCAAGCTCCCAGAAGAGGCTTTGCAAGCGGATATGGCAAAACAATGTGGTATTTTCCTATTCCCAAAGCCGATCTTCATGTGTTCGTGAGCTCACTTCCGCTTATTCAGGTAGCTAAATGCTTGCCCATCTCAAGCCCATCTCGACGAGCTGTCCGCCAAAGCTTACCACCGCCACCACGGCGGCCGCCACCGCTGCCGCCGTCTGCAGGTGCTCGTCAGCGCTGGTAGCTCTCCGTCGGAGCCGGGCTCGTCAGCACCACGTCCTCGCCGGGGCCGGCCGGGGCCCATTTTTAGCTGTCAAAATCGACACAGCGCCGCACGACAGCGGCATCCATCTCCCGCCGGGGGGCGCCTCGATTACGGCCGCCGCCCGGCACGCGTCCTCCGCAACCCCGGACCCAACCCGGAGCGACTCGCTCCCGACCCCAGAGCGGCCTGCTCGCGGTCCAGAGCAGCGCGGATCAGCCGTAGAGCGGCCGGCCAGTTGGCCCCGACGCTCCCCGAGGCCCCGCCGACCTCCGCCGCGAGCCGGCTCTATCGACGGACACGGTGCCCAAGGGAGATGCCCCCCCCCCCCCCCCACCTTGTCGGCGTGACTCAACTCTTTCCGTCGCTTCCGCGCCATTCGGCGGCACCGCTTGCCGTTTATGGCGGGTGTTGTCCCGCGTACCAGGGGTTCTCGAACTCGTGGGTGAGGCCCCGACGGACGACCGGCGTCGTCGCAGGGGTGCAATGCAAACGCCGCGTTTGATCGGTTTTCAGTGATAAACATACAACTGGCAAGTTCTTCAAGGTGGTAGGTTAAGCGCTTTCTCTTGTCTGGACGGACAATTTTGCACTTAAGTAGAAATGGCCTAATTCATTCCTCATTCCTCGCAAGACGACAGCTGTTGCGAGCTTGAAGAGCCTCCCATTGTCCGCTGATCTGAACCTACCTGCGACTTTCTAGGTGCTCTGCTCAGCACGAGAATGGTGCAGCGACCCCGCCCTTCGTTTCCAATATAACTCTTATTTTGTCCACGGTCATGACGCGAACGTAATTTATTTAAAGGAAATTCCCGAAACTCATCGAATAAAACATGAATGCAAAAGGTTTTTCAACGCCATTATTACGCCACCCGTGAACCTTGCCTCGCTGTTAAAGTCGGACTGCATGCTGTTGGTGACTGTTGGCCTGTCGTTACGACGGGCTATCGATTGTCGCCTCACTAACATGCGCGCCTGGAAAGCACATGCCGTGTGTACCATACCATCCGTCCTGCCACGTTTTCAAGCCTATGTGTACCATAAGCTTAAGGGCGTGGCAGGACGGAATGGGGCTGTCAGAGCGCTCATGAAATTTCAACATTAGCTATGTCGTGATGCATGCTGTTGTTACTTTCCCAAAAACAGACCGCCTTCTATCCTGGTGTTTCAGCCAAAGTTTTTGTTTTTTTCCAAACAGTTCCCACCATGCATCGCCACAAACTCAGTGATAAAGTGTCGGATTAGCAGGGTCCCTTATAAGGCTAGCAAAGTTTCACCTCTTGTCAAAATGAAAACAACATGTAGTTAAGAGCACGCGGTCTGGTCAGGAGCCTATCGCCGTTTTTGGACGTTTCTTCGCTCCCGGACTTCAGGACACCGATCATTAAGGAACGGACGGCAGCGATAGGTGCAGAATCCCATAGCGAGTCTGCTCGGCGCTGTGGATGCCTGTTTGGCGTCCCGTTTCGCGTCTGCATCGCACACCGCGGGAACCCTCACCTCGTCCTCAACCCGGCTCGCTGTGGCGGCGCCGGTTTGAGAACCCCTGATGGCGTCCGTCGGAGCTCGCAGGCGGGGCCGCCTGCCGGCCGGCCTCACGCACAGTGCGTGCGGCGCGCGTGGAGTGAGAGGGTCGCGGGAAGGGAGATGACTGACACGCGGCGTGAGGACGGATCGTGACGGGCCCGACCGCCGACGCGGCGTCGTTAGAGACCAGCGGCCGTGGTGGCACGACCTCCGCGGCGCGGCCGGACTGCGACCCAATCGACGACGAGGAGCGACCAGGTCACGGGCGGCGAGCTGCTGGGCTACTGACCGCTGGTGAGCATCGCCGTCCCGCTGTAGGACTGCACACCTCAGACTGTCACCGCCAGACATCCCGCTGACTCTTGTTATAATAATGGGGTGCATGACGCGGGTCAGAATTCAGGAATGTGTAAAAATGGGTAAAATTTTCGTTTTGTATGCCTTTGCAAAGCTTGAACGATGTTCCGTTTTATACCTACTTCAAATGTACAGCGATGTAGGCCTACAGTGCCATTTGATTAAAAGACGATGTGGCTTACCGTGGCGATAGCCCCACATCTAATCCGGTCTTAAGTTGGGGAGCAGAGAGGGACGCAGTGGTGCCTTTCCCCCATGCTGCTGGTGTCCATGATGTAATGGCCTGCCGTTATCTGCCTCTGGCCGGCGGTGCATTACGATGATGCATGCGTGATTCATTCCATCGCGGAGAGGACCGTCGCCATAACCGGGCGGCGTGATACATGGTCTGGGGGTGTCGTTATTCACACACGCCTCGGTTGGATGAATTGATGGTGCGGCCTTACTCATCCTCGATGCAATCAGCAAGGGTACACGCTATCCCGGTGACCACTCGGGTCAGATTTCAGGGGCTGGCATGTGTGCTGTGATGGCCTGTAGTCCAATACTAAACGGCTATTGAACGCGCAGGACATTGAAACACTTGCAAGAGAGTGTGCTTCACAACTAAAGGCAGCATGCTCGGGAAATGTGATGCGCATTTCTTGGGGCCTTCGGGGTCGGTGCGGAATCGCTCAGAATGCAAATTTGCTCACAAGCTTTATTTCAGTAGCCGGGCAATGCAAATTGTTGTTGCGCGGCAGGTCAACTGTCTAGGGCAAATGTTCAATGCGAAGCGTATGCTCGCAACTTGACCCATGGCGAAATGGACATACGTGCTATCAGATAGAACATATGTGTCCAGCTGAAGATGGCTGGGTGAATAACGAATTGCTGACTTGCTCTGCGAACACCATCGCCACAGTGCGATGGTAATGGCTGTCGTGTACACGCTGCATGCGGTGTTCCAATCGCATTGGCCTACTTACGCGGAATATAAATCACAAAAATGGTTCCAGTGTAGTTGACCAGTTATCAATGTTCAGTGGTTGGCCGCCTTGTCAGTATGTGTTCCATAGCATCTTTTCTGTCTTTGCCCGAAAACTAACAAAGGACGCTGCACCGGCCTTTTTCCTCTGATCATCCGACGTGTATGTGGGGCAGCTATGACAACTGACAAAGTTTGCCTGATTGTGTCGCCACATGCAGTTTGAATAGCGGGAATATCCAAATTAGTACATAAGTACACAGTCCATCGTGCTATCACAAAGACAAGGCATGTGTTTGTTAGTGCAAGCGCGTGTCATTTTGCACATTTGTGGTGTTCGAAGCTTGGGTCGAAGCTTGAGCTGAACTCGCGGAGAGGACCTTCTTCTTCGGCAGCATGAAGTCGCTCTCCGACTGCGACAATATCTTAATCAATGGCTAGGACAATACAGACCGAGCAGAAGTGCAAATCCCGTCTTCATAAAACAGTGTGGTCAGTGGTGAACTTGTGGCTGGTCTTTTCCTCATATCATTCAGAATTATGTCATTATATTTATGACATGAATAGCGCTGTACCTTTGGCATACATCGATCTTTGCGCACACGAATGTGGGTGTAAGGAAGCAACATGCCATCATGCAGTATCATGACAGAGGGCGCCCTGAGAAGCGTGGAACGAGCGAGACGGAAGTGAATGCATGCGGTCATGACATGTAAACGATGTCAAATCCTTACCGAGTATCACCGGACGTCTGAGGGTATTGGAACTCCATATAGGCGTAGATGGGTGTTATAACAGCATTAGAATGTCTGTCATTCATGGCAGTTGGTAGACAACGATGTCCATTGATGCGGAAATGCGCTAAATCACAGGTCACAGCTGAAAATTGCCTGGGCAATGGCGTGTCCAGCCCGGCCATTTCACTTGACAAAATCGATGAATTTGAAATTAGCTGCACTGTCGGCAGCTGTCGCGAAATATTTCAAGGCGGCACGCGTATGTGGTGGGCACTGGTCACAGTGTGCTGGCCGCCCTCCCCCCCCCCCCCGCGGAGTCTGCGAGGGCAAATCGCTCGGACGGGTCACAGCGCGCTGCGATAGGGACCGATTGAAACCGAACGACTTAGTGCGCTTTCGGGTCGGTCGCGGTGTTTCGGACACCGTGAACGAGAACAGTTCGATGCCGGGTATCGCGGTGGTTCGGACGCCGTGAACGAGAACAGTTCGCAGCGGCGCGCAGTGACGGGATCGCCCAGCAATTTGAGGATTTAAAGTCGGTTCATTCGCCTGCACCGTACAGTTTGTCCGACGATTGTAGCAGCTCTGACCGCCAAGATCTGACACCGTCCCCTAACATCGCCCTCACACGGGCGGGCTCATGGTGGGCGGCGGAACGCTCGCGCCCAGCCGCACGCGTCGACCCGCGCCTCACGTCAATGTGGCTGCCCGTTCCGTCCTCTGCCAACCTGCGTTGTCCCTGACTCCGCGACTCTGACTCGCAGAGATCTGGGTCGAGCTCCTTCCTGTGCCATACAGCCTTCTCGCTGCTGGCAAACCGTTTCAAGCTTGGTTTAGGGAAGCCCGTAGTTTTACGTTTTCCTGTATTATGAATGATTGAGGCTACGACTTCTAATCATGACGCATTGTGCTTCTTGTTGGTGAAAACCGCACGGCACGACGACGTGTGGGTGGGGTGCAAAAGGTGCTTCTGAAGAGTGCGGAGGGCCGGCTTGGGTCCGGTGGCACAAGTTAAAATCTGCTCACCCGTCATGTATGACTCGTTGGCTCGCGGCCTCACTCGTGATAAGAAACCGACGGCAATATGTCAGCAGTACTAGTGATACAATCCAGAGCACCGTGATGCCTGCAGCAATCTTGTTATCCAGAACGTTACTGGTTGTTCTTGCAGGCTGCGCCCCGATAGCGCTTTGGGCAGCATTTCTGCGGTACTTTCATCTGCGATTGCGTATCGATAATATAAATGACGCCTGGACACTGCAGATCCAATCCAGGCGTCCCAGCGCGCGCTGAGCCCATATATTGGCAGAAACGACTCGTTTTTACACGTCTTGGAACGTTCCGGCCTTTGTGCCAAGCAGAGGCGCCGTACTCCGACCGGGTCGAGTGTGCATTAAGAACTGCCTCCCAAGCAAGCAAATATCGCGCTGCTCAGCTGTAACGCTGTGTGTCGCCAGGCGTTCTGTACGTACTTGACCTTATCTCTCGAAGTACTCGGGAAAGCTTTCAAATTTGTCTGGACAGCAGATTCCGTAGTAAACGCCTACTGCTGTCATAAGACAGTCAAAGACGGAGATTAATGAGCTCCTGCTGTCAGACCTCTGCCTGCATTTTTTCCTGTTCTTTTGCTCGTGCACAAAGAAGGATGAGAACAGTCGCTGCAAATGTGGTTTTGAATGTCGCATTTGCGTGCAGCGGCGAACGAGTCATTTTATGCATCACTGAAATCTAGCTATCGCTGGTAGAAACGCTGTCTGGACCCTGATTGCTGTGATGTGGACCGCCGGGAAGCAGGTACAGTTTCAAGCAGGCAGAGCGGCGAGGCATCCAAATGTCGACCTGTGTTGACATTTGCCTCTCAGGTTTTTGTAAGACGATACGCTACTCCGACAGGCCTAAACCTGCTCGGTGTGCTGTAAACCATCGGAATGTATCCGTTCCGGTGCAGTTTTGCCCCACAGCTGCGGGCTAAACGTCCCTTTGAGCTGAACAGCGCCCGGACGACCCATCAAGTAGTCACAAAACGAAGCCTACGGTCCCTTCCCACTCCAGTAACTGCACATCCCCTCCAGGCTGCGGCGCGCTCCGCGCCGCCCGACGTCGTCCGACCGACGCTGTCGATACATTAAAAGCCGTTTTTGCTCGCAGCCGATACGCACCGCGATAGCGAAAACATAGTAAAACAATGAAGGGGCTGAGCGGCGACCGTTGAAGCGACGCGGAAAAACTGCACTCAGGTCAGCCATTTCATGCACGACGTCTCCCTGCGCCGCTCACAGATGCACCACGACCTGGCTGCGGCGGCTCGCTCCCTGCTGGGTCAGCGAGCCACTGACCGAATTCAGGGGGTTCTCGGAACCGCGGCCAGCTGCGGGAGGGGTGGGCAGCCAATAGCGGGCCGCGCCCGCAGGCGACGGCGGCCTGGAGTCATCCTGTCGACCGGTCGCGCCGGGCTCGTCTTGGTTTACACCTGCGCCGGGGCTCGCAAATATTTACGCGATTTTTGCGCGGTGTAAATTCTGCCGATCTTGTGTTACCAAACAGACGCGCGTCACGCGGTAATTATAGCGCACTTTTGTGCGGAATGTTGATCATCGTGAATCGCCGGACGGCGGCGCCTGCTGGCCAGGCATGTGGCGAAACATGGCGGGAGAGAGCGTGCCAGAATTGGGACTGGGTCGGGCAATTTCAGCCTAACAAATGTGAATACAGCTGGACGAGGGGTTTCCAAGGTACCGAGTATACGCGTGAGGTGTTTGAATAAAAACATGGCATGCGAAACAGCCCGACAAAGTCGTGACATGGATAACCACTGAAGTTGACGTGCCCGTAAAGCCCACTTCTACCCAGAGTCGATCCGCACAGTAGTGAGGGGCGTGCGGGTGACACCAAGGCGCATGGAAAACGGGAGCCATCGGACCTCGCTATCAGCCACGGGAGCCGTCAGACCTCACGATCAGCCACGGGAGCCGCCAGACCTCGCGATCAGCCACGGGAGTCGTCCGACCTCGCGATCAGCCACGGGAGCCGTCCGACCTCGCAATCAGCCACGGAGTCGTCCGACCTCGCGATCAGCCACGGGAGTCGTCCGACCTCGCGATCAGCCACGGGAGCCGTCCGACCTCGCAATCAGCCACGGGAGTCGTCCGACCTCGCGATCAGCCACGGGAGCCGTCCGACCTCGCGATCAGCCACGGGAGTCGTCCGACCTCGCGATCAGCCACGGGAGCCGTCCGACCTCGCGATCAGCCAAGGGAGCCGCCAGACCTCGCGATCAGCTGTTTGTCTCACGCGCGAGGGTGTGACACACGACAGATGTCGTTGGACCGACACTCGGACCGCCGCCGCCCCCTGCAATCAGCCGGACTGGAAATGACGCGGCTCTCGTGGCAGGCCGACGGGCGCCGAGCGAACGTCGCGGCCGTGTTGACGCCCGGGTGACGCACAACACCCGGCCCACCCCGTCATCTGGCGTGGCCGCCAGCTGGCCGGTGACCAGCCGGCCACCTGGCGGCATTTGGCGTCATGATTTGCACCTCTGGTGGTGGCCCAGCGCGCGCCGCCCTGGCCTGGGTCGGTCGCTGCGGTGCGCCGGTGTCCGCGGCGGTCGCTGCCTGCCCCTGTCGTGGCGACGTCGCTCCGCGGGTCGGTGCCGGCCGCTCCCCGCGTGTCTGGCCCCACCACGTCTGTTGCGCCGGTCCCCCGTCCCCCGTCGGACACTTCACAGAGCCGACCATCCGTGTAGTTACCCCCTCCTCGGACTTGTTTCCATGTTCCGCCCTCGCGCCCGCTCCCCACCCCCTCCTCTCCGAGACGGTCACGCGGGTGGGCGCGGGTGGCCTCTCCCTCCCGTCGGCCGGACTCGGCCTTCGGCCAATGTTGATTCAGTTGGCTGTGGCCGGCTGCGTGTCGCCGGCACCTCTGTGGTCTCCGCCGCCGCCGCCGGTGCTGGTGCTGGTGATGATGCTGACCTGTCGGCTGGCCGGCGTGGGGCCCAACCTCTTTGAACCAGGGGCGTTGGCAGGAACCAGAAGAGGGAGGAAATAACATCTGGGATGCCGATTATTGAATGTCGTGATGGTCGCACCGCGTGCCCGCGTTCTTCAATCCACACACTCCAGAATGTCTAGTGACGGTGTCATGACATCCCACGGGTCCCTGACCTCGCCCCTGAGAGGACCAAGTCCGGGTTGACCGACGAGCGGCCCGTTACGCAGCCGTTACGTTACGTTACGCTACGCAGCCAGGCTCCCGCCGGAAGTGATCCCACGCTGAGAATCGCAGCCTGAGTCCGGCGGCACGCGCCGACTGCACGTGCTCAGGGCCGGCGTCACAGTCAGCGCGGCGGCGGCGGCGGCGGCTCCGCTCCGCGCCCGCTCTGTCGTCGGCGCTGAGGCGGCGCCCGGCCGGCGTGGAAGGATCCCCATCGTCAGCGCTCAGCCGGCGATGGATAGGAGACGGACGGAGACGGGCAGTGGTGGGGCGAAGGGTAGGGGTGGTCAGAGCATCCCGGGATTACGTAAAGTGGCCGAAGTGAACTCTGCCTTTGGTGTCCAAACTGTGACGAACAGGGGTCGTCGCTGAGGTCATCTACAAAATGACGCCATGGTTTATGTACGATGCCTCCATCAGACGTCCGGATGATGTAGATGTTAAAGCCCGCCAATGGCAGGAAATTGCGCCAGAATATACGCATGGTGCGGCATCGTAGTGGTCGTAGACGTCACGGGCGATCAGGATCGTATCTGCTTCAGTTTTCGCTAACCGCTGAATTGGCATTGGCACAGCTTCAATCGCGTGGAAATTTCAGGCCTCCACTGGCGCCAGGAGTTGCCAACCTTGCCGCCGAATATGTGCTGACACCTCCAGCTCGAAGCGTCACAAAATCTGTCCCGCTGCGGCGAAGTGTCCCGGACCCGCCGGGCGCCGAGATTACTCGCTGTCTTTCAGCCCGGCGCTGCCTCGCGGCTCTGAAGAGGGTCTCGAGTGTCGGCCCCAGCTGAAAAGACCGCCTGATGAGGGACGCCGGCCAGCATGGCAGCCGCAACGCTTACCGCCCGGGCGTCCCCTGAGCGTGGCTGGAGCTCGCGGGCAGTAACCCGGCCAGATAAGCCTGTTTGTCGGCGGGAGTCATCGTGGCCGGCTGCCGTAAAGTCGCTGCCGACGCGCGCCCGTCGCCGCCGACGAGGCTGCGTCGCCGCGGACGCCGACGGCGGCGCCGGCTGCCGCCGACAGCTTGGTAAACACAGACCGGACGCGACCCGTTAGTCGGCCAGACGCGGCGTTTTTAAAGTCAGCCCGTCGGATTCCGGCGGGCCTTATTTGGTGCGGCCGGCTGGCTGCCGGTCGACGGCAGCTCGGGATTTATTTATGGAGATTGGTGCCGGGGTCTCGCCGGAATTCGCCGTTCTTCCCGACGCGTTCGAGATGGCCGGAATGCGACAAAAGCCGCGATGCTAGCCGGATTAGTATCGCCAGGATCGATGGCGGCGCCGCGGCTGTCCGCTGCCACGAGGCGTGTTTACACCGCGACCAGCTCGCCGGCTGCTGGAGATCCCCCAGGCGCGTGACTGCAATAGTGCGCCAGACAGGGCAGACAGGCCACTGGCCAGGCATGCCGTCGCCGCTAACCGCGGCAGCAGGCGACCGTTTTTACGGGTGGTCCGCCGGCGGTCTCGTCTTTTCCGGGGTCCTCTGGTCTTGGCCGCCGCTGGCCGCCGGCCAATTGCTCAATAAAATGATCTGCCTGCAGGCGATCGGTTCCCCATCTGCTGCACTCATTTGCCGCCGGCCAGGCAATCTGTCGGCGGCAGTGTTGGCGACCGGCTCTGCATTAATCCCGGCCTCTGGCACAGTGTGTGACAGGGTGTGTGGGGTGTATGGAGGGATGGAGCGGCACCCGGCGATCCGCCGCCCGACCGCCGCTCAGCGGACCATTGTCTTCGCTTCAACGCTCAGAGCAAGAATTCAACAAACGGACAGACGTGTCACTTGCCGCGCTGGTTACACACAAAACCCGATGCCTGCCTGGGTTCAGTCAGGGGTGTGACAATCACTGACAGGGCGCCGGTGCCCTTTATCCTATCGCCGTGGTGCTGGACTGGGCTGATGGAGACCCAGCTCGCTCCCCCGTATGGCAAAGTCCAAATTTAGTGCTGCTAGCGTGATGCCAGCGCCAAGGTTTCTAATCGTCTTTTACCGTGCATTTCGTACATGATCAATATTGAAGCCGAACAAGCACGGCTGACCGACATATCCGAATTCCAGCGGCGGTTGACTGTGAACTGGGGCTAACCACACGTCTGGAGACGTCCGGACAGAAGCAGCCTGGCGGAAACGAAGAGCCGCATCTGGTACGGATCTGCCCGCTCGATGCCGCAATCGCCGGCTGACTGTGCGGACGCGCAGTCGTAAAATCCTTTCCCTCGGGAGGCGTGGCATTCTGCTCAGAGCGGTACGACATGCAGACAGAAGTTATATCACTGGCTGGCCAGGCAGCACACAGAAGACGCGTCCATTGAAAAAGACGAGGCGATAACTGAACCTTTCTAAATCAGTAAAAGCATCACACAGCCGCGATGGAGTCAACGGGTTCCCCGTGGACGACAGCCTTCCCGACACGCTTCCACTGGTCTGTATCGCCGACACCCGGCCGTGTGCGCGGACAATGTCGGTGAATTCCATGTCTGGGTACAGTTCTAGTGTCCACGACTCGGGAGTCAAGCAGGCGCGCCGGCCGCGGTTTACAGCCGCTATTTCTGAGCGTGGCAATCCCGGCGCGGTGTGGTGAAGCGCGCTGGCACCAGATGTGAGCTATGACACGCCCGGCGGGTGAACAGGCTGGGCGCCGTCGATGCGAGTCGGGCCACCAAGCGCTGCCGACCAGCCGTGACCCCCGTCAGCTGCGCGCGCTCCCCTCAGCCCCCCCCCCCCCCCCAGCCCCTGTCTGGACCGCGTGACGTTTGTAGGTTCGCGTAGCGGTTGATTTGGCGCCGGCTGGTGCGGGCGCCGGCCGGCCGACCGGCCCCTGTCGTGCCGGGGCCGAGCAGGAAACACGGTGACTTAGCCCGGCGTCTCCCCCGCCGCCGCCCCGCCACGCACGTGCCCGCTCGCCGCCCAAATAGTCGAGAGCGCGAGCGGAAGCCCTGAGAAGCGCGCCAAATCGTCGGGCGCGGGAAAACCGGCACGAACCCGGCGCGACCAGCCGTAAAGATAACGTTCAGGTCGCACCGCCCCGCGCCAAAGGGCTGCTGCGACTGAGGGCGTCAGACGCGGAATGCAGAAAAACACGCAGCCCGGTAAGAGTCGTATGCTTCAATTAGATCGTGATGTAAAAAGCGCGTCGGGCGCTGGTGACGTGACGCGCCATATTTTTGGCGCGCTGCGTCGCGGTGTGACAATGCGTGACGCGCGGACGGGGTGCGGCGCCGCTGCACACTGCTGCCGGCGGCAAAAACGGCGCACAGATTCACAGTTGCACGTGCGGCAAATGCAGTGTTCTCCTTCCTGTTAGAGAACACCCAATCAAGCCGACAGACAGTGTATCAGCTGATGAGCCGCGCTCCGGCTGCGAGTCTTTTTGCCGTGTTTTTTTTCCGGTCGGTCCTGTTGGGACTATGAAAATCAGATGTTTGGGAAGTGCCGGAGTTCGTTTGTCACGGACATGTGCGAGGAAGGCAGTGCACCGCAGCTCTCAGAGTTGAGGCGGCGGCTGGCTATGATTGATGGTCTGCGGTGGGTTCGGCCGGGCCGATCCCATGTGGGCTTTTAGATCCACTTTAAGGCACAGAAACCGCCGTCAAACAGCATTACGTGGAGCCTGCTGGTGCTTCATCAAACGCCAATTGGGCTGATTTGGTCTACTTCCTGCGCTGCGTGCGTTCTGCTCAGATGAGGTGGCTTTCGAGCTAATTATATTTTCTCAGCAACGGAATTCACCAATGCCGCTTGATGTGCGGAGAGATTCTGTAAAACAATACGCTCACTGTAATAGTATGAATGCGTGATTCTGCATTCATCACCCTTCGTTGTTTGAGAGAACCGAACTGTTTATACCTAACTCAGAGTTTCGATTAAACATGTCTATTCCAAGAATCGAAAGTGTAAATCTGGGGACCAGATCCGACCTGATCGCAGTAGGTTGAGCCTGTTCCTCTGACCCGAAACAAAATTCTGAATCTGAAAACGTTGACCATCGAGTGCGCTCAGACACCGCGCCTGTGGTAGGACTGGCTAGCTGACAGAGGGTCCGGTCCGTCTCGTGCCACCAAGCCCACGTCAGGGCTGGCCGCTGTAATGTCCGGTTGCTGCGATGGGGCGAGTGCCTTTCCCACTATACCAGCAGCTAGTAATCCCATTTTTTAACACCACTCGTATCCTGGCAAGCTTTGTCTGCATCGCCGTCCGAAATGCCTCGCTGCGCGGCTTCCGTCTGCACCCTGGTCCTTTCATCTCAGCCGAAGCTCCCCTCATGTGCTTCTCACGCGCGTCTCGGGACGCAGGCCGAGCGTCGACGGATGAAACACATGTTTTAATTTCCCTCTTTGGATGTCAAGGGGAGTCGCCACCCCTTGCCTTCGTTTTTCATTAGCTCCCCAATCTATTAGCCGGGTTCGGTTGGCGGATCGATGTGCAGGCGATTGCGCGCTGCCGGGCTTAAGTAGATGTTTTATGCCCATAATTGATGATGATTTATACTGGCAGGCGATAGGGCCGGACGCTGTAGCTACATATTGCCGTCGTCGTTAGCATCGCCGGCTCGGACGTAGTAATAAGCGGGCGCGGGCGCGGTCGGCCGGCGCCGCGTGGCAGTTATGGCCTGAGTTGAGCGCTCGGTCAGCGCTGCCAGGGGCGAGACTCGGAGGGCAGCGAAGCGGACGCCGACGCGCTTCTCGCCGGTCTCGCCGCGTGGGGACTGGGACGGCCAGATGTGCTGGCGTCCTGCTGATGATGGCGCTGCCTAGGCGGGTGCCCGTCGTCCCGTTGATGACGCCCCGTCTCTGACAGTAATGCACTGCGTTTCATATGGCGCGCGGGGCGGAAAAACGGGCCGCTTCCGTCGCCCAGCGTCGGGAAGGCGGCGAGGAGGGGAGGCGGGATGACTCACACTCTCCCGCCGGTCGACGATCTAGACACGATTTTATGGCCACCCTGGGAGTCGAGCCATTTTTCAGCGGGCAAATTTTCTGGGGGAACGGATCCTGTATTGACGATTGGGGGAGGGGCTGAATTAATGATTTCTGCGGATAGAGCCGGGATTAATGCCTGGCCGAGTCCAAACATATTCTGCAAGAGGACAGGCTAATGGCTTTGTCGCGGAGCTGATGATTTATTTATGCACATTTCCTGGGGTTAAGTGAGCGGGAATCACCGGGGAGCTCCGCAGCACACTGCGACGGCCGAACTGCACTTCTCTCATCCAAGTTTCTCAAGCCATGACGGGGTTTGCTGAATAATGCATTGGAATGGATGTGGAAGTCAGCATATGTAGCTGGTCTTTAAATGCCTTTGCATTGCGATATAGCAGTTGCATCCGGCTGCAGCAGTCATCCGGAATTGTTAAACTGCTTATCGTTTCACATTTAACCCTTCAAAGATCGGGGCAAAAATGGTTCGTGCCACTCTTTTTTTTTTGTTTTTCCGACTGGGAATGAGCTTGTTTTCCAGATAAGGGCGTTTCTTATGACCTTATCGCCGCATTCAACTGGCGTCTATGGCTTGTGGTGGTCGCCTCCGTGTCGTGTTTAAGCTTGCTTGTGTTCTATGTGTTATATAGGGCAGATAAGTATATGAATACTCATCTGTCATGGTATACGTGAGTACCTGCGCAAAAGCTGTGATTATCTTACGCTACACTTAAGAAGTTCTTACCTAAACCTGATTGTCCTGTCTTTTTTTTGGGCTGAGAATGGTTGCATTTTTGCTAAAATGGTAGACCAATTTATTTACTGCTGCCGCTTTACAGCCGCGCTCGTTTCCTGTGACGGCGCGGACATTCCCAGGGAAGTGAGTCCCTTTACAGTTCTAGGTGTCGACATGCAATCATGCAAATGTACTCGTTTGGGTCTATCCACCTTGATTCGTGCCACAGGGATCTTCGACGGCATGTTAAGTACCACTTCAGATGCATGGACGGCGACATAGGTCTCCTTTCATATTTGCAGCCGAAGGCGTTTGCAGGGTCAGGTGGGACAGAACGCTGCCACGTCATGTTAGCGGGTGTGCATTTGAACTGGGCATGGGTAAGGACTGCTGCTTCCAAATCTGTGGCCGCTGGTGTCGTATCTCGGCAAACATATTGATCACTCAACGTGGCACGTAAATTACTGTTCCGCAGCTGTGAAATCGTTCCATTTATTCAGGGTTCGTACGTTTTATGGGTGCTACCGATAACTCTTAACGTTGGGGGCTGACTCTCAATTAGCCGACCGAATCCAAAGCCCGAAATTTTCCATCAAGGATTCCTTATTATTTCTTTAATTCTTGTTATCCTATTCCCACCTGGATCGGTGAACGGCTTGTGGTGCCTCTGGTGCTTGTATTATATTTGCTCGGTGGTCGCCAGCCTGGCGTCTCCGGGACTTTGCCTGCCTCGGCGCCCGTCCCACTCCGTGGTGGTGTTTGTCTCTTATCGCCGAGTCCTGCTCCCCTCGCCTCTCCGGGGTGTATCGCGGTCGCGACCCCTCATGGCCTCGGGCCATCGCCTCCCGAGGGCTGGGCTATCGCGATGCCGCGTGACGCGCCAAACGTGACCGGGGATAGCGGGGTCCGGGGCGGGGGCGAGGGAACGGGGCTATCGGTCGAAAATCAGCGGGGGGACAGCGGGGCCCGGGACCGGGGCGCGGGAACGGGGCTATCGGTCGAAAATCAGCGGAGGGGACAGCGGGGTCCGGGGCGGGGGCGAGGGAACGGGGCTATCGATCGAAAATCAGCGGGGGGGGGGGACAGCGGGGTCCGGGGCGGGGGCGAGGGAACGGGGCTATCAGTCGAAAATCAGCGGGGGGACAGCGTGGTCCGGGGCAGGGGCGCGGGAACGGGGCTATCGGTCGAAAATCAGCGGGGTACAGCGGAGTCCGGGGCAGAGGCGCGGGAACGGGGCTATCGGTCAAAAATCACGTTTCTGTTTGGTGTACGAAACATGCTTGTGGCTTTAAAGCAACGTCACGTTTTAAAGCTTTCGGGTTTTCGGAGGCTTTTCATTTTGACCGATCTTGGAATATGGCCAGAGTTGTATGTATTCGCCTGACTGTTTAACGCTGGGACCATCATGACACAATGCGGTTGGGCAGTCTTTTGATGTTGCCGCTTCGGTCAGTAAACCATTTGCCTGTAGTGTGTGAAATGGCCTTTCCAGCTCGCACGTGCTGCAGAAGCCAACTCCTGTTTCTTTGTTTTGTTCTGTCAGTCTCTGTCCTGCACGTTTCATGGATAGCACATTACACTCCGTTCTCACCGCCGTCGGTTTCCTGCCCCTGGATCCGCCCCTGCGACTGGCCCGACCGGTCGCCGGGCCAGGGGCGTCTCCAGGCTACCAACGCCCCCCGCGGCGCCGGCCGGGGACGGTCCGGAACGGCGCCGGCCGGCCCGACTCAGCATCCCATCTCGCTCCCTTTGTCATGGTAATCCGCTTTGCGGGGTAGGGACGCCGTGGCACGCGCCGTCGGGCCTGTCTTGCCCGCGGCGCCGCCGTTATCGGCGTGTTTACACGGCCAATCGTGACCGGCGGTCCGTGCAACAAGGGCCGCGCACCGCGCTAATGGAACCGCGGCGATCGCGTTTCGGCGACGTTATAAATGGCGGCAGTTATTGTTGCGATCTGGTTCTGTGCGTTCGCATTGGCCCAATTTGATAAATGAAGTGTGGCCAGTGGCTGGCGGGGCTCGTTAGAGGGCTTTTGGCGAGGGGACGCCGCCGTTTGCGGCTGTCCGGCTCTCTGGTGGTGTGACGGCTCCATTCTTCGCCGCACTGTCGTCCCCTGGTGCGCCGCTCACGAGGCGTGCGTGCCTCCACGAGTCGTCTGACCCCGGGCGACGCGTGAACGTCGGCGCGATGTTTTCCAGCCGATGAACTTGTGAGTCTGTCGGCGGAGAACGTCCCAATTATACAGCGCGGGCGCTGTTTGACGGAGGACGGCTCGTTTGACCCCGTGGGAGGCCGGCTCCGAGCCTGTTGACCTGTCAAAAGAAGTCTATCTATCGCCCGTTGTCCCATTACCGTTTATCTGCTGCTCCCTTAGTCGCAACACGTATCCAGTTTCACGGCGCATTCCACGTTTACGGCGAGGCATTTATTTACGGCGTGAACCGGACGTGCCCTGCTCGGCATCTATTGGGGCTTATCGCTGCGCTCGTTCGCGTCTATCTCCCTCTCGTGTACCTGGCATGAGCCGTGTTTGGTGGAGCGTTATTTACGCGACCCGTCTTCGCGGGAGGCCGGACGAGACGGGAGGCGCGGCTCAATCAGCGAAATGGAGTCGATGTGTCACCGGCATAGCTGTTTACTCGGATGCGAATTTATGGGACAAACATTCATTTTTTACCGGCTGGCGGTGCGTCGGTTCGGTGTGTAGGTGCCGGCCGCCGAGAGAAGGGGGCCGAGAGCGTAGGGCCGGGCCCTTCATGGAAACAAGGCTGGGACGGGTTTCGGCTGGACAGCTGCGAGGTCCTAAGGGGTGGAAGCGAACCGTTGTCATAGACAGTCAGCTTTTTACTGAAAGGAGATTCTCCAGCTCGCCAGGGGATTTTTTTTGCGAACGCTTTGTGGGGAGAAACCCTATAAATAGAAACTTTGTTAGAGTAAGTTTTGGATCTCGTTCCTGAGATGCGCCTTTGAAAAGACCCAACGAGATCAGTGGCTACTGCGAGTTCGTTCCATGCCTTTCAGCGTATGGCCAAGCAATCCCTCTGATCCAGGGGTCCGTGACGCACTGGGCCTCGTCACAGTAAACGCTCGATTCAAGCGCAGCAAAGCCGCTGTCGCGAACCGGACGCGTGCAAACACCACCTGCCCAGGACCAGACGCGTGCAAACACCGCCTGCCCAGGACCAGACGCGTGCGAACACCACCTGCCCAGGACCAGACGCGTGCGAACGAAACGAAAAGCACGCTCCAGACGTTCGCTGTGGGAGCTGGGACATGTATGTGTTGCCGATTCGTACGACTTGAATTAGCAGTCGGACGCAATGTCCCTGCGCCCCCGGTGGTCTATCCCTGACTCCGCCTCTGCCGACGCACCGCTGCTGGACCGGGACTCTGATCCTCCCCGCAGTGGCTCAGGCTCAGTATTCAGCTGGTCGGAGGCTCGCGCTCCGCACAGTCAGCTGGATACAGCCGAACAAAGCCGCGACGCGGTGCGCGCTTTTTGTCTGCCTGCTTTCGCGCCTTTTTTCCGCGCCGATCGGTCATTTTCACGAGGACTCTCATCGATGACAAATGCAGAGGTCGCGGCAAAAAGCGCGCGGGTCAGCAGGCAGCCACGCGCGGCTAGACTGGCGTCACGTGACGCCTCACCATGCCGGGTGGGAATTATTTACCCGGGGCTGGTGATCACGCCATGCGGGTTGGCTGAGGGGGGAGGGGCAGGGGGTAAATCACCGGCTGACCGCGCCGAGGTGTCATGACCCGGCGACAGCTCTGCACGCGGCACGGCGAGAGATTTGTGGCCGGCCACGGGGTGGCGAAACGTTGCGTGAGGAACTGGCCACAGAGAATTGAGGTGGCACGCGGGCTGAGCGTTGTATGGGAAAACATGTGATGGATTTCTGACAGCGCTCTGCTTTAGTTGTTTTATAATGTTCATAAAAGAGGTTAATGACAAAATTATATGTTTCTCATCGCCATGAAAGTCTGAGGATCTTAAATCAGGCAGAAAAATAAAGTGTTCAGTAGCGACAAGGAGCACATCACATCTGGTATGCTGGTCCGGTGTACCTTTTATAAGTGTAGGCATACAGACTGTAGACAATCGTAGCGTAGCCAAAGGGGTATTCTGTTGTCATGCCCCTCCCTTCCGGGGAGGTGGCAGTGATCCTTGATGCTGAATGCCTGAGTCTTTTTTGCTAGCATAAGGCGCCCTCCGTGCTTCTAAAAACATAAATAAACATGCGACCCAGACATTAAAATGGGATCCCGAGCCCAACAAGGTCCTCTGAATGAGAAAAAAACTCTGCAGTGATTAAGTCAACCTCCTTGACGGAAATGGCCTCCTATGACCCCATTTGGTCCGCCTCTAAGCGAAATGGCCTCCTATGACCCAATTTGGTCCGCCTCTAAGCGAAATGGCCTCCTATGACCCAATTTGGTCCGCCTCTAAGCGAAATGACCTCCTATGACCCAATTTGGTCCGCCTCTAAGCGAAATGGCCTCCTATGACCCCATTTGGTCCGCCTCTAAGCGAAACGGCCTCCTATGACCCCATTTGGTCCGCCTCTAAGCGAAACGGCCTCCTATGACCCCATTTGGTCCGCCTCTAAGCGAAACGGCCTCCTATGACCCCATTTGGTCCGCCTCTAAGCGAAATGGCCTCCTATGACCCCATTTGGTCCGCCTCTAAGCGAAATGGCCTCCTATGACCCCATTTGGTCCTCCCTGAGCGAAATCCTGTCCACGGCACCGCCGACATTGACGTTGGTGGGACCGTAATTCAGTCCGTGGCGTAATTTACTGCTGTGACGGTCTCTTGTCATCGTTTTAGCATCATTGCCCTGTTCCGTTGCTGATGACCCCTTCATCCCGCTTCGCTTATCTCATTAATGTTCTCATGTATTAATGTCGCGTTAAATGTTGTCGAAGGCCGGGCGGCTGTCACCCTGCCCACCCCAACGCGCCGTCAGCGCGCGGCCTAAGTCATACTGTCCACCATAACACGTCGCCAGCACGCGGCCCAAGTCACCCTGCCCACCCAACGCGCCGTCAGCGCGCGGCCTAGGTCATACTGTCCACCCTAACACGTCGCCAGCACGCGGCCCAAGTCACCCTGCCCATCCCAACGCGCCGTCAGCGCACGGCCCAAGTCATGCTGTCCATCCACCCTAACACGTCGCCAGCACGCGGCCCAAGTCACCCTGCCCACCCCAACGCGCCGTCAGCGCGCGGCCTAAGTCATACTGTCCACCATAACACGCCTCCAGCACGCGGCCCAAGTCACCCTGCCCACCCCAACGCGCCGTCAGCGCACGGCCCAAGTCATACTGTCCACGCCAAAGCGTCGCCAGCGCGCGGCCGAAGCCCGACAACGTCTCATCACATTCGGGGTACGAGCATTCACGCCCCCCCCCCTCCCCCCATTACCAGAGGGAACAGGCACCTCCAGCCGCGCAGTAGCCATACCTGAACCTCATCAGCACGTGATCACGCCCATCTTCGGGATATTGACGGCCCTCACCGCGCCCTCACGTCGCTTCGTCCCCAGCGACAGATCAAAGTCCCTGCGGAGACGGCGTGTCAAACGCCCCGTCGACTGCGACGCCGGGGCGTCTCGCGGCCGCCGCCCGGGATCGCCCGGCATTCAGATGGCGCTGGATAGGCGGCGACTGGCTATTTCCAGACGCGCGGCCAATGCGAGCCGGGGTCGGCCGCGTGATGGCGGCTTTTCCGAAGTCAGGTCACACCAGCCTTCGTGGTCATCAGCTCTGCGGTCGCCACCACTGCATCCAGTGGTGGCGACCGCAGAGCACGAGCACTCTACTTAACAGCGTTTTTAAAAGGCTTGCATTCAGTGTGCACGACACATTGAATGCGGGGGCAAAGCCTTGTTCTACATGCACGGCTTACTATACCAACTGTATGAATGTGTCTATGCTGGGCACGCATTCTTTCGGAACGAAAGACATACTGACAATAATGACTTAAGCGTCCGCATCGCGCGCCCAACGAGGGTTTTCCGTTTACCGTCACCCCTAGACTGTCAGACCACCTACGGCCGTCGGTTTTCTGGGACGAATATGGACGTTGTGGCGCTGTGAGAGAAGTCCCGTCCCCCCCCCCCCCCCCCCCAGTGCATCAGCGTACCTTCCCGAGCACCGCGCGGAGCTGGCGCCACGTGCGTCTGCCGCTGCCGGCGCGGGCAGCTCTCGTGCAAAGGTCGGTCCGCAGGTGCGGCCTGATTGACACGGAGGCGGCGCGCGTGCCCCGCAGCGGTGTGGCGGAGCGGGGTGCCCCCCCCCCCCCCCCACCCTCCCCCTCCCGCCCCTGCCGACTCCCGGCCGACAGGGGAGTCACAACACGACCGACGGCGAGAGGTGATCGCCGCCGGCCCGCCGCCGAGGAAGCGGGGCGGCGAGGGTCGACCCTGGCTGAGGCGGCGGTCACGGGCCACGTTGCGTGCCCCCTCCTCCTCCCCCTCACCAGTCAGGGGGTGGCACGTGTCAAATCAGCCGGCGGTGCAGCACAATGGACGGTGCTGTAAGGCTGCGGGGCTTCGAGCAGGGCTGACTGTGGATTTGGCACATCGCAGGTTCTGAATCAGTGACAGGCTTCGACGGATCTGCAGACAAAGCCGAGCTTGAGCCGCTCACATGACAGATCGATGACCCCCTCTTTCGATGTGCGACCCGAATGGGACGCATGGAGTCGGTACAAAACATTCTTACTTACTCTGTGGCGCTCGTGGCGCCACGCCAGTGTACTGCGCAAAAGCGGAGACGACGCGCGTCATACCACTCTGAACCGTCACAATGGGCCACTTGATCACATGTGAATCCAAGCGAAGGGGCAACGGCCCCAAGATCATGAAAAAGCAGCAGCGGGATCTCCGAAGACATGGATTTCGTGTCATTGCCTCGAACTGACGCACGCAGCATTTGGAATCCCGTGTCGGATCCGCCCATCCGCGCGACGCGTGGTCGCCGCCGGTGGCGTCGGACACGTGGCCGAGATGACGCGCCGCGGGTCGACGGCGACGGCGGTGCGTCGCTCCCGGCGCGCCCCGTCGGTCGTCGGAGTCGACGCAGCCGACGCTGCAGGTGCCGTGGCCGACACGGACCGTCGAGGCCGCTAATCACCGGGGCGCGGGCCGCGACGCGGCCGCTGAGGGCCAGGGTGCCCACCGCCGTCGGAGCAGTGCAAGACCGAGGTTTTCTCCTGGCGTATTGTGACATCGCCCTTGCACTCAAAACATAACGCGTATTTTTGGGCGAAGGTGCTCTTCTGTTGCAACTGGACGATGGCACTTCGGAGCTTGGCCATCCTCTTGACGATCATAAGCAGGGTACCACTACTCGACGCCAGCTAAACAGGGTACCACTACTCGACGCCAGCATCAGGCAGCCGTAAAGGCCTCCGCTGGCGCCCGCGGCGCCAGGCGAACGCCGCAAACAAGGCCTCACGGAATGACTGGAACATCAGACGATGTTAGTGGCATCCCTTCTTGTCAACACGGAGCCTGGTCACCTTTAAGTCGGGTGGTGGGAGGCGGCGGATACGGCGGATCCAATGAGCTGGTAGTAGAAGGCGGACGGCAGCGTTAAGCGGCTGGTGGAGCCAAGCGAAAGGGAAGCTTTAATCAGGGGGTTGGAGATACCAAAACGCCCAAACCTCTGCCTACCAATCTGGTTACGGAGACAGCTTAGGATTTGGAAAACGATGCCTCGTCTTGCCGCCCTCCGTGCCTGCGTCCTTGAGTATAGCAGTGCGAGTTCATTGTTCGCCATCGCGTGAGCTGTCTGAACCAGCAGAAGTTTACCGAAAGCGGCCTGACCGCCGCCTGCAGCTTTGGGTCAGTGGCCTTGCGAAACAAAAACGCCGCGGGCGCTAGCTGCGTGGACACGTGGCTGTTCTGAATAGGAATCTGAGTATGCTTGCTCTATGTGAAACACGTGAAGCTCAGTGGTGATTCAATGGGGGGGGGGGCGGGGGGGGGGCATAGGCATTCATCTTCAGATGCAGTGCATCGACATAGATGTGGCGGATCAAACATGGAGTTTGACACGTAAAACTATGTCGGTTGAAAACATGCAATGCTGTTATACGTCGTGCAAGCAATTTTCTGTGTCTCAGGTGAGGAAATATTTGTTCTCAGTAGAATGCATTGTTATGTCATACGTTGGGATATCCTGCATACACACCTGCTGGCTTGGACACAAGGAAGGACGGGTAATTTCTGGACTTGGTGCTGATGCCTCGAAGTGCAAAATTTTACATGTCCTCCGATGGTACATCGATTATACATATTCATCGATTCTTCATTTTCGTCGTTAATTTTTTGAACGCATCACCTTGCGATAGAGTGGGCGCAAACATAAAAAAGAAACTGTAACATGTATGTTTCACGTATTGCATCAGAAAGGTGAGATCACATGTAACACCCAGCCTGCAGCCCGAAATGGCGGAAACCTCAATATTCTGTTATCCACATTCATGTTTCACAGCGATCAAATAAACTTATCAGTGCGAGTACAGCTATGATGACGCATTTGGCCCCAAAATATTTCAAAGTTAACGTCAAAACTTGTCGCGAACGCACTCTCAGAGGCTCACTGCAGCGCTTACGTCATCGTTTGGGCGTCTCGCCCCCCCCCCCCCCTGACATCGAGCCTTGACTGTCTCATGGCCGCTCGGGGGCCATTGTGACCCTCACACCAAGTGGGTCTCGCTGCCGACTGTGTCTGATAATGACGGCGATGGCGGCGATCTGCTGGTCGCGCCCAGGGGCCGTCACGGGACCTTCACATCGCGTGCAATGTGTACGCCGCCTGCTGTTAGCCTCAGTTGCTGCCGCCTCTAGGAGCGGCGCAGTCAGACGTGGGAGGCATCCAACAGCCCTGTGGAATTGTTAAGTGGGTCACCCATGATAGGGGATAATTTACGGCGCGATGAGTCAAGGAAAGTGACAGCTTCAGCCAATTGAGCTAATGTGCATGAGAGGGAGAGCTGCTGGAAATATCAGGGTTATTTTGTGAGATGACAGTGAGGCTTTTGGTGCGTAACTTAGGACATCAAAGAAGTCCGGGCCTGGAAAACATCTGCTTGTAAATTGAATGGCAAGCATATGCAATGTATAATCACACTAGCACGTTATTTCCTACATTTGAAAGCACGTCATTCATGCCTACATGTTTGTCCCCGTAGCTGAGCTGGTCGCCTGTCTTCGGGTTCACCCACCCTTGACGGGGTGGGACCTGGCCGTTTTACTATGTGCTCCTGGCTTGCATGGCCTGTGGCCTGTCGCAGCGACATCGCACTATGGCATGTTAAACCTTCGCCAACAATTTTGCTGTTGACCTGGATTTCACGATTGGATAGTGGGGTCAGGGCTCACGTGATACGCATGGGGTAGTGAGGACTCTATTTCCAGGAACTGATCCAATCAAAGGTTGAGATCAAGCATTCAAACATGACACCTCATTGGTTCGGATGTAAGATAGCTGCTCAGACGAATAATGTTTGTGAGCATTGGCATATGCATTAATCGCAGTTAGGCGAGTGTATCATGAAGGACAGTCTCTTAATCTTTGAAAAATGACAGATATGTTTGTCAGTTTGTCGTGACCAGTGGCGATAAAGACGCATGGGCAGAGTTTTCTCTACGGCGAGACCCGCGCATTTGCATTTGCCCGTGTCGCTGCAGGAGCGATGCAACATTAGCAATTTGTAACGGCGCCACGGCGCTGCGAGAGAGCTGACCTCTTGCATAATCTCCGCACGGACGTTGCGCTTGCCGACTGAGTTACGGACGCGCAAGATCGCCGGTGTATGAGGACGGCACAATTATGAAGACGTATTCTCTGATTAAGTTGCTGCAGTATGGCGTCGCCTTTGTTCCGCACCGCTTGTCGAACTATTCGTTGACCACGTCACCCGGTCTTTTAATTATGCTAATCACGACAATCTAGTCGAGGAACTGGTTTTTCGACGCTAAACTCGCATGCTTAGTGGGCAAATTAATACAATATACGTCTAGGCCATGCTGATACGGCTGCTGGTTGTCAGCCTGTAAAAACTAGCTGGACGAGAAAAATGGCCACTTGCTGTCCAGTCCCCGACACCTTTTGTGCGCGAGACCTGTAGCGGCGATGACCTGTCGCGCCAGTGCGAGGCCGCGGCCCAACAATGCGCCGTATCTGCAGCCAGTCTCGCGGAGAGCTGCGTAGAGCTGGGGTCCGCTGCTGAAAGCCCGTCAAGGGGAGTTCAGGGATGGGACAGTGCGCGACGTTTGATGGGATTTGCGGTCGCGTTGAGGTGGGTTTGGACTGTCCAGCGGTATTTAAAACGGTATTTGTCTCATCGCCTACACATGCATCAGCATTCACGGGCCACAGTAGCCACGCTGAGCTAAAACGCATGCGAACAACATGGGCGATGGCATTGTGCTTATATTTGCAAGCTGCTGTGTAAGATATATATATATATATATATATATATATATATGTATATATATATATATAGATAGATATAGATATAGATATAGATATAGATATAGATATAGACTATGATAGATAGATAATATATATATATATATATATATATATTATATTTCCAGCCTCCAACTGGCGTGAACACGGATATTTTGGCTGGTGGCTGAATGACGCCTCTAACCCCGCGGGTCCCAAACGATGTAGAAGCACAGGCCTCTTCACAGTACCCATCATGCGCTTTTGGACTGCCAAAAACCTCACACATGCATACGATGTTTGCAAGAGAGATTTCAATGTCAGACTCACATCCACTAAAATTGCAGCCCGTTATCAAAACTCCCATTCCTACCTCCTCGTTCACACAGATAGCCAAAGTGGGTCCAGTCGCGCCTGCCTGAGTTGCCTGGGCTGTCTGAGCTGTCTGGGCTGCCTGAGCTGCCTGGGCTGGCTGAGCTGCCTGAGATGCCTGGGCTGCCTGGGCTGTTCGAGCTGCCTGGGCTGCCTGGGCTGCCTGGGCTGCCTGGGCTGTCTGAACTCCAGCCTGAACCGCACTTACGCTTACTCCAGGCACGGCGCTGTGTTGTGTTGTGTTGTGTTGTGTTGTATTATGCGGCCTGCCCAGAGCGTGTCTCGTGCGGCTGTCTCAGAAGCACAAGGGGCCGTGGCGGCCACAGCTGACCACGCACTCCACGACAACCCAAGCAGTGTGCCATCACCGTCGCCGGAGACAGCGTGTCGTTACGATCACCCCCGTCGGGGTATTATTACGACCTTCACGCGCAGGTTGTCGTTACCACCGCCCTAGACCTGATGGTATGAGGACGATCGCCTGGCAGTGTGTCGTCACGACCTCCTTCAGTCGGGACGCCGTCACGAACATCCCTGAGAGTGCCGTCAAGACCTCCCCAGACGCGGTCCCGGTCCTATCATCTCCAGAGCACCGCCGGCCATAAGCTAGCACCCAGCCCCGCGCGTGTCGAACCTTCGTAGCTGGCCTTCCGGCCGGGTCTGAGGGGAGGGGCGTCTGAGGGCTGCAACTGTGGCCGACAGCCGCGACTGGGGCAGCCCGGGCCGGGTCTGGGACAGGCCGCCTCTGCTGGTTGCAACTGTAGCCGCCAGCCGCGACCGGGCAGCCCGGGCCGGGTCATTTGTAAGGCGGAGTGAGTCTGCCTGAGGCATGATGTGCCGGTGTCAGCCGATCTGTCAGCGGGAGCGGCGCATGACAGGACCATCGATTACATGACGGCTAGGGAAATTGGATTAGTGAGCTCCTGATGTGATTGAAGCGGCTGTCCTGGGCTGAGGCTGCGGAGCGTGTTAAGTGGTCGACGTCGTTTAAAATAAAAGCGTTTGTGCAAGTCGGTCCAGTCATCGCTCACTCGCTGCAACACTGGCACTGAAACTCACTGTTATACTGGCACTGAAACTCACTGTAACACTGGCACTGGTGCTCACTGTAACACTGACACTGTAATTCGCTGTAGCACTGCTGCCGTAACTCCCTGCAACACTAGCACTAAATTTCACTGTAACACTGACACTAAAACCCACTGCAACACTGGCACTGTAAATTACTGTAACACTGGCGCTGTAACTCAATGTAACACTGGCACTCACTGGGACGTTCGCCGGGTTGGCGTCGCGTTTTGGCAGAAAAGCTCCCTGCGAGGTAACACGGCCGTTCTGCGTTTCAGTTGCACCGAGTCGGGTGGGGATGAGCAAGCGGAAGGATCGACTCAAGGGTCTGCACCCTACCCGCGTGCCGTCGCCCTTCCCGCTGCTGCCCGTGAGGAGGGCCACACCCGGGGCGCCATGGTGAGTACCAGCTCCAGGCCAACCTCCCTAGAACTATACAAGACATTCCAGCACTTCCTGTTGAAAACTAACGATGTTCAGAACCATAGCAAGCAGTTTAAAAAGCGATAGAAAGCTCGTATATTAGTGGCATGCATATATATGTTAGCTATTAGCTATATATTAGCGACAGAAAGCGTTGTGCAAGCAAAAACGCTGCCAGACGACACCAGCGCGGTATTCAGGGACGCCGTTTTTGGTCTTTACAAGTAAATACGCTGTTTGCTTGAAACTTCTCAAAGTTCAACATTGTTGAATGAAAGCCCAGTACTCTACCCCCTCCCTGTGTGCAGGACCTCTCCCCTCGCACCCACCCACATTTTCACCAAGGTTCGGCCGTTCGCGTACGCTGGCAACCCGCCACCTGCCCGCGATAGCCAGACTACAAGTGCAGAAAACAGAAATCAGATGGCGCTAGGAGTCGCCGGATGTTATGACACCTGTGGGCTGCTGCGCTTGCGGCCGGTCAGCGGTCCACGGTTTCCAGACTCTACAGCAAAAGTGGCGGATGAACGTCTGCGCCGACATTGTCTGCGGTGATGCGATCAGACAAGTGGCGTACCTGGCGTCTGGCGCCGGGATTAGCCTAGGAAACGCCGCAAAGAATTACTGCCACCCGTGCTGCGCGCCGAGCAACGGGCGTCGTCAGCGGAGGCTTTCAGGACACATTAACGGAACGATTTAAGCTGCACCTTTATTTTGCTCAAGTCTGTCGGTTGTCCCTCGCTCCCAAGGTCTGGAACAGTGACAAACCGGTGTGGGCAGTACGTGTGCCTCCGGGCTCACCTGATGAAGTGGCCAATCACGTACGGAATAACTTCGTGTCAGGCGTGGGAGCGGGCTTTCTGTTTCGTCGTTGGACGCGTGAACATTATGACCATAAGCAGCACATATTTTTAGGCTTCGAGAACTTCAGGCTCATTTTTATCTGTTCGTCGCATCCGGTCGACTCTTTGCACCATGCCAGAGCTAACATCACCATGACATGTCGCAGTCCGAGAGCCTTATGCCGAAAAAGGGTCCGCTCCAACCGGCACGAAATCTTAAAACCAGCTCGGTGAATGTCAGCCCCGCTTGTGAAAACACTCGGTGGTCAGTTCAGGGTCTGTGTTACAAAGCATGCAAAGTTCGGCCCCAAATTCCAACGCTGGTTTTTCAAGCATTTAGGACGCGACCGTTTTAAATTGCCACGACGACACCATTCAAGCCCGTGGCTGCTGCTTCCCTCCAGATCCTCCGCGTTTCTCAAAACCAATCGTCTGCAGTGCCGCGATAGCCTCCGCTCGATCCGCTCATAAACCCCGAAACGGTCCCCAGACAACGGAAAGTGCGTGGCCGGCGACCAAACTCAAACATCTCCCCAACCGCCCCGCCGTTCCGCTGTCCCCCTCCCCCCCACAGCCAACGATACAACTTGCGGTGGCGGCACCGCTGTGGCAGGAGGCACTGCCGGCCGTCGCGGCACTCGGCGATGATTAGACGGCGCCACGCCATCGTCGCCGCGGCGGCCGCTCCCGACGGGCTCGTCGGAACCGACGGCCGCCTCGTCGGTGCCGACGGCGGCCGCGCCGCTTCTTCGGACGCGCCAAAGGGACCGTAAAGAGGCGCCGCTGGTGCTACCTGAGCGTGACCGGCGACCCGGTGGCGGCGGCGGCGGCGGCAGCGGTGCAAACGCAGACGACACCGGCAGCGGCGGCGCGTGTGAGGCAGACACCGGCGACGCCCGGTCGGCGACAGGTCGACAGGTCGGCCAGACTGGAGCCTCAGCGCCGTGAAAGGGTGTCAGGTCAAACGCTGGGTGCCATTAGACGTGCTGTCACCGACGGCACGATCGAATGTTCACGTTCAGTCGGTTTTGATTCGGTGTTCTTGAGTTCTATTCCGGAGGCATGCGCGGGTGGCATTGAGTTCACGCGTGCACGCGATGAACAGAGCTTGCTGGGTATGCTCTGCACCCATCACGGAAGTAGTGCGGCGATATTGCGGCGGATAATCCTTCCTCTTGGCTTTCTTTTAATTCCGAATGGCACGCGAGGGTGATATTGAGCTGTGAGTGCACGTGATAAACGGAGCTCGTTGGGAGCGATCAGCCTCCACCACCGGCGTAGTGCGGCTAGGATGCGGTGGATAATCCTTCCTCTCGTCTTCCGTGACGGGGCCTTTTGCATTCCGTATTCTACTGATGCACAGTTGCCACGAGTCAGTCACGAGTTAATGTAATGAAAACAATCACGAGCAGGAAAAGCGACCTTTTATTGCGGTGCTATGAAAACATTGAAGGTCGTCTCGCGTTCAAATTGTGTTGTTGGCCCGTCTGACAATCGCATACGGAGGGGATTGGGGGTCATGGCAGGCGTCAGATTGGTCACCGTCATTTCCTCCATGACGGGGACGCATGACAGGTATGTCACTGCGCTGTGGCTTACTCCTGACCTCCCCCGTCGCGAGGCGGACACGACTAAGAGCATCATCCCGTCTCGGTCTCGATTGTTTACGGGGCTGAGCCGTCTCACGGGCGACTGACCCATAGCCACGATTTCGAGCTCATGTCGCCTCGGCGGCGGAGACGGCACTAATGAGCCCGCCCGATAGCCGTCGCGACCGCATGCCGCGGAGTCATAGCGAGTCGTGACGACTCGAGCCGGTCGCGTCCGACGTTCACGGCTGGCCTGACTCCACCACTGATGGACGATCGGCGGGCGGCCCGGCCGGCGACGCGCGGCGTCAGATTTGTTGACGATCTGAACCGGCCCGTCTCATACGCCGCCTAATGAACCGTAACCGGCCGGTGTCGTCTGCGCGGTGGAGTCGATGTTGGCTGTTTGGACGGGTGGCCTGCCGGGCTCTGGTGCAGCCGTCTCGTTGGCGGGCACAGTGCCGCACGTGGGACGATCGGCCACCCGGCGTCGGTCTTGTGAGGTCTCGTTACGATGGATGGCGCTTTCCACTGGGCCAGTTCCCCGGGTGCTTGTGGCAGCCCTATGCCGCTCCCTGCATGCATTCGTGTCTGCAGTTGCAGCCACTTGAGCGAATTGGATGGCGGACGGATAATTTGAGGAGAACAAAGGTCTGAGAAAAAGACCACGTCTGTGTGGGATTTGAAGCAGATTACGGTTGCTGATATGAAAAAGCTAATACTTTTTTATGTGCAGTGTTGATAAACATGCACTTACGGCATTCACCCATCCGTTTTTATTTGACGATAATGCCTGCACCATGTCTGACCAAATCCGAGATCGGGAGACATTTTTTTAGAGAGGTATGTGCCGAGCTATACAGATTATTCATTGCGTGCGGTTGCCTTGTATCGTCTGGGCCTGCTCTATTCTGTCGTAATGACTGTAAACGAGATGACGGGCTTAGACTGAGGATCCCTTGAAACAACGTCAAAACAGAATGAGTATTATCACGTGGGTGTACACGTGACGTACACGTGACTGCTGAAACATTATACTTCAGAGCAAAACAAACTGTGCTCGGTCTTCGAGTCGGGCACGTGACACTCACACGACGCTGCCTGCTAAATTTGAACAGAACGGTTACCGGTATGTGAACAAGTCATTCAGCACGCTAATCATATTGTGTGATCATGCCGAGGGACTTGCTGCAGTACAGATTGGTTGTCTTTTCCATGATCAGATATCACTGCGTGGCAGCGCCGAGTCATGTTTCTCTTTCACGACCCTACAACTACGATCAGCAGCAAATGAATGACCATTTTCGACATCGCCGTATCGCCTATTTAAAGCCTACTTACATTAGTCACGTTCTCATTCAAAACCAGGTCATACCGGTGATTACGTTGCACCGTATTATGTGGTCACGAAATGACAATCTCCTCTTTATTGCTATTTGAACGACAGGTTTAAAGTTCAAAGCAGCAGGCCAGATTTGCCGTGCAAAGACGCAGAGCTCCGCTGAGAGAATTCAAAACGTTACCAGCCCTTGTCGCTAAACGGAAGGCCATGAGAAGCAAATCGGCGTAAATCGAGATCTGCCCTGAGGCTGGGCATTCCCTCCAGCAGTCTTCACGTATCTGTCGTGGTCTGGCTAAGCTACGTGGCTCAGCCCCATGGTTGTGGTCTGATTGCGATTTGTGTAGCACTCCGATTTTTTAAGTATAACGTACAGCTACACCTGCTTCGGTGCAAGATAGTGCAAATATTCAAAACCTGAACATTACATTTATGCTGCAATGTGCTTGTTTAAAACTCGTTTGGCCTGCATCTTCGCTCACATCGCCGGATACTAGCAGGCTTGGACTCACGCTACGCGTCTAAATATTCCCTCGTTTTTGTACAGTTCTAGATGTACAAGCGTTCAGTAGTTCAGCAGACGCATTCCACGTTGCCAACATGCTTCCAGTGACGCACAAATCAAGCAGTGTCTGTGTGCATTCTTGCAGACGGTACCGTGCATCGTCAACACCACTCGCGCATGCTTTCCGCAACTCGGCGCGACCGTTGCATATTCACTCAGCGACCATGGCGTATTTTCGCCGCCCTCCTAACGTACAGTGCTCGAGCAACAGCGGCGTTTTGGACCTGGTGGCGTGCCAGTGTCTACAGCTTGCCAGCACGCCTCCTGCCAGCACACGAGCTTGCCTGCGCCGCGCCCACCCACAGCCCAGCTTTCCACCGGGGACGTGTAATCACCAGCAAATTGGAATCTGGCGGACGGCTGGCCGGAGGAGGCCTCGGCCCAGGCGCCATGCACGGCGCTCGCGCTCCAGGTGGGTTGGGCCGTTCGGCGCCGCTCTGTCACGGTTAGCGTGGGGACGGCCACGGCCAGGGGAGCGGTGATTGGTTCCTCGGAAGGTACCGCCGACGGCGCTGTCTCGTAGGAAAGCGCTCTTCTCTCTGCGTCGCGTAAGTGGGGCTGCTGAATTGGAGCTCTTTGCCTTCTGCGCTGTTCACGATTTCCTGTCTTTAATAGAGTGTTGGAAAATCTGTCGTCCGGACGTGAAAAGCCTCGTTTAAGAAGCGTAAACTCAGCACTCATCTCTTCAGTCGTACTGTGTGAAAGGTTTTGAAAATATGTGAAGGGCGTAAAATTGGTGTTGTTCCAGATCAATGCGAGCACCACAAAGCCATGTTTCATTTCAGTCAGCCAAGTGCGGGGTTCTCAAGCATGATGCGTGTTCGACTTTCAGTGTGTTTCTGCCCTAGCGCCGCCCTAAACTTTAATCCTACTTTTATTTCCCGCCCACACGAGCCAATCCCAAGTTTACGGGTGCGGCGGCGCTTTACGAGGCCTTTATTTGATGAGTGGACCGTGTCTTGCTGGTCGGAGCTTTATCACTGGTCCGCAGAGATCTATGTAAATGAGGCTGGACCCGAATGGCCGCAATCAAAAAGCGATCCAAGCCGCGTGAGGCCGCAGATCCCGGCTGGGGAGGTGACGCCACGTCCCGATCCGCTCAAACGCCAACGCGAGAAAGCGTCCGAGTCGGAGTCCGCGTCGCCGTCGTTGTCACCGTTGTCGCCGTCGGTGGCGGCCGCAGCGGCAGCGGCGGCCGCGGCGGCAGCGCGTCCGGGAGCGGCCAGTCTCGTGTGCCGGCTGCCGCCGTGCTGGTACCACGCTCCCGCCGAATGAAGTCGTTACCGGCGCCCGTTCTCAGCCGTACCGAAGGCGGGCGCGCGCGGCCCGGCGGGCGTCCGCGGCAGGAAGCGGAGCTGGCCGCGGACGGCACTGCCACGGCTGCAGCGGCGCCGCCCGACGGTTGTGGCCGGTCGCTGGACCCGTGCGAGGCCGCTGGACCCGTGCGACGCCGCTGGCTCAGACGCGCAGCCGAGCGCGACCAGCCCACACGCACGGAGCGCGCGCACGGCGGCTCCGGTCGGCGACAGCGCGATCTCACTAGGAGCGTTCAGGGTGTGTGACAGTCCCAATACGAGCTCCTTGGGGTGTATGACAGTCTCGATACGAGCTCCTTGGGGTGTGTGACAGTCTCGATACGAGCTCCTTGGGGTGTGTGACAGCCTGGGTACAACCGTCTCAGGGTGTGTGACAATGCCATGCTGCTCACTTCATTAGCATAGGAAAGATCCAGACGTCTAAATAGGAGCCCGGTCGTAACTTGTATGGCTAATGTATCATGCGGTACACGCCACTCCCACAAGATTATAAATGCTTTCAGTAATTGCATGTGGTCGTGGCAGTTTTGTTTAAATATATGGGAAGACATGTTTCGGTAATCGTAGCATGACGATGCACCGGAGCACTTCTCTTCAGTCTGGCTGTAAAGCCTTTGACGAGCGCTGACAAAAGGAGGCATGCCACGCGGACAATCGCACCGACCGCTTCTTCGTCTACAAATCTCCTTAATGTTCTCCGAACTTGGGCAGAAATTGGCTGACAGACAATTTTCCGTGTCCAAACGAGTCCTGAAGCACCACTTCTTCAGCTTTTACACTCTTCGAGTGCACTTTGCCCACTGATCTGATATAAGATTGTTGAGCACGTGCATGGGTGCCTTTCCCTCCCATAAGCGTGGCATTGGACATGTCACATGGCATTCACAAAGCGTGGCATTGGACATGTCACACTCATTCACAAAGCGAAGGGCCTGGACTTCCAAGTGGGCGCCCCAAGGACAGACATGATAGGTGTTCCGCGCCCACATGGACTTCTCGGTGATCGTTGGCCCTCGTCCAATGCATGCGATGTCCGCTTTATTGCGGACTTCTGTTATCTAGGGACTCCACGGAGTTCCGAAACAGTGGACAAGGCACGTCACCTACGCACGACATCGGTGAGCGGACTCTGTGACGAAATGACGCAATGAACGCACCCGTCAACCATGGAATTCATAATGAGGGCATTGTTACACTTCTCCGTGTATCGAGCCCGTAATCTGCATATTAATGCTGATTGTGGCGGTTGTCAGACTAGGAATTTACCCCTCAAGGTAACTCGCAAGGCGCGCCTCCGCGGTCAGCTCGGGTTACCGTCGGAACTAATCTCACACGACAGTTAGATTCCTACGCTTCCAGCTGCCCGCCGGCGACGGTCGCCGCTGACAGCTCCGGTCTTTACGCCGCTCTGTCACGAAAGGAGCCGGCACCAGCTGTCATGCCGTCTCGGTCCGTCCCTTGCACTCGATGCCAGGGTCCGGCCCGTCTCTCCTCAGACGTCGCATGTCTCCGGTCCGTCTCTCCCGGGACGTGGCGTGCCTCCGGCCACAGTACGACGCCTGCCACGGACCGCACCGTGTTTGGGCGTAGCAGGCCGGCGGACGGCGGCGCATCCGGCTTCCCCCCTCCCCCCCCCCCCCTTCCCTATCCACGGAAACCGACCACCTCACGGCCAGCTGATTGTCTTTGATACGTCCGGTGGCTTTGAAAGCTCCGTGATTCTCGGCGATGCTTTCTCACCGGCTTGGTTGGTTTCGGTGCTGAGCGATCGCGTTGTTGGGCTCCGGTACGCCGAACCATGTCGTGGTAAACCCTGGTCTTCTTTGACAAATTTGGATGAGATCCAGTCACCTGGCATTGATGGGCGCCACTGAGCCCCGGCAGGCTTTTGAAGCCGTCCAAAACCAAAGCGGTGATGTTAAGACATGCTTGGACACCAGTGAATTGCGGCGAGCCGCCTACTGGAGTAAGTCCGATAACAATGAGGCTGCGGTGAACTACTCATTGCGGTGACTGATAAGGCTATAAGCCTGCGGTTGGCCGACGACTTCAGTGAGCACCATGAGGCTGCAGTGGGCGTCTGACCGGAGTGAGCCCTCTGACGCTGTGGTGGCTTCCGACCAAAGTGAGCCCTCTGACGCAGCGGTGCACCTCTTCTGACCGGAGTGAGCCCTCTGACGCTGGGGTGGCTTCCGACCAAAGTGAGCCCTCTGACGCTGCGGTGGACCTCTTCTGACCGGAGTGAGCCCTCTGACGCTGCGGTGGACCTCTTCTGACCGGAGTGAGCCCTCTGACGCTGCGGTGGCTTCCGACCAAAGTGAGCCCTCTGACGCTGCGGTGCACCTCTTCTGACCGGAGTGAGCCCTCTGATCCTACGGTGGCTTCCGACCAAAGTGAGCCCTCTGACGCTGCGGTGGCTTCCGACCAAAGTGAGCCCTCTGACGCTGCGGTGGACCTCTTCTGATCGGAGTGAGCCCTCTGACGCTGCGGTGGCTTCCGACCAAAGTGAGCCCTCTGACGCAGCGGTGCACCTCTTCTGATCGGAGTGAGCCCTCTGACGTTGTGGTGGCGTGGATCGGCGCGTGACAGTTACAACAACCGGCGGCGTATCTAACTCACGTCCAGGCGACCATGGAGGGCAGCCAGCAGCCGACCATTGTATTGAGATGAGGGCGCATTGTTCGGCCGCCGCCCCACTGGAGCCTCGTAATGAGTCGGGCCCAGGTCTACACGTGTGTATGTGTGTGTCTGTTACGGGGCGCCGGAGGGCCGGGCCTCCAGAGCAGCTGATCACTGGGCCCGGGCCTCCAGAGCGGCTGATCATTAGCGCCGAGCCTCCAGAGCAGCTGATCACTGGGCCCGGGCCTCCAGAGCAGCTGATCACTGGGAGAGTGATCGTTCGGAGCTTGGCACTCCGCGCTGGGAGTTCGGGGATTCAGAGCAGACGGACTGGAGCTTGGGCCGGCGGCTCGTGGGTCGCAACTGGGGATAGGGACGCTCTTTTTTGTCCAGGGATTTTATTGGGATCTGCTTGGCTCAGATCCTGATCAGATCGAATGAGATCCGATCCTGTTCGAGACCTACGCCTACACCGGCCGTCTTGCATAGAGCTCAGAAGTCGTCAGCAATTCACGCACACTCACCATCAAAGCCGCTTGACTGGCAAAGCCTCCTGCCCACCTCAGTCGCGATATTTCGTAGCTGATTTCGGACAGATGCTGCCTGGAATCGCCCGGTTTTGGGAAGGCATCGTAAGAGAAGTCTCTCAAGCTTCGTTGACGAGCTCGAGGTCTCGAATGGCGCAGTAACTGCGTGAGTGACGGGCCAGATTCGCCAGAGCGTCCTATGGGATGAGGCGTATTGGGGACCACACACTGTCAGTAGGTGATTACGGCGGAGGAGATGCGTCCCTCGCTGACCTTCAGGTCACCCTGACGCGATGGCGTGATGAAGTTGTCAGTCAGAAGGTATCATCTTGCGGAACAAGCATCGCAAGCCGGCATGCTTCCTACAGCAACGAAATACGGCTACGTGGAACTGTGGAATTGGCTCATGACTCACTGCTATCTCTCGATGATGCAGCCTCTCGGAACGCTGAAGCTAGACACCGCTATTTAGCTGACGATGGGAGTCTGATTTTTCTTTGTCATATCTCGTGGAATACCTGGCTTTTCCGAATTAAATCCAGACACCCAGTGTCCCACCATGATCCCAACTAAGCCTGAGCTTCAGCTTCGTCATCTGATAGGACAGGTTTGGTCATCACAGCTCATATTTGCTGGCGTCATGCGCGGCATTCTTGGCGCATGGCGCAACGGTTGCTAAGCAGTGGACATTAAGGGCTCGGCATGCGTTAACGGCGAGTGGTGGCCGTGGCGTGTCCGCCTGCTCCCCCACGCCTCACAACATAGCTGTGTTGATGGGCCTGTCCCGCTGGAGGTGTCAGCGGACACCAACCACTCCCTCCCCCCCCCCCCCCCCCCGCCCACGGGATTCGGCGGACACGCGAAGAGTAATGCCAGGCCCACGGGCGGTCATAGCTCATTGTTTACGCGCTGTCGACGACGATGGCGGTGGCGTCGGTGGTGGCGGCGGTGGCTGTGGCGGCGGTGGCGGCGGCGGCGTCGGCGGTGGTGGCCGTGGCTGTGGTGGCGGTGGCGGTTGTGGCGCGCATAATCTGCTCGATTTCTGATTGTAACGGAATATGCAGGCGGTGGGCTGGTGGACTGGCGGCGCTCGCCGCGCTGCTCTCGCGTGTCGGCGGCGCATACTGATGCCACCGCACGTGCGACCGTCGCGGCCGGCCACTGCAATCGTCTCTCACTGAGCCAGCTGGGCCTCCGCTGCCGCGCGCCGACACCTCTCAGCCCAGCGGCGCCTCCTACCGCCGCTGCTGGGCCCAGCGGGCTCTCTTGTGGCCGCTGATGGGCTTAGCGGACTTTGCTTGCCGCCATTGCCGAGCCCGGCGAGCCTCTCTTTCCCTGCTGTTGACCGCGATACCGTCCGGCATATCCGCTGTGGATCTGGCGGATTCATCTCACCGAGGCTGCGGAGCTGAGCGTCTCTGCTTACCGGCACAGCGGTGATGAGCGGGTGCCCTCGCGGCAACAGCGAAGCCCCGCTCACCCCCTCTCTCCACATATGTCAGTGGACCCGTCTCATCTCGGGTCCGGACGCCGTGCTTCATCCGGGACGCGTCCGGTGTACAGGTCTGCCTCCCCCCCCCCCCCCACACACACCGAGGAGGCCCCGGGAGACATTGGTTACGGGATGTATGTCCGGCGTGCAGGTCTGCCCCCCCCCCCCCTCTCCCACCTCCGGGGCGCCGGCAGACATTGGTCACGGGATGTATGGGGCGACGGCACTCTTCAGGGAGTTACGCTCGTGCTGCCGCGCTGAAGTGCTGTGCGAGACATGGAACGCGATTTATGCTTGACGTCGTGCATCTATCTGACAGCAGGGTGAGAAGCGCCTTAAACATCTCTACCGCACCCAAGTGTTTCTTTGGATGAAATGTCACTGTGCACTTGCGCTCAGATTGTATTCTACCAGCTTCATTATTGTGCATGCATGACGCCATATGTGTAGAACATCAGGCAGGAATTCGGCGTATATAAAGATTGACCTGTACTATTGCAGGAGTAGCACAATAAGTCTCAATGTCCTGGATATTATAGATGCGCATTCCGACGTCTTCTTTGAAAAGCATAAAGCAAGCGTTTGTTCCGGGTGGGGCATGGCTTAAAAATCATTGCTGTCGTCGCCGATGCTAAAATAAAAAATTTGTAGCGAAGAAGCCGATGTTTTTTGAGATGCCCACATGCGTGTCAGGCAAAAAATGGAAAAAAATAAAAGCATAGTGTTCATAGCGTAAGAGCATAGTTTTTGTTAGTGAGAAGCTCTGGATCTATCGCACGGAAAGGAGAGCAGGCGTTTGGTGAAGAGATCGGAAGGAGGAAGATAGACTGAACGAGAGAGGAGCACAATTATTTCAAAAAAGGTGCGGGCAAAAGCGATCTCAAAGATGACAACGAGGATAAGAAAGCAGAGTCTGAGAGAGACCCGGGAAGCACCTGTACTGGCTCCTGCCACACTGCTGCTTTCCTCGCTGATGCTCGCAGGAAATGGGCGGGTGTAAGGACAACATTGGCACGCGCACGTACACGTCCGCGGATACCCGCCGGAAATGAGCGGGAAACGCCGCGCGCTTTCGGGCACCACGTCCAGACTGACGGGCGGCCTCCGGGGCGGCAGAAGGAAAACGACCCCGTCCTGAGCCGTGCGTGGCTTTCCCGTGTTCAGTGTGAGATGAGATGATCTGCCGATGGCCGCTGGTAGCGGTGGATGCACGTGGCGGCGCTGTGAGGCTCACCGTTGTTACGCCCGCATGTGTATGACGTCAGCTCGTCAGTCGAGGGGTGAGGACCTATCTCAAAGCGTCGGTCGAGGGGTCTCTCTCGAAGCGTCAGTCGAGGGGGCCTCTCTCAAAGCGTCAGTCGAGGGGTCTCTCTCGAAGCGTCAGTCGAGGGGGCCTCAGGGAGTGTCAGTCGAGGGCCCTCTCTCGGGGCGTCAGTCGAGGGGCCTCTCTCGAAGCGTCAGTCAAGAGGGCCTCTTCGAGGCGTCAGTCGAGGGTCCCTCTCTCGAGGCGTCCGTCAAGCGGGCCTCTCTCGAAGCGTCAGTCGAGGGGCCTCTCCCGAAGCGTCAGTCGAGGGAGCCTTTCTCGAAGTGCAAGGCGTGAGGAAGCGGGCCGTTGGAGAACTGCGCTGCGCTCTGGCGAAGTTTCAGCGGTCCATTTGGGTGCGTTGCTCCAGCAGCGTGTTTGGCTGTCCTTTTTGAGCTGTGTGTGAAGTTTGAAGCGCACGAGTTCCAAGGGCTGTGGGGGCTTGGGGTCTTGCACGGGCGGAATTTATTGGTTTGTAACTTCTCATTATTTGCACGGTATGTTGACGAATGGAAATGCAGCTATTTATGTTAAATATATTAGGTATTCTTATTTTGTGTTAATGACGCTGGAAATACTTTTCCAATCTAGTGGCGACTATTTAAGTTCACAAAGTACAGGAATTGTGCTGAATCGAGGTCATGTCCCCAGCTTTTGTTTTACAAGAAAGGTAGCCAATCGCTGTCATTGAACGGTAGCTGATAGCTCTTACCTAGAGATTGGACATCATAAACGTTCATGTGCATCATAAATGTTCCAGGGAAGAGTATTTTGAACCACAGCTTGTGTGAAGTTTGTCGTCCTAGATGGCAGTCGCGTGGGCGCACGATGCTTACTGCTCGTCGGAGTCAGATCCGTCCGCTCGCAGTGGTCCATTACCTAATGCACCCTCCCATTAGTCGTACTCAGGGCCACAGCACCGCGTTGCATATTCCGCTCACACGCCGCGGCTTCGACACGCTCGCAGTTGCACCATCCGCCGATGGTAAACGAGAAGTGCGTGGCGATCCGTCATCGTGACGCAGCGCGGCGGCGGAGCGTCCATCACAGGCGCGGGGTGGTCGGCCGCCGCACGCGCCACCTCGCCCTCCTTCCCCGCTCCCATGATTTGGAGCCGCGTAAGTCAGCACGCAACACTGCGTAATGCCGTAATAACTTTGCGTCAGCGTCTTCCGCTGCGCGCAGCCCGTCGCCGTAAAAGGCGGCGGCCGCGTTCTCCGCGGGCGGGAGCCGGGCCGCGCTCTGCTCGGGCGCGGCAGGGATGGCTGCGCACGGGTGTGGCGCTGACCGGGCCTGTCCGTCCGCAGTTGGCCGTGCTGACACCCTCCCCCTCCCCCCCCCCCCCGAGCTGACCTGTCAGTCAGCGCTGAGCCGCGGCCGGCAGCGGCAGCATTGTCTCGGCGCAGTCTGCGCGCCGGCCGGGGGCGGTGAAGAATGATGACTGTTCGCGGTAGCGGTGCCGGGGCCGCCCCGCCGGTGCACCTGTGGTGACGACGGCCCAGCGCCGCTCGCGCTGCGGCCGGCCTCGATCGCTTTGGAGCGCCGCCGAGTCCGCGGCCCTGACAGCAGCAAGCAAGATTGGTGCCGGCAAACCGTCGTGGAACGGTTTGACTGAGATGTTGGGAAATTCTCAAGGTCCTGCGATATTTTCCTGCCCACGTTCCATGTCTATGTTTTTATTGGTTGTAGTTTAGGCGTCATGCCACATTGCATTGCCGATAACTCTGGGTTATGCTTTAGAAAGGACGTGTGTCGCCGGGGGGCTACGCCTGTTTACATCATCCAGGTGAGACCTCGAATGTCGGCGGGGACTCGGGCGCGCGGCACGATATCTGCATCTGGGCCTTGCTCAGCACGTGTGCGCCGCGTTCGCTGGAGAGCACTTGCGGGCCGGGGTCGGCGCGTGCTGAGCTGCGGCGCTGTGGTCAGTGCCGTGGGCTTCCCTCGCCGCCGCGTCAGCGCTGCATGGCTCAGGGCCGACCGTGCTCGCTGTGCGCTGGCCCGCGAGATCGACGCTGCACGATCGACTCGCCGCTCCGGTGCTGTCGCTGGCTGGCGACTGCTCGTGACCATGTCTTGGGAGGCAGGCGGCCGCCACGTGTCAGGGTTGCTTCTCGCTGGTCAGGAGGCGAGCGGCCGGCAACAGTCGTCTGTCGTGCAGCGGATCGAGCGTGGCAACCTTGCTTCGAAGGCACGGTTTTGTCAGCTGGTGGATGCCAGACAGTTGTTAACATTATTCCAGTGACCAGAGTTGTCAGGCGGCCGTTGACGCTGCTGTAACGTTTCGCCTCCCCCCCCCCCCCCCCCCCTCCTCCTGCCCCTGCTGCCGTGTCGCATGGTTAAGTCTACCAAGAAAGGCTTAAAATTAGCACCACGTGGGCCAGTTCATTGTGCGCTGCATTACGTCCATTTTGTGAGCGCAAGGGCTGATCACCTGGCTATAAACCCTCCTTCAAATTCATTATAGCAATTATCCCCGATGCGGGAATGCACTGGGCTGTGTTTGATCGCGTGGCATTTCATGGCGCAATGCGGCCTTTCATCACCTTCTCACGGACAACAGATGACATATGACGGATGCCAGCCAGCCGGCTAACGAGCTGCAAATGCGCGCCGTATCCAGCGACAGGCCATTGGTCCGGCCACGGCAGCCGCGGTGCGGACCGCACGTTACGAGCGAGTGACACACCAACTGCCAGCCACGCGCCGCCATCCATTGTCTTCCTTACATGGGCGTACTGGAGCACAAGTGAGGGTCGTCCGGGCTCGACCTTACATGGGCGTACTGGAGCACAGGTGAGGGTCGTCCGGGCTCGACATTACATGGGCGTACTGGAGCACAAGTGGGGGTCGTCCGGGCTCGACCTTACATGGGCGTACTGGAGCACAAGTGAGAGTCGTCCGGGCTCGACCTTACATGGGCGTACTGGAGCATAAGTGAGGGTCGTCCGGGCTCGATCATGCCCGCCTGTTAGAGGGCGTCAGCGGCGCGCCCGACGACTCAACGGTCCGTCCTCAATCCGCGATTTATACTCGGTTGGCTGGCATGGGAACCCAGCCGAACTTTGCGTTCCTCCTGACGTGGCCGCGTATATGATACTAATGGGAGAATTGCTTTATTTCTGATGGCAGCTGTGGCCTGTGTACAAAAGTTGAAGTATATGGGCTAACATTTCATGGTTGGTAGTGCTTTCCAGAACATAAACTGTTCATGTTTACGCTCTTCTGCAAACTTCTTACGCTCCATTCCAGAGCTGCATATTCAAATCGGACGCAATGCCACGCCGCACTCGTGCTCGGCGTGGCATCTACAGACCGTTGGCGGCCTGAGACGCTCCGCGTGGGATCCTCGCTGCGTTGCCCAACATCCGGCGTCTCCGGTCGGCGCGCTCCTTATCCCCTTATCCCCCCCCCCCCCCGAAGAGGGGTCAGGCCGCCTCCCGGCCGGCTTTACCCGTCTGGTGACGGTTTGCCCGGCCCTGAATAAACAGGCGCCGGCTGTGGTGTGTTGCAACTCGCGGAGCCGGAGATCAGCCATCCCGGTCAGCAGATGTGGCCGCCGCTGCCGGGCGGTACGCTGTCCGGTCAGCAGTTGTGGCCGCCGCTGCTGGGCAGAACGCTGTACGGTCAGCAGACGTGGCCGCCACTGCTGGGTGGGATGCTGTCCTTAGCAGTTGTGGCCGCCCCTGCTGGGCGGGACGATGTCCAGTCAGCAGATGTGGCCGCCGCTGCCGGGCCGCACGCTGTCCGGTCAGCACACGTGGCCGCCGCTGCTGGGTGGGATGCTGTCCTCAGCAGTTATGGCCGCCGCTGCTGGGCGGCACTCTGTCCGGTCAGCAGATGTGGCCGCCGCTGCTGGGCGGCACTCTGTCCGGTCAGCACGGCTCCGCAGGCTCAGCGCGGGGACAGCGCACCACGCCGGCCATTGGTGTTGTCCCCGTTGGCCTGAAATCGGTTAAAGCGCTCTGAAAGATGCCAATGTTGTGATGCATGCTGCATGTATCGGACAGAACCAATTCCGAGCCTTGTCCCGGCTCATGTCCCGGACGCGTGACGGACCGGACACGTGACGGACCGAACACGTGACGGACCGGACTGGACGCGTGACGGACCGGACGCGTGACAGACTGGACGGGCGAGATACGGACCGGACGCGTGACAGACCGGACGCGTGGCGAATCGGACGGGTGACGAACCTGTGCCGGCGCCGGGTGCCGGCTGACAGCCCGGCCGATCGGTCAGCGTCGCTGGCGCCGGACTCGGCGGCGGCGCGCTGACGTCATCCGCCGCCGGTCGGTCGGTGGCCGCTGACATACCGCCTCTCGCGACCTCAGAGGCCGCCGAAGATGGATGAGGCGGGCCCCGGCCGTCGAGGCTGCGCCGGGTGCCTGCGCGGACGCCGATCCGTAACCCTCATCTCGGCCAATATCGGCTCGGATGAATGGCCCCGAGGGTTTAATCGCTGATGTACATTCCTGAAGACAATGCTTAAGCCCGATATCTGTGCAAGAACAATGCTGAGCATTCGTTTTACCGACGTTTTTTCTTGCCGCTGAAAGAACGCTTCTTTGAGGCTCTTAAATCTCACATAAACTTGGCGCAAAGCGGCCTAGCATTTCTGGTTATGCAGCTGATAATGTACGTGTATGGACTGACATTTGACTGAGACGAGTTGAGATGCACGAGCGTGCTGGCCCATCCAACTGCCATCAATCTTTCGCAAAACCTCTGAGCCGTTCGTGGGGCTCCAATACAGACAGAACGCATTTTGCCCAAGCGGTGCCGATGCAGAGCCTGAGCAGGGGCTCATTTATCAACGCCTAAGCGTTTTGTCAACAGCATGTCCGTGTCGCAATGGATGCGCTGTCCCGTTGCTGCCGCCAACCATCGAGCAGGCGACTTCTCCCTGTCCGCAGCCTCTGTCCAAGGCCGTGTTTGGACAGGCGATCCTTCCATGCGACAGGCACCGGCGTGTCCGCCTGTCACCGCAAGTCCCGAGGGGTGCGACGCCGACCTCGCGTGCGCCTGAGGTCCGCGTCTCCGTCCACGTCGCCCCCTCGCCTTGAGCACGGCATCCTCCCCGTCCCGTCTGCACGCTGGCGAAGACGGTTGGGGCTGCGCTGCCGGGTGCGAGAGGAGAGACCGCGCCGCGCCGGCCGCGGTCGCCGCCTGCCACGCCCCCTGCCTGCCGCTGCCCGCCGCCGCCGCCGCGGCTGCCGCCGCCGGCTCAGCAGTCTCTGTCGAGACGTCAGCGGGGCAGCACCGCGGCGCGGGCTCCGCTCCGCCGCAGCCGGCGTGCACCCGCCTCTCGAGACGGTGATCGGACACGGTGATTGACTGCGATAGAGCCGCGCGAAGGGCGGCGGCGCCCCTCGAGACGAGTGGCTGAGCGACGGCCGCCCGCGCCGCCGCCGTGTCAATATTGGTGCAGGACGGGCTTTGTCGGCCGGCTGTGACCGCCGACCGCGGGCCGCGCAGCCTGAACGCCGACCGCACAACCGCAGCGCTGTCTGGAGCCGACGGCCGGCTGTCTGGTGTTCTGTTGGCTGGCTGGGGCTGTCTGTGGACACGTGTGGGGTGTCGAGATCCGCGCGTGCCGTCTGGAACCTCGCGCCGCGTGGAATGTCTTGAAGCTGTAAAGCCGTGACGAAAGCGGAGACTCAAACCATCGACAGACCGACGGAACTGCGCCTGATCGCCTTCGCCTTGGCAGCGCCCTCAGGTACGTCGCACGCTTTGTTGTCACTCACGCCGTCATTACAAGAATGCCGTCGGGCCGGGCGAAGTCAACGCCGCAGGTCGGCGGACGGGCCAGGCGACTCGCGAGCGGTCGGTTACCATGTAGGTACAGCGTGCCGCTGTCCGTAGTAGCCACGGCTGGTGTCGGCTGCTGCGCTGCGGTTTGTTATCTGCCATTCCACCGGCGCGCTCGTCCGGCTCGTGCGGATACTGACGTGTTGCCAGACTTAAACTGACGTGTTGCCGGACTCATACCGACGTGTTGCCTGACTTCCTGCGGCGCTCGCGACGAGCGGCGTCCGGAAAACAACACGGCTTCGCCGAAGCGCCGGCGGTCGCCGCTGTTGGCATGCATGACTAAAAAGTCCTGAGCGCAGCCCGGTGCTGGTATGCCGGGCCGACTCCAAATTAGGCGGACGAAACCGGCCGGCAGAAGCGAGGTCGCGCAATCTTAACGACGACTTCCACCGCGCGTCACGGCGAGAACGGTGAGCCGTCGGTCGAAGATCAGGTAAAGAGCGCATCCATCTGATAAGTCTAATGGGCGCAGTAACTCGGCCGGGATATTAATGGAATGCTTAAGCGGTTCTGCCTTTGACAAATGATCGCGTTTACGAAATGACTCCAATCGGACGCAGTTAATTCTCAATTAGCCCCGCCGTCGCACGCAAGTGCTCCGCTGCCCGAGAAGACACGCTCTCCACTCGGGAGAACAAACAGCCCCATTGGCCTCGTCTGGGAGGCGAAGCATGTACAATTGGCTCAGGTAATAGTATATTACGATAGCGAGTTTGCTGCCCTTGATTCCCTTGTTTTGTTTACTGCAGCGTCAGTACATTGCGACTGACAGCACATGATGACCTTATGATATCCTCAAAGCGAAAATGTTATCCCGTTCTATCCGTTCTATCTTCCCGCCAAGACCAGCGCAACCGATGCATCGAAACAGCCCAACGCGCAATATATGGCCAGCTCCTGTCAGTATGTAACACATGTGTATAATTCCCCACGCCTTGCGGCAAGCCACCGTTGAAACTGGTGCAATTTTGCTCAGTGCGCTCGTCGTTTTTTGATCAGGTCGCGGCTGGCACGGGTCTGTCCCGTCCTCTCATCGCTGCCGACCAAGTCATCGCTGTTAGTTCGCCCAGTCCCTTATCGCTTCTGAACAGGTCGTCGCTTGTGGAACTTCGTCAGATCCCTGCATGGCTTTGCTGGTCGCTGGTCGTCGCTGGTCGTCTCGCCAGACCCACACGTCGCCACCGTCGCGTCCCAGCAATGCCGGGTACGCGCCAGCGGTGGTTTTTCTGCCGCGTCGGGTTCGACGCCCGCTGGCGCTGTCCGCCTTCCGCCACCCGCCGTAGGAGCGGAACGGCCGGTGGCTCCGGCGCGGGGTAAAATTAGCTGGCGGGTCATTATCGATCTCGCGGTGGCAGGTGGGTCTGCTGCGACGTCGGCGAACGTCGACCTGAGGGCCGATTGTTCGACGTCGGTCACGGAATCACGGAATAGTGGTCCAGGGCGGCGGCGGCTTCTGCCGGGCGGTCACAGTCGACAGGGTGCCCCCCCCCTCCCAGGCTGCATGTTTTTCTGCCGCTGAAGTCAGATCAGATCAGATCAGATCAGATCAGATCAGACCAATCAGATCGTCCGCCCGGAATCCCGGTCAGCGTGGCCATTCTCGAAGACGGTGCGGTTAAGTCACAAGGACCAATGGGCATTGGCCACTGGTAAAAAGCAATTGGGTTTGACCCGCGTAATAAATTACTGTCAGTGCCCCGAAGCGTCAGACATTAAAGGTAAGGATCTGGTGAGAAACTCAATTTTCCTAGCTGTCAACCTGAGCCGTCTCGGTAACGGAGGCTCCCTCACCTGTCCCGCTGCCACGTGACCGCTCCCGCATCCGCTTTTGGGCCTCTGCTGTCCATTCTCGTCGGTCCCCAGAAACGGAGGGAGGGAGAGAGCGAGGGGGAGAGAGAGTGAGAGAGAGGAAGAGAGGGAGAGAGAGATATAGAGGCGAGAGGTTGGACAGGGGGATGGGCGGCAGGGGTCATGCCCACATTTCATGAAGGCTTACACCACCTACGCCGCCATGCATACAAGACAAATTTTAAAAGATGGTTGACCCATTTGCTTTTGGGGGCGTTCCTACGCTCTCACTCGTCGTCGCTGACATCATTGCCGTCGACACCGGCCACGATGAACGGGGCGTCGTCTCGCGTCTCGTTCGCCACGGCGAGAGGCCTCATAAACCGCCACCACCGGCCAAACGGCCGTCCGAAAATTACCTCGCCGCCTAATGAGTCGGGCGACGTCGATTTTACAGCGCTGGCAAACGATGCCCGGCGGGGTACGACAGCGCGCGCTGACACGAACTCGGCGCCACCGTCAGCGTTCGACACGACACGACGTTCTGGAACGGCGCCGGTCGTCCGGGGGCTGCCCGCCGATCCGCACCCATCGGCGGAGCTCGGCTGGGTGCGGCCGGCGACCGCGCGGTGGCGGGGTTTCGACACCACCACCCTGCCGCCACGCGCGCTGCGCCCGGTCCGGTGCGCTCGCCGCTCTGCGGCGTCATAATGACGTCATTAGTCCCCTGATTGCGTTGTTACACCTCGCGCGCCGGGGCTTGAATATCCTCGACCCATACTACCGTGTCACTCATGCATACCAACCATCGTGATGGACTGTTTTCGTTTCGTGGGCGTGCGAGGTGGTAGGTGCTTCCTGCAAGCTGCGCTCCTTTCGCCTCCTTCGGTAGGTCATATTTTTTTCGTCTGCTGTTCCGAAAATGCGTCCTGGTCGGGTCGTCCTACTCTCCTGCTATCGGCTACGCTCTGGTTATATATCCCATCTTGTGCACGCGGGTGCATTCTTTTTTACACTCGTTCGGGGTTTGATTGATTCCATCAACTGCTCCTCGGCCCGTTCCTCTCCACTCCTCTCACCTTTCCTCGTTTCCTCTTCCCTCTTCTCCATCCCTGTCATGTCTTTCTTTCTCTACCACACAACGCTGTTGTCCCTCCCTCCCGTCCTCTACCTGTATGGTCCGAACTGTGATACAGTTCAGCGGCCCGTGCCCTCTACACCCCGCCGCGACCCCTGCCGTCTGCCCACTCGCCGGGGTCAGCTGCATCAGAGACCGGATTCGTCACGCAGTCGGACCGCCCATTCCTCCAAATTAACCCTATCTCAGGCGCGATTTTCCGCCCTAGCATTCAGCCACGCTCAGCAGGGGGGGGGGGGGGGGGAGGGGAGGAGAGGGACCAGTGCGTGCCGTCCAGTCAGTCCAGTCAGGTTCGGTCCAGCCGGTCAGGTCAGGTCAGGTCAGGTCAGTCGACCGTGCAGAGTGCGGTCAGGCTGTGCTCGCCAGCTGGCGATGGCGTGTTTCAGGTGCACTGCGCTCCGCAGGCGCGACGCCGTCGGAGCTTGGCCAACGGCCACCCGCCAGCACTCGTCGGACCAGTCCTGCCTGGCCGGCACCCGCCTAACCAGCACTCGTCGGACCAGTCCTGCCTGGCCGGCACCCATCTAACCAGTACTCGTCTGAACAGTTTTCGTCTGACCAGCGCTCGTCTTTTCCGAGGTGCTCGTCTGGCCAGCGCTCATCCTTTCCGAGGTGCTGGTCTGACCAATGCTCGTCCTTTCCGAGGTGCTCGTTTGAACGGTGTCCGTCATTTCCGGGGTGCTCGTCTGACCAGCGCTCATCCTTTCCGAGGTGCTCGTCTGACCAGCACTCATCCTTTCCGAGGTGCTCGTCTGACCAATGCTCGTCCTTTCTGAGGTGCTCGTCCGACCAGCGCCCGTCCTTTCGGGGGTGCTCGTCTGACCAGTGCTCGTTCTGGCCGCCCACTGGGCGGCGCCGCCGGGCGTGCCTCCGCTGCTGTCCTGACCGTGTACGGCGGCAGCGGCGTCGGTCCGTGCCGGCCTCTGGCCGTGCCGCGAACGACCCTCGCTGGACTGAGATTGGCACGGGCTGGCTCGGAGCGGTGGCGGCCGAGTGACTGCCCGCACGCCACGCTCTGCACGGGCCGGGGCCGGGGTGCGGCCCGCCCGGCCTGGAGCGGCAGTCAGGGAACGGCCGAGGAGCCACGGCCGGCTGGGGACCGGCCCGCTGCACTGCATCACAGACAGGGGCGCACGGTATCTCAGGGGCGTCATCAGTAATTCACCGGCGTACGCCTTGGTCGCTATGGGTTTGGGAGCGGCTTGCTTATTTCCTACTGAAATAAGCCGTGCTCCTGCGGGCCGGTCATTATGACAGAATAGCGTGGTCAGTGTGGTCGTTCTTGACTGTAAATCGTCGTATCTCCATATAATTTAATCTGCATGCTGACTTTCCGCGGTACCTTGACTTGGACGACCGTATTCCATTAGCCAGCAGCGCAATGGAACAGTTACGTTAACTGTTGAGGCCGAATGGGTTTTCTGCATGAAATATTTGGGAATGGGTAGGCATTAATCCGGAACAGGTTCACAATCTACATGTTGCCATTGTTGTCATTTTGTCTTGAACTATATTTGCAGCTTGGCGACCATTTTTGCAGCTTTTTGGCTTCATTCACAGTGGCGTTTCCAGTTTCATGCAGCGAGATCTGCAACGCAGCAGGCAGCTTGAAACGGCTTGAGTACCATGAATTGATATGCTAGCCATGCTTTTGACCAGGCAGCATGGCTCTGCATATATTACGCCTCTGGATGCTCATCATTTATTTGCTTTGCTTTCTTTTGTCTTGAGATTGCCATCAACTGTCTTCGTAAGTAAATGCGGCACTGAGCCCTGTCTGCACTGCTGCGATCTTTTCCAGGTACGGGGTTGCAACAGTGAATTTAACAGTGTCTAAAATTACCCTTCGTGGCTCATAAAAAACATTCAAATGTGAGAAGCAGCGTGAGTGCAAATGTATCTGACCTCTTGTCACTCGTACACAAGTTAACGGTCCAAAAATGTGCTGATCCCTCACTGGTGCCGCCGGGTGGCAGACATCAGCGTACCGTTGCGGCGTCTCCCACGCCTGGGGCCAACGCCGGGTGCGATGCCTCCTGGCCGACACCTGTCGGGGCCTGGTCCACTCCGAACCAGACTCATCCCTACCCCCCGGCCTGCGGGGCGCGTCTCAGGCCAAAGTCGAGCGGCGAAAATTACACCCTGTAAATCATTGTTACTTGTCGAAAAACCGCTCTCACTGGTTAGCCACTTTTCTCATCGTGGACCATTTGTCGGTAGGTTTTTACGACCGGGCGGCCTGCCTGTGGCGCCCGCTGACAGAGTTCGTGGGAAAGGCGGCGCGCCCCGGCCCAGCCCCGTGATGAACGGCGGCGCTCAGACACAATAGGCGCGCAGAAAAAGCCCTGGCCGCGCCACGTCCCCCGATCGTCACTAATCAGCGCCCGTCGCCGGCTGGAGGGGGCTAATTAGCGGTTAGCGACGTCGGCTGTGTCAGGCCCTCTCGGTGTCAATCAGCCCTCGTAAAACCGTGCATGTCTGATCAAATTAATCAGGCCTAGTGCCGGGTGGGCCACATTTGAGGCGGCTGCAGCCTCGTGACCCCCGGCTCATCATGCTTTCATCAAATGGAAAGACGTGAGGCGGTGACCCGTCGACATCACGACCCAGCAGACGGCGGAACCGCTCGCAGGGACGCGGCCAGCGATAGAAACGGGGCGGTCCAGGCACGTGGTAGCATTCAGTATACTCGGTGGCGCTGGCTGAAGAGGTTATTGATCCGCGCCTCAGTATACATCGTTGTAAAGGTAGCGTCATTTTTAGGTAAAGTTGGATGTCAGCTGCGACTCCTCTGCCCCCTGCCTGCTATGTCCATTGGACAACACCTCGACATCCGCACAAAACACGAGTCGGAACAATGGCTGCCGCGCTTACCAGCTGAAGACGCTGCACCCCCGACCGGAACTGCCAGCGAGCCTCTCTGCCATCCCGCCGCCGCAGCGACGCTCGCTCCGAGCGGCACCGCCCCGACCAGCGGCTCGAAATTACCGCCCATGACCGTCAGCGGGCGGCCAGCTGCAGCTGGCGGCACCCGAGGCGCTCATATCTGGCACCACGCCTTCCGCCGCGGCTCAGCAGCGGGCTGTACGGTGGCAGCGCTCCGTCTAATGAACGCGCCGGCCCGGCCTGGCAGGCGGCCGTATCGCCGGCATCGGCGGCCGGCGTGACTTTGAGGCGTTAGGACAGAATTCATGGTCTGATCCAGATCGGATTAGACTGCGCTCAGTGAGCGGGCCGACGCGGTAATGGCTGAATGGTTTATGCAGGAGTAGTCCCTTGCAAATGGCTTGTAAAATTACAGTACAAAGCCCAGCCCGTATGGGCACCGGTGTTGCTGCTGCGGCTGTGGGCGGGATAATTAAAATGCGCTTAGGAAGTGGAATTGCATCAGACCGCAATGCCAGGTGGAAAAACAACGGTACTCTTCAGCGGGCTCACTGCCTTCGCCAGGCAGAAACGACTTGTCAGTCAGGCCGGCGGCCGCGCGCCGAGTGGCCTGCGTCCGACGCGCCTCGTCTGAGGCGGGGATCAGCCTGGCGCACCTGTGGACGCGAGGCTACGGCGGCGCAGTACCGGCCCCGCCCCTGCACGCAGCGTGAGAAGGGTTCCGCAGCGTGACGATCGCCACGCGGCATGACTGGGAGAGGCTGGGGAGGGGTGATATAGGAGCGAGGTTTCCGGTCCTCTGCTACTTTGCCAGGGGGCCGGGGCCTGTGACGGCATGGATGGGAGCTCGCCATCAGTGCGGCAGTGACTTCAGTGCAACAGCGCGGCAGGTGGGCACGCGGCTTTCGCTGGACAATGCTGCGCGGCAGGCGGTTTGTGTCCCCTCAGCTGCGTTTGGCGCCTCTGTCTCACTGCGCCTGGAGCTGTTGTCATGGTTTTCGTCAGCACAGCCTGGGAAAACTGGCATTACTCTCGAGCGCCGACGGTGACAATAACATGCTTCGCAGTTGACTCCTGTGAAGTTTGTGAAGTCGATGGCGGCGAGCTGTCCGGTCCCGTTGGTCGGTGCCTACGCGCCACGCCCGGGCGCATTGGCGGCGCCTGCTCTGGGTGTTCGGACAGACTCGTGGCTGGCGCTTGCTGTGGACCACGCTGTGAACAGTCATTGAGATCCGTTCGGAGGAAATGCATAAGCCGGTCGTGCATGGAATTCCGCTGTATTTGATGAACCGATAGAGCAACATCTATCGGCTGTTATCAACCCTGTCAGTGATGCAAATAATCGATGGACACCAATGTGGCATCACAAAAATTCACTAATAAGCCGGCGAGTGAGCATCGGAAACGAGTCTAAACATGCAGTCTGCCCATTCCTGTCAACATATCAGGTGTCCTGAGCTAAAAACCGACTAGCTTTCATTCAAATACCAAGGAAAGTTGCTCAAGCGACAGTGATGTACCGGCATTTTAACGGTAACTTGTCAAATCCATGACCACTTTTTATCATATCTTGTACAGCGTTAACCCCCACCAGCCCGTTTTAGAGATGAAGCCCGGCCGGTCTTTTCCGTGCCGCTGCCTTTTTGCCTTATTACCCTGCAGCGCAGCGATGCCTCCACCAGATAACCACAGCGAAAGCAACAAATCACGGCAACTGTCGAAGCGGGGGCGCTGCCACGCCTTGCGTCGTCAGGCCGCGCGATAGCCTATCGCTGTGCGATCGCACCGTGCCACTGGTGCGCCATATTTGTCGACGTCAGCGCGCCGCGGCCGCCGCGGGCCAGCGCTAATGCCGGAATGACAATGAATGCAGCGGCGATTCCCAGGGTGGTGGGCCGGTGGTGGCCGACGCCCGGCGGGAGCTCTCACGCCGCGCTGACGCTGGCCCGGGAGAGGCCGGCTCGCCGCGCCGCCAGCTCGGCGGCCACGGCAGCTCAGCAGGCTGTGCGGGCCTCGAGCGCTCGAGGTCAGCGCACTGCGAGGTAATGGGTGCTCCGGCTCGACCACCGCCTCGGCTACCAACTGGGCTATCAGACGGGCTCGTCCTCTGCTGTGTTGGCTATCAACGTGGTCGGCGCACTGGTGGCTTGATCATGGTCCACATCCACTAGGAAGCACCAACACAACGTTATGTATATGTTTAGGAGAGATAGACCTTGCAGAGGGCAGATAACGTTATAACAATATTTATCAACAGAAGAGCATGAACGCATTATATTGATGGAATGCAGCGGTTGTTGTAGGTAGAATGGAGCTTGATCAGCGTGGTGAGAGAATCAGACGGATACGGCCGTCTCGCTTGGGGACCATTTCAACTCGTTCGGGGACAGCTACAACTCAGTAGGAGAACAGTCCAACTCGCTCGGAGACTGATGCAACTTTTTCGCGGACCGTTAACAATTTGCTCGAAACCAGTTCAACTCCCCCCGGTACACTTCACTTGGAGGCCGGCAAAGTTCGCTCGGAGAACGACACACACTCGCTCGGAGACGGGCGCGACTCGCACAGAGAACGACACAAACTCGCTCGGAGAGCGATACAAACTCGTTCGGAGACGGGCACAACTCGCTCGGAGAACGACACAAACTCGCTCGGAGACGGGCACAGCTCGCTCGGATACGGGCACAGCTCGCTCGGAAGCCGGTCCGGTCATCGCCGCCGGCGCAACAGCGCGCCGTGAGAGAGCGGCGGCGGCGGCCGGCTTCCCCTCGGCCGCCCCTCGGCCGCCCCTCTGCCGCCCCGCCGCCGTGCCAAATCACGGCATGCTCTCAGGACGGCGGCGCGATGCAAGCGTAGAGCCTCTTCCGGCGCGGCTGCCGACCGAGCCAGGCGTGCCCTCCTCCCACACGGCCCGGGGTGGCGCACCGAGCAGGTGCTGGGTGCTCCGGGCGCGGCCGGCCGGCTGCCGGGGTGCCGGCCTTGGGGAGGGGGAGGCAGTCCGCTGCATGGCACGGCACGAGCTTTGATGATCCGCGCATGCGCTGTTTGTTGAGCGATGTGTCAGAGGTGGGTAGAAGGTTGTGCTCTGAAATCTGTAGTGAGTGCGAGCATGTTGAAAGAAGTGCGGGGTACACTTTTCGACGTTGATTTTGCACCGGAATTCGTACTTGCTATTAGCCTCAAATCAGGGACGTACGTGCGACAGGAGAAAGCACACAATACGCTGGGCTATTCGTTGTGTAAGCCGCACAAAACCATACTACAAAATGTAAATGAAGGGTGCAAGGGAAGCATTGCACAAAACAGCTCGGTTCAATCATCGTCAAGAGCTACATGAGTATTGAACATGACAAATTGCCAGTTTCAATCCGGCCATTGTTGCCGCAGAGACGCAGCTCAACAAATCGATCATCAGCGGTAGAGACCCAGCTTTGTCTGAAAGTCTACACTCCGTGACGTCTCCAAGAAGCATTTGATGCTGTCCGCCTCCGGCAGCCCTCTGACCCAGTGACAACCATAAAACGGCATCGTTAAACGGTCACAAATTTGCATCCCCCAATAAATGGTACCGACAGTCGGGCTTCTGGTCATTTACGAGAGCGACATAACGGATCGCTCGCATACCATGAACGCACGGTTTGAGGGTAACCCGCGGCTACACTGGTAATGCTCACAGTACCACGACGGCATAACCGACACGTTCTGCAGCGGACCACGACAATCCATTTCATCGGCCGAATCCGACAGGCTATGGCGACTGTGACCAGCAACATATGGACCTATGAAGTACAATCGACCGGTGGAAGGTGTCCGGTGTCGCGATGGGGGGTCCCGGTGGTCCGGCGCGCGGCGCCGCAGAGCCATGCGCCTTCATCAATCTCGCAGCCTCGGCAGACAGTGATGAAACAGACCTCGCAGGCCGCTGCCATGCACGGCGCAGTAATGAGCGACGCTGTGTGCGGCTCAGCTGTTACACGAGGCGGCCAGTCTGACGCGGTCGAGCTGGCCGCACAGCCGGCGAAACTCAATCCGCTTGATGTGGTGAATTGGTCAACAGCGGGCGGGTTATGTATAGCCGTGCGATAAACAACGGCATCTTGTCGGGACGTCAAAATATCCCGCAGTTAATCAGGCAAACCTGCCGCCGTATGTCAACACGTGCCACATTCTCGACTGGTGCCCTAGCCAAGAGCTCAAACTCGCTACATATCGGTGAGCGCTTGATGGAGTTTGCTGAGATTCCTTCGGCAGTGGTCCAGCTGTCGTAAATCTCGGCAGCAGCGACCAAACTCCCCAAGAGGCCGCCGCCATTCGGACGAACTTGTCCAACATTGGCGGTGTTTCCGGACACCTCCTAAACATCACCCGGCGCCAGGCTGCCCCGGGCAAAGGTCAGTGACCTGACCGGAGGCGGCGCACTACAGCACCCTTCGCTCTTGCGCCGATGTGAGTCTAAGTATTGCATTAGATAACCCGGTTTTTGCTGTCGCCTTTGACTGACTTCACACATATTTACCTGTGCGCGTTTTTGCCACGACCGCGCCTTTTCGTGTTCTGCCTTTTCACAAGTAGCATTCGCTATTAAAACAAAGAGGAATGGGACGATGAAAGGATATAGCTGCATATATAGCATGAAAGGAAAAAGCTGCAAAATGGCAGATGGGGTAGTAACCTCGGCTTGCTTTTATAAACGTTATGACAGTTGTAATTTGTTCATGAAATGCTCTCCTAAAAATAGAACGATTAACAACCTGTGACACATGCATGAGTATGTGAGGTTAACGACCTGTTAATGCGTTTTTTGACACAGCAGCTGTTGCTGCATTGCAGCCTGCATCCTCCAAGAAAGCGCGCGTCGAATTTACGATGCCCGTAATAGAATAATACAATCGCTTCACGCCATAACTATGCCCGATTTTCAGGCACCTGTTATTATGTGGTGCGATTCGAAAACGCTGCAGTGACACCAGGTCGCGGCGGGCGTTCGCCGGCCTCACCTTTCGTACCCTCCGCCCTCCTCGCCCGGTAATGGCCCTGGGAGCTGCCAAAAATAATTGGACGCAATCTATAAGCGTCCGAGACATCCACTAAAGCCGACCTGCGGTTCCCATGACTGTGATTGATTTGCGCCATTCGTTGCGATTAGTTGGATGCGGAGTTTAACAAGATTTCTCTGCCGGAATGAACCTTGCCGCAGTGTGCGCGCGGATGCAATATCGGCGGTCGCCGCGCCGCAAGCCCGGCGCTCGGTGCCGGGTTGAGCGGGTCGCTTGCGTAATGGGACGACTGTCGCTAACAGACTGTCGCTTGTGGTCTTGTACGTGGCGTGCGGGCCCAGGCGACGCTGTTCTCGCCGTCGCCTGAGAGGGAAAGTGCTGGAGCGCCGCGACAGTGCGGTGGCCAGCTGCGTAGGCTGGACCACTGCCGTGACGTGACCGGTCCTGCGGTGAGGGTGGACGCAGCGCCGCCCTGCAAGGGGCCGTCGTCCCCTCAGCTGGGGATGTCGGCGATGTGGTGGCCTGACGCGAACCTGACGGTGCTCTTGGACGCGCATATAAGCGTTCGTGCGTTCCAGCGACTGGCGCAGCGTTTTTTGTTTTTTTTTACCGCGGTAGACATCTCGTCGCACTCGGCACCGCTTGTTCATTGCGTCACGTCACGCGTCACAGTGTCGCAGCTGTGAGCCTGATTTGCCATCAGCACTGACGGCGTCCATCGCGTGATAGAGCGGGTTCTTAATTTGGCCTATCTCAGCGGCCCATCTCATGTGCTGGCCACGTCGCTGTCGAATTGATGGATTCCTAGCCTTGCAATAACTCTTTTGATGGTGCCCTTAAAGCGCATTCGAAAGAAAGTGAAAAGTCGGCGTTATTGAGCCATTGTAACTTTGCACGCCACGTCACGGTTTTTTCCGGAGTTCTCCCTCGGGATGTGGTCAAGGTACATGCATGCGCATTTTTGGGCCACACACAACTTGCGGCCCTAAACCGCACGCCTCTGTGGTTATTACATACCACTTTTATTATTAAGTTATTTAAGTAAACTACGGTCCTTGTGGCGTTTGATGACGTTCGTGGACACTCTGACCGGTTTTATTATGCTTGTTGCCAGTGCTGCACCCGAGGTAGATTGTGTAGCTGCGGTCTACAGGTGGAAACGTGTGACACGTAATGAAAGCTGGCGATATGTGAAGTCAATACGCGTGTTCCGCGTCGTCATCATCAAGTCACCCCCTAAAAGCGGTGTCACTTTTTGCGCCCACAAACCTCAGTGAAGCCGGCCGCGAATCATCCCAGTTAATGACGCGTTATGAAGTGCTTTGCCGCAATGAATGCAGAGCGCATTGTTTGCTGAAGCACTTAGTTCTCCCAGCGCCAACTGAACGTTTTTGTCTGGCGGGCACTTATAAAGCGCTTGTTTGAGGCGTCATTCGCCGGACGTGCTTTGCTATTGACAGCACTGGGGCCAGCGATACGGCCTCTAACGCTGGCCATACCGTCAGTGCCTCAGTATTGACCGCCAACAACCAGGAGCGTTAGGAATCTGACGATCGCAAAGCCGGGCCTAAGAGCATGTTTGGCGTGGAAGGTCGACACTCTCCCGCCGAAAGAAGCGTCATAACGTGAGGATCGCAAAGCTAATCTCGTCTTGCAAACAAATTATTCAAAATATACTTTCGACAATGTACGAAACTATTATGCGTCGGCACGTATCACACCTGTTGCATGTGCGTGATAGACGATCTGGCTGTGTTAGCGGCAACAGTCCGGTGTCGGAGCCTTATGCCTAGCGTCCGAGGCTGCGCGCTGAACACCTCGTGTCCGCCGACGGCGCGGGACGATTGCTCCTCTGAGCCGTGGGTCGCGTCTCGTACCTCCGCCACCCGGACGCCCGTCGCCCCACTGAGCCACGAGCTACGGCGTGTTCCGCTGCGCACCTGTCCGCTGTAGCCGAATTACCCTGGTCCCGGCGGCGGGCCCGTGTCCCGTGGGAAACGAGCCAGTCCGGCGCCCGGTGACCCGGCGCGGCTTCGGCCGCGCCCGGAGACGCGACCAAAGCCGTGCGTGTGGGGCGTCCGCCGGACGGAGGAGCTGGACGGAGAAGGCCGCTGGGCACCTCGGGAGGAAATGGGCGGGGACGGGGCGTGGGAGACCCGGCGGCACCCCACAGCCGGCTGGTCAGAGCGGTCGGGAAGACGTCGGGGTGCTTAACCCACGACCCGCCCACAGGGGCACGCCGGCCGGTTCCCAGGGAGACGGACGGCCGCCGCCTCCTCCGCGCCGACCGGAAGGGGCTCCGCTGGGGCGCCAGCCGTTTGAATGGGTTCTTGCGGTTGGCCGACCCGGTCCGGCATGCGCTATTAACGCTACCACCCGGCAGCTCTGCAACGGGCCTGCTATGGGTTCCGGTAACACAGAGCTAATTGGAAGCAAACACGCCTGGAAGCGACCTCTGCTTTCATCACTCCTGCCGGAGTGTTGGCCCGGTCTTCACAGGGGCTACGGAGCCTGTTCGCCACCTGCCCGAGCGGCCGGGCCGGGCGGGCAGCCAACAGCCTGTGGTCAGTTGGGCAACGTGGCCCGGTGCCGGCCGTGTGAGTTTTCTCACCTCTGGCGGCGCGTGACACCTGGTCCCCAGCTTTGGACAGGCCGCAGAGGCGACTCCAGGAATTCACAGGGTAGGCAGAGGCGCCGAAGATCCACTGACGACCGTCAGCGTTTAAAATTATCCCATTTAACCCATTCAGCCAAAGCGCAACGCTCCTCACACTTGATCGTCAATCCAAACATTCACCCCTCGGGTGCGGTAGCCTTCACGCCCCTCGTCCTGGACGCGGCCGAGTGCGGCGACGGTCCCAGCGGTGTTGACACCTCCACAGCGGAGTGCGGTCCATCGGAAAGCGTGAAGTTTACGCCTCGACGCCCAGCTACCACGCCCCGAGCGTCGGTGCCGGGCGTCACCCACACCGCCGCCTACCGCGCCAGCCCCGCGGCCGGGCGCGGACGCCGCTCCGCCGCCGCGTCCCCGTTCCACGGCTGTTGTGCGCGCGGGCACGGTGCGATAGCCGCGACATCACTGTGGGAGATCTCATGGCCGCCCGTGCTACGGATGTCGAGGAGGAACGGGAACGACGTCGCAGAAAGGGGTCATCGCGTGCTGCAGTCTTTCGTCTTCGGAGAGTGTTGTGTGGGTCAGGGGATCAAACTATGCTAACGACGGAGACAGTTTTGTGTATTATATATACATATATATATATATATATATATATATATATATATATAGATATATAGATATATAGATATATTCAGTTATATATAATTTTGTCACACGTTACACAAGTCGCGACGTCAGCCACCGCTGCAAATAGCATGCGTCAGTTGATCAAACTTCCTTTCGATACTGTTGTTACAGAATTCATGTTTACATTAGAAGTGTCCCTCCCGTGTGTAACAAGCGGCCTTGTTTGAAATATACCCAGATAGTTTGAATTTCTTGAAGACGTTGTTAGTTCGGTTTTTACGTTACGGTTGTTGTTATGCGAAGAGCAATGCTGTACCGGTTTCTTCGGCCGATTTTTATTTACACTGGTGCCACTCGCAAGTTCCACCACGTGGTCGCAAGTTTGTTCGCGAAGCAACGATACCTGTTCTGAAATTTGCGACACATTTTTCTTCGATCTGAGTTACGGTATCTTTCTTCGACCCGAGTTACGGTAAATCGCAAGGCTAGATGGACGTGCTTCCTTTCTAGGACTATCCGTCTATCTTTCTTTACAGTTTTTTATAGTTATAGTTTAAGATAGTTGGTTAAAACGAACCATCTTTCGGTGACACATTTGGCTTGACACAATGTTTGCAGTTTGCAAAGAACTTTATCGGCGGGATAATAAAAACTGTCTGAAAGACCACACAACATAAGACCTGTATCTCGTGCTGTCCAGACACAGTGTTGTGGGTAGAAAGCCTTGCGGGTGGGAGCGCTGAACGCGGATTCGCAGAAACACCGAACTGGTATGCCTCCTTGGCTTCCGGTACCGTGTTTGTGAACTATTCACACATTTCATTCGCCGTTCTGGGCTCTGTGGACTGTTTGCCTTGAAGCGACATTACTTTTATGGCCGTCGATAGAGGGCTTCCTCCTGCGATGAAGTCTAAACGTCTACTTCCTCTCTCACGGTCTCGGTGCTGTTCGGTGTCCGTGTGCGCGCTCGCTGGCCCCGTATGCCCCATGCACCGCTGTTCGTACTAAATAGGATCATTACCGTCGTTTGGGCACAGCGTGTCCATCAGTCTGGATCGCGAACGCTGCTACCCTTCCGGTGTACCCCGTAATTGGCCTGGTTCTGGCGCCGCCGACAGCGGTTCGTCTCCACAGGCGAGGATCGTGAGATCCACCCCACTTACCCGGCCTGGGCACAGGGTGGCCGTTGCCGGGTTGCGGCACAGGGTGGCGGCCGAGCGACGACTGGCAGACCGGCCGAGAAGACAAACAATCACGTATGACTGGAACGCGTGGCGGGCTGCGACGCTGATGCGGTGTCGCTAATTGATGGACTCACGCGTCAGCTCTGATTAATTCGCCACGAAGGGTTAACGGTCCGGGACAACGCCGACTGGTAATGAGCGGCCTACGCCGTGTTCACTTGAAGGGCACTCGGTCCGCTAACGACCAGTTATTGGAGGCCTTCTGTTTGCCTCCATCGCGCCACCCACCAACCCTGTTTCGCTGAACCACTTTTTGCATTCAGACTTCCTCCTTTTGCCGGCTGAGGGTCTGCTATCGACATAACAGTAGCATAAAGGCCGTGCGGCGTCGTGGTGGGGCCTTGGCACATCACTTCTCTTGCATCAGAGTAGGTGCTCTCTTCGCTTTGAATGACGGCACCACTTCGGACTGGTTCCATCGGCGTCGTTTGTCGTCATTTTGGCTGTGCTCTCTTTTCGTGATCAATGACGCGATTCTCGTACAGGCCCGAATCTGTGCGAGGAATGCGTGCATGTTTTGTTCTGTGAGCGTTCTCCGTACGACACCGCGTCCGATGCAGCCGGTCCAGTCCCCCTCACCCCTTCCCCCACCCCCGAATCCCTGGGCATTACCGCTGCTCTCGTGGACAGTTGGTCCAGCTCTCACCCCCGGATCCCTGGGTGTCACCACTGCTCTCGTGGTCGGCGCTAATTGCAGCTGCTATCGGACAGACGATCTTGTCATTTGCTGAGATTTATGCCGGGTTTAGACCGGCGCGGAGCCAGGCCGTGACAGGGCGCCCCGCGCGCTGGGCGGCGGGATGCAGTGATACAATCGCCGCTGTTGTGGTAAGTGGCGATTGAAGTAACGCGGGTGCCCCGTAAGTGCTATTTGGGGATTGCTGATCTATTGTTTGTGGAACCGATCAGACAGGTGTTGGACAGCGTCCGTAATGCATTCTGTCCACAGCATTGAGGTCATTTCGCACGGGGTAATTTATGTATATCGGCATAGACGAAATGCAAACATTATGCAATTATGTCAAGAGCTGATGGTCAGCCACAGCGTATAACAAATGTTTGGTTAGCAAATTCGTCCCACGTTCTTTGTACGTCGTTGCTTATGAGGTATGTCTGTGTCTGGCACATTATTACATAAGACTTCATGTTGATGCACGCCCTCCCTGTGCCTTGTTCTTGTGTCTTTCGGTTGATGGCTCGGTGATGGATCACTCCGTATGTGAGAACTAAACCTCCGCGCACGAGACAGCCCTGCAGCACGACCGACGACAATCCTGTCGGCCATGAGCCTGCAGGCAGACAGGAATGGATTCGCAGACTCTGGCCATTACGAGGCTCACAGCCGGTCCTGTATCAGCGCCGGCTGCTCGAGATCCGTCCTCGGGCTAATATGCCGGACATTTTCCGGTACTAGGAATTGTTTACCCGTGTTGAACGCGTTGAAAGCTCGTGCCAGCCAGAGGTTCCGGGTTTTAAACCGGTGCCCACACGCCTCAACTTACGTCACGCTACGTGGCAGGGCTGTGTCGATGCGGAGTTCTCAGAATTTTCTGCTTCTCGAATTGACACAGTTCATGAACGACCCCGGCTGTGGGAGGCGTCGTCGCCCCGACCGTATCTCGTGCCACGCAGGCGGCGCCGGCGGGGTGGGCTCTCAACCGAGCGCCATGTTTGTCACCGCGGCGCCGGCGCCGTGCACACAATGACGTGGCGCGGAGCCCGCCCGCGGGCGCCTGGTGACCCCCTGGCGCCACGTAGATAAGAGCCCGCTCCCCGGGCGAAGATTAGCGCGGCGGCCTGGATGAATGGCGGCAGATACGGCGCCTCAATCGTTCGGTCAGTGCGGTAACGTAGGTGGAAGTGATTTGGTCGTCTGCCCTCCGGTATCGTCTCGCCTGGCCCTTCAGCCCCCCCCCCCCCCCCCGCCTCCCTCCACTCGGCCGCCCGGCTTAGATAGCGGGCTCTATCACTGTTCCGGTCACTGCTCAGCGATTGGCCTCATGTTGGAATGGCCATGGGATGTTGCATGACAAAGCCACTATAGTAACGCTCTTCTTTTCAAAAGCTGACATCATGTGCCTGTCAAAGGAAGCTTGTGCAGCCACCGAGATCTCCGGTCACATCCCGCCCTCCGCGAGTCTGCGGCAAGCGCCTTACAGCTGCAGTGTTCGGCCCCCAGCTGCCGTGGCTTCGCTGCAGCAGTCCGGCGCCCGTTCTCTCTGTCTGCCTGCGGCCGGCGCGGAGGTCGGCCTGGCGAGCCAGCTCGTCCGGCCGCGGCCGCTCGCTCCGCCTTCCCAGCACCCCGTCCGCTCGCATGCGCCCGCTGTCCGGCACCAATCCTCTTGCGGCGAGCAAAAACGGGCCGCTCTATTTTCCTGTGCCGCCTCCGACACGGTCTGATTTAAATCCGCATTAGGTGGCATTCATTCCCGAGGGCGCGTTTGGCGGTCGGCCGGCCCCTGCACCGAGCCACGTGACCGTCCGAGGAAGCGGGTGAGGGGGTGAACTAAAGTGGAAAGCGGCCGCCAGACGTCGGCTGGCCCGTCTTTTGTGGCGGTCGTCCGCGAACATTCTGCACACGACATTCCGGCAGAAATTAACAGCGGTGCGGCCGTGTTGTACATTTTGGACATGGTGCGGGAAGCGGGCGGCCGGTTCGCCGTCCTTAGCTCGGGGGCTAGTCCCGCGGCTCCGGTTCGGGGTAAAGCGCCAGGTTCTGGTGCAGGTGGCGACGACCGGACGCCGCAATATCGTCCCCATACGATTACCAACGAACGACGGTCGTAACTCTCAGTCCAGATATTTCCGGCTTTTGTGGGTCGGAATGTCAACACAGTAGCTGCGGTGCAATCGCGTTCCATTCAGGAGAGGAAAAGCCCGGAATTTTTGCTCACCGCGTCGTGTATGAGGTCGACGCGTTCTGCAGCGTTTGATGTGGGTGGTAGATACTGCTAGACATAGATGGATTGGAACATCTGATGCGGATGAGTTATAGCTGAACCTCCTACTGCTTTCGAATGAAAGCGCTATAGATCCTCTTGATCGCGAAAAACGACGAGGACCTTTACATGCAACCAATTAGCGAAGCGGTTGTCAGACTTGTACTTGATTTCTGGTGGAATCTGAGTTATCAGAGACTTGTGCTTGATGTCGGGCGGAGTTTGTTCTGCATTTTCTGTGGGTCAAAACAGAATCGACTCTACAGAATCGCTGCAAAGCAAAAACAAGATCGGCGTCCGAGTTGTGTCAACAGTATTGATTAGGATCTTTGATATGTCGGGACAAAAGTTGCCTGAAAAGTAAGTACTTTTGCTCTGGATCCCCCCTAGTTGTATAGCATACAACGCTCAACATGTCTGTCTCAAACATGTGTCGTATGGGGGCTCTTGCATAATGAATAGAACGGCCTGAGTGGGTTGCATTATAAAGCGACCAGTTGAAATCAGTGTTGACTCAAAACTGCACGCTGCTGCCCGAGTTCGAGTCTGAATCCATCCTCTCAGATGTTCAGAGGCGGAATCAATTCCAGTGGAACGAAGTCAACCATGAGTTCGGCGGCCCCACGGGGCATACCGAAGTGGGACGGGGTCGACGGCGGCACATGACAATGGACTCTCAGACTGGGCTTACCCCGGACTCGTCGCCCAATCCGCCGGACTCTCAGATTGAACTTACCCCCGGCTCGTCGCCCCAATCCGCCGGACTCCCAGATTGGGCTTACTCCCGGCTCGTCGCCCCAATCCGCCGGACTCTCAGATTGGGCTTACTCCCGGCTCGTCGCCCCAATCCGCCGGACTCTCAGATTGGGCTTACCCCCGGCTCGTCGCCCCAATCCGCCGCCTGGCCGGGGCCGTACACGACCGTGTCGCGGTCATCGACGTCGTCTGGAGACGGCTGGGACGACGGCGCCTGACGGTCCGCGAGCGGCGTCTTCATTTTGTGCGGCCATTGAGAACGGTCCCGGGCGGCTCGTGTTTGCCCACCCATTCCATTGGGCTGGGAGGCGGCGCCGGGCCGCAGAATGGTCCGGCCGTTAGGATGGGATCACCGGACGGCTGTATGCGACGTTTATATGAACGGAACCCAAACGCGTCCCGGAATTTATTTCGTCCTTTACCTAAAGGTACCTTATTCCGTCAAGCTTTTTATGTCGAACAGCGAGCCGCAGAGCTTGGATAATTAACTGCAAGGGAGCTACTATTAAGCTGCAGTGGGTTCATTTCGTCGTGGTTTATTGGGGCTATCTGGCAGGCCATCTGTCAAGTTGATATTGAGCCAAACTGAGGTGGTTTACATGTCGGCAGATACTCTTGATCTTTGTAGAATTGGTGTGCTCGACGGCTTATAAAAAGCTGCTGGTGGCCTGTCGGTTACTATTAACAATGTTGATCATTTTTCATTTCAATTTTATTTTTGATCTTACCTTTACTTTTCATTTTTCATTTCATTTAAGTTGATTTCATAATTGTATTCGCCTTTTCTGTCTCAAAAGAATGTGCTGAGTTCATCGTATCTAGAACCAAACGTAAATGAAAGGAAAGAGTTGATGATTTCGCATTGCGTTCCCCGAAGTGGCCGAACACATTCCACCCCGCCCCTCCCAGTTCTCCTCACCACCACTGGCCGGTGTTTATCGCGCGGCCCGGCGGTCCACCACATCCTGCACGGGGGACGCTGGGCGCCCGCCGTCCGCTCCCCCGGAGTACTGCAAACCGGGCGCCGAGCCTGGTCTCCAGTCTGGGCCGCATTCCTGCGTCGGGATCGGCCGAGCCCGGGCCGCGCCGGTCCCGGCGCGTGCATGGCATTCCGTGGCGCGCTGGCCCGCCCGTTCTGACTCAGGCCGGTCTCCCCGGTAGTAGATGTAAGCTTACGATGGCCGAGAAAACCGCCGACGCCTTTCAGATGAGGCGCGACAAGCGAATCCGATTCCAGGAGCGGGCCGGCGGCCTTTGCGGACTCTCAGCGGGCTGACCCGCCGCCCATGGAGCCGCTCGCGGCGCTCATGGGCCCGCTCTCGGCGCCCATGGGCCTACTCTCGCTGCCCACGGGCCCGCTCTCGGCGCTCATGGACCCGCTCTCGGCGCCAATGGGCCCGCTCTTGGCGCCAATGGGCCCCACTCTCGGCGCCCATGGACCCGTTCTCGGCGCCCATGGGCCCGCACTCGGGGCCCATGGACCCTTTCTCGGCGCTCATGGGCCCGCTCTCGGCGCCCATGAGCCCGCTGCCAGTGCTCCTTGGTTTGAGGGCTTCGTGTGCTCATGGCCTCGTCGGAGTCCGTTCAGTGGGGTTGGGAGGTTGTTCATTGGTGTTTTCGGGCGCGTCGACTTCAATGGTCATTTTGCGCCCAGGGGTTGGGAGGTTGAGGCTCTCCCCATTCGAAGGGGTTCGTTGATTTGTAGGTCTCTTTTGGCGGACAAGGGTTCCCCTGACGTCACGGCCTATTCCCAGGTCATGGGGTCTCTCTATGGCATGCTCTCGCTGACCCCAGGATTGATGTCTTCAGATTTCAGCCCTGTTGACTGGGATGTGCCCCGGGTAGCCGGCAGTGTGTCTCATCAGCCCGATCGCCGTTCCGAGGAATCCGATCGGGTGAATCGAGACGACGCACAGCGCTCCCCACGCGTTCAGCCAACTGCCGGTTCTCACCCGGTGGTCCGCAACAGACCAATATCCTCTGGCGGTCTCCCACCGCGCGGCGATTTCACGCCTGATGAGGCGTGACGCCACCACATCGCGGACGTCGGGCGCCGCTTGGCGCTGCTGTCTGCAGGCGCTGCCTTCCTCAGGCATGGCTCCTCCTCAGGCCTGGCTCCTACTCAGGTCTGGCTGCTCCTCAGGCCTGGCTCCTCGGCATGCCGGACTCCTCCGCGGGTCTGGCTCCTACTCAGGTCTGGCTGCTCCTCAGGCCTGGCTCCTCCACAGGTTTGGTCCCTCCGCACGTCTGGCTGCGCCACAGGCCTCCTCCGCAGGTCTGGCCCCTCCGCATGCCTGGCTCCTCCGCAGGTCTGGCTCCTCCGCAGGTCTAGCTCCTCCACAGGTCTGGCCCCTCCACAGGCCTGGCCTCTCCGCCGGCCTGGCTCCTCCGCAGGCCTGGGTCCTCCGCAGGCCCTGTCTCTCGCCTGCGAAGACAACTTCAGCCGGTTTCTGCTGGATTTGCGTTCTCTCCAGGGCGCTTGTCCTCGCTGTTTTTCGATGGTCTGCCATAGCACATCTTCGGAACCCTCCTTCATCAAACCTGCAGACCCGTCCGCTCCGTCCAAGAGGTCCTCCGTCTAGCACCAAACCGCCCCCCCCCCCCCCCCCTTTGTCAGTCGCCGTCCGGCCGGCTCATTTGACTAATCAGCGGGCATGACCAGGAGTGCGGCACGCCCGGGCACTAGTGACCCGACCTCCGGCGCAAAAACTGGGCCGGCGGCGACCGGCTGCCGGCGCCGGTTACTGCCGGCCCACCTGAGCCGGGGAATCCGCGGCCGCTGGCAGGTCAGATCTGGGCGTGGCCGCACCCGGCAGCCCGGCACAGGACAAAGAGCGAGCTCGGCTCCGGCTGGTGTGGCCACGTCAGAAACGAGGCAGTCCCGGCAGCCGTCGCGAGAGGCCAGTTGAAGCTGAGTTGAAGCTGAGTCGCGATGTTATCAATGGCTGACGAGGACCACCGCCTCGTTCACAACAGAGTGTCGCCCGGCAGTCGCCACCGTGAGCCCGCCCCGGACCTATCGCAACGGCCTCCTGACCCCGGAGTCAAGGGCGGCGATGTCGATCGGGCGTCGGGGCTGACCCATGGCTGGCCGTGACCCAGGCGCGGTTGTCGTGGGAGCGCCCTGGGGCGCACGCGCCGCCCGCTCGTGGGACTGCGCCACGGGAGCTGCTGCGGTCACGGGCCCGTCACGGCGGCCGTCACGGCCGAGCGGACCCGGCCCGGATCTGGGAGGATCGGACGGATCGGGCGGATCGACGGGTCGGCTCGCAGCGCGCCGGCTCCCACTGCCGATTGGCGGGAATCTCGGTAATCGGGCGCCGCTGGACGGGGTGGACGCGCCAGCGACGTGTGGCTGCTCCCGGCCGGTGGAATCTGACAGACGACAGATAGACAACTCCCGATTAGGGATGTTACAAACCTGAGGAGATGAGGACCACTGATTAGAGGTTCTCGATCGGCGGAAGCGCAGCCCAGGGTGGATAGGCCCTGACTTAAAACACGCAGACATTGGTGATGCTTTTTACCCAGCAAACCACATGCGCACATCGTCATCGACGTCAGTGAAACGCGAAAGCGGCGGACGACTGGCCAACTGCGAGTGCCCTTCCGCCGATTCGTACCCACTGTGACTGGTCGGCACCCAGTGCTGCAGCACCCGCCTGGTGTGAGTCGTGGCCTACCGCTGGCGACGCTTCATCATGAGAGTCTGGAGCCTCGTCACGCGGCCGTGAAATCAGCCGTGCCTTGCCGCACGGCTAGGCGGTGAAGCTCCGGCCGCTGGCGCCGACCGGCGCGCTGGAGCCGGGCTGGACGCTGCAGAGCTCGGCTGTGTCAGCGCACCAGATCGAGATAGTTTGCGAGGCGTGTCCCTCTGCGCGTCACTGACTGCATTCGTCCGCGGATGATTCCTTCCTTCCTGCGGCACGATACCACCCGTTATCGTTGTCTTCTTCGGCTGCTCAGCACCGTCTGCCCGGCCGCTGTGTGCGCTGCCGTCTGCTGACGCCTGGGCCTCCTCGTGCGGTCATCCGGCGGCGCCGCCTGCCGGGACACGTCATCGGCGGTGACGGCCGGCACGGCCAAACAGACCGGCGGCCGCTGACGCTCCCACGGGCGTCATCGGCCAGCTGACGGCGGCGGCGCCGGGCGGTGGCAGCCAGCTGGTGACGCTGGTGACAGGTGCAGCGGGTTCGATGCCCCATATGATGAAGCATGGGCGAACTGGCATTGCCACGACAGCTCTCGTACGCACAGGCGTGGTCCAAGAAGGCACTTGTTTTTTTTTTAGGGTTGTGGAAACGTTTGTTCCTGATATGACACGTGTCCAGTGTAGTGATGTAGTCCGTAGCGCGCAGTGTTTGAGGAAGCAGGCACGGTGACAACGACTTTATCTGTCTTATCGCCTTCCAGTCGTGATCACACATGGCACTGATTCGCTGTGAAGCTTCAGACAGAACTCTTCACGCTCTGTCTCTAAAGCGTTGTGAAGTCCTAAAATGGGAGATGTTGTTTGCTGCAGAAGGCGTTATCGCCTTTTTTATCTGGAGCTTTAAGGCGTATAAAAACACGACTGCTCTGATGCAAGCAGCTCGGTGGCCGCCCCTGGCATTAAGCTTTAGACACTTAAGTCTGAGGCTAAGTATAATGACATACTTAGGTTTTATGTAATGCCTGCAATCCCGGGGCGGGTAAGATGCCATGAGGTCATGTTCTGACACAAGCTGACAGGCGCGCGGTGCTGCCATGTTCGTGTCGCACCCTTTGTTGACATCACCTGAAGTCCTCCAAGGTTTTCCCAATGAATGAACATCTACCTACAGCACAATTCGGTGTTAGAAGCTTTTGCAAAAGTTTTTTGAATGTACTATTCATGGATATGTCAGGCTTTATAAAGCTCAACTGAAATACTCTTAACTATGGACCAGTGGGCTCAGGAGCTTAATGCTCTCTGAAAGCCTGCTGTCCTGAGGGACTAGCTTTCGCAGCTGAACTCGTCAGGCAGACGTTAGCAGAAGCAGCTGTACGTGGCGTCGGAACTCGCCCACGTCCGTCTCCGGTGGCCACCCGATTGAAATTCCGCCGTGGGCTGGGTGGAATTGACCAAGCCGATTTCGGTGGGCGTCGGACATGGCTGGACTGAAAACAGCTGCACCCGGAAGCCACTCGGAAGAAAGCTCACGTAAGCTAGGAAAGGGACGAAGCGTTTCGAGAGCACCAGCACCTGGAGGGCACGGGCAAATGGTCCGGCTGCATCCAGCGGAGGGAGTTTTGCAAAGCAGTCATAGTGTATGAGCTAGAAAAAGGTAAAGTGCCATGATTTTTAAGGCTTGTTTCAACTGGGATACGGAAAGCAGCATCCATAACGCACCTGAATTCGACAGATGTCAGCCGTTTCTCTCCCCACACGCGGCATTTGAAGGAGTCAAAGTCCAAACCACCGCCCATCCGACCCTCGCCTCATGGCCGGTAGAGTCCCAGTCTGACCTCAGACCTGAACCCTTCCTGACCTCGTGCGACCTCTGAGGTGACCTCAGTGTCGGTGGTGCGGCCTCCGCCGGCCCCATCAGCCCCCGGCAAGACACCACGCAGCCTTCCGGCCTCCATCCCGCGTAATGACACGCAGCCGTTTTACGAGCCATGCCCGGCGCCGAGTCGTCGGCAACATTAACAATTGACGGTGGCCGTCGTGTTCGTCGACATCAGGCGCAGCGACCCGCCGCCTCAAGCGCCGACTCGGGACGCCCCGACGGGGTGGCACCGTGCGAGGTCGCACTGCCATCGCGCAGGCCGTTACGGGGGGAACACGTGCAGGGGAACGCTCGCGCGGCCACCTGGTCTGCTGGAGCGCACCAGTATATGCTGTTGTGCTTTTTACTGTGTTATGTTCGTGACGCTGTTTCTTCAATTAAATTATGAACTTTTGGGGCACGGTCTGGCGCAATGTATGCTGACACAGTCTGCAAAAATCCTCAACAGCTTGTTCAATGTTTTTTCATATGCCTGTTACATTTTAATTCCAGTTTACGGTGTTGGAATTACGGTATTGTTGGGCAGAGGAAAGACGCGTTCTTACCCGTCCACTTCCACGATGCATGGACGCATTTTTTCATGGGCTTTGGGCTTGGTGTAATATATAAATGTACGTTTGACGCATGCAAGCAAACTGCATGAGTTCTCACTGAAGACATAAAAACTTGGCTTCCCATGCGCGCACAATCCGCGTCGCCTGAGCCCCATCTCTCTCCGTCGCCGGCCCCGGGATCTCTGCTTCTTCAGCCCGCTCTGTCCGTGCTACACCTATAGTGAGATCGGACACCTCGTGTGGACGCGTCTGATGGCCGCAGTCGCCCAGCTCGACACGGCGCCGATGGCCGCAGTCGCCCAGCTCGATACGGCGCCGATGGCTGCAGTCGCCCAGCTCGACACGGCGCTGATGGCCGCAGTCGCCCAGCTCGACACGGCGCCGATGGCCGCAGTCGCCCAGCTCGACACGGCGCCGATGGCCGCAGTCGCCCAGCTCGACACGACGCCGATGGCTGGCAGCGACTCTGTGCCGTCGGTGGCAGCTGGTCGTGTGGTATGGCCACGCTGGCATGTGGGATGGGCCCTGCGCTGGCGAGTCGTTTCCTGGGGCGGACGCTCGGTGTCTGAAGGGCTGTCTGCCACTGCGCCTGTCTGCGGCTCCGGAGGGGCTCGCTCGTGCGATGGCTGTGTCGTCTGGAGGAGGTGCCTGTCGGCAGCACCGCGTGAAAGAGTATCGCCGGGAGACGGCGGCAAGTACTTCACAGCGGTCCGCAGTATGTTGTGGCACCGACCCTTGTTCCCCGCCAGAAAAAAATGGCGGTGTCGCTTCGGCTACACGTGTCGGCGTTGAAATGTAATGGCTTGTTTCCGTCAAAGTCCTGCGCTCGTTTGTCCGTCCGCCTGTTATGATCTCATCGTTTGCTGACATTCCCATTACCGATGTATCGGCTCATCGGTTCACTGCCGCCAATTACACCATCTGTCCCGTGTCGAACGTTTCTGTTTCGTGTATCCTTCACCGGGCGTCGAGTTTCTCGCGCGTCGCCTGACCGGTGCCTATCTCTTCATTTGTCGTCCGTCCGGCCCGCAGCTGTGTCTCATAAACCAGGTCGATCGGCGCGTCGCGCCCTGCGCCTATCGCGTCCGCATCTCCGCCTCATACTGCCGACTTTAGCCTGAAGGATGACCAGGCGCGTGCAGCACGCACCTCCCCGGCGGCGCTGGCCTCTGGGCGGCGGCCGTCCGATAACGATCTGAAGGTCTTGGGCGGTCGTCGGCGCGCCCGACCACTGCTATCGATACATCAACCGTTAGCGAGCCGCTGGCCGTCGCTTGTAAGCGGCGGCTTTACGACGGAGCCCGCGCGCCGACCGGCGCGAGAGACCCGGACCGCCGGACGCGCGCGTGCCGGCCGGCGCGAGAGACCCGGATCAGCGTCCGCGCGCGAGAGACCCGGATCGCCGGACGCGCGCCGTCGGGCAATCCGGGTCTAGTAGCGCTGGCGCGGCGGACTGCGCGCCGACGGTCGCTGGACACCAGGGAGCGTGCTGTCCTCCTTCTCACGCGCCGGACCATCCATCAGCGCAGAGTGAACGGCGCACGCGACGCAGGCCCGCCCGCGCGCGGCGCCGCGAGATACCGCAGAACGCGGCGCGATCGCCGCGTGTCGATGACCGCCCGCACGTGGTACGGCCAAGGGGTTATTTTGTCAGTCGTGCCTGTTTTGCAGCGACTAGACGTGCTTCCGCGTTAGACTGTCTGTTTAGTCTTTGTGTGAATGTTTGCGGTGTAGGTCCGTGATTCTACACCGCGCTCCGTGTGAAACATTGGGACAAAGGTGTTATTACACGGAATCCCTGACCCAGGATATTGCGGAGAAAGGATTGGAGGATGAGCCGGTCAGTTTTATAGATACGTGTGCATGAAGAAAAAACGTGACCCAAATAACGTCAAAAGAAATTGTTTTTACTGTCACAACTTGTGTAAATTCATCATGTTATCTCTGTCTGCAAATTTTCTAGGCACGCACACAGCCGCATGGCGGGCACAAGCACATACACAGGTGCGTGTAGTAGGGGTCTGGTGTGAGAACTCCTCAGCTCGAGCTGTGTGTTGTGGCCGGTTATCTTCTGGCCGTGCACCCTCCCATGTTTGCCCTTAACTGACGAGCTAACAGACCCTGTCCACTATCACCGACTGGCTGCGTTTTGTCCCACCAGCCGCGTGCCCCTGTCGCGTCAGAGATTGGGAAACGAAAGCTGCTTGCTTTCGATCACGTTAGTTACCAGCCTCGCCTCGCAACACGTTAGGTCTTGCCTTACAGGGAGTGAGATCACCGGTCAGGCTTGCGCTATCATACACTTCATTGCTCCGCAGTGAGTCAGGCCGGTCTATTTCCTAGGGCGTCAGATCGCTGTCTCGCTTCGTAGCGGGTCAGATCGCTGTTTCTCTTCGTAGCGAGTCAGATCGCTGTCTTGCTTCGCAGCGCGTCAGATCGCTGTCACGGCTTCGTAGCGCGTCAGATCGCTATCTTGCTTCGCAGCGCGTCAGGTCACTGCTTCGCCCCGCGTCACTGGTCGGCTGCAGCAGCGGAAGACCTCCCTTCGCTAGTGATGTCGACAGGCGCCACGTGACGACCCTAGGGCAGACCTCGGTACATTTCATGGCACATCTGCACCCTGCGAAACACGTGTACGTGGCAAGGCGCCGGCCGGTCCCAGCCGTCATTTAGTAATTGAAGGGGTTCACGTGATGGCCAGTGATGACACCCGTGCATGCCAACGGCCCTCCCCAGGGCCCCTGCTGCATAGGAGCTGTCTGCTGCCGGGTAATTAACACGAAACTCCCGAATCTGACGGGCCTGGGGCGGTCCGATTACGCCTGGTGGGTCAGGGCGCGCCCCCTGGCGGCCACCGCCCTCGTCCACTTAACCAGCTGCTCTGACTAATTTTCAGATTTACACGTCGCTAGACAGGAATACCACGAATTTTGTAGGCCGTAGAGCATGACTGACGGCGTGGTGGTGTCGTATTAGTTACCGCCTCACGTCTGGGTGATGTACTCTCGCCGGCGTCGACATTGTATCAGGGCAAGCTCGTAATGGCGAGGGCTCATGGAACGGTACGTGCCGGTATTCCCTGATGGACGCCCCAGCTAAACCGTAAAAGTGCAAAGCCTTCTCGCCCTATGCGATTACTGCATTTGTTGTCAAAGGCGCTTATTCGCTCGGCCGACCTGCAGCGTGCAAGACTGGATGGGCATTTTTATTCTCGCTTCGTTCGCTGAAATCCGCGGCTAGACCGAAAGGCTGCTTTTAGGTGTACTTATATAGGCTGCTGAGTTATGTTCCACAAAAGCCAAATGATGACACTCACCCTGCTCAGTCAAAGCTAAATTACGGTGATTGGCTGAAGTATGTCATGACTGGGTGATGAGCTTTGGCCGCACCACCCTAGCACTTATGAGTGTGGGAGGACGGGAGAAAACACGCACGTGCAAACGACAGCAATCAGCCTGTGCTTCCGTTCTGACTGCAGAGTCACCTCGTTGCACCTTTTCACTGTCTTCCTGCATTTAGCAACTCACAGTACAGCACAGGAAATCACCACCATACTGTAAACACTTCCCGGACGTGGGATGACACTCCGACATTTTTCACTGAGGCTTGCTGGCTGATTAGAGGAGGAGGTTTTACTGCCTCGCCGCCATGTCTCAGCCTACCCGCTTGCCCTCGCAGTCAAACCTGACGGGTCCCCAGTGTTTAGCAGGTTTCTCACCGCGACCTGGCTGGGGGCGGCGGACGCTGCAGCCGAGCTGGCCCGCTGCCCCCAGTTGATCCAGGCCACTTTCCAGATGACTCAGCGGGCCGTGCGGCTTCTAGCGGCAAACAGCCGGCTGGGGCATTAGCAGCGGCTCCGGGCCAGGCCCCGCCGGTCGGGGCGGTCCCGGCTCGCCCCTTTCCTGTCGGCCCCTGTCTGACGCCCGCCAGTGCGCCGCTGCGGCGGACTGCGGCCGACGGTCCCCTGACGCGGGCGATGTCGCGGCCGGTCGGACTGCGCCTAGAAATGGGACCGAGGAAAGAGCCGAGGCGGCAGAGCAGAGAGCGAGGACTGAGAGAGGAGAGAGAGAGGGAGTGGGAGAGGGGATGAGTGCCGCCGGATGGTCCAAGGGAACGAGATGAAGGATGGCGATGCCCTCGGAGCTCTGCGGCGTGAGGAGGAGACGGTGTACTCGCGACCGCAAAACATTTTCCGGTGGATCAACGCCGCGTAGGATAAGAGGCCAGAGAAGAAAAGAGGACGGAGAAAGAAGATTGTGGTTAATGGTTAATGCGCACTCCCGTATGCACGGATGCACAGCTCGCTTCCGTGGGTGAGGATAATTTCCTGCCCTATTACAAGGTGATTCTATGGTAATTACCGCATGGCAAAATGCGTCCATGTTTCTTATTTATAGATAAAGTTAGACATTGCATGTAACGACGGGCCCGCGTCGTGACCGATATAGTTTGCAGCGAGGGAGGATTCTGCCTGTAATCGCTACCCGACCCACAAGATCAGCATTCTCAGCCTTCCGGCGCTGATAAAAACGAGCCGTAACACTTGCAGGAATCGGCATTGCGTGCCGTTTTCGATTAGGCATCGACTGGCGGGCATCCCAAGCCGATTACGGCGGCTGTGCCGAGTAGGGCTCGTCACGCCTCCACGCCGCCAGCCCGGCCGTCGGCGACGCTCCGGAACTGACACGGCATCGACCGCCGGTGTCACGATCGGGCGGCGGCCTCAATCGCTCACCGCTAATAGAGATTCATTTCCATAGCGGCAGCCGGCGGTGACCGGCGCGTCGTCGGGCGAGAGTCGGCTCTGACGCCGCGCCGTTGTGCAACATCCAGATTGATGAGCCGCCGACGCGGCGCGCCATTAGGCCGGGTCACCCCGCCGACCCGTGACCTTTGGCGCGCTCCCGGCGGCGGCTCCGTCCGGACCGCGCCCGCCGAAAGCGAAACCGGCCTGCGCGGCGGCGCGCGGCCCGGTCTGATGTGCCCCGAGGCGCCGCGTGTCCGGCCGGGCACGGAGGCGATGTCGGCGGGAGTGTGCGCTGGCTGTGCCTCCTGTGAGTGTGCGCTGGCCGCGCTTCATCCGTCATCGGACCGCCGGCCAGCGGCCGACGTGCCATCCATCGGTCGTTCAGATTCTTTAACCTCGCGCCAGAACAGAAGCTGCACAGATTTCACTTTCTCCCGGCCTCGAATCGCGAGCAATTTGACGCTGATTCGACCCGTCTTAATTATAGGCGCGCGCCGGCCAGCGGCCCGGCCCGGCGGTGGGTCGCCGGCGGGCCGGCGGCGGGACCCAGGGTCTCGTCGGGACCTTCAGCCCGCCGCACCCGCCGGTAGTAATACCCGCCTGCGCGACGCGCTAAAACTTCTATCAATAAAAACGATAGCATCGCGCCGCGTCGCCGCGACAGCCAGATGAGCGCCTCTCTCCCGCCGTAATTGCCACCCTGTCACCCGGCGGTGCGCCCGGCCGTAAAGTTGGGAAACGTGGCCCGACCGACCGAACCTGCGCCGCGGCGGCGGCCGATCGAGCCGCCGGTTTGGGTGGTCGGCGTGTTTACCTCTCTGCACGGGACTCAAAGCGTGCCGCGCCGCGTCGGCTTGACTCGTGCTCGGTCGCGCCGGCTGCCATCCGAAACCCGACGCAGCGCTGAGGTCAGGCCGTGGACCGCCTCATGCGCTGAGATGATGACGTGGACCGCCTCCTGCGCTGAGGTCAGGCCGTGGACCGCCTCCTGCGCTGAGGTGAGGACGTGGTCCGCCTCATGCGCTGAGGTGAGGACGTGGACCGCCGCCCGCGCTGAGGTCAGGCCGTGGACCGCCTCCTGCGCTGGGGTGAGGACGTGGACCGCCTCCTGCGCTGAGGTGAGGACGTGGACCGCCTCCTGCGCTGAGGTCAGGCCGTGGTCCGCCTCATGCGCTGGGGTGAGGACGTGGACCGCCTCCTGCGCTGAGGTCAGGCTGTGGAGCGCCTCCTGCGCTGAGGTGAGGACGTGGACCGCCTCCTGCGCTGAGGTGAGGACGTGGACCGCCCCCTGCGCTGAGGTGAGGACGTGGACCGCCTTATGCGCTGGGGTGAGGACGTGGACCGCCTCCTGCGCTGAGGTCAGGCTGTGGACCGCCTCCTGCGCTGGGGTGAGGACGTGGACCGCCTCCTGCGCTGAGGTGAGGACGTGGACCGCCTCCTGCGCTGAGGTCAGGCCGTGGTCCGCCTCATGCGCTGGGGTGAGGACGTGGACCGCCTCCTGCGCTGAGGTCAGGCTGTGGAGCACCTCCTGCGCTGAGGTGAGGACGTGGACCGCCTCCTGCGCTGAGGTGAGGACGTGGACCGCCTCCTGCGCTGAGGTGAGGACGTGGACCGCCTTATGCGCTGGGGTGAGGACGTGGACCGCCTCCTGCGCTGAGGTCAGGCTGTGGACCGCCTCCTGCGCTGGGGTGAGGACGTGGACCGCCTCCTGTGCTGAGGTGAGGACGTGGACCGCCTCCTGCGCTGAGGTCAGGCCGTGGACCGCCTTATGCGCTGGGGTGAGGACGTGGACCGTCTCATGCGCTGAGGTCAGGACGTGGACCGCCTCGTCGACCATGACGTCAAAGAAGTGAATTAACTGTCCACTACGGAGGCATTTACGACCATCGGGATGGTCTGGCTCGGTGATAAACACGAGGCTGTCAAAATATGGCGGCGCTTACGGTCGTGAAATGACATCAGCAACGAATGGATATGCGTAACTGAATGTATTTGACATAAGTTAATGTCAGAGGAGCAATGTCCGATGCCCAGTTTTATTCTGAACATGGATGTCGGTTGTGTTACTGGCGGGTATGTCGGCCCTGTATGTGAAATATGCACATTTTACCACTCTAAATTTTCTCCACCCAATCGATATGCCTCGATATACGGCGTACTCACAGCGTGTTTTAGCACAGTTCAGTTTTTGTCTGGGAGAACATCTCCAGTCATCCATGTTGCAGGTGGTGTGGTAACTATTTTCAAAGGAACAATTGCCTTCTTTTGTAACAAAAAGCGATCGATGATCCATTCGATGTGTGTCATATATCCAAGGTCGAAAGTTCGCTTGCTTGCCTGGAACGGAAATGGCCTCGTTTCGAAAAGTACAAATCGACGCGATCATTGGAACGTACCGTGACACCTTCAGCGCTAAACACCGCATTGGCCCAACGCAGTTCGCCCCGAGGCAATAGACCAGCGCGGCCGGCCGAAGGTCGCCTCGCGGACTGGCCATTCGTCGAGTCGCGCCTCGCCGACGCATGGCTGTCGGCTTGTCGGAAGCCTTGACGGCGCTGCGGCTGGGCCCCGCCCACTCGGCCGCCCTCCTTGGGTGATCCAAGCCGCGCGAACTGGGTGAAGGTCGGCTCCAGGGGCCGCCGTTACGGGCCCGGTCCCGATACGAGTTGTAACTTACGCTCTAATACCGTGCTAATGGGCCGGCGGATCTGCCAACTGCTCACACCGTTCCGTGCTCCATTTGCTACGGCCAGTCCTCGGGCGGCGGAGGGGGGGGGGGTGCGGGGGGGGGGGGGTGCTTCAGACAGTCGCAGACGGCACGCGGATTTGTGTCAGTGGGCGCTCCATCCACGGAAGAATCACGCGGATTGTTCGTCTAATCTGGACGTGATCACGCTCCTGCCGGTTTAGTGCATCAACCAGGCACGCCAGCCCGCACGAGAGGCGTGCCTGCCGGGCCCGCACCTCGGGCCGACGTGGCCACGCAGCCTCCAGACCGACACGGAAGCGTTCAGCCCCTCGGCTCCGACCCCGCGCCAGCGACAGACCCGCAGAGGCGACCCGCTGGTGACGGGTGACGGGGCGGCGGGCAATGAGTCTCCTGGGCACCATCTCTCAGCGAGGCGCCCCTCGACGCTGCGGCGTCCATCGCGCCCCGGCCCAGATCTGGCGCACCAGATGAAGCGGCGCGATCTCACCGCTGCTGTCCAGTCGAGATGGATAGTCCCCGGGGCAAACTGACGGTCAGGGGACACCCCGCCCCGTGGTCCAGTCGAGATGGATAGTCCCCGGGGCAAACTGATCGTCAGGGGACACCCCGCCCCGTGGTCCAGTCGAGATGGATAGTCCCCGGGGCAAACTGATCGTCAGGGGACACCCCGCCCCGTGGTCCAGTCGAGATGGATAGTCCCCGGGGCAAACTGATCGTCAGGGGACACCCCGCCCCGTGGTCCAGTCGAGATGGATAGTCCCCGGGGCAAACTGATCGTCAGGGGACACCCCGCCCCGTGGTCCAGTCGAGATGGATAGTCCCCGGGGCAAACTGATCGTCAGGGGACACCCCGCCCCGTGGTCCAGTCGAGATGGATAGTCCCCGGGGCAAACTGATCGTCAGGGGACACCCCGCCCCGTGGTCCAGTCGAGATGGATAGTCCCCGGGGCAAACTGATCGTCAGGGGACACCCCGCCCCGTGGTCCAGTCGAGATGGATAGTCCCCGGGGCAAACTGATCGTCAGGGGACACCCCGCCCCGTGGTCCAGTCGAGATGGATAGTCCCCGGGGCAAACTGATCGTCAGGGGACACCCCGCCCCGTGGTCCAGTCGAGATGGATAGTCCCCGGGGCAAACTGATCGTCAGGGGACACCCCGCCCCGTGGTCCAGTCGAGATGGATAGTCCCCGGGGCAAACTGATCGTCAGGGGACACCCCGCCCCGTGGTCCAGTCGAGATGGATAGTCCCCGGGGCAAACTGATCGTCAGGGGACACCCCGCCCCGTGGTCCAGTCGAGATGGATAGTCCCCGGGGCAAACTGATCGTCAGGGGACACCCCGCCCCGTGGTCCAGTCGAGATGGATAGTCCCCGGGGCAAACTGATCGTCAGGGGACACCCCGCCCCGTGGTCCAGTCGAGATGGATAGTCCCCGGGGCAAACTGATCGTCAGGGGACACCCCGCCCCGTGGTCCAGTCGAGATGGATAGTCCCCGGGGCAAACTGACGGTCAGGGGACACCCGCCCCGTGGTCCAGTCGAGATGGATAGTCCCCGGGGCAAACTGATCGTCAGGGGACACCCCGCCCCGTGGTCCAGTCGAGATGGATAGTCCCCGGGGCAAACTGATCGTCAGGGGACACCCGCCCCGTGGTCCAGTCGAGATGGATAGTCCCCGGGGCAAACTGATCGTCAGGGGACACCCCGCCCCGTGGTCCAGTCGAGATGGATAGTCCCCGGGGCAAACTGATCGTCAGGGGACACCCGCCCCGTGGTCCAGTCGAGATGGATAGTCCCCGGGGCAAACTGATCGTCAGGGGACACCCCGCCCCGTGGTCCAGTCGAGATGGATAGTCCCCGGGGCAAACTGATCGTCAGGGGACACCCCGCCCCGTGGTCCAGTCGAGATGGATAGTCCCCGGGGCAAACTGATCGTCAGGGGACACCCGCCCCGTGGTCCAGTCGAGATGGATAGTCCCCGGGGCAAACTGATCGTCAGGGGACACCCCGCCCCGCCCCTGCTGCTCCGCTGACCGCTCCCTGGGGCTTGCGAGAGCGCAGAGCAGACAGGAGACAGCAAGTCACAATCGAAAGTGTTCGAAAGTGTGGCGAATGTTAGCATTCTCTGCGCCTAAAACGTAGGCCAATTTATTCGTGCCGGCGGTCCATTAACCGCTGCAACGTTTCCAAGTGCAGCCATCAGGCCGTATAGTCCGTAGTTCATGGCCCGGCGAGAGGTCAGCCGCCGTTCTGGCACAGTGTGTGGGGCGGCCCGCCCAGCGCCGCCGCTCTGGTCCGGCTCTGGTCCCAGCGCCGCCGCTCTGGTCCCGCTCTGGTGCCAGCGCTGGCGCTCTGTGGTCCGGCCGTGTGGCTCTGATTCCGGCTTCGACCTGGCTCTGCCGGCCAGATCAGCTCATCGGCCGGCCGTTATCGGGTTACCTGAGCTGTGGAACATCCTCCTCAGGCGCGCCTGATCGGCTGCTGGGACACGGCAGTGCCGCGTCGGCGACGATCTGATGCCGCCGGCGATGGCGGGGCGCCGCCGCTCATCAGACCCGTGTCGGCGACGATCTGATGCCGCCGGCGATGGCGGGGCGTTGTCGCTCATCAGACCCGCTGGTCACGAGCCTCAGCCGCGTGGAAGCACGGCCGGCTCACCGGCTCCCAATGGGCACATCCGCACCGCCGCCACATCCGCACATCCGGTGCGTCAGCGATCTCGGCACTGTGCTGCAGCTGGTTGGGGCTGCCCAGCACCACGGCTCGCTCACCGCTGCCTGTCTCGAGGCCAAGGGGGTGCGGCTCTCGCCGGAGCAACGGCGGGGTAGGCGACGGCGTGGTGTCCTCACGTCGGACGGACGTCTCGCTGATGGCCGCCTTACAGCCCTGCTTGGTGACGCGCGCCTGCCGTCGCCGCGCGACCCCTGCGCGTCCGTCTCGCTCGTCTCCGGGCGGCTTGTGTCCGTCGCTCTGTATTGTGCCGTCTCTCCGTGTCCGCTGTTCCACCGATCGGACAGCCGGACTGCCACACAGCGGTCGACCCGAGGACAGGAGACCTGGCGGGCCACAAGCCGCCGCCGCCGCCGCCACCGCTGACGCCGCCGCGGGCCGGATCGCGTGCTGGAAATCAGTTAGCGGTGCGACGCGACGCGCATTGCAGCGCTGCTCGCCCCCGCCGGCGGCGCGGCCGGTTTTCGCGGCGGTGCGCCGCGCCGCGGGCGGCCGCCGCGCCGCGGATGGTGCGTGCCATTGATCCCGCGGGCGGGCCACCCGGTGCAAGCGCGCGCCAGGGGAGACAGCGACTGGGGTCGGTCGTCGACGGGCCGGGAGGGCAGGTCGAGGTCTACCTGGTCGTAGGGTGCCGGGCCCCGCTGGGAAGGGAGGTCAGGACTGGCGGGTCAGGCGAATGGGGGTGCGGGGCTGAGCAATGAGTCTGCTCAATAGCTCTGCTGAATAATGAGCAGTTAGTGCCCGGCACCGCCGCGACCCGGCTCAGCAGGCGGCAAGGTTGCGCGCGTGGCTGTGTTTATATTTCCCATGTTGCAGAGTGCAGCGGTCGGTAGAGTTTGCTCGGCGCTCCGTCAGAGGAATCCGAGAATCCACCGTCCATGCCAAAGACAGACTGCATTTGGTGCAGGGTGGGGGGTTTCGGAGCGCCGATGCTCCAGTCCCGTCCTCTGCGCCCAGCAGAAGGGGGTGTGACACGCTCAGATCGCAGGCACTCTGCAACAGCAGCGTTGCAAGGTCACGGCCGCAGCCGGCACGTTAGCCTAGATCGCTGAATGGACCGTGACCGGCTGGACCGGGCGAGCGGTGGACGTTTGACCGACGGGCGGGGGTTGTTTGGGGGGGGGGGGGGGTCAGCGCAACGGAGATTGGGGAGACGGCGGCGGCGGGTGATGTTTGTCAGCTCGCCGGTTGGTGGAGAACGGGTCTGGACGTATCTCAAACGAATCTGGACAGATCTGGACAAATCCGCAAGATTCGCGAGGAAATAAGCATCACCACGGATGCACGTGACGCCCACGTGATGGTCACATTGTCTCTGAGGCGCGCGCTGGCGAAGGCGTTAACGGCAGCATGCGGGTGCGACTTGAAAAGCGCGCTGATTCCTGCGACATGCTTAGGCCACTCTGGTCAGGGGGGCGGGTTGCCAGCCGGCTCACCAGCCGCCCCATCCCGCATTTGCCCTGGCGATAACCGAAGCGCTCTTCCCGAATTAACCAGGATGCCGGGCTGCCGCTCGGGTGAAGCCTGGCAGCAGCCAGGCCGCGCTGAGCCTGGACCTGGATAGGCGGGCCGCCGGATCACCTTCCCGGCCCGATGACGCGCGGCACGGCGGCCACGCGCCGGCACGTGAGCACGTGAGCACGTGGCCCGCCGGCGGCGCGCGCCGACTACCGTTCGGCGGCGGCGGACTTCAGAAGCGGCCGCGCCGGCCGCAATCTCCGGGTATCGGCTCGTTGTCTGCCCGCACACCTACGTGCACCAGTCGGAGGAATGTCCGACGGCGGCGTGTATCCCGACTAATCCGGTCATCGCCGCACCGATCTCTGTCGGTGCGCCGCTGCGGTCGGCGGCGCGCATGCCTCCGGGCTGACGGTGCTCTCCTCTGTTGCAGCATGAACGGCTACGTCGAAGGAGCACCCTGCCACGAGCAGCAGTACGCGGAGGGCTCCGTGCGCGGCTGGACGCAGGCTGACAACGCCGTAAGTGGGCGTGGGAGTGTGGTGGAGGCGCGGGCGGCCTTGCACAAAGTGGTCGTCATGATGGGTCTGTCTGTCGTGAATGGAATGTCACAGAATGAAATGTCACAGGAATGGAACGTCACAGGCGGCTGTCGCCCTGTGACACGCTGAGGTATTGGTAACAACCGGCCGTCGTATGTGTGCCAACGCGTGCGTATGGATTGCGCTTAGAAATACATTCTGCTATTATGTAGGCTTATCTATGAATTGTGTTCAGATAGATACACTGTGCTAGAATGGCATTCGCGAAGCATTTCAAGCTATCCCTGCGCCGTCCTGCCACAGGATTCGACGCGAACTAGTATTTTGCGTCGGCGCCGCTGGATGGCGCTAGCAGTTATAGTCGATTTCGACGCTGAACGCCGGACTAGATTCGGATAGACTTGATTATTTTTGGCACGCTTCTACCAATTATTTGTTTCTTGAGCTTTATGCCACAAACCAACTGATACGAATGTCAGGATGGCCACATAGTTCCCAGTATAGCCAAACGTGCGGCATATTTGACACAAGATTCTAACTAGTGGTGCACTGCAATACCTCAGACATCACTCGCTTGCACAACGTGTTCTGCCTCTGTTTGGCCACCGATCGTGACCGTTGTGCGGCCTTTTCTGCTCGCGGTGCCTAGCGTTGTAACGCGAGAGAGGCGGCATTTGCACGCAGTTGGTTCGTGCCCCTCCTGCCGTCGGTACCCACACGCTCACGCACACGGCCCGCACGAGCGGTGAATAATTTATGAGGTCCAGAACAAACAGATGAAAAAGGGGCACCGCTAATCAGAGGCTATCCATCTCCGTGATGAAAACGCGATGATTCGGAAGATTTTGACTTAATTGGCATTATGCCCCAACGACGGCGTGTGCCGACGACGGTTAGAAATCGACGGCGACGGGCAGCTTTTTGCGGGGGTGGAATCCATCAGACGGGTTCGGATGTCAATGCTTTCGCAGCTCTGAGAGTGTTTCCAAGCTTCAACGAGACGCGGTGGAGTTTGTTTCAGCGCCTCTGGCAGGAGAGCTGCCGGTTTTCGATCTCCGCGCACGGGCGTCGGCTAACAAAGTCCTGGTCACCTGAGTGATGGGGCGTTGTTCACGAGCACAAGGAGGTCGTTCCACCGAGCTTCGTTGCTGTGCTGAAAAGGAAGGGCGTAGCTCTGAATAGTCAGGGCGCGCATGCCGATAGCCGATAGAAGGAGCGGCCGTGAGTGGAGCATTGTCATTGTGAGATTAACGTCTGCGAAATGCGCACCTCTTTGTGAGGAGATGACGCTGACTTGCTAGAGCGAGTATATAATGTAGGAGGCGATGGATGGGAAAGAGCCGGAGAGAGAGGAGGAGGGGACTGATCCGATCAGCAAAGGGCTAAACTGAAGAAGCAGGAGAGAACAGAATTGGTAGAACGTGTAGATACTTGGTATTCGCTGAAAATGAGCTTTCTCTGAATACGTCTCAATTTGAACCGGCTCCAGCTGTCTACGTGTCGGGCATTTTTCTGGCCGCCACTCAAATAGCTGTCGCCACCATTCAGGTTTTTGGGCCCATCCTGCTCACACTGGTCTTTTCTATGCCGGCTCGCGATAAACTGCTGACTTGGATAAAGACTGGGCCGCCTCCCGCCGCGCGCTTCGTCCTCGGTGAATACGTAATGTGAAAACTCGTAAACATGGATTAAAATGCGCTTCACACCCTCGCCGATTCGGGCCTGACGTCTTATCCGTTTCCGACGCGCCCAAAAGTAAATGGGCCCCGGAGCCCAGGCTTTAAGCGGGCCCGTGAAATGGTTAATGGGTCGGCGTCGCGCCGCGCCGCGCCACACCACCTCCCGGAGAAACTCTCCGCGCCCTGATATCATCAAGCCTTTATTGCGTCGTGTTTCGTGCGTGCGCCGGTAAAATTTTTAGTATCATCTAGCCGTAATCAACTGACGCAATTGGTAGTCACAGCTGACAGTTTTTCCGCCGGCGCTTATCAGATGCGGCTGGGGAAGCTGCTAAAAGGTCCAGGCAATCAGGCTGGGCACGGTTTCACAATGTTCGCCGGCCTCGGGCGCTGGTGGCCGTCTATTGGCCAGGCAATTCGGGTCAGATGCCCTGTCACGTCTGGTCACCGGGCGGCCGTTGCCTCGCGCGACGCGACCACTCTGCACAGTCACGTGACTCGTCGCCGCACCGCTGCGCCGGCCGTTGTCGCGTCACGTGGGCAGGCGGCTGCCACCTACCTGCCTGCCTGGCTGGCCGGCCGGGCGGGACCGGACGCGCCCGTGTGGCCTTACGGAAGCGGGCGGCGCTCGGCCGGGCGCATTGTGAGCGGGGTGCGGGGCTTCCGGCGCGTGCGACCGCCGGCCGGTGTCGTGTGGCCCGCGGGCCATTGTGCGCCGCATTGCGCCGACTGGCTGCCGGCGGGCCGCGTCAATACAGCTGCCGAGCCGTGATAAATCGCCAGATTACCCTGGAGCGCACACAGCGGGACGCGCGTGGCCACCGGCTTCATGGACACAGCCGTCGGCTCGCGAGGCGGTGCCAGACGCAGGACCGCTGGCAGGACGGTGCGTACACTCTTGTGCCGTGCGCGTGTGCGCGTGCGCGCGTGCTTACCTGTGTGACGAGCGTGTGCGTTGTGTGGGGACAGAAAACGTGTCTGGATGGAAAAAGAAGCTGCTGCTGCCGACATGGGCTTACTGTGTTTGGCTGGCGTGACGTTTTTACTCTCCTTTGTTGGTACCACAAACGTGTCTCGCGTGTTTTTGCGGGAGTTGTGAAAAAGTTAGATCTTCGATTTCATCGAGTTAGCGCTAATTATATTTCATTGCGTAACGTCGGAGCGCAGCGTAATGCTGTTCGTCAACGAGAATGGCTGAAAAGAAAATAATTTGATTTCGTCGTTTCGATAATAAACAAAGGCTGCATTTTCGGACCTTGTAAGCTCCTTCGAGTCGTTGGCTCCGGACGTTAGTAGTTTTAAAATGAATACAATCCAAGAGACCTCTTGGAAGTGATGTGCATTCTGCTTAATTTTCTGAGATGAGGGCATTTTATCATGTTATGTTTCTGTACATACTGCAGTAATCATTTTTGGGATTGAGAGAGGCACTGGCTCTCTGTTTGCTGTAATCTAAGTAATGGAATGACTCTGCTCCTGATGTTATGTCTTTAGATACAAGTCTACTTTTATGGGTACATTGTGGCCGGGAGACAGCTCGCAGTGACTTTTAGCAGATCCGGGGACCTACCAAACATGTAATGCATAAGTTTTGCGTCACAAAACTTGACGTTTTGAGCTGTGATTGTGATCATGAGTGAAACCGGGTTGCTATATGATTTATTTCTGATGGCAAAGCTTTCCTTTTGTTAAACTATGACATTGTCAGTATTTATAGCGAGGCGTATTCCATTGGGGGCGCGCCCCTTTCGTGTGTTGTGTGTGTCTGTGTCATGTGTCGTGTGCGCAACGGATTGTGTCCAACCCTGACCATGACCTTTGGATTCTGTACCACGCTGCGTACACAGACATCGCAATTTTTGCTTTCTGCATTCATCATTGAGTGTTTATCCCACCTATCCGTGTGAGTACTCACAATTCATGCAATGACATATTGTGTCATCCGTCCCCGCGTGACCACAGTCCGGGGGGTTGCTATGTAGTCACATCGCGTACCTCCCCACCCCCTCTGCCTACAACCACGCCGTGCTCAGGCAGCCACATCTCTGGCCTCCATCGCCTCCCCCACAGTCCCTCCTGCTCATGCAGTCGCGCCTCGTGCCCGCCTCGTCCGAGTATGCGCGAATCAATCGGGCGCTATTGGCTGCTCGTGCGTAATGAAGCCCGCCACGGCGGCCAAGTAGCCGTGATTTACGCTGGCCGGCGGCTGCCAGCCCGGCCGCGATCACTATTGGTGATTGTCAGCTCTCTCTGATGGATGCCCGCTGCCTGGCGCGCCAGGTAAAGCAGCCGCACGCGACTGACGTATTTGTGAAAGGTCCTCGATTGATGCTGAGTGCTGGATGTTTGGAAGCGACGTGTTTTAGCCGGAAGCTGTTGGGCAGGCTGAATGAGAGTGCTTTCGCCGCACAACACGGAGGGCTACTCTTTTTTCCGACGTGGTATTCGGCTCGGATTTTGCGATAGAACTCCTTGAAATCATCGCAATATCATGGACAGCATTGCCTTGACGGGTAAAAGGCATTTTTGACTATTTGTCCCAGTAGTTCGCCGCTTTTCCAGCGCAATCTGCACCAAGTTAAGTTCGATGCATCGATGAAATGAAACGCTTTATAGCGTGCTGCCGCAGCAGGCGTTTGCGATGCGTTGGTGGTGTTCTGCAGATGGAGATCTTTATCGCAAGGGACATCTGCTGCGGCACACATATGCCCTTCCCGGCTGGCTGTTTGAGGTGATATGACAGCACACAAACCTTCAATCAGGATAACCGATGATCGCGCTCATTATGCGAAAGCGACGCCACTAAGCGATATTACGAAACGTTCGGCACATCTATCCATCTTCTCACCCTTTCTGTGATCTCTCTGTCGTTGATTGCGCCCTGTACAAGCCGTGATTGATAACCGCGGCTCGTGGGCGCTTTGTCCCTAATTATGCCTGGCGGCGCCTCCTTCCCATCCATCGTGCACCCCGACCACTCAGCGATCCTGTCGCCTTCTTGACTTCTGGAGGACTGCTGTGTGACGGAGCCGCGCAGAGGATGACTGGTCCCGTGGGCAAAGCTTAAACCGGTCTAGTCCTGTCACTCTACGCGTAATACATTGTGCCAGTGTTTGGAACGAAAGGTGTTCTTGGATTGCTAAACTGGTGTGTGAAATAGTTTGTTTTGGACTTTTAAGTAAAAGTAGCCCGAAAATAAATTCAAGGTTCGCGCAAGATCATTCTGCTCCTGGAACCGGTTTTGCCGTAGCAGGCCGGAAATAGCTTCAAATTTCACGCAATATCACTTTGCGACTAGATCCGTCCTTGTCCTATCTTCTGACCGTAATGCACATGTTCGAATAGTTCAAAAAAGGAGTCATAAATGAAAGTATCAAGGGTGAAAGCTTAACTATTCACATGATCACGAATTTGGCATTTTGGCCGTCATGTAACCGAGCAGCCGGCGCGGCCTTACCTCTGTTTTCAAAGAGTCCCCGATACACGTCTCCGCGCCTTTTTTATCGAGCGCCAGCGGCTGCATTGGCCATATTAGAGCTTGGAGGTCATGGCGTAACTGGGGTTCGAAACTGGGCCCCTCCCCCACGCTTGGAAGTCCGACACGTTAAACACTCGGACATGACATTGACTCTTGTTATCTTTAGTGCGAAACGATTGTTTTTTAATAATTGGCGTCCGTTTCGGTTCCTGTTACGATCAACATAGAGTACACTGTCCGCGCTGTCGTAACGCAAATCTAATGTCCTGTCGGCCCCAACGTCGGCCTCGATATCGCTCTGAAAAGCGTCGGCACGTACCCGAGATCGTATGTCGTCAGGTTCGTTTGAACTTTGTAAGACCATTGCGCAGCATAGCTCCTGCACGGCCCTGATAAGCATAGCTCCTGCACGGCCCTGATAAGCATAGCTCCTGCACGGCCCTGATAAGCATAGCTCCTGCACGGCCCTGATCAGGCTTGCGAAAGCTCCGTCACGCACTCGGCTCGTATTGGAACTGTATCGTGCGCGTCAGATGCCAGTAACTCCGTGCGTTCCGTCCTCGCAGACGCAACTCTGAGAGGTGACTGTCGTTACCTGAACGTAACGTAACGTGACTTGTTTCCAATCTTATGCTGAGGTATCTCGTAAGACAACCAGGAATTTCTCAAATTCCGGCGTAAATCGCTCTACGTTTCTTCTAACTGTAGAAGTGGTTACTTGCGTTATGTACTGTGATCAACGTCTAACTTTGACCGTTGCATAAATGCAAAGCATGAGCGCTCGACGACAGCCGACGTTGATGTCCTTGTGGCTGACCCCTGCGACCTCCACGGTGGCGCGTCCCGGCGACGACTAACCTTGCACAGCTTGCATTCCGCTCAGCCGGGGCGCTTCGACCCGGGACCTCCAGGTGCTCTGCGGCGCCGGTGGGTGTCGGCGTTTTACTGCGGCGGTGTACCCTGGAGCGTTTGATTAGGAGTATGGTGGCACTGAGTTGTGGCGTGCTCTTTGAAAGCTCGCGGCTTTACGTGTGCCGCGAGTGGTAGGTGTTTGAGAGAGTTTTTGTGGTTTCGTGGCGCATTGTCTTGGCTTTATCGCCCTCTTGATACCGGCGAGAATAACTAGTAATTTCCAATATCGCCTTTGATTCGGAGCTCAAAAGGTAATAGGCACACTGTCTGTGATGGGTTTTAATCAGATATGGGGTAATTGCCGCTCTCCCCTCGCCCGATCTATACCCGATGACCCCAGAGGCGCGAAAGGTCGCACCGGGTCAACAGGGGTGACCTCTGGGTCAGCTACGGCCCTGATTGACCGATGAAAGTGACGTTAATGGGCCCACCTTGGAACGGCCGCGCCTGGCCCGGTAAATCACCCAGCGGCCCGCGACTATCTCAATCGATAGTGGGACGAGAAAAACCGGTCTCGGGGCGAACGCCACCGCCGGGCCGGCCGCCAGACTCGTGGCGTGGTGAGCGGCCGGCAAAAACGGCAACACGGCGATAATTAGCGGGTAAAAAGACGGCAGCCCCAGGCGGCCGCCGCACCTGAGCCGTCGGTACAGCCCGCGCCTGTAGCCGCGCCATTCTCCCAGCCGTGGCCGTCGTTAGTATGCATAAAGAGGCGTACGAGCGCCGAGAACTGGGTTAGACAGGCGGAGGGACGGCGCACACAGCGGCGTGCTCGCTCCACGCGGTCTCCGTGGCACGGCACGGGCCACAGCGCCGATGGCGGCGGCGGCGCGAGCATGTGCTGATCCCCACCCGCCGGGAGACCGGCGCCGGGCCCGCTGCGGACACCGTGCTGACAGGCGCCGGCGCGATCGCCGTGTGCTGCCGCGTGGGACGCGCTCCCCGTCGGCGGCGGCGGTCCCTGACCAAACACCAGCGTGAGCTCCTCTCCCGCAAGAAGCGGCGCTGCGTGAGCGGAGCCTCAGCGCGACAAAAAGGCCAGCGCCGGCCAATAACTTGTCTGCTGTATGGCCGCATGTGGGATGAAATGATGCATGGTGAGATCGCCTACTTGATTGAGAGGATGGATGAGAATGGCCAACACCGGAGTGAAAGAGTTACCGCTTACGGCGAGCTATGCGTATTGAAAGAAGCATTATTATTCTGAGGATAAATGGCAGGTGTGAGCGCCATTAACAGCAGCTGTACAGTGGCGTGGATAGCGTTAAAGAAAGATTGAATGCCAGATAAAGAGAGAGCGTACGTGTGGAGGGAATGTGAGAGCCAGAACAGAGTGCGCGCGACAGGTTGTGAGCAATCGCTGCGGGGAAGAATGATATAAAACCCAGAGGAAAAAGCAGCACTTTAGCCGGTCCAAGGAGAAAGAGGCCCGCCTAGACTCGCCGGTCAGCTGAAGGCCTCCCTAAACGGGCCGGGTCAGAGGCCACAGCGGTCGCCCGGGAATGAGCCCCACACCAGCTGAATGCCAACGATTGGCATCGGCTTCAGTGGCCTAATAAATCCGATTTGGCCGGGCCTATTCTCCCGGGCCTTGTGGCGGCGATGCTTTGTACGCTCGGCTGACCCCATGAGGCGGGGCGCCGCTCGTCGTCCCCCGAACCCGTCATCGGGCGTCTGATTAGCGAATCCAGCGCGCCGCGCCGGCGGCCTGGCTTTGTGCCGGCCGTTTTATGGAGGCAGCTCGCTGAATGGGTGGCATGCGCGGCGTGCCATGCTGTTTGGCTTTGTCCGCTTCGACGGGTGGTGTGTGCTCCCTCTGACCTGACGAGTGGCGGGCACTCCCTCCGACCTAACGAGCACTCCCTCTGACCTGACCGGGAGATGGTGCATGGTTTAGGTTAGCTTGTGGCTGGCACCACTCTTGCTTGGCGTCAGGCGCATCCGATTGTGAACCGTGTGGTAGAGATCTGCCGTATAAGATGACAGGTAGTGATGGACGCTGATATTTCCTGGAAGCCTGTGACAGACGTGTGGGCACGCATTATCTGCTCCAAGTTTCTTGATTGAAGTGGCCTTGTATTGTCTGTCCTAGACAAGAAAGGTCGTGTGCAGCTTTTTCTGAACTGAAAAAGGCACCCAAGAAGCCCAGCCCCCCATGTATGATCTTTTGGTGTAGTGATACTCTCTCTTGACCTCATTCGACCGCCGTCACTGCTTTGTCACAGTCATGGCGAGTCTGCTGACCCGACGCGACCGACGTCTACATCTCACCTGGCGATCGTGCACCTTCGCGTTGACCTAGGCCACTGACCCAGGTCGCCGCCCGTCGGCGCCGGAGCGAGAGCACGATCGCGGCTCGTGTCACTCACGACCGCCGCCGCCGGGCCCGGCCGCAGCCGATTTGAATACAGGAGTCACGGAGAGCGCCGTTCGCGGCGGGTCGCCGTGTGATTGCCACGCTCGTTTGTTTGATAGGTCACTTTGTACAGGGTGATTTAGCGGCGGCCCTGACTCGATTGGGGCCAGTGTCTGCATCGTGAGCGTGGCCGGTCCTTGCGGTATCCAGGCCGCCCCGAGTCGGACTCGGGCTCGTTTCCCATGGCCGGCCGGCTTGCCATGCAGCCGGCGTACTGTTTCCATTCGGCCGGAGTTATTTGAATTCTGGTGCGACGTTGCCGGCGTGCGACGAGCTCCGGCGACAGTTCAGTACTCGCCGCCGCCGCCGCCGCAGGGTCTGGCAGTGCGAGGTCCCCAGCGCCGCCGCCGCCGCGGCGGAAGCGGTCATAGTCGACTGATCACCGTCGTCAAAGCGCCTTTCTTCTTCTGCGCGCCGCTTCCGCCGCCGCCGTCGCCGCGGGGCGCGCTCGCTCGGCGACGGTAGCGACGAACTTTTTACGCCGCGTTTGGCCGTCGAGCGGCGATGATTTAGCGTCGTCCGACGGCGGCACGCCTCAGCGCGGCGCCGGTCCGGCAGCCGGGGCCGTCTCGACCGTCCCCGCCGTATCCGCCACCGCCGCCGCCGCCGCTGCCGCCGCCGCCGCCCGGCAGCCCGGCAGCCGGTCAAACTCGCCCGCTCTCCCGGCGGCACGTCCAATCGCGTAATGTCCGCTCCAATCAATGCCTCAAAAACAATCTGACGTGGTGGCCGCCGAGGCGACGGCCGCGAAGCTTCCGGCATCGGCCAATATTGGCGCGGTGGCGCCGACGGCGGCGGTGGCAGCGGCGGTGGTGGCGCAGCTGGGGCGGCCGGCGCACCTGGGGCCGCCGTCATTACCTCTGCAGAAACTCATCGGTGGCCGGCGCGCACCCCTTTCATCGGCAGCGCGCCAGTGATTAGTCTGTTGTGGCTGCGCCGGGTCGCGGCTCGCGTGGGCCGCGCCCAGCGCCCCGGCAGCACGCTCCCGAGATTAGGAGTCCGCTGCACTGGGTGCGATTAGAGCACCTGATGATGACTCGCTTGTGCCGCCGTAATTGCACCGTCCGGATTTTTGTTGATTGAACGTCGGCCGCTGGCTGCGGCTGGTTTGTTTCCAGACGGCGTCGCCGCCGGCTGACGTGCCGGGAGATACCGATGGTGGCTGGGCTGGTGTGGACAGGGCTGGCCGTCCGGACTCGCCCCCTGATTGCTGAGCAAACGGCCGCGCAATCTACGCGTGTCGCGCCACATTCATAGCGCACAAACAGGCGCCGTGTTTTCTATCTCCGCGCGAGTTGGTGGCCGCTGAGCCTCCGGCCGGCTTCGGGGGCTTCGTTCCGTTAGGCGGGTTTTCTGTGCATGGTTCCCGAAGCAGAAAATCGCCAGATTCAGGTTTCACGCCAAATTTATTGGGCTTTGTAGCCATGTTTTTCATTCGCGGGCTTCTTGCCGGTCGCTAATGCGACAGTTGGCTCGGAGACTGGCTCAGCGTGGATCGGCTCATTCGGAACAGTGGCCAGAGATCTGATATAATGAGGATATTTATAGATGTGGTATTGTCACAAGGTCGCGCTGCCTGCAGCATCATCATATCCCAAAACAGCAATGTTTCAGCCACTTTATCAAGGAGGACTATGCATAGCACGACACGTAATCAGATCACATAGTCATGAAATTACGGTGTCATAAACTGTGTGGAGGCCATAGGTCACGCAGTATGGACGTGCTTTGTCACTGTCATTCAGGGAACCCGTCTGCAAACAAGAATGGGGTCGGAGCAAACAGCGGGTGACGTGCGGCGTGCACTGGCATGGTCGGTGTATGCGGAGCGCCAGGCGTGAGAGCAGCCGCATCGAAATTCACCGCAAACGACGTAATCTTGCCTTTTGTCATTGCGAGATGCTCGTCCGCCTTGCCACACCACCTTTTCGCAGCCCTTTCCACCTGCGATGGGCGGCGGTCCACACGCTTTTTTTGCTCCACATGTGGCCCCAGCACACAATCCGCAAACAGTGCACACAGCTGTATACAGAGGGGTCTGTCTCCTGGCGACGGACCAGACCAGCCGTCTGTACCCTGTGGTCGGCCGACTGCCGCTCGTGGCCAGTCCTCGGCCAGTGCGCCGTCCTTCCGCGGCGGCGACTGCGAGTTCAACGCCTACCACGCTCTGCCAGCCGTCTGTGAAATGGTGAATGGTTTCTTCCATTTGCTCCTGGTCACCGGCGTGATACTGTAATAGTTATAACGTGGCGGCCCGGCTGCGATGAATTAGGTGCCGAACGGCAGCCGGTGCGGTGACTGGCCTGCGACGACGTCTACGTGACAGGGAAGCCGCCCGCTTTCATTTCGGACGTGATTAATTCGCCATCACAGCTACACGTCACAGCTCAGCGTAATGCTTTCGGTCAAGAACCTGCGACTCATGATCCGCTGGAACATCTCATCACTCCGCGGCGGCCTGTCCTCACGCTCCGTTGCCAAACGACTCGTGATCGAGCGACGCCACCGCTACGCTCTGAAACTCTGTCGTCGTGCTTCTGGTGATACACTGCTGTTCTCCGCGGGTTATTTACACACGACGGTAGCTAGTCTTTCGTCTCTCTGCGCCCTGGTAACTAACCGCCCGTCCAACTGTTACAACCGAGTAAGCTGTCCACCCCGGCGTAACTCAACACTACCCGCACGCCTCTTTACACCTCACTACAACCGAGTAAGCTGTCCACTCCGGCGTACCTCAACACTACCCGCAAGCCTCTACACCTCACTACAACCGAGTAAGCTGTCCACTCCGGCGTACCTCAACACTACCCGCACGCCTCTTTACACCTCACTGCAACCGAGTAAGCTGTCCACTCCGGCGTACCTCAACACTACCCGCACGCCTCTTAACACCTCACTAACCGCCTGCTCCCTTCGCCCGCAGATGCTGCGCGCGGCGCACAGTGGTGGCGGCGGTCTGAACAACAACGGCCCGCGGCCCGTCTCCGGCTCGTACGACGGCGTGGCGGCGCGGGTCGCGCGGCGTCGCTCGCAGCAGTGGCCCGATTCAGAGCCGCAGCCCGGCTGGCAGGCGGAGGGCGCCGCGCGCCGCGGTGTGCCGCTCAAGCCGCCGGTGCCGGAGCGGCCGCGCCACCTCCGCCTGCCGGCTCGGCCCGACACGGGCCGGGTGTACCCGGCCGGAGCGCCGGCGGCGCCGCGGCCGGCCGCCGCCCCCGCCCCCGCCGCCGCCGTCGCCCCCGCCGTCGCCGCCTGCTGGGCGCAGGAGCTGGCCGTCAGGGGCGCGGCAGCCGCCCCGCTGCTGCAGGCCTCGCCGGCAGCGCTTCTCTTTGCCAGGTGAGTCCGCAACCGGATCGTGCGCCGCAGCCGGCGGGGCAGGGCGGGGGGGGGGGTTACGTCGTCGTAACTTGAGCGTGTCATTCACAAAACACATTTCGAAGAAGAGCTTGATGACATCGCTTTCCGTCGTTTGCCATTTTCCGGATGATTCTCCGTTCTTTGCCATGTTCTGGACCCTCTGGTCGGCCGGCCCCATCTGCGGGGGCGCTTTGTTTCGGCACGGGCCGCCCTCTGCTGCAACGGGCGGCGTCTTGTGATCTCTGGTGTCCGATCTGCTTCGATGCCGAGTAATTACATCCGGCGTGCGCCAGCGTCGTCTGTGGGCAAACTTTGGAGAAACAAAACCAGAACAACAACCGCTAACCAACTGAGCCGAGTCGCCGGTTTCCGGTCCTCGTTACCACTTTGTTGTCCCTCGAGCGGCCCTCCAGATTACGTGGACGGGGTAGGAGCTTCTGGCCAAATCCGAAAAAGGCATTTCTTGTTATTCCAAGACCGTTGTCTCCCGCACGTATGCCATTCACGGACGTCCCAGTCACCACACAGTGCCTCAGCTAGGTGGGTGGCGCAACGCAGACATGGACTATTGATGTCAATGGGAGCTGTGATGGAAATGCCTCGAGCCGTTTGTACTCCGCTACAGCAGCGCAATGGGCGAGGATGCATGCTACAACAGCTCTCCATTTGCTTGATGCGGCCTAAGCTCCGGGTGATCTATTTTTAGCGTGCTTTTAGCCAACCCTCAAGGCTCTTAATTGCCCTGACTCAGATTCAACTCATTCAAACAACTGTCTGATTTGCAGTTGGATTAATGTTATTGTTCTTGACCCAGAACTATGTTTAAGGTTATATTAATTACAGCAATATGTAAGTAGCCAGCTTTCTTTCAGACCCTGCTGTGGGCATAGCCTGGGATCAAGCTAAATCCGCCAGCTGACTACGCCAAGCCCCCCCCCCCCCACCCCCCCCCCCCCACCCCCACCCCCTCTCATTGGTGCCGGGTCACCAACTCCATGAAATTGATCCGTTCCGTTCCGCGTCTCATCAGTCAGCCAGGGGTCGTGTCATCGACAGGCGGCGAAGTTTGCCCGCGACGCCTTGTCGAGCGGCGACCTGTCTCGCCCGGACGGAGCGCCACCAATGGGCTGCACAGACCCCTCCGGCTAATGGAGCCTCCCCCGGCACAGATTCGCTTGATTTAATTAGTTGATTTGATGACGGGCCACTTCTGAGCATCAGGCGCGGTGGGAGTCGCCCCGGAGTGGGGGACGCTGCCAGGGTCGGCGGTTGGAGCTGCGAAGGCCAGACGATCTCTGTGCGACTCATCTGAAAGCTTGTCTCTGCAATTTCAGCGCTCCTTGGCGCGCCCGCAGGCGTTCTATAGCAATGTGAAGGAGATCCTATCCCAGACGATGGGTGGAGCCGCTCCCTGTCCGTTCAGCCTGACTGCGCCGCTGATCATTAGCGGCAAACCAATAGTGATGACACGGCTGGCAGTGGCGCCTGCTTGGGGGACCGTTGACCGGCCCCGCCGTCCCCTGCGTCCCGATCGGAGGCGGTCCCGTGTCGCCGCCGCCGCCGCCGCCGCCGCCGCCGGCGCCGGCGCTCCCGTGAGAAATTCGTTCGGCGTGCGCTCAGCGTCACGAGCCCTGATCCTGATCGGAGCGAGGGTCCACGGAGCCGAGTCAAGGGTGCGTCTGCGGACCGGTCCGATCCGGGCGGCGGCACAGACGAGCAGGCCGCTCCCTCCCAGCTCGTTGCAGTGTAATCAGTGCCGGGCCTTTGTGCGCGGCCCTCGTCTCTGTCCCCTCGTCGGGCGCCGATCCTGCATTGTCCCCGGTCCAGTAGCGGTAAAATGGGGTTCCTAATTCACCACAATGACGGAGGGCCGCTTCAATCGGCACTCAACAATGCGCCAAGACTGCCGACTCTATGCCACCCTACGCTTAATTGAAACCGGCGGACTATCATAATATTTCTTTTCATTATTTCGCGTCGTAAATCTTACGGCGTGTCCCCCGTTCGGCCGTCGCCGGTGTCGTAAGGGGCGGCGGCGGCAGCGCCGGCGGCATTCTAATGCGCCCCTGCCGGCCCGGGCCGACACGACTCGGCAATTTGTGGGCCTTCGGATGTCGGGGGAGATCCACTGTCAAAACGGGCCAATACCCGACGATGGATGGCCGCGTACCGACGCCACCAGACGCAAGATGATTTTTGCGCAGTTAATCAGGGGGCGTGAGGTGTTATGAACCGCGCAGGAATGATGTGGAGCTTAGATCACGTTTGAAAATGACTGGGTGGTTTCGCAAGGATAGTTGATGTCTTTCAAATATGGGTGGCTTGATGTTTGTTCCGTTTATTTGATAGACACATGTACATGGTGCACGAACAGTGTACATTAACATGAGAATATACCTGTTGTTACATAAAAGGTACTTGGCACTTGAGGTACTTGGCATAAAAGACACTTGATACTGATTATGAAAGGAGTGTAATTCATAATAAAAAGAGCATCGGTTAAATTTGCATTGCATGCATGCAGCAGCAACAGCAATAAGATATTTCAAGTGCAGCTCCACGGTCGTGTGATGCTGAAATTGTGCTGCTGTCACAATGTAGCTGTTGCATATTATCGTGCCTGCAGCGATATTGCTCACAGCATCCATTCTCAAAGCAGCAGCATTGTTCTCACCTGCGCTAATTAACTCCGTTGATGAGCGTTCGCCGCCGCCTCTGAATGCGCCTCGGAGTGGGCTCCCGAAGCCTTCCGCGGCGTGCGACGCCAGCCCGGCCCGGCGCGCAGCGGCGACGCCCTCAGGCTGAGCTGAGACGCCGACCTGAGCCGACGTGTCCGTTAGTGGCGTCCTGTCCACCCGAGTCGGCAGCCGGGTCAAGTGTGCGGCGACGCCCCTTCTGCCCGCAGGGAGGGGAGGGGTTAGGGTAGCGGGGGTCACTCTCAGCCGACACCCTGGGCTCGAGGCTCGGTCCGGTGCATGGCTGCGGTGTCAGGTGACACTCCACCTGCCTACATGCTGCGTCAACCCTCCGACTTGCAAATGCTACTTGCACGTGTTGGATCGACGCGGTTGCGTTGATTTGTGTGACATCAATACTTTTCGGATGACAATCCTTCTCCGTGAGATTGAGCCAGTCACCCGGCGACGGATGGAGGGCGTTTTGTGTATGCTCAAATATGAATCGGCTCAGAGGAGGGCAAGAGCTTGTCCCAATACTACAGCGATACAAATTAATGACGGAGCTATTCAAAGGCATGTTTTGCACCGAAGCCTACGCCTGCTGGCATACAGAATCAAAAGTCATCTGTCAGAGCATGACGTCTTCGACCGAGCCTCTTTAATTGCATTATGCATGCGGTGAGCCGGGTCGGTTTGCACCAACGGCTGTGCTTTGACCAGCGGACTCAGCTCAGCCGCACCTCGAGAGATCAAGGGATACGCTTGCTCCATCGCGGTACGGCGCGGCTCTGGCGGAGGCAGAGCCAGAAGCAGGGAGGAGTGAGGTGGCCTTCTTTTTTGGAGATTGGCAGGGACGTTACCACACTGTAAAGGTTGCCGGGGCGCGGCCAGCCTAAACAGAAGCCAATGGCGTCCGGATACAACCATGGGTGGCCGCGCCCGTGGGAAGTCTTGTCCGGCGCAGCATCTCTGAGGCAGGCAATGACTCGAAATTCCGAGTCTGCCTGCGTGTGTGTGTGTGTGCTTGAACCGTTCGGTAGGCCTGAGTAGGGCGAACAAGTCTGTTGCAAACGAGAATGTCCGTAATTCTCCATGCATGAACAAACGCCATTGAAGTCCTCCACGCGTGTCTGATGCATGCTTGACGGCTGCCCAATAAGACCACTCTAAGAATCGTTATATTTACGGCGTCCGAACCTATTACCTTTGTTTTGCCTGCGCTTGGGCGGGCCTAGAATCTGCGACGCCTCGAGGTCATCACAACTGGGGATGGCTGCAGTACTGTAGATGTTGTACGCCATCTACAGTTGTAGATGGCGTACAGCCATCTACAACTGTAGATGGCTGTACGCCTCGCCCCCTCCCAGTGTGGCGAGGCGTACAGGTGTGCAGGATATCAGTTCGATGACCACGCGGATGGATCAGAGTGAAGAACTGTAGTCGCTCAGCGCTGTTGCGCCGTGTTACTGTCAAGGCGTCTACTTAAATATATTTTTGCGCTTGTGTCGCGGAATGGCGTGGCTCCATGGTATTACTTTAATGTCTACTTAAGACTATATTTACGCTTGTTTTAGTACATGGTCCGGCTGTTGGAATGCCAAGGTTTTGGCGGCGTCATATGGTCTTGGGTGTTACAAAACCACAATCCACCAGCGGCCGCCGTCCGCAGCCCCGTTCATCTGTGGCATCGCCGCTACCGGCGGCCGATTTTCACTACCTGCGCGCCATCTGTTGTCTGGCGGCGTTACTTTGGCTCTTGTGAGCCGTCGCCAGTACCCTTCGCTCATCCGCGACCACAGTTGAAGCAGTTTTGCTACTATTGGTTACAAATACATCGAAAGGTGAGCAACAGCCGCTAATAAGTGATTCGTTTTATGCGAAAGTTTTGAATGTTCGTCAAATCTCAAAGAGATGCTGCAGACTTTTGTCTTTATGTCTTTATCGCCAGTGGGCTATCAAGTAACGAGGCGGGTATGGACCAAGCGCAAAGAATAACAGTGACGTCATAAGAAGATTGCGCGCCTAAATTTTTCGTGAAGCCCATCCATACGATGGAATTGCCTTTGCGATATTCATTCTGCGAGCGATGGCTGACGCAAGGGATCACGATCAAAGCCTGAGTGTCAAGTTCAGGCGCTGCGATGCACCGTTTGCGCTGCACCCCTTGCTGTCGTAAAGCCTTTCAAAATTTAAAAAGATATGGTGGGATTCATGAGATGTCAGCATTTTACAGGCACATAATGTAACTGGAGTGATGGGGGGGGGTGGGGTATCTGCGGTGTAACTGAGACCTTCCCGTTGAATTGGGCAGGGCCCCGTAGGGCTGCTCACAGTGTCACAGATGAGCCCAACCTTGTAGGATGGGCCATCCAAATGTGCGTACCATTCGACGCTGGCATTCGTATAGGTTTGATAACTAGTTCATACCTGCGATGGCGCATTGGTCTGTTGTAAATCATCAATGCTGCGGCCGATTACGACCAAGACACATATATATGGGGAAAAGTCTCTCACCAAAATGTGGTGCCCAAAAGTGTCACAAACATCTGCACCTTTGTGATGTGCGGGGTCTCAGTATGGCCGGTTTCTAATGCAAATTAGGTGGGTGGAAAGAAGCAACAAGTGTAGGATATGATACGGTGAAATTAAAAGATAAAGCGATGCTTAGTTAATTTGTATTTGTTCTTTCATGGTTATAAAAGTAATTTTTGAGGTGTTTGTTGCAATCCAAAGGCCACCCTGGCTTGCCCTCAAACGGATGCAAGCTATTTAAGATCACTGGCGGCCTTTGGTTTCCTCCATCTGAGCAACACAGAGCTGTGAGCCCCTGTCAGAGTCTGCAGTTCCTTGGCGCCCGAGTTCCTAGTCTGCCGTCATCCACCCTAGCTTCCGAAACACTATCGTTTCGCGATATCAAACCTTTTCCTAGCATATACTAATGTTTCATCCAGTGCGGGCAGGGCGAAAATAGGCATGTCTCGGCTGGATGCATTAGATCGGACGTAGCCGGAATATTCACGCGCCTCCAGAACCCAATCCCCTGTCGTTCATATACCCGATTACAATTCAGCGCCGCGTCCCAGCCTTTCCGGGCTTTGACAGGGGATTTAATGTTCAGGAGTGTAACCTCTCCCTCCATTTGCAGTTGATTATGGATGCTTCAGTAACTCCTAATTGACTTCATTTCTGGAAATATTGTTTTGAAGACAAATGGGGAGCCCGGCCGAATAATAAACAGCCGGTCTGTGGGGAGGCGACCTCCGCTCGGCACACCGGCTGGCTCTCTCCCCCCCCCCCCCCCCCGCCTTCGGCAGTGGTAAACCTGTCACAGCCGACGCTCGCCACTCTCCGGACGGTGACACGCGTTTACGCCCGCAGGCACGCCTCTTGCGCCGCCGCCGACGCCGTGTCTCGTCCGTGGCAGGTCCCGCTGCCGGAGCGGCGTCTGTTTGTAGCCACGTGCCGCCCCCCCCCCCCCCCCCTCCCCCCCCCCTGGGCATCGTCCGCGTCGGGACAGCCGGCAGCCGGCCCGTTTGCATAATGATCCTTTTTATAAGGTGGCAGCGCGGATTTTATGTGGGGCACTACAACGGGCTCTGGCATGCATTTATGCCATCAGGGACTGAATCAAGGGAATTGCTGGCGCAGCCGAGCACAAAATGGGAGTCGGCAAGCAACTGCCAGATTGAAAAAACTTGATGTGCTGGTGGCGAGTGGTATTTTGGAAGCGCGAACGCTAACATCTTTTGTTTGTGTATTGCAACATATGTCTAAGGCGCGTGCTGCACTCTGACTAATATCATAGCTTCATCAGCAATCATGGTCTTACCGTTGGCATGAATGCTTCGTGCGTCCTGGCCTCACTCTGAACCCAATCTCCATTCTGACCGGGGATGCCATTCATGACGAGCCGGCCGCGTTCTGCATTAGATTAATGACTCGCCTCGCGTGCTTCGGCCCAACCTGCCTATAGAGTGTCAGCCGTGCTCGCCGGGAGTCGCGGCCGCCTTTGAACAGGCTCGGCACGCTTCGGCCTGGTCGCGGCAGTCCACGCGAGAAACTCTCTCGACCGTCGCTTCCGGCGACCGCTGTTACCGCGTCGGTTTCGACGAAGGGTTCAAGCCTCGGCCGGCCGCCTAACATAATTTGCCGGCCGTGTTTTCAAACCCGGCCCGCTGCAAAGTTGGTAATTGTCGCCAACATTGCCGTGTAATTACCGAGCTTTGTCGGCGCCCGTTGTTAATCTAATTAGCAGCTGGGATACGGATCACTCCCATATTTTCTGCACCCGGAGGCTGGCAGTTTACGCAGCCGTGTAAAAGCCAGGCCTTTTCAGTTAGTACGAGGAGCGGACGCTGGGTGGAGTTGCTATCAACGGCTTTGCGTTGCGCCCCAGCGCAGTGTTTCGCAAAGCTGAAAACTTTGTAATGAGATTGCGTCGGGTGTGTGGGATAGTTTTCCTGCTCCCCTGTCAGCATAATGTGATGTGTCGCCCGTGGTCATGGATGCATCTTGTGCAGCCCCAGAAATTCGACGGCGTTCAAAAGCTCGGCTCGATTGGCTTCACCCACCAAAATAACCGGAAGGGTATGGTTGTCGTTCCCAATTGCGCCTGGTATGGACAGATGTCGGCGCATGCACAATGTGCGCATCTTACGAATATCCGTTGGCTCTGTATGTCGCCCTGTTCTAGGCAGGTTCACAGCCAGCGGCTGTCACCATTCCTTCATCAGCACATCTGAAGCCGGCCGCACTGGCACGCGTCACTCGCGCCGCCGACCTCAGCGATTCGCGCGTCCTCCCCAACTACCCCACCTTGCGTAACCGCACCGAGCGCTGGCCGTTCCAGTCTCTCCCGGCCGATCTCGGCTCGTCCGAGCTCCACTGTTTATGCGCCGCGTCTGGCCGGGCGCGAAGGCGTGTTTCGTGTGCCGCGCGGCGCGTGCCCACGCTGCCGGCCCTGCTCCGAGCCCGCCGGCTGGGCGTCGCGCCAGATGCGTGTGCGCGGCGCGAGACGACCCTGTGCGTGGCGCTCTCCGCCGCTGCGTGCCAGCAGTGCGTGCAGCCACGGAAGATTACCGGCGAGGTATCCGGGCAGGGCAAACAATATCCGCGGCGGACGGGGGCCAACGCTCGCGCTATGGGCGGCGTGGCTGCGGCCCGGCTGGTCTGGACTGGTCTGGTCTGGTCTTGTCTGTGCCTGCAGCGGTGTCCATTCGGGGAACTGGGACCGGTTCTGTGCCTCAAATGTAGATATTTGTAGCCCCCACCTCCGCTAACCCAGAGAAGTGGCGAAGGCGAAGAGCGGCACATTCAGGAGTAAGAGTCACACGACATTCCCATCCACCTCAGAGGAAAAGCGGCAACGATATCCTCCGAATCGATGCCAATGTGCGCATGGCACAGCTTACTGGCCGCTCTGGAATTACACGGGAGCCCGCCGTCCTGGAAGCGGTCGAGGTCAAATGGCCAAGTTAGGGCCCAGTCAGCGCGCAAATAGCGGGCTTGTTCGAAGTTCACGCAGTTCGCGGTAGTTTCGAGTCGGGTGACCGTCCGATTGACAGCGTCGCGGAGCCAGCTCAGTGCCCACCCGTGGCGAACTTCAGCGCCGTCGGCGACGATTTCGCTCGCATCACCGGAGGGCGTCCAGTGTACCGGGCGGGGCTGGCCTCGATCGCAGCACCGGAGGGCGTCCAGCGTACCGGGCGGGGCTGGCCTCGATCGCAGCACCGGAGGGCGTCCAGTGTACCGGGCGGGGCTGGCCTCGATCGCAGCACCGGAGGGTGTCCAGTGTACCGGGCGGGGCTGGCCCCGATCGCAGCACCGGAGGGCATCCAGGGTACCGGGCGGGGCTGGCCCCGATCGCAGCACCGGAGGGCATCCAGGGTACCGGGCGGGGCTGGCCCCGATCGCAGCACCGGAGGGCATCCAGGGTACCGGGCGGGGCTGGCCCCGATCGCAGCACCGGAGGGCGTCCAGGGTGCCGGGCGGGGCTGGCCCCGATCGCAGCACCGGAGGGCGTCCAGGGTACCGGGCGGGGCTGGCCCCGATCGCAGCACCGGAGGGCATCCAGGGTACCGGGCGGGGCTGGCCCCGATCTCAGCACCGGAGGGCGTCCAGGGTACCGGGCGGGGCTGGCCCCGATCGCAGCACCGGAGGGCGTCCGGGGTGCCGGGCGGGGCTGGCCAGGGTGGCGCGCACCCGTCGACGCCCCACGGATGGAGGACCGAATCATTGCAGCGTCGTCGGCGAAGGCTCGGCACTGGGAAAGCGCCATTCATTCTTCCGATGGAGCATTCGTCTCATTACTGGAGGGAACGTGGGGTCGTTCCATCCGTCGTCAGAAACGCTCGGCTGTCCGGGCCGACGGCGGACGATAATGGGACTTCGCCCATCCAGCTGCAGAAGCCAGGACAATCACCCCATGCCCCGTCTGAGGCGACGGGCAATCGCAATATCTATCGGCGTTAAACGCCGCGGGCCATTTCGCAGGCCGACGCACCCATTCCGCGTTTGTGTTCACGGCGTGCGGCAGCCCCATTGCGGCCCTCAACATCCAGGTAAACTAACGGCAGTAAGAAATCAGCCGGCTGCGTCATATTTAACCGCCGAGTATCTCAGTTTCATCGCCAAGCGCGCTATCTTCGCCGCGTAACTCAGCACGCCGCGGCGCGCCTGGGGGGACGCGCGCTGCCGTTCTCGCTTGTTTATGATCGCGGCAGTCGACTCGGTGCGCTTCGCTCACTCTGACTTACGGCCCGAGCGGGCGTCGCCGCGATATTCCCGCTCGACAGCTGCCACCCACGCCCTCGGCCACGCAGGTGCGACATCAGGCCCCATCGTCATTAGACGGCAGATCCCGTCGGCGGGCTCCGCGCGCGCGTCAGATGCCGCTCCGCCGGCCCCGACGCGACGCTCGGGTCGCACGCGGCCGGCCATCCGTCGCCGCCGGCGTCAGCCGCGATTAAGACCGCTCGTCGCGTCGTCGACGACGCTGTCGGACGCGCGCAGCCCAACGACGGCTCGCGGGCCTGACGACGCCCGAGCGAAAACATTGTGACAGACAACACGCGCGCGCGTGCAGCGGGCGCGCCGCACTCTGTTGCGGCTCTATTGTATTCTCGTTAGGCTTTGGCGCCGCTTCAATGTCAACAGGCGGTGCGAGGTGGCATGCTGACGTCGGCGGGTCCCTCCGAGGGCTGCGTCGCCACCGACGGAGGCAGGCCCTGGCCATGGTCTGCCAGTTGGAGGGACATGAGCCGGCTGCGCACGACGGGCTGTGACTGCTTGCTGGTGAATGGCGCTTTGTTTATACTTGCACTACAGCGCATCGTAATTTGTTTGAGCTTTGTTCTTCGATGTTGTGTACATACATCATGAAAAAGCATGGAGCTCCAGGGAGCATGACTAACTTTGATACTTCATTCGTAAACGATTACGGTGAAAGTGCAAGTAGTTACGTATAGTTTTGTACTATTTTGTGATTGCACAAAATGTTTGCATCTTGGGCGGTCTGATATATTTTGTTACATGCAGCGAAGTAATATTTCACTACTAGGGAACGATATATGCGATATCTTGCTAGTTATAAGCGATGTATGCAACTGTTTAGTATTAATGAGAACCGTAAGGATTTGCGCGCAGTTTTTTCATGACATGTCTTGAAAGCTTTCTTTGATTTCCTTACTACTTTTAGCATGTAAGATGTATTTTGATGTGTTCTTGGCTGCTCTCGTGGAATGATATATATATATATATATATATATATATATATATATATATATATGTATATCGACCATGGAATACTTTGTCTCCCGCTTCGTAAGAAATGCGTTCCAGTTTCATCTTTATGCAGCACGTCTAACGATACCATTTCCCTCCCAACAAAGACACGTCTATAGCTGACGTATCCGCGCTTTCCGAACGTGCCTTCTTCCTGTCGGCAACTTTGTTTGCCGCAAATCCGTTCAGGTTGTCTGCCTCCCTCAAGGAAAATCAACTAAATAATGGCAGAAGAACTTCCGCGGGAGCACGGTGCGACAGCGCTGCCGGTTTTTGCTCCCCTGATCTGGCACGACTGAAAAGTGCCGGCATAATACAATTATTACCATCTCCAGATACAGGAAACAAGTTTACTGGTCACAGAACCAGCGGAGAATCCAAATGGTCAAGTTGGGCCCCGGCGGGGGGAGCAACGCAATGGAAAAGCGGTGTAGGCAGCACGTGCTGCAGCGCTGCTGTCGTTGTTTTGCCCGACGGCGACGGCGGGACGAAGACACAACTTGGCCGAAGTTGGGCGACTCCACGGCTCCACGTCGCCGCACGTGTATCCGCGTCCGGGCTTCGGGAGATCCGGGTCCGACTGGTTCCGCCGACACCGCACTCAGACCCTGTCACGGATCTTCGAGGTTTGGCTCGTGGCTGCAATGCATCCGGCCTCTGTTGATCGATTCGTCAAGTGCCTGGAACTGCCGAGTTGTCCCTGCAGTCTCGACCGCACTGCAGTCTATTCGGCATTCCCGGGCACCAGCCGCCAGCTCGGGTCAGTTCCGGCCAGTTCCGGTCAGTTTCGGTCAGTTGTGAACGGTTCAGTAGTTTTCTGTACTCGTTTCCTTCGTCTGTCCGGTCGCTTCTAGTCAAGCGCTCATGCTCTTCTTTAGTCCAGACTCCGCCAGACGACTTTAGTCTCGACACTGTTTCTCCCCTCCTCTCCCGCCAATTGCGTCAGGCGAAACTCCGATTCTGTAGTCCTCCAGCGGTCTTCTCCAGTCCTCACGTCTCGGCTCCCGTCCTTGGCGCGCTCAGTTGGTCAGATCCGGCGCGCTCCTCCGGGTCCTCCTGCTCCTTCGGCTCCGCTGGCTCCCGTCATCCGTCAGCCGCTGCCGCTGACACGCGCCACGTGACAATCGCGCCGCATCAGGCGTCGGACGCGCCGGTTTTGCCGCTATCGGTAATCTAACTGCTGTCGCCGCTGTCGGTGAGTGACATCGCGGGCAAAAACCGCTGTCCACCGTCGATGGTCGGACGAGGCGACGCTTTCTAGTCGATCCGACCTGCGCGCAGCCGCGTTTTTGCGTTGCGTGCTGTGCGTTTAGGCGAGACTGTACCGTGGATGTTTGCCAACAGGCGGATAGCCGGGTAGGTCTGCGCACGACTTCTGCCCCCCGCGTAGATTGTCGGTATGACGGACGTCATCGTCTTGTTCTGCCGTTTTACTTGTGTGGCATTACTCTTCGAATTTGTGGGGCAAAATGTGGGACGATTTTCGGTGGAGCTTTTGGGCCATCATTTCAAGCAACGTTCGTGATTGATGAAACTAGTTGATGAGAGCAAATTCCGTGCAATCATGTTATGCGGTGCGGGTTTTGGCGGTGGCAACAGCCAGCAAGCAAAGACAACAAAGCGTGTTAAAATTTATACCCCTGTCATTATACGCTATGACCACTTGGCTTGAAATATGTTCCAGAAAGCTGACTCCACATGGCATATCATGGATATTTACGCTTGAATGCATGGCCTTTGTGATTTGTCTATTCAAACCGCAGTGAGTAATCTATGTTTAGGCAAAGTTATGGTATTTTGCATATTTCCAGACCTGAATGCCACGGGTGCGCTTCGTTTCTCATCGCCACGCTCTTAATTACTCTGTAATTGAAATAACATATTAACGCCATTCCATGTTCTTCCACTCATGACTCTTCTTGCATGACTTGACTCTTCTTGACATGACTCTTCTTGCATGACTTCTACCTAGCCACTGCATTCTCTCCCTGCGTCTCTCCTTTATTTGTATGACAGTCCAGTATCCATTCCTAATTTTGCTACGTCTTCGTCGCTCCCTTTTTCTCCCCGTCCTCCACTATTCCATCGCCCTCGCTTCCTGGCCCGGGCGTCCCGCCGTGACCCCCTTCCCCTCCCCAGCCTCCCCCACCCCCCGTCGAGACGGCGCTACCGTTACGGACCACTGAGAACGTCGGACAAACAGAGCGGCCGCCGGGTCGGTCACCCTCGTAGTGGACGCGGACAGGAGACTAAGAGAGCGGACACACGACGGCGGACGCACAACAGCGGACGCACGACAGAGGACATAGAACAGAAGATACACGACAGAGGACACACGACAGCGGACGCACGACAGCGGACACACGACAGAGAACATAGCACAGAGGTCACACGACATAGGACACACGACAGAGGGCATTGGACAAAAGACACACGACATGGGACACATGGCAGTGAACGCACAACAGCGGACACACGACAGAGGGCATGGGATGAAGGACACACGACAGAAGACGCACGACAGAGGATGCAGAACAGAGGATATATGAAAGAGGACGTACGACACAGAGGACAAACGACAGAGGCCATACGACAGGGGATACAGAGCGGTAGAGATCGAGCGTATACGCCAGACAGCATGCGCATGACAGCAGACTTCACAGCCAGCCTCCTGCAGCGAGCAGCGGATGCGAAGTGCAGCGCGTTTGGGCCGACAGCCCCCTCTGCCGATGGAAGGCTTCCCTCCGTTGATAGCTTCCTGGAGAACGATGCCGTATCTCGTGGCCTCGATCGCCCACACGGAGCGTGACTGGGCGGTCGTCGGCCACGTCACCCAGCGGCGGGGAGAGGCACGCGGCGCGTCAGTGTCGGTTCAGCGAAGTCAATCGCGCTCACTTTGTCAACGAGTCACTCAATGCACAACAGTATTACCTCGTCGCCGGCGAAAGCCGCACGCAGTTCGTTGCCCGCGCCCGCCGTCGTCGCTGGTTCATTTTACCAACCTCGCCGCTGCTGGGGCTCTGCATGCAGAGCATCGGCTGTTCTTTGTGGCTGCGGCATTCCTGGCGGGTCCATTGCCGGTATATTGCCGTCGTTGCTCGGTGTGACGCGGCGCGGGTCCGCTCTGTCTCGCATCCATCACCGCAGCCGGCTCGCCCCGGTAATTCCGCCGCCGCCGTCGTCAGCGGCCGCCCGCTTCCCCTCTCCTTATTATTTCCCTCGTCCTCGGTCGGCTGACGACGACCGTCTTCGCATAATAGTGAAAAATTGGGGAAACACCCAGATTATCATGAGAAACGATGCCAGATTTGGCGCAGGAAGCCATAAGGAAAATGAGAATTGGCTATCGTTAGGCTTTCGGGCAGGGAGGAGATGAGCGCTTACGATGAAGCGACAATCTGGATATGCATGTTTATGGCGACCATTAGCTGCTGCCATGCCGTCGCGTTCAGCAGCCGATGTTGGTCAAGGAAAACAAAACATCCAAAATGCGCCAAGTTAGTCATGGCGCCGCATTAGCTAGGTCGGCGGTCTGCTGCAGGGTATTGATTGAGGCTTGCCAGAAGCGGCAGATTAATCCGTTCTAATCTTGCCGACCAGGTTCGGGCACAAAGGGGCTTCGACCCACGTGGAGTTTATTAATTTTTGGCTCATCTTTTGCAGCCCAATTTTTCCAAGACGCTGTGGTCCATTTATCTTGCAGTTGGTGTAAGACTTATGGGGCTGGCGCCGCGGGGGTGAGTTGCCGTTTATTGCAACATGCCTTCGCAAGAGGCCCGCTGCCACTGGGGTTCATTTCTCAGCCCCTCGGAATGTTCATCGTCTTTGTTGAGAGGAAGTGCTTGGTTAGGTTTTGCAGCGATGGACCCATATCTGTGAGTTACAGGTTGCGAGTAGTGATGATTTACTCGGCTACATTTTTAGGTGGAGTACCTGAATTGTTACTTTGCTAATTTCGGGCCAAGACTTTGAGGAAGTTAGACACTATCGTACGTGTTTTCAAGCGTTTTTCTTATTTAGTCTTTTCCGTTCCTTCTGAAAACTTACTACGAAACAGCTGCTCCTTGCTTGGCCACTCAAACGACGAATTGGTACCCATAGTTGTCTCACGTGTCAGGAAAGCTAAGGGCTCATCTGTTGCGTTGGATTGGAGGCTCCTTCATAATATTTTCATCAGATTGCCTGCAAGGCGGTCACCTGCCTTGAAATACTATTTTCCATGCTCTCAAGATCATGCGGCGAAATCTGTGTCGCCTCTTCTACATCGCATGTCTATCACAGCTTTCAGCTGCGCTCGCGTTTGTCTTAATCTGAGCATCGGGCTGCTTTTGGGCGTTTATAAACATTTCACAACCGGTTGCTGGCCGGGCCACTCCGCAATCCCGGATCTTCACGCTCAGGTTGCGCGTTTTTGCGAGCCCGCGAGAACATAGCTGGGGAGTTGCGGATAACAGACGCGTCGGATTTCGCCCGCCCCACTGGCGGCGATGCGAATGACGGCGCGGAAACCCGAAGTGACGGCTACCGTCGTCCGGTCCTTTGAGTATGGCGAGGTGCGAGTTACCGGCTGGCGCATGTGGTGATTATGCGGTACGTTGATTATGCCTACGTTTATGGAGACCATAGCATCTTTGAAAAGGCCTATTTTGCAGCGGCTTCCTTGGCGCGATCTGTCTGGCGTGCGTTAATGTAACGCAACGCACTTTGGGTAGCGGTATCATTTTAAGGCTATGTTTGTGTTACGTAATAGTTCGCGCTCATCAACGGATAGTGCGATTGGAGGGCATGGCGCAGTGTCTGCAGTAGCTCCACACTCCGCCAAATGAGCCCACCGCTGACTCGACAACCCTGGAGCGCGAGTTCGGGACAGGGGCAGCCTTCGCCAGTGTTCCCTCGTCACACGGCGGTTTTATAACGTGTCGACATGTGGTCGCTTGGGCCGGAGCCAGCTCTTCGAAGGCCAAGTGTTCACGTGCGGACAGCCTGTGTCGCCGGGTGGGCGAGCAGCCCGACGCGCTAACCGCAGTCGTCCCGACACCACGTGCAGCCGCCGTGCACGTGGTGCACCCTGCACTTCGCACGGCCCGGCGACCCGCACGCTCCGCGGCCGCACACCGCAATGCCCGTAATTATGCATGTCTGACGGTCTTCCTGATCCGTGCATGAGGCATGCACAGTGGCGCGTAATCATACACGTGTTTCCGCGCTATGCTAGGCTCTTGTCCAAACACGTGTGCCCTGACCGCGCCGCTTGCGGTTCTGTTCGGTGCATGTACGCCTGTCTCGTTCGTGATCTGCGCCGCCGTTCCCCTTGTATGCAGGCCTGCCTCCCATTAGGCGTCCAGTTCTTACCACGCGTACGCCTGCCTGCCTTTATACGTGACCCCCTCCCGTGCGTGCATGTCCCTCTTCCTCCCGATGTTTGTACGTCATCCTCTGCGTGTGTGGGCGCTCCTCCCGGCTTTTCGGCCGGCGCTGTGCGCTGTGCGCCTGGCCTGCAGTGCGCATGTGGCACGGTCCCGCAGCTCGACGCAAGCTGAGAGACAGCAGGTCGTACGTCTCGACCAGCCCGGCTGTTTTCGGCGCCGCCACCGCCGCCGCCGCCGTCGCCGCCGACGACGACGACGTCGACGCCCGTAAACAGGATTACGGCGACATTATTGAAGACGGTCTCCGGGGAGGCCACCTGCGGCCGCGGCTGACCACCCCTCCTCCCCATCTCCCTCCCTCTCACCCTCCGCGCGGCCCCAGCGCCGTCTCGTGGCCGGCGTCGGCTCCAGGAATACACGGCGCGTGGTTACAGCCGGGAGGAGGGCAGGGCGCGGCAGACGCGCTTCTGTGGGCGGCGCGCGGCCGCACAGCTATTGTGCGATATTGGCACTAATTCGCACCGTCGGACTCAGCCGGCGCCCGACAAAATTGGCCGAATGATTCATCTGACAACGGCGTCAAGAGCAGATATTCGGGCGCGGGTGGGCTGTCGGTCGCGGCTACTGTCGTATTTCATGGTTTCGAGAGAATAATGCGGACATTGCCCGCCGGCGTAACGCGGTGGAGTGTTTGAGATGGGGTCGACTGGGATGCATTGTGTGGGGATATTGCCTGCCTTTGTGCGTGTTGAAAGGACGCACCCCTGCCCCGTATCTCGAGCTCCGGTCGAGACTATGCCATGTACGGATCATCCAGCTCCGTTTTCTGCAGCACGAAGTCTTCTGCTTAGTTTCTGTCCTGCGAGTGACCTATATCCCCTTTTTATATTTGTGTTTTTGTCCTCTGGAGTGATGTGTCAGCATGGAAAACAATTTACGAACACTTGAAAGGGTGAAAGCAGGCGCACGCTCGAATCACCAGGACGTAGAGCAAGGCGCTGTACCCACCGACGCCCACCGAACTGAAGCGGACCGCGTGTTTTTCCTCTACAGCTGTCCCCTAGGTTTTGCCAGGAGCGCATCAATAACCGATGATTTATAACCCCTCCCAGACATAGCCAGATCGTGATTAATATTTTGTATACGCACGCCGGCGGACGTGTACCGCCGCCGCGTCGACAAGAACCCGCGGCTATCGCACGCGTGACCTGCAGTGGTTCGCCAGCGCGGACGCGCTCCCATGGCAGGCGCCGCTGGCAAAAACCGCCTGCTCGCGCGTGGGCCACATGCTCGAGAGGACCGGGCCGTGGCAGCGGCATGAGCGCGGCGCCGGTCTGTCATATTCTCCGGCCGGTGTTTAGATAGAGACAACCCACTTCAGTTGTTGGGTCCGACGCGCGGGTGGTAACCGCCTGCCGCACGCGATCACTGATTAATGGTGCGTCGCTGACAGATCCCTGCTGTACGTAGTACGCCTGTCTGGAGCTAGTCAAACCCATATCTGGGTGCTTGACAGGCTCGTATGTTTTATCGCAAATGATCACAGCACATTTAGGCCGTGCTTTACAGCATCCAGAGAGGTAACAATTCTGATGAATGGATAGTTGCCTGCTGTAATGGATGAACTGGCAAAGGTGAGGTTATTCCAGTTACCGATGGCTTACCAATGTGTGATGCTCGGCATCAGAGGTGTACGTTGAATTGCATTGATTGAGGGACTTACGATAGACTTACGAAGATACGCCCATTGAGAACTTGTTGCCCGGTGGTGCTTTTAATTCCGGGCTGAGGTGCGCACTATGACTGCCAGTATATCAGTCACTATCTGGCTTCCCATTGAGAACTCGTTGTTGCCCGATGGTGCTTCCAATTCCGTGCTGGGGTGCGCACTATGACTGTCAGTATATCAGTCACTATCTGGGTTCCCATTGCTGAGCGTGCCCCAAACTCCACATGTGCAAGCAAACAAACATGGCATCTCACACTGTGTGCACGGGGGGGGGGGGGAGGGCGAAGGAACAGCTGTCCCTTCGTGATAACTCCCCTCCTATCTCCTTCAACGTGAAGGAGTTACTTTATCACATTGTACTCTGGAAAATAAGAAGACTGTGCTGCTATCTCACCTCCGCGTAGAGCTTCCTACTCCGTTGGTGTCGGTCCTGTCGTTGTCGGGTGTTTATGTCTTTTGTTTGGAACCCGATCTGTTTGATCATGGACGATTTCCCCAGATGGCAACGATGGTAGTATGCCATGGCTGCGGTGCTATACGAATTGGGCCCCGGATTCACGTCGGGAAGTGCTATGTCCGGATCCCGCTGGGACGCTTTGATTGCTGCAATAAAATGTGAACCCACGACGTGAACTTCAGAATTTCGATCCTGTTTTTGCCAAGTGAGTCCGAAATTCAAACCAAAAAACCGCGCCTTTTTTGTCGGGCAAGCTTCAGCGTGTTCCACCGTCTAACGCCGTGTTGGCAGCTGCCTTGACGCAGTGGCGTTTTCCACAACCGTTCCGGTGGCCTGCGCATCGTACAAGGCGCAACGGTACGTTCCGAGGGATCTGGCCTGAAGCACAGCCAGTGTTGAGTACAGGTCAGGTACAGCCCGTCTTATCATGAGCACAACTCGGCGTGAGCCCCCCGGCACGTGACCTTTCCCGTGACGACACATCGAGCATCGAGGGAACTTCCCATACATTTAGAGGATTTAAACCCCAACTTTTCTTTAACTTTGGTATGGCTCCTTTGGACATTGCACAGAAATATGCTGTCTACCTGACCGCCGGTCGCTACCCAATTATAGGTGGTCAGTTGTGCCTCCCCTCGTATTCTCCCAACGACGTGAAGGTCGGCTGGTTAACTTCCGACCAATCCGAACAGTAAATTACTGATGCAAGCCACGACATCCCCATTTGGAAGTGAATATGATATTTGAAATGTATATTGACGCATGCAGAAAGTTTGCACCGGAAAGGACGGTATTGCTGTTAGCCAATGGATATTATTGTTAGTCTTTGTTTTATGCCTTCTTTAATTGCACCTCAATAGCGCTAGTGTAAGTTTTTGCCAAGTGATCCGAACAAGCAGTTAGCACTTAATCTGCCACCAGCACCATGGAATATGCCTAATATATATATATATATATATATATATATATATATATATATATATATATATATATATATATATTGAAAAAATTGCGTTAGGAGCAGCTATTGTTGCCGGTTTAATAATTAGGGATTTAACGGAATAAGATGGAAATGCAGATATCCTCCAACCTTACTAATGATATCGAAGATTGCTGTTTCACCAGTTTTATTATCTGGACGTCGTCAGATTCTATTTCAAATTCAAATTTCATTTTACCAGTGACACAAGCGTTTGGAACTGCAGGCCACTTGCAACCTCGATGATTCAAGATACCGAGAAGTCCATCTGAGGCACCACTGATATGTGATTTCTCCCGGATCCCCGCTACATAAACAACCCCCGACAATTTGCGACCCTCTTGAGAAAATTCAGCTTTCTGCCTGAAACGGGTCCGTCTTCCTCAGTGGAAAGCAACATCATCCCCCGTCCGGCTCCCTGAGGTCCTGCAGCTTCTGTGGTCTCTCTTGGCGTTTTCGATCCGCATTGGCTGATGGTGAGGCATGCAGGCCGCGCAGTTTAGCTGGCAACGTATGTTTTGCCTAACATGCTGGTGGCTGAGATCGGATGCAGATATCATTCTTAGCTTTATCGTCAGAGGGAAACGGACAGTCATCTCGTGTGTCAGCCATGGTCCAGTAAATAGTCAAAGACTTCACGCGCCTCGAGAAGCACGGTACTTGCTCCTTAGATCGTGTCACGAAAAGGCAGCAAGCCGTAATCGGCATCCGGGGTGTGTCGACCGGCAGCGGCCAGCGACTGGACTTTACCGAGCAGCCGTGACCACCGTCACTGTGCGCAGCAGTGCTGACTAGTGCATTGACTCAAACCACGGCCAACCAGTGACCGCACGTTGTCAGCCAGCGGTGCGCAGGAGTGACCCGCCTGCTCCAGCCGGCGGTGACCGGCGGCGGCGGCGTGACGCGTCCGGAGGCGGCGCAGCCCCGCCGCCGCCGTCGCCGCCGCACCAGTCGGCCGGCGTCAGTGTGGTTCTGCCCGGGCCGCGCGCCGCCACGGCCCGCGCCCCAGCCAGACACGCCCGCCGCGTCCGCTTCGGCCGGTCGAGCCCGGCGCGGCGGCGAACGAGACGATCGCACGGGGCGCGGCATGGGGGCTGTGCTGCCCGGCGGCGCTCGGCGCGACGGCGGGGACTCGCAGTGACTCGGCGTGATTCGGAGTGACTCGGGGTGACTCGGAGTGAACCGCAAGGGCTGTGTCCGGAGGGTCGTCGCCATGGCAGCCAATAATCGGCTCGATCACGTGATGCAGATTGTACAGCATGACACACGGTGAGGTGGAATGAGAACTGAAATCGTTGAATTCAAACTTGCTGTTGGCCAGTGCACTCCGAAAATTATGCTGTTCACCATCAGCAAACTACAATAGGATGACGGACTTCTATGGGGGGGGGGGGGGCATGAAACTGAGCCTAAGTATTCCAATGAACTGCTTATTTGTTGCTAGTCTGCTTATCTTTGTGGGGGCTAGAATGGAGCTGTTCGCCATAAGTTGGTTTTATATCTACCACATGTCACGGCCTCTGCTGCCAAGTATTCGTTTCGCCCTGCCGACTGCCAGCCAGTGAGCCTGTCGCCTGGCCTGATGCGGACGCCGTAGATCTCTCAGCGGGCGCCGCCAGCCGGGCAGTCTCGGACCTCTCGGGCCGCACAAATACACACCGCCGACCGGTGGTAAACAGAAGGCGCCGACCGAACGCTAAACGCCGACCGAGGAGCGCGGCCAGCGCCGCTGCCGTCGCCGCCGCGCGCACGTCCGCTGACGTGGCACTCGGCAGGAATGCGGCCACCAGCCACAGCTTCGCGCTCTTTTACTTCTCGTCGCCGGTGTGAATTGGCAGGTGCGATGGCGCCGTTTTCCCCGTTCACCGGCCGCCGCTCGTCTGGCGCCGCCCGGCCGCCGTCTCGAAACGGCGCGCCCGGCACCAGACGGCCGCCGCCGCGCGTCGTCCCGGCAGGGCCGTCTCCGTCGCCGTCTCCGGAGACGGTGGCGGTTTATTTGAGCGGCCGTGTTTGCGGCTGCTGGGCGCGGCGGGTCGCGGTGGGTGGCCGGCGCCGCGCCGTCCGAAATTGGGCACACCTCGCTACAGGCCGACCTCGGCCGGTCGAGCTCAGGCGGCTTATCTCGTAAAAGCGTCAGCCGGTGTGACAGGGGCGACTCCGTGTAGTCCACTCGGTGACCGCTGTCGTGACCCGACTCTGACCTCCCGGCGCCGGCCCGACCCGGCCGCCCCCTCTCCCGCCGCTTTACGGTCCATTTGGGCCGGGCACCATTGGCGAGACGCACCGCAAATCACGCGCCACTGCTTTTATCGCACTTCTTTGACGCAGATCTTCGGTGAACAAATGTAATGGCAGGCCCCACGCTGTGGTCGCACGTGTCTGCACGTGCTCAGATGACCGCGACCCCTCGGGCAGATGGCAGACGCCCTAAGTGCAGGGACCCTCCCCTGACGCCCTTTCTCTAGCCCTCATTGTACTAACGTTGGACAGACGCATTGCACTAGCGATGGCCAGTCACACCCGTCTCAGATTACGGCTCGCCCCTGCACGCAGTCTTTTTGGTTACAATATGGGCGGGAAGCTGGCTGGGGCTTGGAGGCTCGCCACAGCTTGGAGACTGTAACGTAAGCTTATAAAGTCTGATGTTCTCCTCCAATGGCCTGTTTATGCCACGGCTCAGGGAATCGCCAAATGTTGCATAAAGCCGACGATTTGACCATGGTAGTCGATGTGATTTGTCCAGTGCACTTAGGCGTCCCCCCACACGCATACTGTGGGGGACATCTGTGAGAACGACAGTTTTGAAAGTTCTATTTTCTGCTGTCTGGGTTGACTTGTCTGCCTATTGTCGTTCCACGAATCCTGCAGCCTGCCACAACCCGTAAGCTTCAACGCTTTTTATGTCTTTGTGGGTGATATACTGTCTTGCGCCATTTGCAATGGTGTGAAGTTAGCTCAAGCGTGCAGTGTGTAATGAAACCAGCTGCTGGTATCTCTGAGTGAGCAAACAGGACACTTACAGAACACGCACACTACGCCCCCCGCCCCTCCGGCTAACTTTAATCACTCAGACTCATATTTCATGTTTGACTGTAACGATTTCAGCATGGACATATTCTTGGTCGTAACTGTTGCCAAATGACTCGTAAAATCTGAAGAGGCCTACAAAATTCCATTAAACAGCCAGGCTGGAGCCGGTCTGACCGTTATTTGTAAAATGATGCGATGCAATCTCTGCGATACGGCCGACTGAGTTGTCACCAGCAGCGGGAAGCGGACGCTTTGTGTTATGTGACGATTCGCCATACCCCGGCTGATCAAGCAACAAACCAGATCAATTGGCTGGTCGACCTGTGGCGAGTTTTGTGTGATTGAGATCATGGGATGACAATCCTCCGCCGGTTGTGTTTGGCGACTTGCCACCCCAGCGCTATCGGGCTTCATTCGAGAGCCAGGGCAGCAGATCAAATGCCCGGCTAAGCTCCGTTTGCCGTGCTGACATAGATGTGGATTGTGCATATGCAACTATGCGCATAAGCGTCACGGATCGTCTGAACTCTCGTCGCTGGAGGCCCCCGACGCGTGCCGTGTCAGTGACGGGCTGGATTTAAGCGATATTGGCATGCCGCTTCGGGCAGGAGCTGACAGGGCCAAATAACGGCGGCTCGACTCCAGACACCTGTCTCTGGCGCTGGGACAGTGTGATATGTCACACTGCTAGACGCACCTAATGCGGCCAGCCGAGGCGTTTGGGCAGGGGGTGCGGCGGACGCCGGCGCCCTGCCGGCTGCGGCCTCGCCACTCTGGCGGCTGCGACTGATCATGCATAATTAATCGAATCTATGAATTTTCGAACGGGTGCTCGAGACAATTCAGCCGTTGTTATTGGATTTGGGTGTTCTGAAGCCCCCGGGATGAGAGCGTATGCAAATTTGCCCGCCCTGCGACTCCATGTCCTGCTGAGATACGTGCAACGGCGTGTTTGTGAATGCGTTGGACCGCAATAGAAGTTCACTGAACCCCGATACTGCACTTGGGCGAAGCGTGCCGTTTGTTTTCGCGATTTTTGCAAATTGCGACGTTGTTTACGAAGAGTACATTGGCTCCGCAAGATCGGGATGCCAACGTTTAGCTACAAGGATTATTGGCTATCAATCACTCAGCTTTTTTCTCATGCATGTTTCCAAATGATTTTAGGAATATCAGAACACTAAGTATATTGCGACCGCGGAGACAAAATCTGAAACCGATTAGCTCTTCAATCTGATCATAAATAACACATATTCTTGGTGGCGTCTGGCTGAGATTAGAGACCGACCCGACCCCGTCCGACTCAGAGCGCCCATAGTCGTATCTGCCGGTCCAATAAAGTGGAAATATCGTGGACGGCACTTTTGTGCCGACATTTTCTGCGGATTTATGAAAATCACGCGCAGTACCATTAGACTGCGCCATCACTGGACGCAGAGGCTCTATGATGCATACTTTATGACCATCCGGCCGATGGCCCGGTTAAAATTCCATCGCCGCTGAAATCAGCATACATACGATGGGCTTTGGAGACCGAAAAGGCAAAAACACGGCGTCTCGACGCAGTCTCTTGCGACAGCGGGTGAGGCGGTGGCAAACTCTCGAGCTGCGGACGGCTGCCTGCTGTTACCTTGTCGATAGATACAGTGATCACTACCTCCACGGCCTGCGTCACGTAAATTGTACAATGACGCGCCGTCCCCATAAGACACATTCGGCGGTGGTCCCCAGCCGCCGCCGCGTAAACCACCGCGTGGCTAGATGAAATCTCGGCGGCGACGACAGAGCGCTCGTCGATGTCTAATCGAGTCATCTGCACTGGGCACACGTCTCTTCATAACGTGGCACGCGATACGCAGCATCGCCATCCAAGCGCCCCCCGCGCCGCCGCTGGGCGGGGCGGCGCAGGGGGAGCCGGTTACGGCCCAGCAGTCATGATTTGGCGGTGCCGTATTTCGGCCAATTTCGGCTCGGCGTTTCGGCCAATTTCGGCCGGCGAATTGATTGTGAACACTGCTCGGAGCGTCGTATGGATGCGCCGGCACGTAGCGGCGCTGGAAAAACGCTGATGGACGGCGGTGGAAGGGGGTGGCGTCGGCTGGCCGACCCGCCGCCGCCCGCCCTGGATGCAAGCCAGCCCCGTCAGTTGTTGGCAATACTGTTCGGCTGCCACATGCCGGATGTGATCGTCTCAATGTCATTGCTATGTGTCCAGTAGACAAATCAGGCAAAACTATTTCTTCTCGCAGTGGTATCTGCTGGAACGCAGCACTTTTGTGTTTACTTTTGCAGTGCCATTTCCGCATTCTACATTACAAATAGGTATATCAAGCGCACCCGGATGGCGACAACAATTTCGCTGACGTTTGCATTTCCACCTTGATAGTCAGTGTTGTTTTTCGTTCACGCTATCATCCATCTTTAGCCAGCTATTCAAAACAGCTCATAAATGCCGTCCGCGGCTCAGTAGCTATTTTGGCCGGCACATTCTTGTTGTCCACGCTGGCCTTTTCATTAATGGGATAGCATCCCTCGTCATTTGCTTCGCACAATATTCCTGCAAAATGGTCACACCAACCTCCAAGTGCCCTTAGCCACATGTTCTAACATCGTTCCGTTTTGTTTCGAGGATCTCCACGGCTGCTGTCCTGTATGGAGCTCGACTGCGGCGCGGCACGAAAATCCGCCTGTTTTATGCCGGGAATCTGATTCTGTGCCGGCGTTACGAGCTTGTTGTGTTGGTCGCCCTGTTATGGCGTAACCGCAGCGTCCGCGAGAGACGGCTCGCGCCCTGTCACTCCGCCTCCCCCAGGGGCCGCCCTGAAATATCACCGCAGGCGGTGACACAAATGGCCCTGTAAAAAGAAACGCTGTCCCCGCGAGTGGAAGGGCGTTGCCGATGAAATGTAGAAAATTGGATCTGATAGAGCGCATTGTAAATTCGGTCGGCGGCCCTCCGTGCTCAAATCAAGACGCTTGAGGATAACTAACGGTCGCCCAGGTCGGCGTAACGTCGTTTTCGCCGTCGCACCCAGTCAGGGAGAGGATTCTCTCCCGAGAAAAAAAGCCCAGCTGAGGGTCGGCCTGGACTCATTTTGGAAGCCGAGGACTTCAGAGAACCGAAACAACGTGGTGATTGACTTAAAGTCGACGCGGAACGACGCGATTATCTGTTGTGTTCTTGTTCCCGTGCCAGCGACCCTGGCTTTCATCCTGCCCTGAAAATAGAGCGTCGATCCGGATATTTAGCCACAGCAATCAGGGCGTCCATTTGGCGTGCTCCGTATTTGGCGTCCATTTGGCGTGCTCCGTATTCTGGCGGTCACTGGTCACCCGCCGTGGTCTGGCGTGGCTTTTGATGAAGGCCGGCCTCCCACTGTGTCGTAATGGACATAAACCCGCACGTACAAAAATTATGACAAGCATTTCGCTGCGCTGGTCGCGGCGTTCGCCAGGCTGCCTGGCTGGTCTGCACAACGTTGGGGCCACTCACCCTTTGTGAAATGACCCGAGGGCGGGTTTTAAGTGGTCCTAAGCTGAGCTGAACTCCATTGAGGCTTCCGTCAGTTCGCAGTTACTGCTGACATGATCGGAAGTGAACAAACGTTCTCTGGGATTCGACTGGCTGCGTTGACGTGGTCCTGGCGCAGTATTCTGTCCCGTCACGCCTCTGTGACGTGCGGGTCAGTCTACCGTCCAGGTGTGGTTGCGGGAGTTATGAATGAAAATACACCTGGCGAATTCGTGCGCATGTTCCAGCGCCAGATCCGCAGAGGTGCGTCCTCACTTGTGCCGAACGAAAGCACCTCACCAGGTCGAGGACCCGTCGTGATAAAAACAGGATGATAGTCATGTCATCAGACCGAGTCCATGTTTGATTGTATCGTCTCTTGCATTCGTGGTTCGTCAAGTTGATTGTGTTCATTTCCGGGATGCTGCCTTTAAACACTGAGTTATCTGACTAACGCATTCATTAAACACATGTTGTAAGAGAGGCTGTATGTATACGACAGTGCATCTCCAGATCCGTTGGCGTTTTGATATTGACAACGCCTGCTAAGCGAAACACGAAATCTCACACCCACAGCATCCAGAATGCCGCGCTCTCCACCGCTGCCTGTTCGTTCAACGCTCGAGCATCGCTGGCGTCCAGTTTATGTCGGCACACTCAGCCCGTGCCAGGCGGCCGAAGTGTTTATCCACATAAATTGTGTCCGTCTGTCGCCTGTTTGGACTGTTTACAGAGGCGGGAACTGTCCAATCGCGTCCGTTCGGGCGCCCCACACGAGACCGCCAGCGCTCGGCGCTCTGGGTGGGTGGAACACGCACACATTGCCGGCAGTCAGGCTCAGTTAGCGCTGACCCCGAGTTCTGCGTTTGTGTGGTTGACCCAGACCTAGCTGACTCTGAACCCGCACCGGGTTCAAGGTCACCGCACAGGTCGCTGCCACCGTCTTGAGCTGCGGCTGTGTGGCGCTAGGCGCTATTTACACTCGCTGGTCGAGCCGGCCAAATTATTAACGCAAGCCAACGCATTATATGGGCTTACCGGCCGGCCTAAAACGCCATTAGGTTTCGTTATGAGGTGGCTGCTGGACAGTGCCAGACTAAGCCCGCGGGTACAGAGCCTCCGTGCCCGCTGCCGGCGACTCCTGTCAGTGGTGGGGTGGGATGGGGGTTGGGGGTGGGGAGTAGTGTGCCACCGACACCGCCCGGCCACAATGGAAGGCTTAGGCGGCCGTTTAGGTAGCGTCTGGATGGACCCTTAAGTTAAAGCCTTTGGCGATGGATTTGCGGAACGACGAGAGCATGCAAATCTGGGCTATTCCAAATCCCCTGCCAAGGCGCTAGAATTTCTTTGTTGGCTCCCTTGGACTGCCGCCCCGCTTTGCCTGGACCTGCGCGAGTCGGGGCGGTGAGCGGCGTGTGAGTCTGCGAGGCGACCTCCTCTGATGGACCTCGCTCAGGGAGCGGTGTGGGAGTCTGCGAGGCGACCTCCTCTGATGAACGTCGCTCAGGGAGCGGTGAGCGGTGTGGGAGTCTGTGAGGCGACCTCCTCTGATGGACGTCGCTCAGGGAGCGGTGTGGGAGTCTGAGAGGCGACCTCCTGATGGACGTCACTCAGTGAGAGGCGAGTGAGTCTGAGAGGGGACCCCCTGATGGACGTCGCTCAGGGAGCGGTGAGCGGAGTATGAGTCTGAGACGCGACCTTCTCTGATAGACGTCGCTCAGTGAGAGGCCCACTCCCTGCGACATTTGCGGTGTCGTTTAATGAAGCGCCGATTCACTCCCCCGACGGCAGCCGTATCCGCGCTCAAACTACCGGTTGGGTACCGACGCCGGTCGTATCTCGCCCAGCCCTCCCCGGGAGACCGCGCCCACCGTTCCACTCGGGCTATTCGTAAACCCCGCCGCGTATAAACACAAGCGTCGTTATCTGTCGGGAGTTTTACGGGCGCATTATGGCAGCCGGCGCGGTCGGGAGCGGCTGCCGCTGTCGCCGCCTGCCCCGCCGTGGATAGCGAAGGGCGGGCCGGCGCGGTCCCGCCGCCAGGGGGCGGGCCGCTGGCGCCGCCGCCGGCGTCCCGTCGCCAGCGGGCGGTACCGCGGCCGTGTCCGCGTCGCCGCGGGACAGACCCTCAGCCGGTGGGTCGCTGCCAGGTGGCTTTGCCGCCCTGCTGCTGATGCCGGGTCTCCTTCGCTGTCGCCTGACTTTGCGATGCGTCTTGGTCACTGGTTCTCCGCACTGGATTCGGGTCGAAGTCTTCTCGGAACGCTGGTCACTACTGTTCTCTCCCTCGTATCTCTCCGTCGGCCTTCTCCTCTCTTCCTCCTTCCACTTCTTGTGTCTCCGCTCTCTCCTTTGGCTCCGTTTCGCCTGGCGCTTCCGGCGACCCTGCCCCGCATCGCATCGACTCATTTGCCGACGCGATCTATGTAAATCTAATAGAATAAACTCTGTTAGGCGGGCGGCCTCGGCCTGGGCCAATCACTGACGCCGCCGGGCCGCCGCCCTGCCGCCACGTCTCCGACTCCATCGGCGGCCAATCTCACGACAGGCGCTGGCTCAGCTGCGCCCTACGGCCGGCTGGAGGCGGGGGGAGGGGGCTCTCCCCCCACCTCCAGCAGGAACGGTGTCGTCTAGAAGCGGTTCGTAGTGGGACACGATACGGCGGTTGGACCGCCGCTGCGGGCGCCGTTATTGGTGCGCAGGCGGCGGCGCTATCGCGGACTGTGCACGGATTCCACTCAGGGCTATGGTGAGCGTCGTTACTGAGAGGTCCCAATCTCCACTCCAGCCGGGTCCCGCTGCTCAGATTACAGTCGACCAGGCGGCAGCAGCCAGCCTCTCGCGTCCGTCGAATGCTAATGTTTACTGGAGATAGTGCCGCAAAACACGTGCTAATGAGCCGACGACGAATTGAAAGACGAGGTCGGTGGGAGTTTTTGTTCCGCGCTGCCCGGAAGATCAAGATAGCCGCTGGCATTGGACTCCTAATGAGACTGTTTGAAAATTCTGGGCACTGGCCAGGACTTGTGACGCAATTAAGTAGTCATATCTGAACTGTTATCACCCAAAGGGCTAACCATTACCCCTACCGGCACGCGCTATCGAATCCAAATCGAATTTTCTATCTTCACAATGGCGCGTAACTTCACTCTAATGCCTCTAACTTTCGAGATCTCGTCTCCAATTCTACGGCAGATTTAACTGAATGACCAATTTCGACGCGTGAATTTTTCTCTCATTGGGTCCGAGCCACATTGCTTTCATGCCCGCGCCGGCGCCCGGCCCGATTGAACGACCCTTTTCGCCTCATTGAGCGCCGAAATTTATTCGGGGTGTTTTTCCGGAAATATTCTGTAGTGTCCGGGGAACCGTATTTCAAAGCCGCCCTATTGAAAAGAGATGGCAATATCCCGTGCTATTTAAATCACGTCAAATGTATGTATAGTCATGCCCGCCGGCGGAATGGTTGCCGGAAACGCAAGGCAGAGCGCTGATGGATCGACGCGGGCCCTCCGTCCGCCGCTGCCAGGCAGAGAAAACTCCCGGAAAATCGAGTCCGAGTCACGGGAATTTTGCCAGTCGCCGTTCTGCACCATGTCCTCGGAGATAAACAGGCTTCCCGGAAGAGGCGGCCATCTGCCCCCCCCCCCCCCCCCTCCCGGCTCCGGCCGCCACCCGTCTTGGCAGTCATATTTACGGGCGGCCATTGTTAAGCGGTGTCCCCGCCGAGCGATTGGAGGAGTTCTGCCCGCGAATGGGCGTGGAACGGCCCGTGACGCCTCCGACACAGACCGGGAACGGCTCGGGGACGGTCCGGCAACGGCCTCAGCACGGCTCGGGGACGGCCCGGGAACACAGGTCAGCACAGCTAGGGCCGTCGTTGTGCGCGCGCGTCTCGCCGCTCCCCGAAGTCGCCTGCCGTCTGAGCGATCATCCGCGCCGTCGACGGCGACGAAGCGCCGCTGCCGCCGCCGGAGCGGCGCGTCGATTTGTCACGGCCCGCTGTGCGGGGCGCGCCGGGGGGCGGCGCGCGGCGGACGGTGGCGCGGTCATCGAGCAGGTCCGGAGGACCGCGCGGCCCGGACCTCGGCGGCAGCCGTATCTAGCGGGCCAGACCTTCGCAGGGATGAGCGAGAAGGAGGAGACTTCTTGTCTTGTGCGCTGACAGCATTTAACTACTCAGCAGGTGTTTATCATGTCATATGGAAAGGTGTAAGGTAAAACACGTGGTCTTTAGTTAAGAGAAGTAAGTGCATGTTATCATATTCGTGGCCTTTTACTGGACTGCAAAAGGCCAGCAGAAACTAGTTCAAATTGTGTTTGAGACTTGCTGTCCCAAGAATGAAGCAGTTCCGATCCTGCGTAGTTTTCATACCTCGCTTTCCGCTTTCCGTTTTTGGATTGTCACCGATAATCGTCTTGAGGCACACTGTATTCAAGATACGGCAATACAACACAAAAGTCGTGCGACGCGTGGGCATTGCAGTGATTACCAAGCCCGACCGGATCATTTGTCGTCCATAGGGCACACTGCATCCTCCAGTATCCGCCATCCATTTCTCTGGACCGGTAATGTACTCGGTGTGCGCCTGGCGGCTCTGGCTCCGCCTCCCCGCCCCCGAGCAGCGCTTCACGTTGTGCCGCAGGCCAGGACCTGCGTCACTGCCGCCCCGCCGCTGGGGCGGTGATGCGTCTGACCTCGCCACCTCAGTCACGGTCTGATTCTAGACGCTCTCTGTGCGCACGCCAGCTGATCTGGGACGGATGCGCCGGGGACCCACTCCGTGGCTTGCCTTGTGGCTGCTGTCAGACCCGCACTGAGTGTGAGCCTTAGCTCAGCGCTGTCGTCCAGCACAAGTTGTCATAAGCTGTCCTCTGATGGGGTTGGGACGGGACCGAGGCCGCTCTGGAGGAACCCTTACCGTGAACGGAGCGGCCTGAGGCTAGTGGCGTGCGTGTTGGCGCATGTTGATGCTGAGTGCTTTTGGTGTGGTTGGCTGGGAGATGGCTCATGTCTCCGGGCAATGCGCTGGCACCGTGGAGAACTTCAGTTGGCGTTTGACCTCAACCACGCCTGTAAAGCCTTCTTAGAAGTAAGATGTTCACGTCTGTTCCGTGTTTTCTTTCCATCAGCTGTCAATCAGTTGGCAGGCGGCTTGTTTCGACCTTGCCTTGACAACCTACATGCGCCATTGTGACTTGTGGTAAGGTTTAATATCAAACGGGGTGAGCTCATGGGCTTTTCTTGTCGCACAGGCAATGGGAAAAACCGGATGATTGAAGATGCTTTCACCGCTACCGCCGTCCTTCCAGCATACCCACGTGGTGCCATTCCGTGGTCGTATCGCACCGCTGGCCGTCGTGCAGGACTCTCCGCGTGCTCAGCAGTCTTGACTCACGCGGCCCCACTTCATCCCGGAGGTGCCCCTCTCCGTCACCCTCCTCCCCCACGTGCCGGCGCCGTGGCCGTGTCCACCCGGGCGGACCGGACTGCCACATCTGGCCACGGTCGGCCCGCTCCTTCACAGTGTCTGACCACGGACAGTCGTCCGCAGAGGCCGCGTCCGAGGCAGCTCGGCACACTCCGCCCTTTGTCCAGCCCGGGCCCGCCCCCTCCCCCACCCCTCCTCCCATGCCCGCGCACGACGGAATTCGACGGCCGCCGAAAACTGCGCCAGCGGTAACCGCGTGCTGACAGCGGACAGGGCCGCTGAAGTGGGTGCTCGTGTACAGCGCCAGCGTCCATCATTAGTTATGCTGTTCGGCTGGCGAGGCCGCTAAATTCCGAGCGGCGGCCCGGCATGCCACCTGGCGGCTAATTGTCACAGCGCCGGGGCCCCGATGGAGGCCGATGTGGCAGCTGGCCGGCCCGCTGAGCCAGAACCGCTCAAGACTACCGTCCGACGGACAGCTACAGACGCAGCGGGCGGCGCTCTCGAAACGGGGACCAGTCAGCGCCGTGACGTCACATGCGGAACGGCGCGTGCCATGGCCGGCTTTGACCGCGGCGGGCGCCGTTAGTGTCTTATTAGCCGGGAATGCGGCGGGGCATGCGCGCGATGCGTCCCCTCACTGGCCCCGGGCTCCCCTCCTTCACGCACCTGACTGCGGCCGGCCCGACTGAGGCCGTCTAATTAGGGGGAGGGGCAGCACGACCCATCTGTCAGCAGGCTGCCGGCAGGCCCAGGGCTTTATCACAACTGCAGTCCTGCTATTTCGCCTCTGAATCACGACTGTGCCGCGCATCGCTGTTACGTCACCGGTAGCGCGACGGAATCACGTCCGTGTCGTCGCTCTATCATCACCGCCGGGTTTGTGTCACGTACTGCGGGCGCGTCATGAATCGTCTCTAAATCATCCATGCGTCACGTTTGCATCACAGCTGCATCGCACTGTGTCAGCACCGCATTTTTGCAGTGGTGAACGTGGTGCTAAAATGTCTCCTGCATCATGTGCCATGGTGCCCATCCTTGTACATTTGGCTACAAAACACACATCGTTATATCCACCACACCGTTGCGCAAATTTCACCCACAGTCTATAACACCGCATAACTCTGGTGCCACTCATTTTGTTGTCACAGGTCTGGAGCTCAAGCCTTTGCGGTCACGCGGCCCGTCCGCGCTCCGTCGCGAGCGTCCGTCCGCAGCTCACATCGCGCAAGGCTCAGGCCGCTCACAGCTCACTCAGGAGCCGCGAAGGCTCAAGCCACGGAGGCCACGAAGGCCACAGAACAAGGCTCAGGCCGCTCATAGCTCACACAGGAGCCACGAAGGCTCAAGCCACGGAGGCCACGAAGGCCACGGAACAAGGCTCAGGCCGCTCATAACTCACACAGAAGCCACGAAGGCTCAAGCCACGGAGGCCACGAAGGCCACGGAACAAGGCTCAGGCCGCTCATAACTCACATAGAAGCCACGAAGGCTCAAGCCACGGAGGCCACGAAGGCCACATCGCAAGGCTCAGGTTCCTCATAGCTCACACAGAAGCCACGAAACTATAAGGCAAGCGGCGCCAACGACAAAATAAGATGAGACGATACTTTCGAGCGAGAGTAGTGGGGCTGATGCGGTGCCCTGCCTGGCCTGTGAGCTGTGTTCGTCCGTAACCGTCTTATTTGTCTTCCTCACTCCCCACACCACTCCTCCCCACTCCCGCCTGCTCATAGTCAGGATTTGCTACAAAGGAGTGGGAGAGTTCTCCTGGGAGGGATTCTTGGCGTCATAATTTGGTCTGGTGTTTAAAAACGTGTTTTCGTTTATCACGACCTTGCCATGATATGATTAAATGGGCAGTTGCTAAGTTCACCATGAGGAAGTTTTCATGCAAGGTTTGTGACACTGATGAGGAGAGGCATTGCATCAAATGAGCACGACTTGAGAACTTAAGAACAGCTACGGTACGGGAATCGAATGGTGTCGCACTTAACGGGAGCAGTCCAAAAAAGTTAAGGGGTCTTTTGGACGGAGGCTCTCGGAGGCCCTGTAAGGCCAAAGTCCCAAGCCCCGCCGAGGATCGCACTAGAAAATAGGCATTTGGTGGCTCTGAAAGTCCCCTGAAGGTTCTTTTTCGGGGCCCTCGGACTTTCAGTGGGAAAATCACCACAGACAGTGGGTTGGGACACTACAAGATCGCCACTAGTGTCCCAACGTTGCGCTATGCTATCGACTGGGCGCTGGTGGTCTGGGCGCTGTCAGCCATCAGCGACCATTCCATGCCTATGGGATCAGGGAGAAATCTAAGAGTGCAATAGCGCCGCGGCCGTCCTGTGTTGCCTCCGGCGATACTGGGGCTGATCCCGCGCAGGGCACACAGGCCAGGACAGGGAATGTGCTAGGGCCCAAGCCGGCCGGTCTTGAGACCGACTGGTGACGGGCGGGCGTAGCCTGCTCCTTCTGAGGGACGCGGACTGAAGTGGAGGCCGACGAAACGTTGATGGCAGCCAATTTGACCGAGACTCAGATCATTATCAGGCTTGTTCGCCGGTTGTGTAGTCTTGCTTCATGACTAATATGCGATCGACCAATGAAGATGTGACGCATAGGCGTTTCTGCGTTGCTGCGAGTCTTTGCACCGCATTTATGCGTGGTTTATCCCCGCTGTTGTGCTGTGATCAGCACCGTGACCAAATAGGCGCGCCATGGCACGCGGCCTTAGGTCAATATGCTCGACCTAGCGTCATGCGCCTGTCGCTAATTAGGTCGCCCGTTTACAGTGTTTACCTTGCATTTTCGCCCTTCGTGACCGTCATATTTACCAGCACGGGTAATACGGGATGGCATAATTAGGCGTTACATTTAATCTATCGCTCGCGTGGCGTCGCCATCCCCACGAAAGCTAGACAGCCCGTCTGCCCCCCGGGGAAATACGGCCGAGGGCCGTGGGAGACCTGCCTTAATAAGGACCTGCTGCCGAACGTCGACAGAGACCGCGCCGGCAGACGGGGCCGGCGGTTTGAGGTATCGAACTGGAGCGACTGATGCTGGATTTATTGCGGCGTGCAGAGGGCAGATGGCGGATTTATGGCGTTGCTTGGAGATGACTTGGAAAATGATCAATCACCGATTGCCAGTGTTATCGGGCAAACTTGTGTCTTGAGGCTCGAAACCCATTGAACAGGAGCCATATGTGGATCATTCATTGTCAAGGTTGGGAGATGAAGCATGTTCAGCGCGTCGAGAATCATCCACGATATGCATCTCGTTTGTAACGATGCATCCGATGTCAGTCATGACTTCCTTCACGCTCACCAGCTTCGCCAGTCTCACCGCTTTCCGCAGCATTTGGGATACGACCCACGAGCCGAAGAACGCTTGGATGTAAACCAACACCAGTGAGATTTTAGACCGATGTAAAACCTACAAAACCGTAGGTCTTACTTAGGTCAATATGTGCTATCTTTCACCGCCTACCTGTCAGGCTGGTCCAAAGTAGATCAGTTTGCGATTCTTGCCATTTTCACACACCTGCGCATGTGTCACTTTAAACTCGTGCCTCGAACACAGTTGAACTGCACTCATGATAGGCACGTTTTAACTCAAATTGCACGTTATTTGCCAGAATTCAGTTGTGAGTTCAGCGCGTCGAAATTTCGTCATGATGCGCCTAAGGGTCGGCAGATATCTCCAAAAACTGCAGTGGAGCTGCACCAACCCGACGTTCTGACGAGGATTAATGGCGAGACAGAATGTTCACATGTCCTCACGCCCGTGACATGACGGCGGTAGTGGGAGGCGCCCTCCAGAGCGCATCTGTCCCCGTTACGCGGCGCCCTCCAGAGCGCATCTGTCCCCGTTACGCGGCGCCCTCCAGAACGCATCTGTCCCCGTTGCGCGGCGCCCTCCAGAACGCATCTGTCCCCGTTGCGCGGCGCCCTCGGCCGCCCCGCCCCCGCATTGAAGACGCCTCATCCGAATGCGAGGCACCGCCTCGGATTTTCCTATCTGCCGGCGCTTTGCGGATGCAAATGGCGCGGGTTTTATTCGCGTCGTATCTGCGCGACTGTGCCGGCATTATATCCAGCCAAATAAAGACAAATTGTCATGGATCCCAGTGGACGCGCCGGCTGTGTTCCGCCGCGCCTGAGCCGTCGGCCCGCCGCCCTGGCGGCCGGGCCCCAGATTGCATCGCGGCTACAAGTGTCGGCGAATTATGCAAACTGGCGCCGGTGGATGGCCCTACGGGCCCTCTGCATGCGCCGGGAGATGAGATGGCGGGATTTAGTGGTGAGCGAGGCAAAAGTCAGCGTAATATGACGCTTTATAAGGTCGGAGCGACTCAAAGGGTGCGCGAACCCGGCCAGTCTCGTAACTTGCCAGACGGCTCGGCGCTGTCGACGAGGTAATGAACTGGCATAGCGTGCGCGTGCCCCCGCCCCGCCGTCCCTGCCTTGCTCGGCGGGTAGCGGGTGTAGCGCTGTCTCCGCCCGGCCTCTGCTTCCACGCCGAGGCCGACAGGGCGGCGGTCGCTGCGGCGAATAACAATAACACTGGCGCATTGTGACCGGGGTGCATGATATGCTTGTAATGAAAACAGCATTGGCTCATTATTCGGGCAGAGAGGCGGCCAGCGCGCCTGGCGACATTGTGAGTGTGACTGACGTGGTGAGACGAATGGCTGACGAGGCGGGCTGGAGCATCAGCACATCAGCACGTCAGCCCGTCAGCACATCAGTCGGGCTGTCTGCTCATTCCCCGCTGCTGGGCCGGGCGCACGTGCTTTCGTGGCCGTTCGTCCTGGTATATTGCGCTGGGCCATGAGCCAATGACTCGCCTTATGGCTGCGGCCCGGCCGCACTGACTTCGTTGCGCGTATACGACCGCGCGCAACCATATCACCAGCGTGGTCACCTGGCACCTCCGCCCGCCTCCGACAGCTCAGCAAGATCTTGTGCCGCCTCCTCTCCCTCTCTCTCTCTGGGCTCAGTCGGGCTCCTGCTCGGCCTTCCCGCGACCTGTGCCGGCCCAGCACCCACTCCCCTGCGTTTATCACAGCAGGACCGCCCCATGTCACCAGGCCGGTGCTAATTAATCGGCGCAGCCCCGGCCGTCGGGGGCGCGACCGGGCCTCGGGCGCGTCCCTGTGCTCCAATCGCGCCTTATTTATGTCCTCGCCGGGCCAGGGTAAACAGGGGGCGACTATTAAGTGGGCTGGGCGGGTGTGTTTCCTCATACCTGGCCGGGGCGGGCGACAGCGTGCCGGGCTATCAGTAACGGATGTGTCGCGCCGGGCCGTGACGTGTTTATTTTGGGTATGATGCATCGGGGCACAGCTGCAGCCCGGGCGCGTCGCTCGACGCGCCGTAACCGGCCGTCGGTGCCGACGACGGCCGCCGGACGTCGTCGGCACCGACTTTGTGCCCGCCCCGCTCTTCGCCTCAGCTTCGGCGGAATATGCAAAGTGCCTGGACTAGACGTATTATGCGAATTTATCGGTGCCGTTATCCGCGGACATTTGCGGCCGAAACCTGCACCTGATGCTGATTTATGACTTGCTCTGGGGTTTTTAGCGGACCGCCAGAGAGTCGGTCCGTTAAGATAATTTTTTGCAGTTGCTTTACGCTGGTCGGAATCTGGATGAGCCTGCTTTTTCCTTGAAATAAGCTTGAATTTTGCCTTTCGCAGTTGATCATGTTCCTATGCTGCATTCGCGTCGAGTGTAATTCGAACAAATCTATTTGATAGGGCTTCAGGAGTCCAAGAGCCTCCTCGTCTTCGGTGTTGCAGATGGAGTCTCAAACTGATCTAGTTTAGTCACAAGTTGCAGCCTTTCTCTGGCACCATCAATTAGGCACTAATGGTACACGTATGCCCCGCGATGCACCATGGGAATCTGGCGACGCCTGCTGTCGGGTAGCTGCGTGCGACCGACTTGAAGCTGCCGGGCCCTTTCGTGACAGGCTCCCATTGCCTCGGCTGTTTATTTCAGAATAATTGAAATTCCGACCGCCGAGGGGGGCGACGGCCACAGCCCTGTGCGCCGTTCAGCCAGCAATCGGCGACGCACCCCGCCCGAGTGGCCCCCGAACTCCGTTCGTGGTCCTGTTTGTCACTTTCCGTCGGCATAAATATTAAATATTCACGGCAATGGCTGCCGTTTCGTACCGGACGACCCCATTTCCTATCGCAGGCAGCTTGCTGTTGTTTGTCGGTATGTTAATAAAGGGAGGTTTGGACGTTCGGAATAATCAGTTGCTTTTGTGCAGTGATGGCTGCTGCTATTTCGGCATGGCATCAGTCGGAGCCCTTTGTTTAGAACTATTCGTCGGTTAGGTATTTTGGCTTGTTTTTGCAGGTTCACGTTTCGTATATAGTGATATGTTGCGTTGCTGAAAGCTCCTTGCATTGAATCTCCTGTCCTTAAGCCACTTTGCGGAAGCCTGAGTTGAATGGACCTCCGCATGCTTTCAGGCCACGAAAGCATACGCTTCAAACTTATTCATGACTCGGCAGCCGGGGTTAAAAAGTTGGAAAGTTGTCTGTATCCCCGAGGACGCGAATCAGACCGTGCCTACTCTGTATGAAACGAAATATCAAATCTTGACCTAATCCTCCGCTGCCCACCTAGAACACTCGGAATAAGCATGTCATCGAAGAAACAGCTCAGACAAACCGCCAGCTGTCGGGCGGGCGACGGCGCGGCTGAGAAGCCATGTGAGCCGATCTCGGCGGTGTCGGCCCCGGCGACCTGCTGACAGATCGCGGCGGGCCCGCCGGCGCCGCCGCTATCCCCGGACCCATCGATTTGGCAGGCGGGCTATCTGCCGCGGCATCCGCCGGCGCCGCGACCCGACCGACGGTCGAACGGTCCATTACGCCGCCCTCGAGCGCGCCGCCGGCCGTCGGCCGCGGGTGTCGGACCACGCTGGCTGCCGACGGCGGCGACGCGGCGCCCTCGGCTGCTGGAGGGCACGGGGTGTGCGGCGGACGCACCCGGGGTGGCGGCGCAGCGCGGCTAGGGGGAGTGAATGGAATTATGATTCGCTTGCGGACTTTGAAACAGCGTTTTTTTTTTTTTTGCTCTCTGCACTCATACGCATACGGTGCGTTATCAGGCTCTGTTGAAGTCTTCTGACGTTTTTGTCGTTTCGTTCCCGTTGGCTTTGGACATATATTAAGCATCAGCTCACTCCACAGCTATCTTTTGCTGGGATCCGCGTTTGAATTTTTGGTTCGGGATCCAAATGTTTTTTTTTTCTTCTGGCACACAGATTCACGTGCGACAATCTCACGAGCTCGCTACACCATACCGGTGTTCACGAGCTGGAGGTAGAAGCGTCCACCTCAGACCTCATCCCGTCCAGCACTCGCTAACCCATTCTCGGTCCGTTCCAGAGCTGCTCAGATGCGCCTGTCGTCGCCGCACAAGAAGCGACGTCATCGCGACACGGAGGAGGAGCCGACGTCCGGTTTCAGCGCCGCGCTGCGCCGCGAGCCGCCGCCGCTGCCGGCCGCCCTGCAGCGGCGGCTCGGCACGCCGCAGGAGAGCACCGGACTGGGCAAGGTAGGGCCGGGAGAGCACTGGACTGGGCAAGGTAGGGCCGGGAGAGCACTGGACTGGGCAAGGTAGGGCCGGGAGAGCGCCGGACTGGGCAAAGTAGGGTAGGGAGAGCACCGAACTGGGTAAGGTAGGGCCGGGAGAGCACCGGACTGGGCAAGGTAGGGCCGGGAGAGTACTGGACTGGGTAAGGTGGGGCCGGGAGAGCACCGAACTGGGCAAGGTAGGGCCGGGAGAGCACCGGACTGGGCAAGGTAGGGTTGGGAGAGCACCAGACTGGGCAAGGTGGGGCAGGGAGAGCACCGGACTGGGCAAGGTAGGGTCGGAAGAGCACCGAACTGAGCAAGGTAGGGCTGGGAGAGCTCCGGACTGGGCAAGGTAAGGCCGGGAGAGCACCGGACAGCAGAAATGTGGCTACCACCTTCACATGCATAGAAAACGTACCGTTTGTTCTGTACCTTCCGTATGCTGTGTCATCAACACAAATATTCGATTCTTTCCGCGCATTACCGGGAAGAAAAAAAACGCGCTCGTTCCACATGTCGTCTCAGGCTGCAAACTAAGCTTATTTGCTCCACCTTGTAAAACACCATAACTAATGCATGGCAGCGGCTCTGATTTGCCCATCACCGTCGCTGATCCCAATTCCCTCCCTCCGGAAGTACAGCGACAGTGTTTACTCCCCTTATCTAGTCCAGCTGTAACTGTGTTCGCTGACACCCATATCCCTGCTGGGTCCGTTGTTTGCGGGCTTGGCCTGCTTCAGATACGCCTATCGGTGAGCCTATCTCGCGCTAATTGCTGAGGATATAAGGCTTCATACCACGACGTGCCCGTATTCCAATCGATAGCCTAACGTGCGCGGGCTGATTTACCTGTCTCGTGACATGGAACTGAGTTACGCCCCGGAATTCTTCAGTCACGCACCAGTGCGTGACTGAAGCAGTCGCAACACCCTGACTATGGCATCAAAGTTATTCTGTAGGCCAAGGCTTATTCAATGTTTCACACAGTACGGTACGTGTCATGCAGCTGCATTAAAAGGCAGTCACGAATACCTGCGCCGTGGTGTTCCTGTCGTCCGCGCGAGCCCACGCTCCTCGCCCAAAATACACCTCACTCCTGACCCGTCAGTCGCCTGTCTCGGGCCTCATGTGCGCAGCGGCGGCTCCGTTCCGGTCGGGAGCGACGCGTGCCGCTGCGGCCGACCCGGGAGGAGCCCGCTCCGCCGGCCGGGCACCTGTCCGAGCGCCGCAGGCGTCCTGACAGGTCACGCCACAGGGCGGCCGGCCGCTCGCCGGCCATAAACAAGGCCGCCCGGCGCCCGACGCACAATAATCGTAATGGCTATCGGCTGCGACGGAGGCCAGTGTTATTGCGCCGAGCCATGCGCGCCGCTGCTGGCCGACACGGGACCGATGACCGCCGCCGATGACGGCCGATGACTGTGACTGCCGATGACGGCCGATGACTGTGACTGCCGATGACGGCCGATGACTGTGACTGCCGATGACGGCCGATGACTGTGACTGCCGATGACGGCCGATGACTGTGACTGCCGATGACGGCCGATGACTGTGACTGCCGATGACGGCCGATGACTGTGACTGCCGATGACGGCCGATGACTGTGACTGCCGATGACGGCCGATGACTGTGACTGCCGATGACGGCCGATGACTGTGACTGCCGATGACGGCCGATGACTGTGACTGCCGATGACGGCCGATGACTGTGACTGCCGATGACGGCCGATGACTGTGACTGCCGATGACGGCCGATGACTGTGACTGCCGATGACGGCCGATGACTGTGACTGCCGATGACGGCCGATGACTGTGACTGCCGATGACGGCCGTCCTCTGGAGGCTCCCAGCCACCGAGATCTGGACATCAGCGCTGCTGGGCCCCCAGCCCGTGTATGCTCTTTTTTGTTCTTTGGCCGTGTGCGTTTGTTGGAAGAACCTCAGTCACAGCTAAGGTGTAACTGACCACTGAGCGCGAATATTCTTTACTTTATTGGCCTGCAGTTAGTGCCCACATAACTTTTTTTAACGAGTGCTTTCGTACACAGTGCTATTTAACGTGCAGTTGGTCATTGTTTCTTGATTATGGGCTAGAACACACAGCGGGCGGTCGTGTGGTAAACATCGGCTGGAGACCTTCGTCATGGACATTGCGCTACATGTAGTGATGGGCGGTGGTAACTGCACACAGTAGAATGCCTCATGTCAGCGACTTCACAGATTCAAAGTGAGCGCAGGACGTCAGCGAAATCGGTCGGTAAAAGGTTTCTGAAAGTTGAAAAGCATGCATTCAGCCATCACTTTATGAGCTTTGACAGACATCTGAAAGTTTTCTGTCCAATCCGGCTCTGTTTTCCTATGGGATTCCCGAGCTACATCTGCTGCTTATCAGACTTGGTAAACTTTAGCCTTTCAGATGTCTGGTAGTGGCCTATCATCAATTTTTACGCTCTCCTAGTCTCGACAATATGTCAAAAGTAATGTTTAAAATCTGTCACAGCCCATGCATACAGCTGTCGCTTGTCTCCACCGAGACTCTATCTGCCTCAGTGGGATGGACCGTTCCAGCCGATGACAGGCTTAGGGTGCTCATCTGCCGCGGATCACGCGCGCACGGCGTCCCCAGCCGGCCAGGCGCCGCGTAGCCGCGGCGCTCCGCAGAGCGTCGGCCCACGACCAGCGCTCCGACCAGCGCTCGGACCCCAGAGCCCGACGCTTCCGCCCGACCGAACACGGTTTTCCTCTCAAACTGTTTTGGGCGGCGCCGCGGGGCTGACGCGGCGGACGCGACGCGCGCGGGAACAGTCCTTGCATGGCGGCCGCAGCCGGCGTGCCGGCCGTGCCTGGACCGTGCCCGGTCGTGCTCGGCGCGTAATGGCGTGGAAAGCGTTATTAGATCGGCGCTGGGGCTACCGTCCGGGCCCGGCGACGCCCGCTTCCGGCGGCTTTCTTCTGTCGGCGGCCGGCCGCCCCCGCGGTCGTCCGGCCACTTAGGCCCGCTGCTGACGGCGCCGCTTTGGCCGCCGCGCGCCATGTCCGCTCCTCCCCTGGTCTGTTCGGCTCCCTCGGCGTTCACTTCCCCCCCCCCCTTCGCCCTCCTTGCCGCCCTCGGGCTCCCCTCCCCCACCCGTTTGCTGCGGCCTGTGGAACGGTTCCAATCCCTATCAATTGCGGTCTGAGTTCGCGGTATACGGTGTCTGATGGAAACGTTGCACGAATGTGACTGTTAGTTCCTGTGAGCTTTTATATCGTATTTAGCGGCTGTTTCTGGTGCGCTCCGGGCAGTTCACCCTCCAGCTGCTGAAATTTGAAAACAAGTGCAGCTATATTATGCTACTTTCAAGTGCAATCACACAAAACGTTGTCTGGTTAGCCAGGGCATATCGATTTGCTTAAAGTGTAAGGCACGTTTTACTTGTGTGCTGGCTGTGGAACCGCATGCGTATTCTGCCGCGTGTTTTGTTTTTCTCATACTTTCTAAATCTTTTTTATCAGCATTGGGGAAAAGCACACACACATAGCTGTCATGCCCACATTGCAAGGCTATTGCGAGCATGCATATATGGAGCTGTACCAGCCTATTCCAGTACGTATGGACCACTTTTATGTTTGCCTGCAAACACAATTTTTACATCGCATGTTGCGAACTAGGTCAGTGGTAAGCGTTACACGGTATTCAAGAGCGTTGCACCCCCAAAGACTAAAGTCGTGGGCGTCGTTGGTCGGTTTTAGACCCCGTTCCCAAATAAGAAATGCTGTTGGCCCAAACCTGGCCCGCTTCTAGATTGGTGCCACAATAACTTCGTTTCATGCCACCTTGGATAATCTCAATTGTGCATTGCAAAGCACGCCATCTGTAGAATCGATCAACGAACCTGGACAACTGATTACATTAGGCTCAACATGCGACCTTCTTTCTGCGAGCGATCTTCCTCCTTCTTCCCGCTAGTAAGCCTCTTGACCAGTATCGGCTGCTGGTTGTGTAGTCGTTGCGAATGATATTTGAGCCTGCTCAAACGTCTTCGCTACCCTATTAGCCGGATGAGGGCTTTCAGCGCAGCAACTAGGTCAGGTGAACAATCCTAGGCCTCTGGCTGCCGGACCGTTTTTGTGCAGGCCGTTTTTCTGGGGGCCCTCCACGAGTGGGGTGGTGTGTGCCTCACACGGCCTATCCGCCCGCGAACTAGACCGTGGCGGACGACTGGCTGGCCTATTTTCTTGCATACGTGCCCTATTGGTTCAGTGGCGCAAAAGTTCCGAACTCCTCCGACGCGAATCCCTCTGACATGATAAATATCTAATTTTTCGTTTCATTCCACGCTATTAACGCGACGTACTCCGTTCAATAGGGACGGCGTTGGATGATATTGTGCGCGCTCGATGACGGGGAAAATAGTGTTTATCACCGCCTCTCAGCAATATACATCTCCGGGCAGTACAGCTTCATTTCAGTGGCCCTTGTGACGAGAGAGAGCTGTGGAGAGTTCCACCCACTGCGAACGTGTTGCTGGTTCATATTTGATGGCCGACGTGATGAATTATTCAGATGAGCTTAGATCCAGCTAATCAGGATTCCCTTTTCACTATACGACGACGGGAAAGAATCTGGGCGAGTTATAGCTCTCGCAAGGCAAGATTAGCCGGCGATGATATTCATTTCAATACTTATATAAATTTATTCGCTAAACTTTTCCATCATCAAAGGTTTTCAAAGCTCACCAGCGCAGCTGCGCGGCGAACAGGCCGCGGCCCGGCCGGGCTTTATGAAACGCTCTCGGGCGGCAGCTGCCTGGCTCTGACAGCGATCAACGACGTGACACGGGGATGTGAGGACACGACGCCGACATCTGTCGGCCCGGGCGGACGCGTCGGCAGCGACTGTCACCCGCCGACGGTCGACACACGGCGGGGCGACCTCGGCCGCCGCAGGTGACGCGCGCGGTGACGCACCGCCTGCAGGCTCGCTGGGGACGGCCCGGTGTGGCAGCCAATGTCACAGCATTTCATCGCTAAAAGTTGTTAGCATAAACACGCAATGGGCATGCAAGGCAGCTTCGGCCGCAATGTCAGCAGGTCATGTGCACCGGCTGAGACACCGGAGCCATCACATCCCTTTTTTGGTGGAATGCTAGCCCAAACATCAGCACCTGCGAACGCCTCCCGCCAGCAATAGATTAATGCTACGACCTGCGCTGCGGAGGCTGAGCTAACAATAATTTGGAGCTATCTGTTGTGAGCCTGTCCATTCCGTCACCTTCTTCGTGAGCTCGTGGCCCTGCGACGACGGCCTCGTCGACACCTTCGGCAGTTGCCTGTGTCTTGACTCCGGTCACGACGCTCACTCAGACTCTGATTAATCGTCGACCCGCATTCCGGTCGTCTCATTAGCCGTTTTTGTCGGCCGACTGCAGTCGCGACTTCGCAGGGCCCCGAGCGGTCTTTTTGTCAACGCCCAGGCGCAAAAACTCGGTGCAGAGAGGCTTGTGAGTGAGTTCGCTTCGCTGGCGAATAGTGGCGGCGCCGCTTCGGAGATGAATTAGGGCGCACGGCGGCATCAAGATGCATGGCCTCTGGGATGGCAAGAGTTGTTGCTGGGTGTTTAGGGCATTCGTTTCATAAGCAGATAGGACCAGAGAGTTATTTGCGTCGTCCATTTATTGATGTTGCGTTAACTTAACTGAGTTTGTGATTGCAGTCAATTATTCTGGTTGGATGGCGAATATGGCGTGCTGATGTACGTACACACGTACTTGACGCAGAAATCAATCAGTTATTGTTTTGCGGAGGTTATTGTTTTGCGGAGGGTGGCGTGACGGTCCGCTGGCGTTGACGACGACCGGTGCCCGTGCCGCACCGAACCGGCGTCGGCGCCGAATTCAGCCGGCCCGGTGAGCAAACGAAAGGGAATATGATATGTGAAAATCATGCAGAATACGAAATGTGCGCTCAGCTCTTTTTCGAGAACAGAGATGGTGCGGTTATGTGTTTGGTTGTGTTGGAGGTTTTTACGTCAACCATCAGGTAGCTCTAGGGTCATGGTGTGTAGGTATGAGGTTTAGGTTATATCTGATAATATTATATTATTATTGTCGATGATACCTAAAAGCTGGATCCATCAAAAATGGTGGGGTCGTGTCAAGTGAGTCATGCGGGCCAGTCATTTGAATGTTCTGTACATATCGAAATAAGACAGCTTGATCCTCAACTATTTACCGCCCTCCGTCCTATTGTGCCAAGAAATGCTGGAGGAACTTTTCAAGTCTGCTCCATGCAGTCAACTCGCCTCAGTGAATGGAATATGTATGCCTTTCTGCAGCTGCTTCGCCTGAATGAGTCGCAGTACCGTCGCGAGCTGTACACGTCACATGAAGTGCACTCGCCTGCGCGCTGCGCCCGAGCTGCGGCGCTGTACTGAGCCCTCGCGTTGCCAGCGTCTGAGGGCGCCGGCCGTTGAGCACCGGGACCGTGCACGTCCTCAGCCGTCTGAGGAGGCACCTCGCAGCACGAGTGCCCCTGTCGGCACCGCCGCCGGCCGCTGCCGCCTCTGTCTGGAGACACTCGGCCTCTAATGGAGGCGGCCTCACGTTCCGGCGGGGGACTAATGAGCGCTGGGCGGCTGGCCCTGCGCCGTCCCCTGGGGCTGCCGGGGCACGGCGACCCTCGGCGACGCACGCGCGCCCTCTTCTGGCCGTGACTCGGTGGCTGTAATCAAAGACGGATTGAAACCCAAACCCAGCTGGGACCGGCGCACCTAATCAGGCCGTTGTAGTCATAGCCTGTCGCGCGCCGAGGTCGGCACGTGGACAGGGAGGGCGGGGGGGGGGGGCTCTGTAGCCCCTGCAGCGTGAAGCTGAGCAGTTAGCCTCATGTCGCATGTGCGTTGTCGCCGCGGTAGTGAGGTTGCGTGACCATTCGCTGGCAGTCTTAAAAGTGATTTGCTTTTTCGCGTGGTTAGCCTGGCAATGGTTGATGGTTCTCTTTTGAGCGCTACGTTTCATGTTATGCATTGCCTTGTACTGCTTCGGCTGGTGAATGACCTGGAATGAAATATTTTGTGTGGGCGTGGGTGTGGGTGTGTGGGTGGGTGTGGGTGCGTGGGGGCGCGCGCCTGCTACGGTATGATCAGAGCATAGATACATCTCACGGTCAGCACCTCAGCCGTTCCGCACCCCTTGCTTCCTCACCCGTGCCCGTCACATAACGACATTACCGCGCCGGACAATAGCATTGACTCCCAGCGGAAGAGGATAAGGCCACATACGGCCAGCGTGGCAGCAGTAATACTCCAGCCACATATACCGGGCGCAGCGAAGGCAGCCACCTTCATCCCGTAATCTCATAATGTAATCATGGCGGGAGACATCGATCTCGATGTGTATCGGGGAGGCCTCCCCCGCCGCCGTTCCTGCGCTCCCGCCTGCCGCCCCCGCCCGGCCGCGTCGGCTTTCCGTCGCCGGCCGCGCCGTCTATGGCGACGACCACGCGGCGTCGGCTTCGACAAGTTTCGAAATGAATTACGCGTGGCGGCAGATGTGTATGATTGCCGATGATAAAACTACATATACAGGTCGTGAGATATGGCCGATTGCCGGCGCCAGCTGGCCGCCGCGTGCCTTATGAAACGGCCGCCTGACGGATCGGCGAGGGGGCGGCCGTGTTTGGCCGGTACCGGTGCCGCCGCCCGTCGCAGGTGGCGCCACGGCGGCCCCGGCCGGCCGGTCCCGGAGTGGCCGGGGCGAGACCTGGCAGCGATGTCGTCGCCCGCTCTGGCAGGAGCTGTCTGTTGTGGCATTTGGTAGTGAATCGCACATTGGTAACGTTGTGATACTTGGAACTGATTTCAGCCATGCTAATAGTCGCTTTACGATATTATTCGTTTCACTCATGCTATTTCATTTCTGAGTTGGGGCGTGTTTTTACTAATTGCTCCAACACAAAATGTACGTTTTCTTCATGTTCTGTTATGCATACAACCTCATAGAAACCAAAACATTGCATGGGATAGCTTGTTTTGCACAATCGCCTTGGGCTAAGCTTCACGTTTCCCCGGTGTGTCCAGACACCACGGAAACCACGCCCCGCCTGGCTGTTCTGATCCTCAGCCGTGCCATCCCCCACTCTCACCTGGCCCCTCTGGCGGACTGGGCCGTCGCTGCGCGCCGCAATGGAAGTTCTCTGTAACGGCCGGCTAATTTGATTATACCAGACGCCGAGTTCGGCCCGCGCCAGACGAAAAAACGGCGCCGGTCCGGTTCGTTTTTCCGCAGCGCGGACCTGGCAGCGCACCGATTGGCTACCGGGGTAATTGCCGGCGGGCTTTGGCTGCCAAAGTAGGGCTGCCAGATGATTGTGGTGCGAGCAGCAGATGGAAGAAAAGCATTAGCCGGCTCCCCACTAAGCCACTGGGTCGAGTTTGCTTTTTACCGCATATGGCTGTGCTGGGTGATAATGGGATGTAATTTCCTTTGTCTTGGTCCCATTCTTAAGATGAGCCTGCCGTAAAACACGAGCAGCTGGTAATTTTGAACGTTAACGCAATGCTGGGCTCACACTGTACTTCTTGCGTCAGGTATACTTCGAAATACGTCTTTTAACTTAAATGAGGTATGAACTGCAAATTTTCGTAAGACCTATTCAATTTCTTTTAAACTTCCTTCTGAACCCGCAGGTGAAATAGTACCGATGGCTTTTGTTTGTGCCAATTATACCACCATCCGCCATTCTACGGACCTGGTCCGTCGGCCTGGACCGGCAGCGTTGCTGAACCGTCTTGACTTCCAGAGCCATTTTTGCATCCGCCGCCAGAGACTCCGTAATCCCATCGCATTGATCGGGTCTAATTGAAGACGACGTGCCCTTATCTCGCTCGTCTCTCGCAATAATTGGACGTCCCGCCGACCTCTTCCAATTACCCACAGCTTCACCATATTGTTGAAGTGTTTTTATGAACTTCGGAATCAGCGTTGTTGCAATCGGAGGAGCGCGGGGAAAGCTCCGGCGATGTTGGCCGGAAGGCGAACTCTGATGAGGCGCGCGGCAACGCCACCTCACGAGGAGCACGGGGAAAGCTCGGGCGATGTCGGCCGGAAGGCGAGCTCTGATGAGGCGCGCAGCAACGCCACCTCACGACGGATCACCCGAGTCTTTCAGATTTATCGGCAACGAGTCCCAAGGAACCGTTCGGAATCCGAGCTGTGAATGATTTAGCGCGCAGAAGGGTCGCGCGCGGCGCCGCGAAAATGAAAACAATAAAAGGCACTCGTAAAATATCGAAATGCGTCAAATTGAAGAGGCAGATGCCATTGATGCCGGGCCGTATGGCGGCGGCTGTAGCGGGCTGTTCTCGCCGGCGTGCCGCGCTGGTCCGGGGCCGGTCGGCGCTGCTCAGCGGCGCGGTCGCCTGGCCGGCGTCGCGTCACGGACCAGCGGCCCCGCCAGCGACGGCCCCGGTCGTTCTGACTCGCCGAGCGGTCGCACTGCCGGCCCAAAGTTCGGGGACAAGTTCTCTTTCAGTTGTCAGAATGGCGGGCCAGCATGAGCGGCCGGACGTTTCGGCGGCGTCATAGCCCGTCGCAGTCGCAAACATGCATTCAGGCCTGCGTCACAGCGTGGGCCAGACGTCAAAGTCGGTCAGATAACTTGGAGTTTGACATGTGCCTGCCTTCCGGCGAACGGTTCCGAATTTTCATGGTCAGCGTTCTGAGCAACGCTCGTCTCTCGTGGCGGTTACGAGGCTGATTCAGCGCCTGGTTTCAGTGAAGCGCCACCTCCGGTCGATTTTTTTCTCCTGATTACTGATTCAGCGTGCGTCTTGCATGCTCGAATCCGCCTCCAGATAACACAGCGGACTTGGCGCGTTTGCGTCGGAATCGAGGCGCGTAGCGTCGGAGAGGCGCTCTCGCCAATCTTCAGAGCATGAATGCATTTAAATCGTCTAGTTGAACAGATTTAATCGATAAAATGGTAATGTCACCGATGGCCAGCATTGTCACGTCAATGCTTAAGCCTGTTTTTCCGCTGTTGTGTGCGTCGCTATAGGGGCATGGATTTGCCGCGAATCAATGACGGAATGCTGCCCTTGTTTTGGCTCTCCGGCGGACAAACGAATGAATCGGTTGTCTCGAATCTTGGCGAGACCGGGCTCAGAAAACTCGCTGGCTTTGTTAGGGGCATCCATCAAGATTTACCGTGGTACAAAAAGGTCTAAGTGAGACAGATCACGGGCACACCAAAACTCAAAGTTAATTGGATGTGATGTTGAAGTGAGAGCAAAGTCCCACTTCCCGGCGGCATCATGCAATCTCTGGATATGTGTGATGCATCATGAGACTTGGTAGCAAATAGGCAATTCGTTTGCCCAAACGATTTGCTCTTGAATAACCAGCCGTTATTTGCAGAAGCACTGCTTGTTGGTCAAACGTATCGAATAGATTAAAATGGATCTACACTTAGCTGGGTGACTGGACGTACGCTATTAATAACGTTTATGATTTGTTTGACCTTTAGATCCGGGGTGGAGAGTTTACAGGGTTATGAGTCTCTGGATGGGCCCAGAACAAATTGTTCTGCCCAGGGTTGTGGACCTGCGCTAGATATTTTGTACATTACGTGTTTAAGATAACGCGATCTGTGTTATCTAACGCTTCGTTGCGCTCCCCTTGTTGCAACATTGCGGGCTGCGGCCTGCGACGGGACTACACCGTTGGAGAACCTCACAGCACAGCGAACTCCTCACACGCCTGTCACGACCTTGTTCTCCGCAGGTGCGGGTGCTGTTGCGCGTGCGCCAGGCGCAGCCGTCGTCCCACTTCAGCGTCGACCCGCGCCGCAAGCAGGTGACCCTGGTCGACCCGTCGGCGGCCGCCGGCACCGTCGCGCCTGAGAGCCGCCGACTGGGCGTGGCCGCCCCCAAGATGTTCGCCTTCGACGGGGTGTACGACTGCGACGACCCCCAGGTCAGTTCTGCTCTGGCCGGCCGGTGGTGTGGCCTTCGGGCTTGGATCCAGTGCTGGGCCCGAAACGTGATTTAATATCAGGTCCAAGATGACGTTTCCAGCAAGGAATGCTCAATGTCCGCATCCTGCTGGCGGATGTCATACGCGGCTCATACTGTGTCCGTCAAGCCGCGGTATTGACATTTATCCGCATTCTTCAAAATTCCTTCGGCAGGGTGGGTCTGTGTGATGAATCTGCATCAACTTCTTCCGCCATCAAGACGTCTCTCAAGTCTGCCCAGGCCGGCCTTTTTGCTGTCGCCTCTCGCCGCGCCGCGTTCGTCGCCGCTCGTGCGGACGCGCCGCTGCGGCAGGGAAAGTCGAGCCGTGTTTGTCGGCCGAACTCGCTCCGCGTGCCCCCGGGGACAGCGGTACCAGCCTCTTCGAATTTTAGCCCCATCAGGGCGCAGCCCCATGAGAAATTCCAATGGGCTCACCCGAGACGTCAACTTACTTCGGCAAGCTATTTTTCCGTGCTCAGAACAGCCCCTGTGGGTGATGGATAGGCGGTGGCTTAATTAAAAAGGCGCAACCCTGACAAACTGCGCTCCTCTCCGCCACAACGCTGCCGATGGCGGCTGTATTGTGGCCCGCTCATAATATGTCCCGCGGCGTCTTCGGTTCGGAAGACAAATTTGTTTGGGACTTTGTCTGGACGTGAGCCCTTCAGACGTGTTAAGCGATATTGGTGGGCTCCACCCCGACCCGGGCTGAGCGCGACGACGGCAACCTCTGGCGCCTGGCATTCTGGCGTGGTGTCGCGCCCGCTTAGCGAGACATATGGCCTCCATCAGATTGCGGCATCCGTCCAATCACATCGGGACTTCCGACGCCATTTGTCCACAAAGCTCGCCATAAAATGGTAAGCGGGCAGTAAGTCGCGATAAGTGAGCGTCCGGTTTCTGCCGACCCGAACAAATCCCAAAGATGGACCGGCCGATTTGTGTCGTTTAAGTGCGACAGCAATCGGGTTCAGCGTTGAACCCGCCAAGGACCCCTAATTGTGCGTCGTTCGCACATCAGCCCTCTGGGTTTTGTCCCGCGTGGTGTGCGGTCTCTGGTCACCGTGCCGGCTCATCGCGTGCGTTATTAATGACGTCCTGCAGACGGACAATGCCCGACCTCATTGTCTTAGGCGGCGCCATTATTTGCATCGGCCCACCGGCGTAGCACGCATCGTCTGTTTGGTTTACCGTCGTGCCGCGGGATTGGACGCGGGGGACCTCGGGGCACCGCAGCTGCGCTCGCCGGTGCCCCAACGTAAGCCAGCTCAGCGACACGCATTGCCCCGAGGCTGGGCGTTGCCGAGACCCAGGCCGGCCGCGGAGACCGCCAGGCACCCCGGCCACGTCCGTCCTCCCGTCCCCCGTCCCCCGTCCCCGTCCCCCGTCCCCGGCCGGCCGTCCAAAAAAGCGGCCGCTTCGTTGGGCGCGCCCAACGGAGCCGAGTTTGTCTACCCCACGGAGCCGAGTTTGTCTGATCGAGTTGGCCACTCTGCCGGTTGGCAGTCCGATCACGCGGGCCGATAATTCGGCCGTTCGCAGCGGCGATCGTGGCGGCTTCCGGCACGCGCGACGCGCCGCCGTCGCTGCTCGCCATGGTCCCGGTCTGCTCGCACGGGCGCGGCGTGTAACCGGGAGAGAGCGGCGGCCGCGCGCCTGAATTATTCGCCAAGTTTATCCCGGCGCGATGACACCGTTTGAGTTATGCCCAAATCCCGGCGAATTAAAAATCGTAAATCTCAACTTTTCGAATTAAATTCAGATGAAACTATTAAAGCGCGTGCTGGCCGCGATTCGTCCCAGCCCCACCTTGACTATGTTTCTTCGGGGTGTCATGGAGCGGTCGGCCAGAGCGGCACACCTCGCACCAGCCACGCGCGCCGCCTCGGCGGCTAAACCGCACCAAACCACCCTGTACTCGGCAGCGGCAGTCCGTGTCCTGGCTCCAAGCGTGCCTGGCTTCACCAGAGCTGGGCTGACCCCGGCGTACGGGCGCCCTCTCCGTGGTCGGCACGTGCTCGGAGCCGGGCCGCAGCATCACGTCGGTCCCGTCGCCACCGGCTGCCTCATTATTTCCCGGGCCGATGCAGATGTCGCGCCTCTCCAGCCGGCGGAAATAGCTCGTGGCTCGTCATGCCGCGCGGGTCCATTTCGCGCCGGGAAAATTGTGTTTTATTCAGCCAAGATTGCGATGGGATTGCGCCTTGTGCGAGTTGCGAGTTTGCTAGGATTGGCGTAATCGTACCTGCGTTAACAACCTGGGCGAGCTGCTATCTCGTTTGGAAAAACAGCTACACGTTAGGTGTTTTGCTGGAAGTGAAGAAATCATTTTCGCAGGGCGTTAAACACAACAACTGCCAGGGAGCACAAGGCTCGTCGATGGTAAAACTCTTACCTGTCTGCAGCCTGGACGGGTTGAATGACAAATAACCTGTGTGATTTTCTCTTCCAGACTGAGATCAGCACGAGTGCCTTGGTGGACGTTGTTCACGCCGTTATAAACGGCAACGACGGTTGTGTCCTCTGCCTTGGCCAGTCCAAAACAGGTGAGGATTTGTCAACAATCACATCCCACACACCACACACAGTCATTTCGTGCTGCTAACTGCTCTTGTATCAGCGGCTATTTGCGCCAGACACGACCCCTGACCTCCTTGCAGTATAATGCGGCACCCGCGGCCATCCGGCGCTTCCCAAGACGCGTCCTTTCTCTGTCGGCCAGCCGGCGCTTCCCAAGACGCGTCCTTTCTCTGTCGGCCAGCCGGCTAAATGATTCAGGCTGGCACGAGTCTTGTCCTCCGGGGTCGATCACCCGGGATGGGCCGAGAGCGCACGCGGCCGCCCGCCGCCCAATCGTCCCGATCTATTGCCATTCCGCCCGAACCTGGCGCACGTCGGAAGCAGTCGGCCGGCCCCGGAAGTCGGCTGCGATGGTGGTCCGCGGCGGCCTAAGTCACGCGCTCCGGGGTCGCATGTCACCGTTGGCGGGCGCGCGGGTCTTTGTCCTCTCCGGGCCGCGTGTCGGTGGACGGAGCCGGCGCTCGGGGCTCCATCTGCATGTTCCGCACACTTCTGCGGTGGCGTGTGGGCGACACCAAGTGCCGGTTCGCGTTTGCGTGGCTCCTTTAGTTCTGCTGGCGACGGGGCGGCGTGGTGTCCCAGAGCACAGTTGCATGTCTCGCTCACTTCCGCGCGTGGCGTGGGACGAAACGCGACCCCGACTTCTGACCAGGAGCCGCTGCTGCGGCCGTCGCGGCGCGGGCGACTCTTATTACCCACGTGCTCATCTCACTCCTCAGCTGCACTTCTTCGCGTGTCGGCGGGCGACCCCGCTTCCAAGCTGCGCTTCTTTGCGCGCCGGCGTCGGCCGGTCTTCAATAATGCAGTTTGTTGCCGACGCTGTGACGCGTGCGTGCCTGCTTCGGTTAGTTCTGCTGGCCCGCCGCCCGCGTCTGGTCCGCCGCAGTGGCGACGCTCAGCGTCTCGCGATCCTCGCGTTCGCCATCGATTGTCATCGGTGGGCACACCAGGTGCCGGCCGTTCGAGCCGCGCAGCTGCCCGCGGGGCCCGCGACGCTCTCGCCGGCCGTCCCTTGACCCGACCGCCGTGCTAATCGCTCATAAAGTTCGCCGGCGGGGTGACAGCGCGCGGGCGGGGTCGATTCCGGGCTGCGGCAGGCCCGGGCGGGTGTCGCCAGGACTGATTAGCTCCGCTGCCGCCCGACCGGGCTCAGATGGGAGCCGGTGGCGGGCCGCCGAGAACGGCGCCGTCGCCGCGCGAGGCGGGAAATCGGCCCATTTGGCGGCGGCCGCTCGCTTTTGAGCAGCTGTCCGGCCAGCTTTGTGGAAAGCGTCGGCCACGCTGAAGCTCATGCTTTCAGGGAATTGAGTCTTGAGCTCAAGGTATGCTGCCAGGGCTTACTTCCCAATACGCTTTCTAAGAAATTGCATAACGGGCTTCACCCTGCCCTACTTCTGCTCTAAAATGTTCCGTGATATGATTACTTCGTCCGAATCATGTCATCTGCGTCTGCATCTGAAACGTCCGTGAGCAGGCAGTCGCTGGGCGGCGGTAGAGGTTCCGCGCGATCCATTAATCTCCCGTTTCAGCGTGCCCGACGCTGGCGAACACCGGCCCACGCCGGCGCCCGTAATCCGGGCGGCGGCGGCACTTTGTATAAAACATTCAGCCGGTGCCGGTACCGGCGCGGCCGGCGGTGTCGGCTGGGCCGGGCGGCCGGCCGTCCCTCGCCCTGCGGGACCGCCGCCGACACGTGCCTCGGCCGCCGGCGCGGACACGGACCAGGCTCCGGCTCCGGCGGGTGTCCAATCTCTTATCATGACGGCGCGGCGGGCTGGTCCGTGTCGGCAGGAGACGCCCATGGTGGTGGCGGTTGTAGGACCTGAGACCCGCAGACGGGAGACAGCCGTGCCAGGAGCGGCGTGGGATCAAAATAGATGCCCGGGCCGCTGGAGAATGTGGGCTTGGGTTTGAGAGGGCTGCGGGACCTGGGAGGGCCCCATGCACCTCCCCCGGGTCCCACCGGTAGGTGTCATTAGGCCTGAGAGGCGCCCATTACAGAGCCGGCGTGGGACCTGATTAATGGCCATGGCAGTACAGGTGTGAGAGCTGGGAGACGCCTGCGTGCAGAAACGGATGTGAGAGGTAAGAGGGTCTGTTGAAAATTGAACGCGATGTGATTAAAGGTTCAGTACATACATTAAGAAATGGAATCTGAATATAAATGTTGTATGAACTAGTCGTTCATAAGTGTTCGAAAAGCCTGACATGGATGCCATGGTGGAGCCCTGGCGCGGAAGACACCCACGTTACCGGCAGTATGGCGAGCCTGACTGACGACGACCATTAGGGTGCGGTGTTTGACCACGGTTGGTGCGCAAATTGCCTGCGCCGCGTTGCCAGCGACGTAAAATGCCGCCCCTGTTTATCGCTTCCGCCGCTGTGGGCAGGTTCCGGTGTCGGCACCAAACCACTTACAGCACGGCGAACAAATGTCAGTTATCACTTACAAAATGGTCATAAGTGTCGGCGTGTTCCTGGAACCGGGCGCGGCCTGTACGGGCTGTCGGGTTCTGTTAACGTCTGCTGCCGCTGCCGCCCGCGACACCCACCATCTGCTACTGACGCTTATCTCCGCGCGTAACGGTGACGCTCGGCTCCGGCGGGGGTCATGACCTTTGCCAGTAGTTGAACATAACGCAGCCTGGCGTATCTGGCCCCGCTGGGGGCGGCCGGGAGCGGCACGCTACCTGTCGGTCGAGATAAATATACACGGTTAGGCTGGCCGGCGCCCGTCAGCAGCGTATCCTCTGACATTTACAAGACGATCACCACCGCCAGGAATGGCAGCCTCCTCCCCGCGCCTGGCATCCAAAGCCGAAGACGACAGGCGCTCGCTCTGCCCTGCCACTCTCCACCACCTCGCGATATCTGTGAATTTAGAACGGAGCGGTGCGGCGGCTCGTGTTTTGCCCAATAACTCGGCTCCACGGCCTTATCTATGCAGTTGCCGCGCTGCCAACGGCCTCGACGCCGCCGTTACCGTTCGCCGATGTCCCGTTAATTGAGGTCGACGACGGCGGCGGCGGCCCACCTTACCGTCGACATCGACGACGCCTGGCGTCGGAACCGACGCGGCCCGGCAGCGGGCGGCGCAGCCGGCGCCCCGTAACTCTCGCGCCTTATCTGAGCGGCGGCCACTAAGTTTACGCGCGCTCCATGCGACATGCCCGGCGGGGGGCCGCGGCCTCGTAAATATGCCCCATTGAGACGTTTATTGTCAACAGAGTCGGCTTGGCCGGTATTTATACCGCTCGGCGGGCTGGGTCGCCGGCGGAGAGAGGCGGGTACCGCCGGACGTGCTGCTGACAGCGCCGGCCGCTCGGTGGCGTGCCGACGCGCTCTCCCCTCGATGCGAGGTGGCAGGAGCCTTTTCACCACGCGTGAAACACTGCGCGCTTACGAGTGAGATTCGGTATGCTATCGTACGAGCCAGGTCTCCGCCCTGTCAGGCTGTGGTGCGGACAAAATGATATTGCGCGTCAGGTTGTGATGTTTAAGTCCTCAGCTCTGCCCGGTTAATATGCCGTGTAATTCTTCCGTCGTATTACATTGTCGCGCAGGGGCAGAAGCTGCGGTGTGGCGCATATGGCAGCTACCACACCAAAATTGATAGAAACTATCGTAGGTATGATATCTTGTTATTGGAAGATGCTCACTCCAGCAGCCCTCGCACGCCGCATTCTTCAAGCCCTCTCCGCCCGTGTGTGGTGCAGTCTACTTTGGTAGATCGTGAAAGTGGTGCGTGGACCATGCCTACCCGTAATGTATATGTCCATAATGCACTTGTGAGCTCATTTCATGTGATTTGGGCCAATTTTGGTTGAACTCCAGTTCGGTTGCAGAGCAATGTCTCAACCGATCACGTTTGTAAGGGCTGCAGCTGAACTGGGCTGCCATGCGTATGATAGTTTTATATACACGTCTTAGGCGAACATTATCACCTGCTAAGCACTTGTGTCCATAATATTCGCACCATGCCAAGTCTGCACAGCCTTTCCATCACGCCTTCTTGACGCTCCCGCCGCGTGCGTCAGCCTGGGGCCAAGCTCCGACCGGCCTCCTGAGAACGAGCACCAGGCCACTAATTCGCGATCCACGGCCGGTCGCGTCGCCGCTTGATTCGAGGAACACCCGGCCCTGAAGCTGCGCGTGACATGGCTCCGCGCGGCATAGACAATTGCAGCGCACGAGCGACGCGCGCCACTCGGGACGCCCATTCGACGTCGGTCGGCTCGTCACTGCAGCTCCAGGATCGCGCTAATGCATAAACCATGGCCAGTGAGGCCGCCCTTTAGCTGGCTGTCGCGGCGGGACGCGGCTCCGTCTGACACATCACAAGTGGGAGCGTCGGCCGCCGAGCCTGGGCGATCGGCGGCCGGCGTTTAACGGCCGAGGTCAGCCCCGCGCGGCGTCCGTCGGGCCTCGGGCGACCTCAGCCACCGCCGCGTCGGCTGATGACGTCAGCGAAATGGGTGACGCGCTTTGATCGGGCGGCCGCGGCGCCGGAGCTACGGAAACCTGAAGCCGCAGCGACGGCGGCTCAAAGAGGCGTCAGTCGGCGGCCGTGGTGCATGTCAGCCGGCGCCGGCGCGCGTCCCGTCCATCATACTGCAGCGCCGTCGCCCTCTGACCGGCCGTCGGGCGCCGACTCCGGCGGGGCGTGTGTAGCCGCCGTCGGTCGGCGTCGGCGCGGTCAGTTGGCGCTGTCCGCGAGACCGCAGGCCGGCCCCGCTGTTTACGGTCGGCATACCGCGCTAGCCCGGCGAGTGATGGGCTCGTTTGTCGCCTAACTGTCGCATGACAGTCGCGCGGCTCCAGTCAGTCACTCCCGGTGCGCGCCGTCCGCCGGCGCGGCGCGGAACAAGGGGTCAGCAGATAGCACCGCGACGGGATGTCTTCCCACCGACGGGCCGGTGCCCTCCAGCGCGGCATCTGGCCGAATCCTGTTTGCATGTGTACTTGAACGGTCTCGTGCACTCGGAACATTGCCATCTGCTCATGGCAACAATATGTTGCTGTACTGAGAACCCCTCGCGTTGATTGCATGCAATGCGCCGCACCCGAAGCAGTTCTGCAAACATTCGTGTACCTCCTAACCTTTCTCACATAGCTTTGAACCCCGTAACTTCATGTCCTTGACCTCGTAACATCGCTGCCAGCATTCCGCTGTTTGCGCAGCACAACCATCCACATCATGCAGCTTGGCACGTTTCCGCCCGCCACGTGTAACCGCTGTCACGCGTCACGTACGCTGACGTGTATCCAGCGTGACACGCCTCCACCGCGCAGGCAAGACGACCACGATGCTGGGCGGCAGCGGCTCGGCCGATCAGCTGGGTATCATCCCGTGCGCCATCTCGTGGCTGTACCGCGGCATCGGCGAGCAGAAGCAGAAGAGCGGCGCCCGCTTCTCGGTGCGCGTCTCGGCCGTGCAGATCGCCGGCGCCGCCGAGAACCTGCGCGACCTGCTCAAGGACCACGCCAAAGGTCAGGACCTGCTCAAGGACCACGCCAAAGATCAGGGTCAGCTGGGATCAGCGCCGGTGTTTCCTATCCCAAGCTCCCGTGAGACGTCTTGGGGCTTCATCAGTGCTCTCTGGGCCCGGCACGGAATGTGTTCCACTTGACCTCGCCCAACCTCAAACTCTGTCAGTCGCTCTTTGCACTCCATGTGTTAAGACCGATGTGCCCCTGCGAGGACTGCTTGGGGTATCCCCATCGTGCGGCTGCTCCAACCCTCGGTCAGGTCACGCACGGACCACCTGACCCTCACGTCTGCCGTACCTGCTCCCCCGCCTGCCAGGCTCGAACCAGCATCGAACTGTACCCCTTCTGTACCTGCTCCCCCGCCCGCCAGACTCGGAGCAGCATCGAACTGAACCCCTTCTGGAACTGCTCCGTCGCCCGCCAGACTCGGAGCAACATCGAACTGAACCCCTTCTGGAACTGCTCCGTCGCCCGCCAGACTCGGAGCAGCATCGAACTGAACCCCTTATGGAACTGCTCCGTCGCCCGCCAGACTCGGGCCAGCGTCCAAGTGTGTCCCTTCTGTAACTGTCTCCCTCCCCCTTCCCCCCTCCCACCCCCTCACGGCAGACTCGGACCAGTCTCCGGGCGTGTCTCTTCTGTAACTGTCTCCCTCTCGGCAGACTCGGACCAGACTCCGGGCGTGTACCCTCTGTAACTGTCCCCCTCTGGGCAGACTCGGACCAGTCTCCGGGCGTGTACCTGCGCGAGGATCCGGTGCTCGGCAGCCAGCTGCTCAACCAGTCTGAAATCAGGGCCGAGACGGCCGAGAAGGCGGCGCTCTATTTGGACAGCGCGGCGGCGGCGCGCGCCGCCTCCGAGGACGGCGGCCGCAGCTCCCACCTTCTCTACACCCTGCACGTGTTCCAGTACAGCGTCAAGTCGGACAAGAGCAGCGGAGGTGAGCGGCACGCGGCCGCCGTGGGGAACGCTGCGAGGCTTGGGTAGGCGTGTCTGTCCGGGTCGTCCTACACCATGGGCTAGGCTTTTGGGAAAACGTCTCCTAAGAATCTTGCTCGAAGCTGCACTTGTTTGTTCACCCGTATCCGGACACGGGCAAGTCATCCCCAGGAATAAAACGTATATTTTAAGATAAATTTGGGTAGCGACTGCCCTTCCGCTCATGGCTTTTGTTGTGAGGGTGTCCCTGTTGGTAGAATAACTGTGTATGGCATCTCTGTCGTCAAGGCCAGCTCTGCTGGTCTTACTGCTGGCGCATCGAACTTCTGGCCCATTGGTCCATGGTTCGACGCTCGGCCTCCTGAGCACAGGAGCACAGCAATGCGTGCCTCGCCGTGCTCTCGTGTGCGAGGCCGTAAACCCGCTGCGTTTTTCAGTGACGGGCGGGAGGAGCCGCCTCCACCTGTTCGACCTGGGCGGCTTCGAGAAGACCAAGGTGTCCGGTCTCACCCTGTCCGCCGTGGGCAACGTCATCGTCTCCATCTTCAACGCCCACAAACACCTGCCCTGCAGGTCGGTCCAGTTGACCTCGTGCAGGCCCCTATATGTGTAGCATTGGTGTGGTGAAGACCCTGAACGCCAGCCAGAGTTAATGGGACGGTCGCACTGCTCCTAATGTGATGCGGACGTGAAGTAGCAGGGCGCGGACCGCAGTTACGCACCAGCTCGGTCGCGCGGTCCGACGGCCTCATGTCGGCCCGCCCGGATCACACGCCCGGCTGATGGCGCCATTCGGCGGAGCCATTGTGATTGGTCAGCCGCCTCAAACCCTATTCCGTCGCTAATGCTGGCGCTATGAGAACGATCCGTCACGACCACGACGTTTGGACGGCGTCTCTCCACCTCGTCCGCGCGCCGGTATCAGCCGATAACGACGTCTTATTGAGGGACGTCCGTCCGCGCGGAATGTCCGCCCGTCGACTCCGCCGCCGGCCGGAATGCGGAATGACCGTCCAAATCCAGCCGCGTGATTTGTGTGTTTCATTTTCCATTTTTCACGCGGGAAGGTGATGCGACTCCACCGGCTTGAGAGCTCGGTCAGACCACCGGTCATCGGTCACGGCGGACGCTGCCGACGCAGGCAGCATGGCTGACCTGGCGGCGGATCGGGTCCAGGCTGTGTGCAGTGGTGCACTGAAGCCAGGGCCCCGGCCTGCTCACCCTTGGCTGCTTGTGCTTACTGGCCGGGCTCGTCCAAAGACCTCTGGTCAAAATACATGTCGACATCCGTTTTAAAATTGCTATTCAGCGTCTCTCACGGTTACATTTTTCGTTTGGTTATTGACCTTTGGAAAAAAAACCAGATGATTGACATCGAGATCGAAAAATATTTTCGTGCATCACAACTACAACATTCCTTGTGTGCGCAGATCCTTTGCACCTTACATGTTTATATATATATATATATATATATATATATATATATATATATATACATGTGTGTTGCATTAACCTCGTGTCATCCTCGCCGCGCTGACCCGTGGTTGCCCCCGCCCATGACAGAGACAGCAAGCTGGTGCACCTGTTTCGTGAGGCGATGGGGTCCCTGACCTGCCAGACGACGATTGTGGCGCACGTGAGCACGGACGCGGCGCTCTACGCCGAGACGCTCACCACCGTTCAGCTGGCCAGCAGAATACACAGAATGCGACGGCGGCGCATCAAGGTACGACGGTCGGCGTGCGACCGCGCATCTTCGCGGACGTTCGGGGCAGGGCCCCTGGGGACGCCCGTGGGGGGCTGCAGGGAAGGAGAGCCGACCCTCGTGTTGTCCGCTCCCTGCCCGGAGGAATTGTGTGGTTAAAGAGGGATTTAGGGGGATTTGCGAGCTTTGGAAGTAAATGTGGGCTTTGTTTCCTGCACACGCCCATTGGGAATTCGATCCGAAAGAGAATGGGGATTTTGATGGATTGTAACGACAATGGGGAACACGATAGCTGCTGTCGATCACGGGTCTTCGTGTTCGATCATCGAAGTGCCTTCGATTCATAACCATGAAAGTCAGAGCTCAATGCACGTTCAGTTCTATCTGTTCATCCGTTTTATGAAGAATAAATCGAAATGGCTTTTTCGCCCATTCCGTGGAGCTCCTCGTATGCTAAAACCCAGGCTCCCCAGGGCTGCCCAATGGAACGGGCGGTCGATTGTCAAACGTCCGTTTTCATAAAGCCATCTGGTCGGTCGCCCTGATATTGGATTGGGTTACTGCCAAGATGCATTATGTTGATGTCTATTGTTATGGTGGCGGCTGTTGTGTTTGACGCGCAGCGCGTGCAAGACAATCATGTTTGGGTACTTCACCCATGCTGACTTAGTTTGAGCTCGTGGTGGTTGCCCTTGACCTCCTACTTCATTTTGTGCTGACCTGCTGCTGGCCTCTAGTTGACTTGTGGATGGCCTCTTGACAACCTTCCGCTGATTTGCTAACCTCTTCCTGGCCCCTGCTGTCCTTCGTGACCCGGAGACCTGTCAACTTATGACGATCCCTGCCGGCCTGTTGACGACCTTCCGCTGATTTGCTAACCTCTTCCTGGCCCCTGCTGTCCTTCATGACCCGAAGACCTGTCAACTTATGATGATCCCTGCCGACCTGTTGACGACCTTCCGCTGATTTGCTTTCCTCTTGCTGTCCTGTTGTCCCTCGCTGGCCCCTGCCGACCTCTTGTGAACCTGGAAATCTTCTGCTGACCTGCCGAGTCTCCCTGGACTCTGGCTGACCTCCGCCTGACCTCTGCGTCTGCAGCCGCACGGCTCGTCCGGCTCGGGCGGCTCTGCCGAGGAGAACCGGCAGGCGCGACTGCGCAGCTCTGGCGAGGAGTCGTCGGGCCGCTCCTCCTCGGACGTCGACCCGTCCAGCTCCGAGCAGTCGGCCGACACCGTCATCTACCTGGGCCCGGGCGCCGACGAGTGCACCGACGGCGAGCACCCGCCCGTCTACATCCCCAGCCTGACCAGCGACAACCGCGCCGCCATGAGCAAGGTACGCCCGGCGCGCGCGCGGCGACGGCGGGCAGCCATGAGCAACTATTAGATGGGAATAGAGGAACGCAAACTATTGGATGAAAATTGATGAAAACGGCGGTGGCAGCGCACGGTAGACCCACCGTGCATTGCCCGACCATGGTTCTCTCCCACCTGCAGGCACTGAAGGGGTCCAGTGCGGAGGGGGGCAAGTGTCGGAGTCCGGCGCGGACTCACAGCAGCTCATCGACGCCGACGCACCGGCCGGCGGCGACGGCAGCAGCGCCCTTCTCCCCGCAGCACCGGACCCTCGACAAGCTGACCGGCGCCGTGCCCAAGAGCCCCCAGGTCGGTGTCCAGCGCTCGCGCTAGTCGGTCTCTCGACATTGCATGATACGGGCCTCAGCGTTGATGCGAGTTCCCACCGGCGTTCCAGCTGTGGCGTCCAGCTGTTGCGTGCTGCGGTCTGAGTTACTCTGAGCTCATGTCGCACTCGTGGACAAGGCTTCCTTGTCCAATGGTGACGCCCTTGAGCTCTGCTGAGAACACAGACCACTTTCTCGCGTGGGCAACCAAGGGCCACATGGGACACATCCGGCAGCCGGAGGTTGTGGTTAGCGTGTTTGTGTTGGCGCTGGCCGCGGTCCCTGGCGGCATCTGTGTACGGTCCCCTGTCGCGTCATTGAGATGAATGAGTGGGCGAGTAGCGCTGAGCTCGGTGTCGGGGCTGGTGGTGCGCGCGTGCGTGGCGTGATTACCGTGAGGTGATACGAATGATCGCATTTGCCGGGGGTCATGCTTTACCAGTCCAGCAGCAATCCGGTTAGATGGAGTGAATGCTTGAGGGAGTTGCTGGACATTTTGCTTCTGGGCATTGGTTCTTACAAGGCAGTCGGGCATGCCAATCACCTCTGACTGTCGACAAAGGCTGTTTCCTTTGCATTTGATCGCCACGAATCACTCAGGGCGTCCAATATCTACTGTTATACTGCCCCCACCCGGTCCTTGACCTCGAGCGGCTGACCCCTGACCGTCATCGGCTGACCCGTGACCTCTGCCGCGCAGGTGAAGCGGAAGGGTCACGAGGCGCGCCACGCCGCTGGGCCCGAGAAGGTAGCGCCGGCTGGTGCGACGCCTCAGGAACAGTGGATCGACGGACCACGCTTTTCCCGCTCCCGTATAGCCGAGGCGCAGAAGATCAAGACCCGGCAGGAAACGTGGATCGACGGCCCATCGGGAGGCGCCCGGGCGCCGGCAACGGCGTCTCTTACGCCAGCGGCGGCGGCGGCGGCCGGGGCTATCCCGAAGACGGGCCGTCCGGCGGCCGGCCGCGCCGCGCCGCCGCCCATCCAGGGCTACGGCTTCATGGACGATCACAAGAAGTCGATGATCACGCGCTGGGTGGAGCACCAGATCGAGGCCGTCTCCACCAAGAAGCGCACCAAGTCGGAAGAGACCGCCCACCGCGCCGGTCAGTACAAGGAGCTGACCCAATTCAAGACGCAGGACGACGAGCCGGTCGAGGCCAAGATCATGACGCAGTTCAAGACGCAAGACTCGAGCGGAGAGAGCAGCCCCCTGCCGGAGCGGCACGCTCGGCCGGCCGCCGCCAGGAAGGGCTCCCCGGAGGCGTCCAGCACCCTGCCCAGACCGGTCAGTCAAGTGCCGCGGCGTCCGATGCGCGTCACGGCAGGAGACCGACGATCGTGGCTCCCGTTTGACTGGAGATTGTTTGAGTTTTCTTTCCTCGATCACTGACTCCAGCTGCATTTGTCAATGTTCATTATCCATCCATGGTTGTCAGAGGCTTTTAAGGATGTGCGATTGTGCATGCACTCTTATCGGAGCAGAAGACGTGAGGTTATCGTAGAAGTTTTTCATCTTGCTTAGTATTTAGTTCAAATTTAATGGAAGCGAATAACCAAGGCAGTTGACGCGCCCATGTTCCATAACTATGACTAGTAGATGACTTATGTAAGTTATAGTATATATATATATATATATATATATATATATATATATATATATATATATCGCCGCCTATGGCTCCAACTTACGTTTTTTCACCTTCCCTTCCCCAGAAAACGCGCGGTTCTTCCGCGGAGAAGGAGTCGTCGCCCCCTCTGGCGGCGGAGAAGCCAAAGGTCGCGCCGATACCCAGCGACGTCACGCCACCGGCTCCGTCCATCGGCCTTGAGGCCACACCCTCTCTGGACGAGATTTGCGCTCAGTGCGAGCAGCTGGTGGACGTGCTGACTCAGGAGAATGACGTCAAACGGCCGCCGGCTGGCCGGAAAGTGTCGCCGCCAGATGGCAGGAGCTCCGCACCGCCAGAGGGCAGGGAGATGGCCGACGCGGCACAGAATACGGGTGAGATGATCGTGCATGCATTGCGCAGAGATTCAGTGGTGCATTAGTGAAGTCTGTCAGTGACTTTTACTTGTTGTGGCATAGGCTACGATGATGCTTCTTTTGCTAGCGTAAAGGCTGGTAACGTAAAAAACGAACCATAGGTGCTATGCAACAAAAAATGGTTTTCGTTCTCAGTAGCGACGCTCTTAGATCACGGCTTGGTTTCCCTCCCCCAAATCTGTTCAGGCTGTTTTGCCTCACCATCGGAAGTATAAGGTCCGCCCCTACGCACTCCGTCGCGGCTTAAGAGCCGCTGCCCCACGCAGCCACGGCTGCCGTCCCGCGCAACCTCGGTTGCCGCTTGACCCGCCCGTTCGCTCGCCAGAGGACGCCGACAGTCTGGCGGAAGATTGCTCGGAGCCGGGCCGCCAGCCTTCGAGCTCGTCCAGCTCGGACGTGGCCAGGGGCGAGATCATCGAAGTGGAGGAGCGCGACGAGCCGGTGCCCATGACCGACTCGTGCCTGCAGGTAAGTAGCTCGCCTCAGCGGCTGAAGATGGGACACTTTCAGAGTCGGCGTGGTTCGCGCAGAGCTAAACGTGTCTTTGTGATCTTGCTAGCTGATTTTCGGAAAGTTTTAGTGCATGTAGTAGTTCATCCATATCTTGTATTGTATATATTGACATGTCCTGCGCTTCAGACTATGCTTGTCCGAACTCCTACATTATGGGAATTCGTACAGCAAAGCACACAATCGTTCTCGCAGAAACTTAGTCTTCCACGAGGTGTTGGCGGTTAAATATCGTTCCGTCTACTGTGGTTATTTTTAGCACGTTTCCGGTATGTGATACTAGCTGTCTCCGCGAGATGTCAGGTCATTGATGGCAGGCATGGGTCGTAGCTTTCGCCCTCCGTTCCTGAGACGCGACAATGTCGGTATCCCTGTCAGGTGACGGAAGAGGACATTGCTCGCTGTATGGGCATCATCACCAAGCCGCTGCTGCTGCCGCCGCCGGATCTGGACGAGAACGGTCATCCGCTGCGGGCGCTGAGTGAGGAGAACCTGACTTACGCCTCGAGCTTCTCAGGTCAGCACCGGTATCCTTTCGTAAGTCTGCTGAAAGCCGACCCACCTATATGACGCCACTCAGATCCGATCGAAGCGATCTGGGGAAGGCGACGGGCCCCTGAAGTCATTTTCATGCGGTGCTGTCTGTCACTGGCAGCCGGGTGTGTTTCTACTGCGATTCCGGTTTGGAGATCAGACAAGCTGTATTGAGCTCACCTGGTCCAATTTAAGCAATACAGCCCCACCAACATACACCAAAGTGCATATACGGACTGTTTGTGTGCTGAGGGCGGCCTGAGCGCGTCTCGACCTGCCTTGGCTCACGGACCCGGCGGCCGGCAGACATGTACACGCTGCGGGGCGGCTCGGACTGTGAGCCGCTGTACGACGAGCCCGGGCTCGGCGCCAACCCGCTCAGCACGCTAGAGATCCCCGACTACGGCAAACTGTGCGACGACCTCAGCCTCACCAACCAGCGGCTGGACGGCATCAGTCGGTGAGAACATCACACACTCACCGGGGCGCTTACCAGCGATCTGATGCGACCAGCACTGGGCCGTAACAGTTCAAGTGGGCTCAAGAGCTGCGAGTGTTTCGGTGCAGATCAGTGCAGCAGAACTGGCCGTGGCCTATTCAAATTTCCGATGATTTGTTCAGATCGTCACAGCAACCCGACTGACTAGCCCACTTGTCACGCTGTGTACGATGGTCCGGGCTTGCAAAGCGATCGGCGCCGCGCGCCTTCCCCAACTGACGACCGGAGCTGATAGCGAACCGGGCGCGACTCACGGAGGTGCCGCGCCGCCCTGACCCGGCCCGCGCGCGCAGGCTGCACGACTTCTACCGCGACCTGGCGTCGCAGCCGCCGCCGCCGCCGCAGCCGACCCCGCTCATCTCTGAGCTGTTGTTCGGTGGCGACCGGAGCGAGACCAACAGCGTGTGCAGCGAGCCGGTGAGGCCGGTGGCCTGCCAGCACTGTAAGACGCTCAAGAAAACCGACTCGCTGCGACACGGCAACTACGTCAAGAGCATCAAGGACTGGCTGGCGCTGTTGCCGGACCTGGAGAGTGAAGGTGGGCGCGGGTGCGCGGTGGTTCGGTGGCGATGGCGTCGCGCCGGACTCGTTGGTCCTGCGTGTATGAACCCTCAGTTATCAGGTTTGTTGTGTGCTCAGTCGGCGTTGTTGCATGGTCGTGTCTGAAACTGGGTTTTTATGAGTTTTTCTCCAGACGAAGTCTTAGATGCGATGCAAGTCTATGATTTATTCGAATAGTGCTCAGAAACTGATTCGCGTCATGTTGCATTTGGATGCCCCGGACATGGACTTGTATCAAACACCAGTAAACATAATGCGGGTACATATCGCACCATGGAACATATCCAGTTTTACCGCTCGTTGTACTTGTTCCTCCTCCCTGTTAGTCATCCCCGCGACGACTGACCCAGCCCAATCTCTGCAGCCGAAGAGTACATCTGTGATAACTGCCGGCGCAAACAGAACGAGGAGCTGGACCAGCTGGGAGACGACTTCGAGATCCAGAGCGACATCACGCCGTACCTGCCGACCTTCTCCAACCTCTCGTCGCTGCGCCACCCGGACGGTGCCTCCAACCCCAACCTCTCCAAGCACGCCAGCTTGGTGCTGGACGAGGAGCTGTCCCTGCCGCCGCCGCCGCAGCCGCCAGTGGTGGCGCCACCGGCGCACCTTGACGAGCGCCTCCCGGGCAACGGCGCCTCGGGCTCGGACGAGGACACGTCGAGTGGCGCCGCCCGCCAGCTGAAGGGCCTGACGGAGGCGGTGGTGATGGTGGCTGGCCGCGTCGACCCGGCCCCACCGCCGGAAACCGTGCCGCAGGAGCTTGACGAGAGGCAGGTGGCGGGTCGACCGCGCTCGCGCGCCGAGCAGCTCTCCCCGGTCAAGACCAAGGGCAGCAAGCTGGGCCGTCTGTTCGGCAAGGGCCGGAGCGTGTCGCGCAGCCCCTCCAAGCTGGCCAAGGGCCGGTACGTGAGCGCCGAGGTGACGGGCTCCATCTGCTCGCCGCGCTACCCAGAGCGCGGCCTCAAAAAGGACAAGAAGGCGGAGAAGAAGGCGACCGAGGAGAGGAAGAGCAAATCGAAGGAGCGCAAGCCGCGCAGCGACTCGGCCTCGTCGGGTGCCGATGTGGCCAAGCCGCGCCTCGATCGGTCCGCCTCGCTGGTGCAGCCGCGGACGGCGCGGGCCGAGAAGGCTCTGCGCTGCGTCGAAGAGCAGCCCGACTGGGCGCGCAGCATCAAGAGGGAGAAGTATAACTTCACTTGCGACACGACGCTGCCGGCCTTCCTGCCGAACGTCTCCAGTGGCTACGACAGCGGCAACGACTCAGGCATCGGCCTGCGCAAGTCCCAGAAGAAGCGGAAGGCGGCCGAAAGCTCCGGCTACGAGAGCGTACTGCCGCCCAGTGAGTGCTCCAGCCTCGAGTCGAGCCAGGAGTCGGAGGAGGAGCCGCGCCTCAACAAGAAGAACGGCCAGGTCCAGGCCGGTGAGTTGATCACCCATTACTATAGACACTGGCTGGCAGCTGCCTAGACTAGATAGCTGCGGTTTAGCGTTTTGCTGCTGCTGCGCACTGACGCGTTTGCACGTGGCGACACTGCGGCCCAGTGGTCACCTATGGTATGTGCGATGACGGCATTGTGGCGCTGGTGAGCCAACCCTGAATACGGCTTCGTACCGTAGCTGGCTGTGTATACTCGCGAGCGACGGTGCCGGTTGCCGTGATGGCCTCTGCTGCCGTGTAGTCTGAGACCTCAGCCGCCGCAGCTGACTCTCCCCCCCCCCCCCCCCGCCCCCTCTCCGCCGGGCAGGGTCGCCGGCGCACAAGGCCGGCACGCGGCCGGGCTCCGACGGCCGGCACTCGCTGTCACGCCACTCTCGCCCCGGCGAGCGCCAGCACGGTCACGACAGCCTGCGGGCCGAGATCACCGCCAAGGTCGGTGCGCTCGCGCTCAGCTGACGGACTGGGTGCAGTGTGATGTCGCACTGGCGGTGGGCAGCATCGAACCCTCAGTACGCGCTGGGTACTTCTTGCGGCGTTAGTGTCGGGATTTGAGAGTTATTGACGGACTTTGCGTGTGGTGAGTGCCTGAGGCGTTGTGCGTGCTGTTTTGCCCGCCTTTGCAGACGTTTAAAGATATGGTGTTTGTGTCAAAATTAGGTTTTTGTACACTTGAGGGTTTTCAGAACAGACCCCTTCATATATCGGATGTTGTTGCTCTGCGGCGTCTAACGGGGGCTCCGTACGCGCAGGCGGCTGCCAAGAAGACCTGGGCCCCCGGCATTCCAGTCTTCTCCCGGCTGTGGCACCGGAAGCCCAAGCTTCCGCCCAACGGGCCGCCGCCCTGATCACGTGACCCGAGGGACGCCGCTGCCGCGACCCGAGACCGGGCCAGGCGAGCGCGGCGGTCACGGCTTCCTCTAGTCGCTTGGTGTCCGGCGCTGTGCTTGGCTCAGCGGAGAGGACTGTGGCGGGCCGGGCGGGCTCAGATGGGCCGGACGACGCGCGGCAGGCGCTCCGCATCAGGTACGCAGCGGTGACTGCCGGCAGGCGGAGCGCGGCCGCTTCGCGAAGCCGCGGCTGCTGTGGATCAGGTACGCAGCGGTGACTGCCGGCAGGCGAAGCGCGGCCGCTTCTCGAAGCCGCGGCTGCTGTGGCTGCTGGACCGTCTATTTTACGAATGGCTGGCGCAGATTTGTACAGTGTTAAGCTTCGGCAGTGATCTCTTTATTAGTCATCGATAATGCAACGATGGCTTTTGTTTATTCGGGATGTCCTTGGTGCGTTCGCAGTCGTGTAGTCTTCGGTTGGTTCATTTTGTTTGAATTGATTTTGAAGCCAGGCATGCGGTGCAGCATCGGCTGAGCACGACAACCGACGGGCTTCTGGACGCGTGTATGTACCGACATGATGATGTAGTATTTATAATTTTCTATTTTGTACATAACCTGGATCGAATAAATAATGCTTATTACCCGCCAATCACCGCGGTTTCCCTCGTGTTTGGAATCGACTCGGCAAAACGACCCTGAGGTGACAAGGGCATTGCAGAACCTGAAGGCAATGCGACTTATAATGTCTATCTATCGGTGTCAAACTTTGGACATGCTCAAGCTGCTCCAGGAGTCTCAGAACTATAAGACTCAACAGGAGCTTTGTGCCTTCGAGTCATTGAGCATGCATGATAACAACCGGTTCGCTTTAGGTACTAGCTCCAAACAGAAACGAGTCATTGTCACATGTTACGGAAATTACATGACATCATGTCAATATTAAAATGAGAAGAAAGTACGTCATCGTGAGATGGGTGGAGCCGTTGAGCCTAAGCCAACCACAGAGAGCAAGATCACCTTGCAATCCCGGGACAGTGTGATGCAGCAGTCGGTTGGTGTTGCGCTGAGGGCAACTTTTTGAAGGACGTATGGGCTCACATTGCAGATGATGTGCAGCTAAGGTCCCCGCGGAATAGATATGGTGGAAGAACGGATATGGCAGTTATCTGGTTGCCAAATGTCTGGGTTTGCACGGCGGCGATCCTAGTAGGTGCCCATAATCCAACTGGCGGCTGGTTGATGCAATAGCGGGCCACTCGACCGAGGATGAGTCACTTGGCCGAGGGGGAGGGGTCCGCGGGGTGGTTGTGTGGCTTATGGACGGCGGTTGGCATATGGCCACAAAGTGGACTGTTTGATGGCGTTAAGTGAATTTTGTCACATTGACGCAGTGAAGGCATCCGTACCGGTATCCGTATCCGTATTGGAAGTGTCGGCAGGGGTCCAGCAGATGTTTCGGTGCATCTGCCACCCAGCTTAGTTGTCCGGGATGTCGTTGAAAGTCCCCGGGATGCATTAGTCCGGCGCCGGGAGCCAAGGCTGGTTAGTCGCAGAGGCAAAGTAACGGACGATCATGGCCGACAGCTAGTCGTGTTTGATTTCGAGCAGATGCTTCGCAACATCTCCCAGCAAGCGTCCCGAACACTGCGGTGTGGAACCATGCATGCATATTCCACGATGGTGCTTCTCACAAAACAAATACGACCACCAAAATTGGCAAAAGACGGGCTCGTTGGCATCGACTTGAGCTTGAAAGTTGCAACTGTTACGAGCATACCTACAATAGCTACAGCTCAAAAAGTTCCAATGATACAACGCACGTTCGTACCAGGCATCGCGTTTTTTGGCGCATTCGGTTTTCGAGCGCCTGACTGGGACGAAGGCATATCCAACGGCAAAACCAAAGGTGCCCTCTCGCACATCCGACGAAAGAATGCACATCCAGTCTTCCAACGTTACAGCCGCAGAGTAGAGCCCGTCTCCACATGGCTCTGGCAGAGTGAGAAATAAAGCCCCAATCATTGTCTTTAACCACAGCATGGCCGGACCGGGGCCCCACAGCGGGATCGTCTCGAGCCTGGCGAGGTCTCAGGGTCGCACCAGCAGCACGCGGCAAACGCACCTCACTCCACTACGCATCACAGAAGCCAGGCGTTCCTACGTTACAGTCACGCACCGGCACAATTCTTAGAGGTACGTTATGCACGTCAGATCTAACGTTCAACACGTGACGTACGTAGAGCGTGACTGACCCCTGGCGCGCATATGACCTTTCTCCAGGCCACCGCCGCCGGGTATGCAACACTTCTGTGGTCCTCAGGCTCACGCGGGCTGGGCGCCTGGCCAGGCGATGACTGCCGTTCCGTGACACGCCCTGCGCCGAGGCCAGTCGGCGTGCGCGGCTGCCGTTCCGACTGCCGTTCCGTGGCACGCCCTCCGCCGAGGCCAGCCGGCGTGCGCGGCTGCCGTTCCGACTGCCGTTCCGTGGCACGCCCCCCGCCGAGGCCAATCGGAGTGCGCAGCTCCGCCGCACCCAGTGTCCGCGCCGCAACCGCCGCAACATGCCGGAGCCGCACACTGGGGGAGCAGCACACCGCACCACAGCTGCCGACCCGTCCCGCCGGCCAGCCGGTCGCTGTGGGTAGACCGGCACAAGAAGGGCGGGGAGGGCGGGAAACCGTGCGGGGAGCGTGGGGACGGCGGGGAATCGCATGGGGAGGGTAGGGAGCCGCGCGGGGAGGGCGGGGACGGCGGGGAGCTGCGCGGGAAGGGTCGAGAGCCGCGCGGGGAGGGTAGGGAAGGTGGGGAGCCGCACGGGGAGGGCGGGAAGCCGTGCGGGGAGGGTAGGGAGCCGCACGGAGAGGGCGGGAGCCGCGCGGGGAGGGCAGGGAGGGTGGGGAGTCGCGCGGGAAGGGTGGGGAGCTGTGCGGAGGTCGGTCACACGTCGCGTCGGGGCGGCCGGTCGGCGACTGCAGCCGTGACCCGGGCCCGGTCACGCCGGCCCGCCCAGTTCGCCGCGCACCGCGCTGTCGGCCAGGATCGAGTCGGCCACGTCCACCGGGTCCTCGGCGAACACGGGCACCTGGTCGGCCGCGCCGTCCGCCTCTTCCAGCTGGCACAGCAGCGAGTCGTTCTCGTATGTCGGGAAGAAGTACTGCGGTTGGTCCCACACGGCCGGCTCCGGTAAGGCAAAGTGGCCGGCCTCTCTCATGTGCGCGAGCAGGAGTTGGCGCGAGGCGAAGCTCTCCTGGCAGAACATGCAGGTGCGCTCCACCACCTGGCGACGGATGAAGTTCACCAGCTTCACCTGCTGGTAGAAGGAGAGCCGCAGGCGCGTCTTCAGCTCGCAGAAGTCAAACGCATGCTCGGCCGCCATGTGCGCCGGTAGCGCGTCCACGTCCGTGGTGGAAAAGTCGCAGAAGAGGCAGACGGCGCCGTTGGCCGGCGGCTCCTCCCAGTCGGACCAGTCCTCGTCCGAGCGGCGCTCGTCGAACCCGGTCGGCGGCTCCTCGTCGCGCTCCTCCTGCAACTCGACCCAGCTCTTGCCGAACTCCAGGTAGTTGATGACGTAGAACCTATCAAACTCCTTGTTGGCCGGGTTGATAGCCTTGTGCTGCTTCTTGCGCATGTGCTCTTTGAGCGTGGCGCGGTCCTTGAACGCGCCGTCGCAGAAGAGACAGCGCAACCGCTCCAGTTTCGCCTCGATCAAGTCCACGAACTCGGGGCCGAATACGATGTTATCCGGCCTGCCCACGCTGAAGTTGTGGTCCTTGGCCATGTGGTCGAAGAACCCTGCTAGTCGCCCGACGTACTGCTGCCGACAGAAGAGACAGCCGCGCCGGAAGTCAACCATGGCGCGCTCCTCCGCCTGGCGCGCCAGCACGCGCTCCAGCTGGCACCGCTGCAGCCGCTCGCGCAGCAGCCGGTCCTCCTCCAGCTTGGGCGAGAGCAGGAAGTACTCCTCGGATGGCTCGGCGTCGCGCGGGCCCGTGTTGGTCAGCACGGTGAAACAGTACTCGCGCAGGCCGCCGGCGGTCAGCCGTGGCGCCCAGTACGCGCAGTACTCGTCCAGCTCGGCCACCAGCGCCAGATCGGCCACTACCAGCCGGTGCTCGGCCAGCAGGTGGCGCGCCAGCTCGTCGCGGCCGAGCGGCGGTGTGAACTCGGCCGTGCAGCACAGGCATGGCACGGCCGCCGGCGCGGCCGGCTCGCGCGGCGCCGACGGGAACGAGAGCGACGCCACGCCGCCGTCGCCGTCGAACCGCTGGTCCACCAGCCGGTCGGAGGCCATAGCGGCAGGCGCGCAGCCCGGCCGGCCTGCCGATTGGAGATGGGGTTAAGTTGCGCGCACCCTACCCGGCATTGCCCCTGTGGAGCGCTTGTTAGCGCAACGACGGCTGAACTGCACAGCTGGGCATTGGTGGTGCTGAGGAGCTGCTCACCATTGACAACTGAAGAGAATTCGCCGTGATTTGAACACATTTTACACACGATGCGGTGAAAACAGACAACACGACATGCACGGACGACGCACCACGAACTATTTTGAATGTCAAAGTATATATGGGCCAAATGGAGTACCATAACCATGCCTGCTCCTCAGCCCAGATAGGCATTCAGGCAAATGTGGATGTAGCTAGTGATGGCCTTTCCATTCTGCTGCATTCACCACATCACATCGGCTTTTACTCAATCATATTTTAGGTCTCCAGTGAAAGTTTAAGGTACTTTGGGAACACCCTTCGCCAACAGATTTTATGTTGTGCTGCAAGATGTTTCACAATATTTACACCCACGCAGGTTCAGGTGTCAACTGATAAATGTGATTTTGCTTGTTAATCATGCCACATTTTCCTTTGCAGAGATCTCAGATTAAGTCAGAACCCTTTGACTGTAAGGGTTTCCGAGCTCAGCGCCGATGCTCGGCAGTGGTTGCTAAGCGAGCCCTGACACCACCCCTGTTCAATGGCAGAATCTGGCAGCAAAAGTTTGACATACTGCAAAGCCCTGCAAAATCTATCACACCTCATTACGTCACTTGACATTGAGTGCGGCTGTTGCCCCCAGTCACAGGCCATCCCAGTAAGTAAAAATAGTGAAAGCCTAAGTGGGCTTGCACCTGCCCAGCTGCTGGTGGGTGAGTCTGCACACAGCCACTCAGATAAACTGAGCTATCAGAGCTGATGTTAAACAGACTGATGTGACTCCTGCTCCACTGAATACACAAGTACTCAATACAACCTATCCAAGCAAATAACAGAATGAAGATGATTCTGAAGGCCAGCATGTGGTTCTCAGATCATACAATTCATCACACATTGCAAATGAACAAAGCAGGTCTGTCAAGGTTTTGCTTTGGTCATTTGGAATTTTAACCTAAACTTAAACCCTTAAGTATGTTATGAGCAGTGAATAGTCAAGCTGACACATCATTCAACAGAAATTGCACCTCATTTTTAAAGGATGTGACCCATCCACCAGGAGCTAAATAACTAATGATAAGATGTGTGAGGACTTATGGCTTGATTTTAGCATGATTTCATGATCAAAACAAAAAATGCAGGGATAGTTGTGGAACACAAGGGATATTGATGCAAAAATTTAAGAACACCAAAGGTCAGGAGCACAGTATCACAAAATGGGTTGGGCAAGGGGCTGCACAGTCAGAAATGATGCAAACTACCCCAAAATAGGCTAAAAATAAGTTTCTCCCCAGATTTGGCCCACCTTCTTCTCAAGCACAGGGGTGGGGGCTGGAGCCCCTCAACTTAATAGTGGACTAAACCCCTTTCACAGGTTTAGTCTTTCACAGAAAAATATATCATCACCTCAAAACATGTGGATTGCAGTTCTTACCAAGACATTGCAAGAACTCTGTTTATAATTTATTAAACTTAGGTCTATCTTTTTTGTTTTTCCACAGATGAGCAAACATCTTTCATGTAACAAATATAATTTTGTCTACTTAATCCAGTTGTTCAATTTTGTTCATGCCATACTTTAATGCTATGACACAACCTTAGCCAAGAACAGATTTTGGTGCCACATATCAATATTAAATGCAGAAAATGACTGCAATACAAATACAAATCCAGCAGAAATTTAAAGCCAAGGGCAGTCAGCAAGCTACTTCATACATAACTTATCCCCCTTTCACTGCCAGTTTTCAAATCTCAGAAACATTTTGAGAGTTAACCCTGTTTGTGTACTGATCTCTGCATAAACAAGGTATCATAACAAAGAAAGCATGGGGACTAATTCACACCATTGCCCATGCTCACCACCATGCTCAAGTCATACCTGGAAAAACAATATGTGGTGTTTTTTTCACAGATCACACTAATCACACATTTCCACACAAACTAAACATTTTCCTGGCTCTTTTCTGAGGAATAGGGCCATTTGCTACTGCCATGTATATATGCAAGATGCTCCCCACCAATGTACTCAACAATCTATGTGAGAAAAAACGCCCTAGGCTTTATCATATAGATGTGATTTAATAAGCAAAGGCATAACCATTTTTCTCTTTGCTGCACATATTTACTAATGCTTTAGTCATTTTCTTCAAGGAAACCACATCCACCATATCATGCCAGGAGTAAAGCATGATAACCAATGAACAACAGTTGCTCCATTCATTGGCATTGGAACCTGTGGCCACACCCAACACATTCAAACCTGACCATTACAGGTTACCCCAGCCGAATTACAGAGAAAGTTGAGGGACAAAACACGACACCATCACGAATGCAAGTTTGGAGGACCAGCACAGACAACTGGGTGTGTGGCCTAGTTCCTCCACTGGACTCTACCTGGGCGCCATCCAAAACGTAACACTTCAGGTGGGGGACGGCTGATGCTGGCTATCTTATGTGGGACAGCTGGACCTACCAGTAATTTGTTTTTACCTATTAATAGCTGAATCGCGGTCCCAGCCCCCCACACACTGGAGAACTCTGGACAAGGATGCACTAAATGCGTGTGACTTTCAGCCGGGCTTTCTACGCACGGCTGAACGAATCAAAAGCGCCGTTCCTGAACATAACCATAGCTGCCATATAGGAGAAAGGAAAGGAAGGGATGAAATGAAAGACAAAACTTGGTATCATAGCGCACAAGATTTCGGCACGGGTCGAAACTGGAAGAACCAATCCCGCAAAGCCTGCTCGGTTTTAGACCTGCTTCCGAAAGACCTCCTCCCAAATGCTTATACTCTAAAAAAAAAACTCCTGACGCGCTACCAAGACTCAGAGGACAAAAGGGATGGATCCAGAGAAGGGCGGGGGGGGGGGGGCACGGGGTCATGGCCCCCCTTGGGCCCCAAAGGGACCCATTGGCTCCAAGGGGCCCATAGCCGGTAGAACAGGTAGTTTTTGTTAAAGGGCAACAAAATTAAACATCTCTGGATTTCCAGGCGACCAAGAATAGCTGCAAAGGAGAGTCAAGGGCCCACGGGGAGTAAAAAAATATTCAATGATTACAAAAGTTGTGAATTGGGAATACTAAGCCCCATTACACTGTCTAGGGGTTCTATACTGTTCCTGCGGGGCCTATATGCCCACGTGCAGGGTCATTCTGATCGTTAACAAGCCTTCCACGTTGTCCTTTTTTCTTTGCATTTGCTCGGAGGGCCCTGCGCTGTTGCTGGGCCCTTCCTGCGCATTTGCTCGGAGGGCCCTGCGCTGTTGCTGGGCCCTTCCTGCTAGCGTGTCAGGGCTCTCTTGTCAATCAAGAGCCCTTCCACGGATTATTTCCATTCACCAGAAAGGCTCTGTGGACTGCAGCCGGAGCCCCATATCTTAACCTGCCGGAGTGTTCTCGGTTGCTCAGGGGCCCTTTACGTGGGTCTCGGTTAACCTATTCACACACTCGCTGTGTGCTCAGGGGCTTCTACATTCGTCTAGGAGGCTTCCAATTCTCTGTCACTTGCTTAGGGTCCTATGCTTTTGTCGGGGGCCCATTTGATAGCCTGCTTCGGCACACTCGGTCGTTCGGAGACACCCTCACTGGATCTTGGGTACTTTTTATTTGAATGAAGGGGGACTTACGCTCTTGTGGGGGGCCTATCTGATAACCTGCCCGGGCACATTCGGCCGTTCGGAGCCCTTTTCACTGGGTCTTGGGCACGTCTTATTTGGATGGGGGCCCTACGCGCTTGTCGAGGGCCCTCTCTGTTTGCTTCCTCGGCCACACTGGATTGTTCGGGAGTCTGCACATCGGTTCTCGGTGTTTGAGTTTAGGGCCCTCTGCCCGTGCAGGGGTCATCTGAGAACCTGTTCGGGTACACTCCATCTTTCGGGGCCTTCTGCATGGCGTTTTAGATACTTCTTATTTGAATGGAGGGCCTTTAGCTCCTGTCGAGGCCCCATCTGATAAGATGCTCGGGTCCATTCGATCGCGGGGGACCTCTAGGTCTGATTTTGGATGCTTACTTTTCTAATGGAGTGCCTTCCGCTCTTTTCGGGGGCCCTATCTGTTAACCTGCTCCGGCGCACTCGATTATACAGGGCCCTCTACATCATGTCGTGGGTATTTCATATTTGAAAGGAAGACCATTTGCCCTTGTCGGGGGCCCATCTGTTAACTTACCCGAGCACACTAAATTATTCGGGGCCCTCCACATTCTGTCCTGGGTACTTCCCATCTGAGTGGAAGGTCCTACGCACTTGTTGGGAACCTATCTGTTTGCCTCCTCGGCCACGCTAGATCGTTCGGGTGCCCTGTATATTTGGGTCTTGGTTGTCGAGGTCATCTGAAGATCTCCTCGGACACACTCGATCATTCGGGGCACGCTACATTGGGTCTTGGGTACTTCCTATTTAAATGGAGAGCCCTACGCTCTTGACGGGAACCATATATGTTAACCTACGCTGAAACACTCGATCATTCGGGGGCCCTCTACATTGGGTTTTGGGTGCTTTCCATTTGAGAAGAGAGCCCTACGCTCTTGACGGGGTCCCTATATGTCAACCTGCTCGATCGTTCGAACTCGATCGGACTCGATTGGACTCAGCACACTCGATCGTTCGAAGCCCTACACATTGTGTTGTATTTCTTATGTGAATGGATGGCTCTGTGTTCTTGACGGACCCCATCCATTAAGCTGCTCGGGCCCGTGGCGGGTGCAGAGGGTGGCTGGAGGCACGGAACCATGCTGCTATGGATCAAGCCGAGGGGAGCTTAAAGCTCCGAAGGGGCCCATAACCGACTGAACGGACGCAGTTTTCTAACAACAAAAACACAACAAAACTGAACGCCTTTGGGCCTGCAGACGACCAAGAACAATTGCTAGCAAAAGTGCTGAGCTCATAAGCAGACGAACTTTATTCTTCGCTGGTTGAGAAGCTATGGCTTGGGGAAATTTTGGGACTCGTTACTATGTCTAGTGGCATTACGCTGTTCATTGTCCTGGCCTTATTTGCCCATTTGCCGGGTCAACCTGATCGCTAAGGAGCTTTCCACGTTTCCCTTGATCTCTTTTTGTTTGGGGGCACTTGCCTCTAATTTTGGAGGAAATACGGCTTGAGATAGATAAGGAGGGAATTGAATGTCAAGAGTAGCCATGCAAAGGTGAGTGGCAGTGATTGGTGTGGTGTGTGGTTGCGTTGCCCAGCAAATAAATAGCGTTATAAGCAAACACTGAAAATGAGAGGGAAGAAACTTATATGAATTGGAAATGAAAAAAGGCACCCAACATACGGATGGGAAAGATGATAGCAATACCGTAGCAGAAGCTACAGATCCAAACACCATTTTGTTCGTAGTGTGTCAACGGTAAGCTAGGGTTAGTGTGTGGTCTGAAGTAAAAGGTCAAGGAAGAAGAGAAAGTTAGTTTAAAAACTTTCCCTTCAACCCACACATCGAACGCTTCGTCAGAGTGTGTGACGTCACGCATTCCAGTTGAGAATCGTGCTGATGGCAGGTCGAACGGGGCCTTTGAAGACTTAGTTCTCGAATACCTACACCGCACGCGGATGACGAACTGCTATTTGTTTGTGAACGGGTCTGAAGTATTCGTCCTCGCTCCGACTGCCGATGCGATGTCAGTGCGAAATCGATGCCTATTGGTCTGGGAGATGGTCTCAGGCGAGTTAAGGGAATGTAGTACGATCCTTACACGCACCATGTAGGGCTTCAAAGTCGCCAGATCACCAGGCCGGCTTTCAGCCCAGCGCAAGAGCCTCTACTGCTCTGGTCATCCGCTATGCCATACCCCTTTTACCCCTTTTACCCCCTTGCTACCCCTTTCTGCTTTTCTGCTCTGATGCACTCTACAGAAATCGGCAGTGGGTATTCAGGTCCACGCGTTGGCCTTCTGGACGGGGATAGCCGGCAGTAGGTCTTCCGTGCATTATGCCTGATGAGGGGTAGGTCTTCCGAGCGTAGGTATTTCGGGAGTAGGCCTTACAAAGGGTACGCCTTTCGCGTGTAGGTTTTTCGAACGTATTTAGGCATTCCAGCAGCAGGTCTTGAGTCTTCGAAGTGTAGGTCTTCGGAGCGAAAACATCCGGGGCAGGTCTTCCGCCTGGAGGTTTTCCGGCAGCAGGCGTCTCGAATGAAGGCGGTTAGAGGATAGGTATCTGATGTAACAGGTATTCTGAAGGTACAGGGAGGAGTAGTTCCTCCAGGTTGATCCAGCAGATTCTGCCAATCACCACAGAGATGTTTTGCTTGTTGCTTCTGTGACGTTCGTCGCAACGCAACGAAATACGTGACTTTCATGGAATTAATGTGGCATAGATATTTGTGGTGCCAAAATTTTAAAGACGTCAGCCGCGCAGCGGCTTTTTTGTGCGCAGTCTGCTGTGTGAGTAAGGTACAAACACAATTTTCTACGTCCCGTCTGTGTTGGACTTGGGACTGAGATCAAATGAAGACCAGAAATTGTTTTGTATACCCAGACATATGCATCATACGCACACTGGCCGCATACAAGTGTACTGGCAGAGGTGCTCTTAAGTACCGAATGTTTGGGGAAGGGCACTGGTGCATTATTAACAAATTTATTTGCATTTTGTCAAAAATGCTCCAAACTTTGAATTTTTCTCTGACGCCATTTCACTTTTGTTTTGAACGGTTTAGAAATGAAGATGATTTAAGCTAGTGGAATTGTTTTTGTCCGGTCATAATTAGAACAGCGGTTCCCGAGACATCTGGGGTAAGGTTTTCCCGTCTCCCGCAGGATAACGAAATATCACAGCCCAACATTAAAACTGAAAATTGGGCGTCGGGGCTGAAAACCTTGCGTTGCGGTTCTGTACAGGCGTCGAAAAATGAGCAGGCTCGCCCAAAATACCTCGGAATGAAACGCATACCGTAATCGGTGATCGAGCGAGCCGGCAGACCGAGTGAATCTCACTTGAGCCATAACATTATTTTCAACTTTTGGTGACTTTCGCAATTATTGTGCGGAGAGTGAGAGAGAGAGAGAGAGAGAGAGAGAGAGAGAGAGAGAGAGAGAGAGAGAGAGAGAGAGAGAGAGAGAGAGTCGCACCAAACACACGTGCGCACGCGCACACACACACACACGGAGATCTAACGCGTGGCCTCCGCTCGCGAATTACTCCAGCCAGTCATAAAGATTTCATAGCTGTGACTAGAGACGCGATAAAATTTCGGTACTGGCGCCCAAACCGGCTCAAGAGCTCGATGTCCAGGCGTTGCAATGTCACGACACTGACAGACACTGAAGAAGAACAAAACGGGCAATCGTGCTGGTCGGATTACGGGCGGGCGTGTTGGGCTTCCACGCGCTGACGGGCGCTAACATGGACATGACCAATGCGGTGTTTTTCGTTGGATCGGTGTCAAATCGCAGCAACCATAGCGGAGGACAGCGTGACGCCAGCTGTCCAGCGTAGGTGAGCGTACCAGCCACAACTCACCAACGGACCTCAAAACTGCCCGACGAGCAGGTGCGTAGCAATCGGCCGAGCGGCGGCCTAGTCATGTTTTCCTGGGTCGACCTCGAGTGTATAAAGACGCGGTGGTCTCAACCGAGAGGCGGAGAGGTCGGGAAATGAATAGAAAGCGAACGTGAGGCCCCGTTTATTGTGACCGCGGTCGATCAACATTATTGGCGTTTCCACAAAACTTGGTCCGCAGTAGGTTATCTATCGCAAAACCATAATTCACTCTAGATTTTTTTAAATAAATTTGATCCGAACCCTTTTGAATGGATGGATTTCTGGGATCAGCGCTCACGCTAAGCAGTGCTTGTTGCGTGAGCTCTGGCCCCCACCATCCGATCGCGCAATCCCAGGCAACGGCAGAATTTAGTGGCGAAAGCTTAACGTGCCGCAATGCTCGGCACGGTCCGTCCTGCCCTCTGACGTCAACTGACCTTTAGCGCGACCGCTGCCACCGGCCGCAGGCCATACCTGTCAAGGGCAAATAGCGAGCGCCCTAAAGCGACTCGAACCCACCCAGCCACGGGTGGGTGGATCGGAAGGCAGGCGCTCTAACCAACTGAGCCACCGGGACGGACAAATGACATTCGACTCGACTTCGACTTCGAGATTCATCGACTTCGTCCGTTAAAATTGCGAAGCCTTACCAAGCCGATCGTGTTACATACTTGGCCTTGATCAGGCTAATAACCAGAAAAGTTTCGAGCAACGAGGTGGGCAAGAAACACGAATGCCGCATCAGTGAACGCATAGCCCCAAAAATTTGCATAAGCAGTAAGCATGCCAATACGCTAACCAAATCAATGGTATCATCTTGGTAGCGAAAGGTGTCCGGCTGAAAAAGCGTGGTTTGGGACCATCTACATGATGAAGCTGACAGCTCCCACGGCTGCTGTCGCGTCCTGCCCCCCCCCCCCCCCCCCCCCACCCACTTCACTTCGCGGGAAGATTCGGGGAGTTTGTGTACGGATTCAGGAAGATTCGTGTACGGCATCTTTGCTGGTTAAGCTGATGACAACTAAATTGGGCAGTTCGCGAACGTGAACAAAAAGCTCGGGACTGTTTTGCATTTGAAGAACTTGACTCCATCATCGAAGATGGTGGGATACGCAGACTTGCAATTTGCGGTGTATTTTTCTTCTGCAAAAAACTGCTCTCAATTCCTAAATTTTACCTTGAAGTAAATACGATCTGCAGCATGTTATCGTTTAATTACGTCACAGAAGCATTTTTAAGACGTTAGAGTCGCTGCCAGAGTTTCAGCGAAGCGAAAATGCGGTTGAGCGATTCCCTAGGGCGGGGCGTCTACTGAACAACGGTGATTCTTGATGTTGCACCGACTCCCGGTATCCGTAGAACTTACTTATCTGCACAATAGCCTAGATTCCGGGTAACTGCACTGCATTTCGCTGAACCCTCGCCGGTCACCGCCAGCACCCAACCACATCAACGCCCCAGCCAAATCGGTTTGCGCACCACAGCTGTACGGTGGTCCCGTACCCGCCGCATGGTGCGAGGTCGGGAGGCGCAGCTGAACGGCCGACGTGTGACCTCAGGGGTCACCCGTGCCGTGCTCTGCCGGGGGCGGCGCCGCTAGGCCTCGGGTCCCGTCCGATGTGTCGGGCGTCCATGGGCAGCGTGCAGCGCTGGCCGGCAGCTCCGCCTCTGAGTCTGTTGTACCGTAAAAAGCACAGCCTGTCAAACACCACCAGAGAAAAACGCGTTCGATCGGGCGTGACCGGCGGCTGGGGAGCCGGCGAGCCTCTGCCACACGAGCCGCCGCCGCCGCTGCCGCCGCCGCCGCCGCCGCCGCGCCGCCTCGCCGGCGTCACTCGAGCTCCGACCGCACCGCCGGGAGGCCGCTGCCGCCGCGCGTCCGTCTGCGCCCGCTCCTGTCCCGGTACCGGTCGTCGCCCGCGGTGCCGCGCAGTGCCGAGAGCGGACGAGTGGGGTACGCTAGTGTCGCGCGTGTGTCGCCGGGTGTCGCCGAGTGTCGCAGTGTCGCGAGAGCGCGGGGACCTGCGGGTGTTGCAGAGGAGGCCAAAACAGGTGAGCGATGAGGTAGCCGGCCGGGAGACGGGGGTGGCCGGTCCGGAGACGGAGGCAGCAGATCGGGAGACGAAGGTGGCCGGTCGGGAGACGGAGGTGGCCGGTCCGGAAACGGAGGTAGCAGATCGGGAGACGGAGGTAGCCGGTCGGGAGACGGAGGTAGACGGCCGGGAGACGGAGGTGGCCGGTCCGGAGACGGAGGTGGCCGGTCCGGAGACGGAGGTAGCAGATCGGGAGACGGAGGTGGCCGGTCGGGAGACCGAAGCAGCAGATCGAGGGACGGAGTTAGCCGGTCGGGAAATGGAGGCGGCAGATCGGGAGACGGAGGCAGCCGGTCGGGAGACGGAAGTGGCAGATTGGGAGATGGAGGCAGACGATCGGGAGACGGGGTTAGCCGGCCGGGAGACGGAGGTGGCGGCGGGAGGTAGAGGGGGAATGTGAGCGGACTCGATGTGCTGTGTCGCCACCGATTGCTGAAATGTCACCAGCGCCGGTGTCGCCCGATTTGCAGCGGGTCCGTCATCCGACGAGGCGATGGCTTCGATTACTACCAGGAAAACACGAACGACGCAGCATCGCGCGCATCGCGATAAAACGCGCCCCACGAGTGAGGGAGGGTGCTGATGACAAGGAGGCGGAGGGAAGGCAGCGAGAATCTGTCGACTGACCAGCGGAGGGCTCACCTGTCCGGCACGAGGTCTGTCGGAGGTGGCGCCAAACCGCTGGCTGGAGATTGCTGGTCAACCGCTGGTTGGCGTCGGCTGGTCGCTGGTTCGGCTCCCTGCGCCTGTGGCGGTGCTATGGCTGCGATCAAGTTGGCGGACGGAATGCGTCATGGACAGGGCTAGTTACCCATATCGTGATCAATGAGACGAAGCGGCTAAAACAAGTCTATGAAATGGATGCCGGAAGTTGTTGACAGTATCGCAGCTGCCTAGAAAGCGCCCACGGCCGATGGTACAGCATGGATAGTCAGTGCACAGCTGATGCGATATTCGCCCCCCTCACCCTCCCTGAACACGTCCTCCAATTTCCATACCGTGGGAGGAATCTGATGGGGCGAGTGAATAATAACAGGGCGCGCAGCGATACAGTAGCATATTGCGTCCAGATCTACCGCGGGCGGCTTTTAACGAAACACGCTACTGTTGCCTGATATACGCAGCGAAACGGAAAGGAAGGCCGCGTCCGAATTTCTCATCGATTGCGCAATACCGCTCAAACACGTGGTGCGCAGAATCGCACAACTGGCTTTGCGTTTTAGTCGAACGCCAGCGTAAGTTTGTCGCACGCAGCCACATGCTACCCAGTCTGGTGCGACAGGCACGACATGCCCCATCACGCCTTGTAGACCCGGCCCGGGTCCTGGCGAGCTGTGGCGCTCCTCATTAGCTCGCGCTCCCCTGGCGGCCTTCCGCTCCTCATCACAGCATTATAACGGCACCACGTCGGCGTTGCCGGGCCACCGTCTGGGGGAGCGGTCGACTTCTTTGAACAAGACGTTCCTCGGCTGGACGACTCTAGCGCGGCGGCGGAGAACACGATTGGACGGCAAGCTGAAGGATGCAGTTAACTGCATGGTGGCCACATTCCAAGAGCTCGTCATTTACATGTGCCGCCGGTGATTATCTGCAATTACGCCCGGCGGCGTGACCAGGTGGGAATTGCCCCGGCGTGCGTTTACCACCTACGCACTGAGGACGACCGGGAGCAGGCTGGGAACGAGACAGCACTGCGACCGTCAAATGCCACTGTGACGACCACTTGCACCAGGACGGTAACACCAAGACGCGACGAGATTCATGATTCGACGGCTGCTATGCACTGCCGGTCACGACGTGGACATGGTTCCACCAGGTATAAATCATAAACCTGACATATAGATTTAAGCCAGCAGAGGTCTTGTCCCCCGGCAACCTCGCGATGTTCAGCGGCCAGGGTATGTCTTCGCCCAGCTGTCCGGACCAGCATGCGGCCGAGCCATCACTCTCACTTGGAAGCGTGGCACGCTGACTTGGGCGGGCTGACACGTGCCGGCCTTCCTTCAGCTCAGGCTCGCATCTGATAGAAGCCAAACACATATGTAAAACGGTGCTCAATGATGCCGCTCGAAGACTTGAGTGGAAGTGCTGGGGTCGCGCCCGATGTCATCGAGCTCAGACACGACTCGCCAGGCCTTGTCGAGGCTTGATACCATTTGTACAATAGATGACCTTGGTGTGGCCCGAAGAAAGTTCCGTCTCAGTGTTATCCACCGTTAGTTTGCAGCTCCCTGTTTACAAACTACCCGCCATTACCGGTTCCACTTGGTGAAATTGTGCTCTCGCGCGGTGCGATGCGCGGGGAATTTGTGCTCTCGTGCGGTGCGATGCGCGGGGAATTTGTGCTCTCGTGCGGTGCGATGCGCCGGGAATTCGTGCTCTTGTGTGATGCGATGCGCCATCAGCGGCTGGCCTGTCACACTGGGAGGACTAGGCCTTTTGGCCGGCACAGGTAGCAGGCATGCCTTGGTGGCGGGCTGTGCCGCTCACCCGCTGCCGCCTATCGGGTGATCGGAGCCGTACTCTCGTGCGGCAAGTCACCGTCCCCAGACAAGCCGCTCCGTCGCTAGGTCCGCCCCGTGACGTCACAGACCGGTTCGACCTGCACGTGACCTCTGCCGGCGCGGCGCGAATCTGGCTGCACGCGCTGCCAGATTCGCGCCGTCCGGGCGGCGCGGGCGGCGGGGGCGTCGATTCTTGCCCGTCGCCAATCGGTCCTCAGCCTTTTTCGCGCGGGGAGGGGGTGACGCTTGCTTCGCACGGCGCGGAGTGGGCTCCAGTACGGAGTGTGCGCGCTGAGCCAGCAAACTACCGTGGCGACGGCGCACTGTTGTTGGTGCAACGGCTGATTGGACGGATAACGCGACGTATCGTGTCGCTTTCGGCGGCGGCGCGGCTGCGGTGGTGCGTGACTGGGACGGAACCCGAAACCGTCAGCTGACGAGCGCCGTGAAACCGCCCGTGTCCGCGCTGGATCCGCCGCCGGAGCAAACCGGAAAACCGGCCGAGGAAGCCCCTCACAAAGGGGATTGCCGGAGATTTGTGCGGCGTGGGACCGGCGGCGAGCGGGGCGGAGAGGCGAGGACGAGTATTGTGCCGCCAGTCGGCCGGGTCCGGCGCCGCGTCCGTCCCCCACGGACGTGTGGCTTCCGCGAAGCCTTTGTGACGGCGCGGAGCGGTGCGAGAGTCGCCGGCCGCGCCGCGAAACCGGAGTAGGTTAATACGGGTCACAACAAACCGCAAGCCGCGGCCGGGCCGGTCGGGGTCTGATGATGATTGGACGGCATAAAAACGGACCGCATGTGGCGCGGGCTGGCGGGCCGCCTGCTTAGACACTAGATGGCCGTTACTGCGACGGGCGAGAAAACTGAGCGGAGCTGCGGATGGCCGCGCTCAGGTCCGACGTGGGCAATCGCCAGGCAGACCGTGAAGTTTTGCGAAGGTCACGCCGTCGGCGCTGCCTTGTTCGGAACGAATGCAAGAGGAAGTTTTCCCTATAACTCACTCGCGATTGGTGCTCTTTATCTGGAAAACACAGTGCATCAGCGCGTCTGCAAACGACTCATGACGTCTTGACTGTTGTGCTGTATAAGGTCAGACGTTGGCGGATGTGACAGTTGTAACTTAATTCTTCCCCTGGCGGAAATTCGCTACGAAACCCGATGCACAATAACACCTAGCACCATTACGAGGCCCTTCTCATTTGCTACGCAATTGTAACCGACCGCAGACACAGCCGTTCTCGGCGATCTATTCCGGACGAACGTCCCGGTAGGTCACGACCCCGGCGGCACCATGGGCTGCGCCAGTAGACCGGCAAGCCCTCCGGCTGAATGCGGGGTCGCGTCCCCGTGACCGCAGCATGCCCCGCCAACGGCGGCAGGGTCATCCCCGCGCGCCGCATTCAGGCGCGCGCCACCATTACGAGCTCGCCCCGCGAGTAAGCCGAGTGAAATGCCGAACGCCCGACGCTCAGTCGGCTTTCACCGCGGTCGATCAGCCGGGCGTTGCGCGAGTCACGGCCCGGCCGCGCGAGTTGGGGGATCGGTGACCCGACGGTGACACGGCCACTTCCCCGCCCCGGCCGCCGCTGGCCAGCCTGGCTCAGCCGGGTCAGCCGCGCGGGTTGGGGGATCGGCGACCCGACGGGGACGCGGCCACTTCCCCGCTCCGGCCGTCGCCGGCCAGCCGAGCTCAGCCGGGCCGGCGCGTGCCGACCCAGCCTTGGGAGAGAAGGGGAGGTGGAGGCATGTAGGCTGGCTGTCTCGATGTGGGCGAGGTGCCGCTGTAGATACGGGACTATATTTTAGCTAGCTAAAGGTACGAACCTGAATCAAGGTCATAAACGACTGCTGATTAGGCTTGTATCATCAATGCTGCCTCCAAAGACCCAGTTCACCTTGTTATGACTTGGTGTTTTAAGAGATCGCGTACGTTTTAGCGGAACACAAATGTCACCGAAGTGCCGGACCTCATTGTCGCTGAGGAGGACGCCATTTTTGAAAGGGTCATCCGGGTCAAGGGTCATCTTGGGCTCTCTGTCAGTGACTTGGGCTGACAGCTGCGGCCCTCAGACGGGCGGAAGCCTGTGATGAGACTCTGCATTGGGCCGCCGCCGAACGACAGCGTGGCAGCAGGCCTGTGGCTCTTACTGCCATCCGGTCCCGGCCACAATGAGGACGAGTTGTGGGGGAGGGAGAGTGCAGGTCTGGTGCATGTGAGCTCCAGGCTAGTCGACCCCAAGATGTTACAGTCGGGATGATGTGCAGAGCAGAATGGTACACGGCGCTGGAATTTTGTCTGCCACATGCACGCATGTCCAGTAACAAGCTCGCGATCGAAATAACTGATTAAAAAACTATCGATTTTTTCACTTGCATGCCGCATTGATGTGCATCTGAAGGATCTCTTATTCGGCCTACAAGGGCATGCAGTCGTTGAGATGAAGACATCATCGTTTACTGGCTTACAATTTACCGTAGATCACAATGGTCGGCCATGATTTCAGTCTTCATGTCGACATAGTTGAGTCGCGTTGAAGCCGTAAGCACTCCAGAAACGGGTCTTAAGTCTGTGAGCCTGCTCTCTGTGCACGAGTTCACCGCGCGAATGTTGTTCTGCTCGCTGGTGCCGTCATTTCAGTGAAACCAACACGTGAACTTCATTCTTTGAGCCCAGCCACGTGAAACAACGGTTGCATTATCTCCAATGACCTTGCTGATTCCGTGACCTCCTCGCCCCCTCCAGCATCGGACTCGCTCTGTGATTGTGAGCTCCCGTCTGTCATGTAACCGCCAACACGCTTCGTCTTGACGAATAGCAGCGCACGTCAACGACCTCAGGCCACGTGTCTCAGAGGCCTCCCCATGACCGGCTAAGCTTCCCTAAGCCACTTGAGTGCTTTGTCGCGTTTTTGTGGTGCGTTTGCATTTGCTCTCTTTTGCGTTCAGTCGGGCCTTTTTGTTGTTTTCCACTAGACAAAGGTTAACTGACCCCAGTGTTTTGCGTTCAGTTAGCTCGTATGTCTAATCTGAACTGTGTCGATTACAAAACTTGGTCTGCAGGCAGCTGTGATTGATTTTACTTCGTCGCCGTAGGTATTTTCAAACCTCGGGCGCTATGGTACATTACGGGTTAGGGTACAACGGAAGCCATTATACATTATTAGTTGCGATACAACAGGCATTTTGAATACTAGCTGTTATCATACATAAGTGGTTACGGGCATTAAAGGTCGCGATTCATCCCCACTTTGTATGGCATTCCCTTTGTCAGCACAGCGTTCTGGGCCCAGCGCCGACCACGCGTCTTATGCCGACCTTGGTCGTCCGACCGTCTCACACTGTCAAATTAAAAAGCGGCCCGGCGCGGCGACGAAACGTCCCGAGATGATCGTTTGCCGGGGATTTCATTATTGGTCGGCGCCGTCCTGCCGTGATCGATCACGCGAGAGCGGGACCGCGTGATGGTGAGGCCGGGACCGCGTGATGGTGAGGCCGGGACCGCGTGATGGTGAGACCGGGACCGCGCCGTCGAGACGGGGACTGCGCGCCGCCGGGACCGGGACTGCGCGCCGCCAGGACCGGACCTGCGCGCCGCCGGGACCGGACCTGCGCGCTGCCGGGACCGGAACCGCGCGCCGCCGGGACCGGATCTGCGCGCCGCCGGGACCGGGACCGCGCGCCGCCGGGACCACGCGCGCGCCGCCGCCGCCTCCGCCTGGGAACGGTGGCTGTTTGTTTAGCCGATCGGCCGGCGCGGGCCGCTGCGTGACTGACCCCCGGGCGCGCCTCTCGGCTGGAGGAGGCGCCACGCTTTGTCGTCGGGCTCTGTCTGTTTTCCTTCGGCCCACCGCCGCACGGCGCCTTTTGTCGGCAGACGGCGGCGTTTTGCACAGAACTGCGCCGTTCTGGTCGTCCTTTGACTCGTCTGTCGCTGTGTGAGCATAGCTTGCATTATCATGCAAACGATATATGCGGGCGACGGCATGTCGGGCAGGCTGCGGCTGGAGAATGCCAGCTCAGCGCACGGCATGTCGGGCAGGCTGCGGCTGGAGAATGCCAGCTCAGTGCACGGCATGTCGGGCAGGCTGCGGCTGGAGAATGCCAGCTCAGTGTACGGAATGTCGGGCAGGCTGCGGCTGGAGAATGCCAGCTCAGTGCACGGAATGTCGGGCAGGCTGCGGCTGGAGAATGCCAGCTCAGCGCACGGACTGTCGGGCAGGCTGCGGCTGGAGAATGCCGGCTCAGCGCACGCGCGCCGGCAGGAGCGGCCTCCGCAAAGGGCCATCACTTTTCACTTTATCGTTAATCACGCCGTTATTGAAAAGCCTGTATGAGCGATGTCAGGAGGACGGCTGCCGGCTTCGTACTTGATGTAAGCAAGCGGATCATGAATCTTCGCCCTTGTCAGCACACGAACCGAGGCACTGGTGACGAGACGGGTCTGGTCGGAGTTGGCTCCGGAAGGACCCCAATAGATTCCAAAGAACGCAGCGCAATCGCGAGGGTTTGTCCATTTGAAGAGGTCGGACTGTTTTTTCCTTATGTGCTGCTGAAATGATAGTAATAACCATCCCTGGTCGGAGGCGAGCCCAGAACAACATAGAATGGGGGGCGAACCACCGACGGTGCTCCGCCAACGGCTAGTGTTTGCCATTTGGGGATCGCTCACTGGTTGCGTTGGCCTAAGTTCGTGACCAGTGTAAGGTCATGATCACTTTTGCCATGGTAATAAACGCTGGTTTGAGCTGTTCGTGCTTTTTATGTTTTACTTGGTCCGTATGCTGTAATGAGATCGTTGTCAATTTTAAATCACCAGCTGAAATTACCTGCGGTGCACACGGTCTATCGTTCTTTCCAGAAATCATGCTCCGCCCGGTCCCCTGTAACCATCCGGCATCCAGCTCGATGAAGATTGGGATGTTTTGATGCACTTAAGTACGCGATGCGTACTTAATCATGGAACTTTCAGGGCGTCCCTCGCAACCCAGTTCTTAACACGCGCCCGGGCTGGGGGTGAAGTTGACCTCTCCCAAAGTTTTTTCCCGAATGGTTTCCGAACGGCGCGGTGTAGTCGCGCCAAATGTTGCATAGCTGTAGACATTTGAATAGCACATCGTCTGATATCAACAATTTAGATGTACCTTGAAAGGTCGCTGACCTACGGCAGGCCAACGTCAGGTCATGGTTTCAACGAAGACAATTTCTACGGAATCGTTCAATCTGATCCAACAACGGACTGCTAGACGAAGCCATACATCTCTGAGATGGTTTCTTAGGCAACATAATTAAATAAGCAAGTAACATTAACCTAGGATCAGGTGTGAAGATCAGATCAGGGTCAGAACCAACCTGTTTTATTGCTCTACGGGTTGATGTATGGGGTATATTCTGGCGCCCATTTCGAATTTATTGACAACAGGAACCGCACTATACGCCTCCCATGGATATCTTAAGGGTCAGAATAGGTCACTGACCTAAGATTACCCAGGTTAACATTTGGTTTCAGGAACAGACTGCCTAGCGTAATCTTAATCGCTTATTCAAACGCAAAACTCATGGCAGTCTTTTATGATTTCGGTCATAATGACCTTCAAAAGGTCAAACAAGGTCAATGACCTTAAAAGAATATGTGACTTTTTGCTCAGAATAGCTATCTAGGTTCTAAGGACCCTTTAGTGACCAACCTAGAATTTGACCTTTTTCGACCGTATTTGACCCGAAGGTTATGACCAAGCGACCTCAAACCTTGGCCTAAGTGAGTTCACGTACAGTTCAACACACTGTGAATTTTGTGTCTCTAGCTCTCGTAGTTCCTGAGATCTGTGGGGGTGGTCCAAATTGACCTCCACCCGAGTGAAGGGCATCACCCGGCCTCCCGGGCGCGTGGAAGGTTAGCGTCTCTGCAGTGTGTTCCTGTGGATGTGTCAGGTGGTAACTTTATCTTAACGATTTTATCGCGTGTTATGCGGGGCCGCTAGGAAGAACACAAAAGCCGGATTTGTTGTGGATCCAAGAAACGTAGGCATGGGTGTAACTTTCAGCATACCAGGGGGTACCTCAAGTCCTTCTAGTTCTTTGAACTTAATGCCTGTCACTGTGCGTGAAGGTTTGGTAACAATGTAGAAACTCGTTGGCCTAGAATAGTGTTTTGCCCCTATGCACTGATGGCTTTGGAAAGGCGTCAGGGTGAGCATAGGCATTATCCAAGGCTCATTGAACTCCGACGTTAGCGCGGTCCTTGACGTTTACCCGAGCTCTTTTTAAAAATTTGTCAGTATGATTTGTTTGTTCTTCTTGCTTTGGGAGCGCTGTTTCCGCCAAGCTGCATGGACGCTGACACTTCAGTCCAAACGGTCCGAACTGTGATGTAATTCTGCCCCAGTCTGATGACCAATATCGAGAATCTTGACGTGTTATGGAACGTCATGACACATCCGTCCGGGACAAAGCTTCGCCTTCGTTTTCGATTAGATATGACGCCTCGTCGGAGGAAGGGGTACCATCGGGGATGCCCGCTCAGCTGGCTTGAAAATTTGCGGCGCCAGAGCTGATGCTGCCCGCATGAACACTTTTCACGATTAAATCAGCTAATTAAAAAAGATTATACGGACTAGCCGGATACGTGAAGTCGAACTGTTTTAACAAAGAGTCAAGTATGCCGTTTTCTCCGGCAACTTCGTGGAGCCACTCTTGCGTGACTGGCTAGGTGGCCAATCAGGAACTTGGGCTACCATTGTGATGTTCTAAGTCTGGATCCGACAGATAACATTTATCTTTACGCCTTGGGAGGTATGCCACAAAACAAATAACAATCAAAAGATAATTGAATTTTTAGTGATAAATGAATCTATGCTGTCAAGTGCTAAAAGCGAACAATCATAAGCCTTCACAGGAGAAATATAAATTATGTCTGGGCCCAGTCGGATGTACCGAGTTATGCTCCTTTCACAGAAACATGTGTCCAGGTGCTAAACCTCCGATATGGGATCGACTCAGGTTTCTATCACAGCTAGTTCCAATGCCTTGCAGTGGTTCTGAAATTGTCCTTGATTAGTCTCTTAAGCCCTGTGCCACTTGCCTCGTTCCCAGTGGGAGCGGTGGTCATCTGGAGGGATTTAGTGGGATAGGCTATCACACACCCACACACACACCCACACCCACACACCCACCCACACCCACCCACCACACACACCACACACACACACACACACACACACACACACACACACACACACACACACACACACACACACACACACACACACCACACACACACACACACACACCACACACACACACACACACACACACACACACACACACACACACACACCACACACACACACACACACACACACACACACACACACACACACACACACACACACACACACACACACACACACACACACACACACACACACACACACCACACACACACACACACACACACACACACACACACACCACACACACACACACACACACACACACACACACACACCACACACACCACACCACACACACACACCACACACACACACACACACCACACACACACACAACACCACACACACACACACACACACACACACACACACACACACCACACACACACACACACACACACACACACACACACACACACACACACACACCACACACACACACACACACACACACACACACACACCACACACACACACACACACACACACACACACACCACACACACACACCACACACACACACACACACAACACACACACCACACACACACACACACACACACACCACACACACACACACACACACACACACACACACACACACACACACACACACGCAGCACGCACGCACGCACAGCACGCACGCACGCACGCACGCACGCACACGCACACGCACACGCACACGCACACGCACCCACACCCGCACGCCACGCACGCACGCACGCACGCACACACACACACACACACACACACACCACACACACCACACCACACACACGCACGCACGCACGCACGCACGCACGCACGCACACACACACCAATATTTACACGTGATTTCGCATTTCCTTGAAGTGGCCTGGGATTGGTGGACAAACAAACTGGATAATGGATCACTTGAATCAATAGACAAGCCATGGGGCTTGGTACGATTCCCACCAATTGCCTGCAATTGGCTGCGAACAAGATGGTCACCGTAGTTCTGTCTGCGGGCCTTGTCACGCTTCCAAGTAGTCGCGAATATTGCCCCATGTAGTCCTGCAGGACTCGACCAGGCGTTCGCGAAGCGTCGACCAGTGGCATTCGGTCACCTGCCTGATGCGTTTCCTTAAAGCGAAACTTAAGCCTACACGATACGCTCCGACCTCACCAGATGAAAATGTGCCACGCAAACGTGTCAGCTGCACTCAGTGGTTTGCAACAGGTACAACGGCTATTAAGCACACTGAAGGTTTTATTAGCACTTTCGAGAGCTGCTGAATCTCGTCACCAGACCCAAAACTAAAATATTTCGGCCCAAATCTGCCACAAGTTCGGTCCTTTTATTTGGTGGCCTCGTACCGTCCAGCCCGCGACGGTCGGGTGACCTTATCCGTTAGAGGTCCACGCTGAGTGGCCGGCAGCGCTTGCTCGAGCCACGCCGGCTCCAGGGCTTCTGCCGGCTATAGGAGGCGTGTGCTCATGACCGGAGGCGAGCCATGCGCGGCGCTCAGATGAGGCTGAGGTCAGGTCAGTCAGGCGGGGTCAGGTGAGGTCACGAGCTCCCCCAGCCCCCAGACGCGGGCCGGCAGTCACCAGGCGCTTCTGGGAGTGATGTCGGGTCACAGCTGATCACGGGTGGTGCGAGACAGGCCACACGAGGACCGGCTCACTCCCTGTCCACCGACAACACACTACAAACTCGCCGTGTCCGGCTGTTGGGCCACGTGAACCCCGCGGGACATGCGGACGGGACATAGTTTCGAGCCGGTGAAGGGTGGCAGCCGGCTGACGGTGCTTCTGTGTTGACCACGGGAGCGTGACTGAGCCAGAGCCACGGACGCGGACAGGGTTGACTCTATTCTGAGATGACCGAGATAACAGGGGCGTGTAGCTAGACACTACGTAGAATGCAAAAATTATCGCACGTGAGACAGAGTCAGCAGAGCCCATCTAAAAACACTGACTGAAGACGGCCATCTATTACCACCTTTGCCTGCGCCCCTCCCTGCATCCGCCCATGTGATGAATGGATGACGTGCGCCGCGTGTTTGGAAACGCACGGCGGGAGTGCGGCGAAAGTTGGCGGCTGTCTCATGAGGATGCTGCGGGCACCAGCTGCAGGGCCGGGCGAATGGCACTGGTCTCACTGATTCGGGATTAGGCAACGCTGCAGTGGCGAAGGCGTGACGGAACGCGTGCCGTGTCAGTGGTAGTATGATGATTTGAAGGACGCTTTACGTGTAATGCATGTCTCATGTTGCGGTCAGAGTCAGGGAGACTGGTGCGTGACGCAAGTTGCCGAATTGATTATCTAGAAGACTGACCGGCAAGCTATGTATTCATTCACGGTGCCCTAACTCTAGAACACATTGCCCAGTGGTGAAAATTACGTCCTCTTCTCCAATACCCCAGCACCGAGACGCAACGTTTGCACTCCTTGGTCCATTCCACACATCCTGCGTGTGAACTGTGGAGCTCTCGCAGGCAGGGGCATTAAGGCTGGACGGCCGAGCATCGCTCCCCGACGGCTCGTGACGGGCACTGCAGGGCGTAGGGCCCAGTCCGAGCCGTGCACACGCGGACGGTATCACCGGTCATCACACATCACTGACAGCACTCGCCGGCCTGCACCGTGCACACAATGCGCCCTGCATATTCACGGGCGCGGGCGGAGCGGCAGGGCACCGCTGCCGACACGGCAGTCACGCCACCGAGCGGCGAGGCAGGCATCCCTTTGACACTGTCCGTTGCGACAGACAAGTGCCCAAACAAGGCCTCGATTTCGGTCAGATGTTCTAAAATGCCAGTTTTTGTCCATGTCTGTAGTGGGGCTCGTTCGTGTAGTTTTCGCCGAACGTACCTCGTCGCACGAAGTGGTGTTGAGCCCTGCACGCCGCAGCTGATCACAGGAAATCCAGGCCAATATGGCGGTCGTCCCATTACGTCCAAGCAGCACCACATTGGTTTACAGTACCCACGTCTTACCCACTTCCGTCTCCACTTGCCCACACCCACCCGGTGTTCACCCAGCCCGGGATAAGCTGGGGCACCGTAGTGGACAGCGCAGCGCAGTGACACCTGCCGGGAGCAGACCCGCAAGACCGACGACCCATCCTCCCCCTCCCCCCCCCCTCAGCGGAGAGGCCTCTCGCAGCGCTGAGTGGTCCGCTTCAGATGGACGGCAGCGATGAACTCCTGGCCGGCTGCCAGATCGGAGCGCGCCGCCGCCGAGCATGCTTGTTGAGCCAGTTGCGAGGTCTTCTGTGAAGACGCTGCAGTCTGAGGCCGGGCAGCACGGATGTGGCAACAGTCTGGTGTCTGAGGTTGTGGAGACGTCGATTGATCCATTCGCGCTTGCATACCGGCTGGTACCGTTGTGCTCTATTTATGCTGTAAGTACGGCTATGCCTGTTCTGCTCGGTTATTGCGTTGCGTCGTTTTTTTCAATACAATTTTTTCAAGACCACGCCGCCACTCGAAACGTTAATTATGCGTGACCAACGTATCAACGGTACTAAAAAAATGCATGTGCGGCGCTCGTGCCTAACGTTTTTGAACCCCTTTTGTTCTCACGCTCTATTCAGTTGCTCATTCCCGTTCATATACATCTGTGGCTTCGTGAGTCGCGATACACTTCACGGACGTAAACCCCGGTCGTGACCTGCACTGTCACGCACATTCATCTTCCGCCGAGCGCATTTCTCTCCCCTTGCAAAGCTCCAAGCGTGCCTTCTAAATCAGCTGGCTGCCCTTTGGCCACGAGCTGCCTCCGGTGGGCGATTAGTGCACATTAGGGTAAACTCTCGCCAGTGTGTAATCAGGCCCGGGCTGTTTCATCGGTAAACGTGACGCGGCGCTTTCAGACGGCATCATAACACGGAACAGCGACACGGCTTCTGAGCGGGAGGCTTTCGAAACTCGTACGCCAAAGGTCATCGCATAAAATGTCGGTTTAGACATAACTGACTTCATGTCCACCGTTAAATTCAGCATATGTTGTGGAAGTTTTGTCGTAGTTTTTTGGTGAATCGGTGGCCTAGCTTGGTGTCCACCTGGTACTTGAATTGCATATCGGCCATTGAGCGGAAAGCAAAGCACGCAGAGCATGTGGATCAGGGAGTCATCAGTCTATTTACATGACCGGCCTTTGCCCATACCGAATGTTGAATTGTGCTTTGTTTCGACGTTCCGTGAAAGAAACTTGCCCTGTTTATCGCATCGCAAATCACATCGCAGCCCATTCAGTGTTGACCTCAGTACCCAAGTGCTTCCTGTCGACCATTTCTTACCTGGTTGCACTCCGGAGTCGGCGACATCTGACGCCGCCGTTCCGCTCCGTTCCGCTTCGTTCCTCCGTTCCGGCCGAGGCCTGGCGCCTGACAGGCGGGCTGACAAGACAAGACAGCCACGAGTGGCGACACGCTGCTCCACACACCCTCAGCGGCGACACCGGGCGGCCCTCCGGGCACGGATTATACAACCGGGCGGCGAGCAGTTGCGCCATGCTTTCATGCGGGCCGTTGCCACACCGCGCGACAGCAGGCCGAAGGGAGTTCTGGTGCTTCGCTGCATGTTGCTGAATGGCGGTGTGCCAACGCAGCTCGTTCCGTGCCAGTGTCCGGCAGTGATTGTGGATCCTGGATCCCGGATGGATCCCGACAGAGACAATGTCTGAGGTCTCGGAGTATCACGAGTGCATAGCGGACTCGGTCGGCTGGAATAACGTAACCGGTACCCAACGTTGAGATTATGTCGTACTCTATGGGTTCGCGACATAAAAGGCGTATTCACGCCACCTGGATTTCACAGGGCGTGTTAGAATACTAAGTTCACATTACGAACATTGATGCGGTCACGCATTGCAACATTCTGGCTCAGCAGCCTAATTATGCTCGGTAGTGACGGTGATGACACCTCGCTGGGGTATGCAGACTTGAAAAAACGGTCATTGGTCGTAAAACGCCCAAGACGTTTATTGGCGTGGGTCATCGAATATAGGAAAAGCTGAGAGTCGAAGCCACCAAGCTCCGAATGGTATGTGCTGGCCAAAGGATCTGCTCCGACTTGGTCCAGTGGGTCCACGCCGGCGCCGAAGCCATTCGGTCCAGTCTGGTTTATTGCGTACCGTCACATCCATCACCCGGCAGTTCATTTTTCAGCCCATTATTGCTACATCAGATCAGACGAATCCGACATACCATAAGCCGTCCAGCCCGTGCGGAATCAGCTCAGAAATAGAAAAGCAGGAGGCAGCGACATGGATAAGGCGTGCTGCAGGCTGTAACTCACCGCGCTCCGCCGCAGGCATGTCATCGCGCGGCGGACCGGGGGGTGGCCGACAGCTGGTGGTCGCGCTGCGGGCGCGCAGACCGCGAGCGCGCGACTGCTCCGCCGCCGCTGCCGCCGAGGATGGGTTCGCTCTGCCGCATACACACTGTGCTGCTCAGCGGCTCGCTCTGCTGCAGACACGCTGTTGCTGCTCAGCTTTCGGAGCTGTGACGTCACTGATACACGCAGGGATGAGGTTTCTGGTTGCGGTGCATGTTGTTGGCTCTGGGTCCACGACATTGAAGTGTGTTCTAAGTGCAGCATTAAAGGCATTGAATCATGCCCTGTTGATCAGTTTTTCCTATTCATACTTGAGTGTGGCGTTGTTCATTGCTGCGTTCCATCAGCGCGTTCGAAGAAGTAAGTCATCATCAGCTTACTTGGTTAACTCATTTCGCTCGCTGTCAAACCCAGCTGCCGGTGTCGTGCTGGTGGCCCGTGGCTCGTCGTCAAACCCAGCTGCCGGTGTCGTGCTGGTGGCCCATAGATTATATCCAACCATCGCTTACGCCGAAAAGCGCCAGCAAAACATGGTGCACCCCGTGTGATGCAACTGACGGATGCCGACATTTCGGAGAAGTCCAGATTTACAAAGCCTCGCAGGACTTTGTGTGGGCCGCGACTCGTCTGACCGATGTGCGAGGTACGGTATTTGGTGCTGTGCGTCGAATGCAGCTGCCCTCTGTCAGCCATCTCTCGCGTTAGGCAGCCGCCCCGGTGTCGAACAGGGGGCTGCTATCCCCAGGCAGGGGTGCGGCAGATGCGGTGAAGTTAGGTCCGACGACCACGGGGAGTCCGAACTCAGCTATGGGGCATTTATCTTAAGGGAGAGCAAAGAGAACTTAACTGGTGTGCGTGCCATATTCCTGGTGGCACGTCAACTCTCGCTGGGCAGAGTCCAGAGACCACTGGCTACGTTGGCTTTTTGTTTGGTTGGGATTGTTGCCCTTTCGGCCAATGCGACCATTTTATGGCCATGGGATGAAGGAAAGTGGATAGCGATGGGGAAGACTGCATGCACCTGAGATTCTCCAGCCGAGACCTGACCCACATGGAGACCCCTCCTCGCGGTATTTGTGGGTGCTGGGAAGGGCTCAAAGATGGTGTTTATGCCCGCTCATGACTGCTGTATGCAGCTTGCTTGCCCCAGGACGATGCGTGAATGCGTCGTCATTTGGCTTCACCTGAGCTAAAGCCACAGCACGAAGGTTGTTTACAGATTGGTGATAATGAACCAACGATCTACAGCCGTCCGGCTTGATCCATTGAGGTAAACTCATGATCCCCAGGTCGGGTCGGCGGGAATGCCTGGGGACTCAAAGTTTATATCATGCCTTTTGAGCCACACAGCTACATTTGTATAACCAAGTGGACATGCAACTCTGTCCTGACAACAAAATAAGAACAACATATAAAGACCTAGGACCCATTTTCAGTCAGACCAAGAATTAATACCAATTTTTTGCACCTGACATTTGTATGAGACTAGTCAGCTGAAATGTGGCCTCCAAAGGGCTAATTGGCCTCGTCTTTCCTCGTCAAAAGTGATCTGTACTTCTGCAGACTATCATTACGTACTGCCCACGCTCACAAAAGAACCATTTGCAGTCGTAAACATTAGCCGTTGGAATGGTTTTGCAGGACTTTGGAGGTAACGTCAAAGCTCATCGAGTGGACATGACCCGAGGCCTTTTTTGTTTAGTGAAACATGTGCATTGAATGTCTCGTCGGTCATGCCGAGTCTCACGTCAGTGACGTCTGCGTTCCTTTCTGAAGTCTCAGAATCCTGTTTGGGAAGTGGCAACCACTCCGCTTGCCATGTGAAGGTTAACAATGCCAGCACTTCGTGGCCGACAGGCTGCAGCAAAGTTTTCTCTTAGTTGGGAACATTGCAATGATGTAGTCGCGCTTCAAGCAGGCTCTGCTTCGCGGTCCTTTGATTCCAATGTTTTTCGACAAAATGGTTCAAACTGCTAACAAACAAAACTCCTGTGGTGTTGTGGTAACAGCGAGATGCGCTCACATCGCGCTAAATCAACTCGAATACCCTCTCATCATCCCAGCAGCTATCCCTTCATGCTTGCGAGGCCCGAGGCCGCCTCACCGGAGGCCTCGACGCTTCGTTTTACACCCTGCCACCTGAACCGAGGCCCGAGGCCGTCTCACTTGAGGCCTCGACGCTTCATTTTACACTCCGCCACCTGAGCCCCAGGCCGGGGTACCGCGCGGCGGTCCGCTTCCGCGGCCGGCGCAAAAAGCCCTCCTACAGCGGCGGCGCGGCACGAACCGCACGCGGCTTCGCTGGCAGTAATGTGACGTGCGCGCGAGCCGCCGGGCGGCGTGCCAGCCGTGTGGTAGCGGCGCATCTCCGCTTTTTCCATCTACGCCGTGTGGCGTATGGGACGCTGTCGGCTGGGCCGTGAACGACGTTTTCAGCTGGGCTTCCTGTAATGCGGCGAGACAGGCGTATTTTTGGCGGAGGGTTTTCCGCTCATGTTGCGTTCGTGTGTTAATTATTGATCTGAAGCATGGGTTGGGAATGGATTCCATAGCTATTGCTGCATGAAATCCCGAGGGAGTTGCCGTTAAGCCGCCAACATGAGCTTGGATTGCTTGTGCAACAGCTTGTGTTCGTGAACTGTGCGGTTTCTGAGGTGAACGTAACTTTGCGTTATTCATTTGTGTGACGTAGTAAATGTCTGTGAATACCATGGATAAACATTTTTACAGCTTTGTGGCATCAACTGCGAGGTACTCTAAGTGAATGTCCTCCGAGCACAAAGATACCCGGCATGAGCAGGTCGCGTGCGTCCCGAACCAGCGGACTCCATCTGAGGAGACCTGTCCCGAACCAGCGGACTCCATCTGAGGAGACCTGTCCCGAACCTGCGGAATCCATCTGAGGAGACTGTCCCGAACCTGCGGACTCAATCTAAGGCGACGGACGGTCCTGGACTTGCAGACTCCATCCAAGGAGACGGACGGTCCTGAACCTGCGGACTTCATCCAAGGAGACGGACGGTCCTGAACCTGCAGATTCCATCCAAGGAGACGGACGGTCCTGAACCTGCGGACTCAATCCAAGGAGACGGACGGTCCTGAACCTGCAGATTCCATCCCAGGAGACGGACGGTCCTGAATCTGCAGATTCCATCCAAGGACATGGACGGTCCTGAACCTGCGGACTTCACCTGAGGGGACAGACGGTCCTGAACCTGCGGACTCCATCCAAGGAGACGGACGGTCCTGAACCTGCGGTCTCCATCCCAGGAGACGGACGGTCCTGAACCTGCGGACTTCATCCCAGGAGACGGACGGCTCGGTGTCTCCCTCCGAGCGCACCCAGGAAACGCTCTTACGATTCCAATCATAGCCGTTCATGGCTCCGCGCTGCTTCGCTAATGGATAGGTGCAGTCGGGAATTTAAAACGGGATAAAAAGCGGCACAAGACGGACGGCGTTCGCGGGGTCGCCCGGGCCGGCCGGGCAGGGGCCGCTGGGGGAGGGCCGGCCCCACTGAGTCGGTGGCCGGCCGGGCGGGCTGTTGAGAGGTCAGCCGGGTCAGCCGGGTCGGGCCGGGTGGAGGCTGGCCGGACTGGCTGATTGGTGGGGATGGCGCGGCAGGTTCGCGGGCTACGCGCCGAATTACCAGCTCGCATGGTACTCTGAAGTATGCGAACTGCTGGCAAATATTTGGGAGAGTTAGAAGATCGGTAGAGAAAGCAATTCACTACGAGGCCGAAGCGAGCGCGTGCGTACATTTGATCCAGTCGGTCAACCCTTAGCGTAACGGTGCAGAGCTGAGACCTCGGCGGAGATCACTGAGGACGTTGCTGTGAGACTTTTCCACTGCACTTCATGAACTGTTTGTTTGGCTTTACCGGTTGCACCGGAGGCTGCTGCAGCTGACGTCCTACATGTGCCGATTACCGGTCCGCCCATGGGCCCACGTGCACGCGAAGCAGGAGAATGGAGTGAAAGGAGGATGTTCTGTACACTCGAGTTGCAACTTGCGTTGTCCTAGTGCTCGGAGAAGGCCACCGCTGATTTGAGAGTGGCTTATGGCTGCCCGTCGATAATTCAGATGATCTAAACGGGGATGTCCTAGCCGTGTTTTCACAGATTATTGCACGCACAAGGAGTTCATATAACACTTTCACGTTCATGTTGTGATACCGAATCCAATTTGAGACAATAGTCATGCATTAAAGTATGTGTTGAAAAGTTAATGATAGTCATGTAGTAATCTACAAGCTAAACCATACTCGGAGAACAATAACCCGCACAAATCGATGGTGTTGGAACAGAAAAGGTAGACGTCTTCACGAGGGATTCTGGTTTTGTAACAATTCCATATTGCGATGTTATGGGTGACAGGAAGCACCGCTGACATTTTTCGTCTTTGGGTTAAGTGTTTCCGCCATTTGTACTGATTAACAGAAACCCACGTGATCCGCTGTTAATTCCAAACAGAAGAAAACTTTTTACGGGGCGGGAATCTCTGTGAAAACGACTAATGTTACGATTTCGTCATCATTGTACGCCATGTGGTGGGGACTAAATGGTTTTCCCGCTATCTGGGACCAGGCCATTTGACCTGTAACGGGGTTATTAGGTTTTGCTGGCCCAGATCTTTATCTGAGTCGAAAACGAATTTGACGAAATGTCTGATTCCTATGTCTTTGTGTTGGGCTTCGCGGTCACGTTGGCATGTCGATCCGTTCGATTAGAACGAAATTTGCTTCTGAATGCGGTCACCCAATGTTCTTGAGCTTGTAAAACAATTGTGTTCCTTTGTCCCTCTTGTTCTATAGAGAATACTATAATGCCATTAAACTTGTTTCCAACATTCCTCTCGGGTTATTTGTGCATACGCTAGCTGCCCGTGCCGCCTGTCTATTCTCCTTGGTAGGTTGTTTGCTCCCTGCATTTCAATTACACCGCGTCGACACCGGCAATATTTTCCGGGCTCCGTTCAGCATCCTGCCTGCAATTCATTTCCATTCCACCCCATGCAGCTCGTCTGTCATCAGGGGCCAACTTCACGCGGCGCCCCTAGTGTACCGCGCACGCGCAGCGGACCCGCAAACAAGCACAGGGCGAGCGGGGACCCACCGCGGAAAAACACTCGATCATGCCGCGCCCTACCCCGAGAATTCATCTGAGAATGCTGATCCATCTGAGAATGCTCTGCGACTCCACCTGTCCGGAGATGCCACCCCACCCGGACGGTCTGCTGCCAGGGGCGCCGGCCGGTCTGCAGCTGCAGCGGCTGCGCGAGCCAGTCGGCGGCGGCGCTCGGCGGCGGCTCATGCCCGGCGCCGGAGCCGGCGGCCGGTGGTGCCGCACCTGTGCGCGGTGACGCGTCCGCCGCCGGGCCGGGCCCGTGCCTGGGAGCGGCGCGGCGGGGGGCCGCCGGTCTGTAATCGGGTCCCAGTGCCGCGTCCCAGCGCTAATTGTCGCCGGGCGGGCCCGGCGCGGGCGAAGGTCGGCGTGTCCCGCGCCCGGCGGGAGGACGCCTGCTCGGAGGACAGGCCCATCCGTCAGGTGAGGAGCGGCAGGAGTCCTCGTCGCGCCAGGAAAGCGCGCCGTTGTGCGGTCGGCACACCCCAGTCGGATGTCCTGGACGACACGCGGATGAGGTTTAAAAATGCGGGGGTATTGAGAGTTCCGGGAGTTTGCGCAGCTGTCTGGGGAGATGTGCGCGCCCAGATCCGGCGACGGCTGCGGAGTTTGGGGGCTTTAAAGATGGCTGAGAGCTCCTGCGCGGATAATCTAGGGCCACGCAATTCAGGGATTGCGAACTGCCCTCACGCGATTAACTCAAAGGTTTTCATGTCCCCTCAATCAGTGAAAACTTGCTTCCGTCTTGCAAATGCCAGCCATCACCCGCTTGCTTGGAGCAAACTGACAAAGGAATCCAAGGCGATCTCTTGTGCTGGGACGTCGACTCCAGCTGACGACACCAACTATTGCAGCCGACAGTGGGGTCGGCCAAGACCTTTTGACCCGGGAGCCTAGCTCGACGGCAGGCGCGGCGGCTTCCGCTCCCCACCTGCCTCTTGGGCTCGACAGCTGACACCGTGGAGCCAGGTAACCCGACCTGGCACTGTAGCGCTCCGTGTCGCCGAGACCAGGAAGCGCCTCCGTAGCCAGCCGCATGTTTTATGCAGGTGATTAGACGCGGAATATTTAGCTCCCATGCGCGCATGCGGAGCTTGTGGAGTTGAGCGGTCGCTGTCATCACGCGGAGAGCCCCTGTAACGAGCGAGTGACGCGGCGTGGCCGCAGTCAAGCGCGGACCCCATTGTCTTGGAGCCTGGTGCGGTTGGAGGCGCGCTCCCGCCGCACCGACGCTATAAGTATGGGCCTGGCAGCTGCCTAGCTTGAGGACAGGACTGCCATCCCCAGAGTGCTGTCGGCAGATTGCATGCTACGTCTCACCGCCGGTCCGGCTCTTCTGACGCCCGCGACGGCGCGATCATGCGGAATTGATGGCAGCGGGTGGCGCGCCACAGATTGGCATCGCACGTGGCGCGAGAGGGCCATCTCTGGCGAAGTTCTGATGGCCGAGACGAGCCGGAACTCGTTACGGCCAGTCCCAGAGGCGACCCAGCTCGTCAGACGCGCGTCCAGTGTCGTGCACGTCCGGCCGGGCGAGCGCCGGGTGTCCGGACCGAGACGTGGCCGAGGTACGGCTGATGCCCTCCATGACTTAGACCTGGCCCAGGTCCTGACCATGCCATGGACAAACCTTAACCGAGCCCGGGACGAGCCCAGGCTGAGCCCGCGCCGGGCTCCGGACGAGCCCGGGCCGAGCCCTGACCGAGCCCGCGCCGGGCTCCGGACGAGCCCGGACCGAGCCCTAACCACGGGGTCGGAGTAAATTGTGAAGTGTCGATCACTACATGATCTGCGTATTGGACCGCCTATTGGCACTCATTAAGTGTTGATAGCTGGGCTAGTAAAGCCCTCTGAATGGTGGACTTTTCGCGGTGTGACATGCGCCCAGTCAGAGACTGGGCCATGTGCTTGCTGTCCTCCGACGCCTGGGCCATGTGCTTGCTGTCCTCCGACACCTGGGCCATGTGCTTGCCGTCCTCCGACGCCCCCAGGAAGTGTGTTGTACGCGGCGCGGAGCCGTCCTGCAATGCAGCCATCTGGCTGTGTTCATTTGTCATGTTCGTGATGTCTGATGCTCAGGTACATGTTTCTGGGTGGTATGTTTTGCTCCCTGTCATGTTCAAAGAAGTGACAATTACTTACGTCAGCGCCATGCTATGCTAAGATGCTCGTGACACCGATGGGGATGTCGGCGTGTCTCCCGCCCAAGCGACCTCAAATATAATGTTTCCCGTCCAGCTTACTCCAAATGCAATGGCCGTGAGAGGGGAATGAAGTCAGCATATATTGTGCTACCATAACGTAACTGCGACGCAGGCTTGTGTTCATTGCAGGCACGTGAGTTAATTTCGCATGACACAGATGCGTGTGGTCCGTGCCTTGCCTAATCAACAATAATGCGGGTTACCAACAGAAGTCGCATCGCATTTATCATCACTTGGCAGATTCAGAGACGCACTCTTGATCAACATGTCCGCAGTTGTTTGTTGCCGTTGTGGTCATCTATCTTTTTTAAGGCTACTTATTTTGGTATCTGGAAGGCCTCTTTGCGTGTTAACGCAAGCCGCATGATCATCAGATTTGATTCGTGGAAGTGTTGATCGTGAAGTGCTCGTTAAGCATTTCTGGAGTTCGCTCAGTTATTCGACAGCTGACAGCCTGTCACGATGCTTCTTTTAGGGTATTCGGACACTTGGCAGCGTGAACATGGGTTGAACTCTATTTTTGACCGGGTGTTGTGATTCAACATATCTGGGGATAGCAACGAGTATATTTTTTACAAACCAAAGCAGTACATGCCATGGAAGGTTTTCGGACATAATCCGCTTTGTTCACGCCACACACCTTCGCGCCCGTCATGTGGCCTTGCTCCCCGCTGCACACGGACACACACACACACACACACACACACACACACACACACACACACACACACACACACACACACACACACACACACACACACACACACACACACACACACACACACACACACACACACACACACACACACACACACACACACACACACACACACACACACACACACACACACACACACACACACGCGCGCGCGCCCACAGGCACGTGTGCACTGGCATGCGCGGGACCATGCGCCGGTGAATGCACGCCCGCGAGGCGCTGCAGGATTGATACCGGCCTTGTTACCTGCTGTGTGGCGCTGTACGAATGACCCTCCTCGCAGTCGCCTGGTCATGACTCTGCGTGTTTTATCCTGAGCGGTACGTGATTGAATTCGTAAGCCGGAGCCGGTGGCAGCGCGCGTGCAACGGCGCTGGTATTACTAGCGTCAGCCCACGACAAGCTTACGAACTGGAGGCTCAGTTGGCGGGAATCTGGCAGCATGGCAAACAGCTGCTATGCTGCCAGATTCCCGCCAACCACGTCCCAGTGGAGACTTCGTATCCAAGCTGTACTGCAGCTTCTTCGATGTCGCAGCATTACCGCGTGCACGAAGAGAAGGACGCCATCCAGGCACAGTTTTATGGAGTTTGTCACGTTTTGGGTATGGAAATCCCATTTTGGGTGTTCGTGACAATGGCTTAAAACCCTGAAGTTACTTTTCGGTGCGGATGCGTCATCTTCGATCAGTAAGCAGTCGACACGTTGCCTTTCAGTATTAGTTTATAGGTAAATAATCCCGGTTTGATGATACTGAGTTGCAGTTTTGTAAGAACAATCTTCGGCTTGCTGCAGTATGAGTAGGTGAAGCTAGTCAGGCGTCCAATGTTATGTACTACATGTTCCCACACATTCCGACGGACAATGAGGCCCGGATAATCTATGAGTTTAGACGCCTGATAATCGCCTAACGTTGATAGCGAGACATGTTGATGTGCCCTTAATCAGTTCATAGCGACAACTTGTTATTCCTACGCAGAAGTCTTATTTTGAAACATGCCTTCAAATTCACAGCGTTTTTTTTCAAATTCAAGGTCGAAGTGTCAAAGCGATGATATTTCAGAAACGATAATATATCATACAGATGATCGGAGTTGTGACTGCTTGAAAATCAGGCGACGTTCGCGTTTAAGTGTGTGTTCCACATTGGTATGGGGGTTTGAACTGAAATAGCCATCTTGAAGATCATTCTGTGCAGATCATTCAGAATTCCGCGCAGATTGTTCCGAGCTACGCGCGGCTGCAAAGATGTGTAGAGAATTCTGAGGAGACTATTTCAGGGGCACTCAGGCACCCCTGACGCCATAAGAACGTTATTCAAAACCTATCATTCTGTGAACCGTGCGCAGATCAAGGAAAAAAAGATCACTGTCGGGCCATTAATATCTCACATTTGTGAGCATGATTTCCGCATATAACGGCCGTCAATGGGACCTCAATTAATGTTGTGCATGGTGCGATGACCAAATCAAAAGATTAAGTGTTTAGGAGGGTATTTACTTAAAAGAGAACTTGTGCTGTCTAGAGCAACCTTAGTACAGCAATAGTTATACAGCAATAGTTATACAGCAATAGTTAGTACAGCAATAGTTATAAGTGATCTTATTTCATAATATATGATGCTTGCTTCAATATCTTCAAATGTGGAGCATTCCCTTTAAGTCTGTCTTGTGGCTTGCAATATGCGCTAAAAGAATTTGCATTACCGGGGTAGCTCTTGCAAAATTGTGGAAAAGTATACCTGCTATTGGAAGACTTCTAAAGTTTAACTGCCCAGTACAGCCTTCCAGTCTCAAGCCATTGGGGGAACATCAAGAAATGGGTTACTGCTTACCAGCCACAGTCTGTTGTCGGCTCTGCCTACATAAATGAAAGCCTTTGTTCCAGCGTATACTTGGACATCAATCAGCCCTCACTTGTCATGCATTAGCTGATGGCTGCCCGTTAAGTAGGCCTCATCTGCACCCGTGCGCCACGCCCAGCACCCCGAACATCCCTCACATCTTCACCCTTCCCACAGCATCCAGGCTCGAAGTGTCCCACCCGACGCCAGGTAATGAGGGCCTGGAAGCGCCCGTCGGGGCGACTCGGACGTACTGGTAACCGCCTCAGCGGCCAGCCTCTCGTGAGTCAGGGAACTGGCCTGGCGGAGCTGAAATCGGGCCACACACGTGTCTGCTGTGAACGCCCGCGCACCCCTGACGCTACTTGGGTGACGCCAGTGGAATTGGAAGCGTGACAGCGCGTTGCCCGCTGGTCTGGCTGCGAGTGCGGGGCGATCTGAAGAGAAAAGCTTAGCTGTCCACATAATTCAGTTCTCCTTATCGCTTGGCCATGCGTGACTGATTGCTGGAGGCTTAAAGGCCGCTGTACTGCCTCCCGACAAATCATCGCAGACTGGTCCTTTCGGAGAAACGTTCATTTCTGTCGCGTCAGGACGACGGCGGGCCCTCTTGCCTGCGGCGGAGGCCGGTCAGGAGTCGCATCCGTCTAAGTCTCCAGGCTCCAATCGCGTTGGAACCGTCGGAAAGCACCCATTCCGCCGTCACCATCCGTCTTGTTAGCGTTCAGACCCGTTACGGTGCTGCCGGTCGATGTCGGGTTTCGAAGGCAGCTTTTCACCGCCCGACGCGGTGGCTTGGTGGCACGTCAGGTGACCGTAGCCTCCGTGCCACGTTTGGTGTCGGCGTTCGGTAATCCACTCCTCAAGCACGTCCTGGTATGTGGCTTGTGTTTGTGCACTGTGGCGATTACATTTGTGATGCGCACCTCTCTGGTTATTCGCAGATGCTAGGGCGATGTTGGTCCGCGCTGGCAGTGGCTTAGGTCCGCCTGCGGAGTCCCAGGTTTTGAGGTGTATTTCATGGACCTGGCTTATGAGCTACTGTTTGAAGGAATAAGCAGCTACGTATGCACGCTTTGGTACAGTCCTGCCTCCACGAAATACGTAACAACGGCATTAACCAGGTAAGGTGAAGGCCGACTTTACCGAAGAAATTCATCGTTAGATATAACCCGAGACCACAGATGACACAGGCCAGGCGGAGAGATTTTCGGCGGCCTTTGTCCCGCTTCGCATCGTGCAGTGTGCGACACGTACGCCGTGCACCTTTCGGAGGGCTCTACCCCGGCAATCTGCTGACCTGGAAGCGTATTTGTTCTATGCAAATAAGGTCAGCCATGCATTATGTACGAGAAGAAATGGTGAGTGGAGGAGAAGGAACTTATAAAGGAGAGGCTCAGCGTCGCTTCAGTCACTGCGTTGTGATGGTTGTGAAGGATACGGACAGCCAATTCGTCAAACGGGTCAAATTAAATGCCGATGTGGCGAATACATCAGGGACTTTCAATGATAGGCCTTGGAGCTGATGAACACATCAGGCACTCTCGGTAATTACCGGGCCATCGGACAAATCTATTAGCACCGCGGCTTGTTTTTCGCGCGCCGTGTTGACACTAAGAGCCGTGCCGTCTTATCTCGCACCGCCGCCATAATTACACGCTGGGGTTTCACGGCAGAGTTTCTCACGCGCCCGGCGTGTCCCAGAATGACGTCGCGCCACAGCCGTCAGACGGTCGGCTAGCCACCTCATCCTAAGAGGACAGAGGACAGGGCTGCTTCCAACGAATACACATGTTGTGACATGCAGGCCTGCTTTAAGGTCGGGTGCGGCCGCCGTTTCTGTCCCAGTCTAGATAATAAAGTACAGGCCTACCCCGGGCAATCCATGTTCAACTTGTTGGTACCGGCTGTGATTAAGTTACCTAGGTCTTTGTATAACACGGGCACTCGGAAAACCTGTTACGAGTAATGTTTGCACTACGCACTAGGCGTAACAAATGAAGTAAAACCTGAGGCGAAAATCCTGATGGCTTTGAACATTGGTGTTTGCTTACTGCTGCAGTTTGGCAAGTCAGAATAATTCGTTTTCGGTGGAATCCTGTTGGATTTGTCAACCAATCACAATGGACGATGATAACGCGTAGTGCAGCATGTTTATAAACAAACCCTACGTACTGTGCCATTACCTCTGTTGTGCCTGAAAGCATATGAACAAAACCCGTTTTCTTTGACCTTTGCTTATAGCTGCTTGCGTCGGGAGTGTCAGGTCACCCTGCTTAGATGAAAAGCCGGGAGTTTTCGGCACTGTCTCACGTTGCCGGCACAGAATCAGCGCATTAGCCGCCGTGGCGCTAGTACATTTATCTATCTGTACGCACTGCTGCCGCGCGAAAGCCAAGCCGTGTATCCGAGCCGAGCGAAATGCATTATAAATGGGCCATAGCTGCCAGGCCGTTCGCTGAGAGTCTGCACTTCATCGGCCCATGAAGGGCTGTCATGGCAAGTGCTTTTTTCAAAGCTTTGATGAAATTGTCGATATATTTCGAGAATTCCACTGCCTTTTGTCAAACTGAAGGCTTCGAAGCCTTAAATGGAAGTGTACTCCTATCCCCGTAAAACTTGCTTAAAGGGAGCTGTATACGTCTGTATGGGATTTTGAAGAATGGCTTTAAAGAATGGCTTAAGTCGGGCTGATCCGGAAAGCTGTCTTGGCATTATGAAAAACATGGTCTGCTGCTTGATATAGCGTGATGATTCTGATCATGTACTGTGGTTCTCTTCTGCAGTCAGGAGTCGCGATATTGGCTAGATGGGGTCATGTGCGGGGGCCAGAATAGGTCATGCTAAGAATTCCTTGCACAAAGAGTACAGTGTCTCTGGTAGTTGTTTTGGCGTATGCTTTAAATGCATATAATATTCTTGGTAAGCAAGCATATTGGACAGCGTTACAAGTATCATTCTGCTAGGGAGGGAAGTTTTCCGTGTGCCTGCGCGGACGTCCGGAGACTCAGACGACGACAGTGTTCCACATGCTGACTGGACACCGTCCCTCGTGTCCTTCTCACGTCCTTCCGTCAACGGCGGCCTCAGTCTCCGGCGAGCGGGGGGGGGGGGGGTTACGTGGCGCGGTGGAGTGCAAGGTCAAACTGAATGAGGGCTGTCCCGCTTACTGACGAACCGCTTCTGGGAATGGCGCAGGAGGCAGGCACGACTCCACACAGCTCCCCTGCACTGAGCCACAGCGCTGCCGCACCGACCGCCGGCGTTCGTCGGTGCGGTCGGTGGGCTCGCCGTGAACGAGTACACTAACTTCGCCAGACTGTAATTAAAAAAGTTACCGTGCAATTTGTTTGGCTATTGTTTTATTGCGCGTCTAGTTCCCTGGTTGGCAGATAAATCAAAAATTATACTATTGGAGCGCATGGTTTGACGAGATCTAAGCAAAATAGGTGGGTATGGCACATTCCACCCTCCCCCATTGCGCTGCTTAGTGTCTTCTAGACGAGGGAAGCCAGTACTATCAACTGAATGAATTTCTTCAGTTTCGTGACTGAACTCTGATGCCTCAGGGCGCTTTGCGTCAACACTTCCCGATTGTCGCAACTGACCACTTACGATGCCCACGACGACGACGCCGAGCCAGCGGGCATGCGTCCGCTAACGTGGACCTCCTTCTGTCCCATCCCCCGGCGGTGGGGGTGTGGCCGCTGCAATGTTTGCATATCTGAACTGGGCTCATTAGGCATGCCTGACCGGCAGGAGGCCTTGGGTTCGGCGGCGACGGGCCACGGTCCATGAACGCGCCGGAGCCGTGCTGGCTGGCGCTCAAGGCCAGCGGCGGCCGTCTCCGGGCACGGACTGCGGACAGTGGTCAGGCTGCTGGGCGGCGGGCGCAGAGACGGCGGCCGGCGGCTGCTGACCCTCCTGCTCACCTGACCTGGCCTGACCCGCGGCGGAGCTGAGGTCGGGCCGTGGCTGAGGTCAGGCCTCGGGCTGCCACCTCTGATACGCGGCGGGACACAGCCGGTCTTGGGATGGTCGGACAGAGAGCGAACCGGGCCAGGGCGGCGGGACCGCGAGCCCCGGCAGGCACAACTGACGGAGTGTGCCATGCGTGTAGACCGAAATGACGAGCGCGGACGAGGATGACTGCAGTGGGAGCGAAGGCAGGGCTGGGCGGGGGCGTCGGTGCTCGGAAAGGTTTCTCTTCATCACTTGAGCGGCGCTGACTTATGCGGCCATTACTGTCACAGTCTCTCACTTTCCCACACCTATTGCAGCGGAGAAATCCAAACCCCGATGGGTGCGTTTGAATACAGAGAGGGGTGAAGCGTGCGACTCTGGCCCGCTGAAGAGAGGCGTTGGGCTAGTCGATTAGGGCCACCTTGTCTGTCGGCGCTGGCACGCCTTTTGACGCCGCTGAACCACGAGGTTATCGGGTCGTGAGCGCTGGTGTTCAATTTGGGCGTCGGGCCTTCAGCAAGGCCTTCAAAGCGGTCCAAGCGCTGAGTCGGTGTGTGAAGGTGTTTTGTTACTCCCGGTAGGAAATGTTTTTATTTGTTCGTGAACAATAACCTGTGAAATGGATGGGGTGACCTAGAATTAAGGCATGCGATGTTTTTGTGCCGGACGGGGTTAGAGCCATGGGGATAGTTGCAGTAATCAGGTCGCTGCGACGGGGCGTTTTTCAGCGCCGTGAAACATGCTGTGATGCAGCTCTCACGTACTTTTAACGTCGTTAACTGCACAATTCCGGTGCCGTTGACACCACTTGATGCACGTCATTATAGACATGCGCTGTAATTATATCCGAAATGACCATGGACATTATTCTTAATTGTTATACAGCATCACGTATCACCTACTCAAGAACCAGAAATGTGCGGTTGCAATTACGATTCCAGCTCCTTTTTTACCGGTGCGTGACACGTTGTGACTACAAAGCTCATGAAAACCATTTTATGCCTTGGGCTTTGTCCAGCATGCAACGTGCACCTCGTGCAAATGTGCAAAATGTGCAATTGTGCTATGTGGTACAAAGGATGGATACTGGATCTCAAGACGGTGCTTTACAACCTTGGCATCATCGTAGCATTCATCAAGATAAATACATGAACGCTGTGGTTCCATTATTTACTTAGCTTCTCGCGGCGTGACGTTCTTAAGTAGTCGTTTCTAAATCTCTTCCCTATCGACACGTTCGAAATGACAGTCAACATGGCTGATCCGCTTCACGTTTCATTCGCATAAGGTTCCGCTCTGCCCGCACAACCGTCGAAATGTCAGGTCGGGGAGGGATCCGTGTCCGCGGCTGCCCCAGCTCATCAGCCCGTCCCAGCCCGTCGCCTGGGTCGCTTCCTCAGCCCGCGCCCGATGACGCACGGACCCGTCCTGGTCACCTGGGGTCGGGCGCGGACGCTCGTCCCTGTCGGATGTGGACGTTTATCCTTGCTGGACGTGGACGTTTGTCCCCGTCGGATGTGAGCGTTCGTCCCTGTCACACGTTTGTCCTCGCCGGACGTGGACTTTTGTTTTTGCTGAACGTGGACGTTCGTCCTTGTTGGACGTGGGCGTTCGCCCCTGTCGGATGCGGACGTTCGTCTATGTCGGACGCGGATGTTTTTCTCTGTTGGACATGGACGTTTACTCCTGTCGGACGTGGACGTTGTTTGTCCCTGTTGGATGTGGACGTTCGTCCCCATCGGACGTGAGCCTTCGCTCCTGCTGGACGCGGACGTTCGTCCACGTCGGGCGTGGATGTTTTCCCTGTTGGACGTGGACGTTCATCCCTGCTGGACGTGGACGTTCGTCCCTATCGGACATGGACGTTTGTCCTTGTCGGACGTGAACGTTTGTCCTTGTTGAACGTTTATGTTCGTGCCTGTTGGACGTGGACTTTCGTCCCTGTCGGACGTGGACTGTCGTCCCTGTCGGGCGTGGACATTTGTCCCTGTTGAACGTGGACGTTCGTCCTTATCGGACGTGGGCGTTCGCCCCTGTCGGATGCGGACGTTCGTCTATGTCGGACGCGGATGTTTTTCTCTGTTGGACATGGACGTTTACTCCTGTCGGACGTGGACGTTGCTCAGTGTCTGGCCGCCGTCTCTCGTCAGTGACGGCGTGCCTTCCGTTCGCGCTGTCGGGGGCCGGCCAGCCTCGTGATGGCTCTTGGGCGCCCGTTTACGACCGTCCTCGGACACGGGACGTCACCTGCGCCGGGGCCGGCCTCCTGCCGCCTGGCGGGACGCCACCGGCGCGCCGGACGGCATTAGCCGAGACCGTCGCCTGCTGAATGAACCCGATTAGCCGCGTGACACGCCGGCCCAATTGGCGGGTTTGCCGTGTGGCGGCATCCACCGCGGCGTCGTGTCCGTCTGCCGCACGCCATTCAGAGGAGGTGCCAACCGTGGGAGTGGGACGTCGGCGACGAAGGAATTTATGGCCGGCGGAGGACAATCGACTGGTCTTATCGCCATAGGGAGTCAAAACTGAGATGGGACTCGCCCAGCTGGGGCTCGTCATAGTGGGTTATACACTGAGATGGGACTCGCTCGGCTGGGGCTCGTCATAGCGGGTTATACACTGAGATGGGACTCGCTCGGTTGGGACTCGTCATAGTGGGTTATACACTGAGATGGGACTCGCTCGGCAGGGGCTGGGAAACCTTTGGAAAGTGTTGTAGCGTGGGTGAGTTTGGGAACTGTACGAGGCGTTTCGTCTTCAGGTGGCTATGAGGCAATGCCGAAGGGCGTGCCTGTGGAGGCCATCTTGTGTTGAACTTCTGCCTGCTTTGGCTGCTTCGTTTGGTGCTTCAGCTGATCTAGAATCGAGGACTAAGCCCGTTTTTAGCGTGCACAGCTCTGATTATAAATTTCCAGGGCCCGTTCATGCACTTAAAACGATGTGGCCTCTTCGCACGCTGCGTAAATGCTTGCGCGTCACGCTGCGTTTATGCCACACCTCTCAATAAACTTTTATGCGTGACACGTCGGTAACGGAAATGCCAGTGAAACATATGTGAAGGAATTTCGTCCAGTCACGTCTTAACATGCATTGTGGCCGTGGTCTCCCGGATGCCTTCGGCGATACATCACTGAGGCTCTTGGTCCCGATTCGGTCCGGAAATTCCACGCCGACACGCGCGTATGTCGGAAGATTCCTCTCCCGTTAATCAGCGGGCTCCGTCTAATAGTGCGCATGCGCGTGCCCAACGCCGGAGCGCGTGTGTTCGAAGATTCTTCTCCTGTTAATCAGCGGGCTCCGCTGAATAGTGCGCATGCGCGTGCCCGACGCCGGGATATGAGGTGTCACACAAGGTTATCGCATTTCTCCTGTGTGGAGACAACACTGGACCGATGAAGACCGTCCTAAATACTGATTGTGAACATTCAGGCAATGTCAGATGCGTACTTCGGCTATGATGCAGGAGATTATATTACCGAATCTCACCATTGGCTGCTCTTATTAAAGCAAGGGATGGTACTCAAGCCAAACGAATGTCTGCTCTCGAAGCAGATCCTGCCCGTCACTGCTGTATGCACGCCTGCAGAGATTGCCCACAGGATAACCGACGTTAAAATCACCGGGATAATTGGCGATGCTCTCTCCTGTAGCTGTCAAACACTGTCGTTGTACCGTCTTTCCGAGATAAAAACGCTAAGCCCGGCTATGGAGGCCATCGAGGAATAATCTATGCTCAGTGCCTTCACTTGAGCTTGACACCAAAATTCAACAGCGCTTTTGCGCCGGCTTAGACCACCTCTCACCACAGATGGCCTGTGGGAGATGGCTGTACGGCGTGGCTTCACGCCGCGCTCCAGTCACAGGCGGTCTGCTGTGAGAGTGCAGTTTGCGGCCGGCAGTCTGAACGGCGCTGCACACACACACACATACGCCCGCGGGCCGTCACGACTCTGACCCCGATCCCATGCACAACAGATGGGCAGCGGCCCTGCAGAATGACATGAGAATCCCCCTCTCTCGCTCTGCGTCGAAGAATGGCCACTCTCATGACGCGCCGCGTGGTTCCGGTCAGGCGGCCGGGCGGCGGGCAGGGCCATGCTAACAGCCATTCTGTGAACCTTCAGGTGACGACCCTCTCCTCTAATTTGCTGAGTGCGGCAGTAACAAAGAGACGCGCAAGAGACAAAGCTCCGCTTTAGAGAGACACGCCCTGCATCTGGCCTTCCACCCGCGGCTGTATCGTACATCGGACAGCTCGAAACTTCCACGCGCCCCGGCCTCGAGCTCAGCAGGGGCCTCACACTCACGGAAGCCGGCATGGGGGTGTTCGAGGCGAGGGCGGGGTTCCCCGAATCTGTTGACGATGACCTGGAAGCTCGGCTCCCATCGAGCGGAGAACGGGGCGGCCAGCAGGCCTTACGGCGGTGCTGCGGGTCTTGGTTGTGGGGGTGACGGTGGCGAAACGGTGGGAAGTGGCCCCGAAATGGAGACCGTGGAGTTATTTGGCCGCCAGATGGCCGTGTAGACTCTTCTGTTCTGTGGTATGGAAGACGAAATTATTACGCCCTTTCTCAGATGGGTATTGGCATCACTTTTGCAGCCCAGTGTGTTTGAGCATCTCAGAATATTCTGGAGAACTAGGAACCTCAGTTCGCATTCGGGCCACGACTCCATTCCATCTGCAGTTTCCTAAGACCCTGCAAAGACGTTCCGTATTAAGTGTGGTTGACTTCGAACCGATTCGGAGTCTTTTCAACCCTGTTTACTAGCGACAAGCGGCACAATGGCTCGCTAATGGGGGTTTTACCGGGACGACGGAGATGAAATTTGGCTGACTACGTTCTCAGTGTGGGAGTGGGTGGAGATTGCTTGCTCAACAACACCACAGTACATGTATTACAGGACTGAAAGCTTAATGCTAATCGCTTTGACTAAGAATGTGCACCTGTGGACGACACCACATCGGAAGAGGATGTCGGTGTTAATGAAGCTAAAATGATTTTGTCACGCCATGAAAGTGACAAAACCAATGCCAGCGTTTCAATGTTGGCAGCATTCGTCAAGCATCCATAAACTTGAAGCGATATTTCGCTCACGCACCCGTGTCTCGCTGTGCTTATCCTTCACTCCTCTGGTGAGCCGAGCCGCCGCGCGGCTCCGGCACCCAGCACTCGGGACCGAAGCTCCGTACTGCGCACCTCCTGCAGCCAGCACTCGGGACCGAAGCTCTGTACCGCGCGCCTCTGCCGCCGAGCACTCGGGACCGAAGCTCCGTACTGCGCACCTCCGGCAGCCAGCACTCGGGACCAAAGCTCCGTACCGCGCGCCTCCGGCAGCTAGTACTCGGTACCGAAGCTCCATACCGCGCGCCTGCGGCACCCAGCACTCGGGACCGGAGCTCCGCACATCTGCGCTTCAGCGCCAGATCGTCGGCCCGTACTTTATAGCAGCGCTGCCTGCACAAACAAGCCCTTCGCGCGGCACCGGCCCCTGCCCATTGTGCAATGACGACTGTTATGATTGACCATTGTTGTCGGGCCGGCATCGGTGTCGCTTCCCGCGGCGTAGGCGACGCCGTCCTCGCACGTGTTCGCCCTCGGCGGGTGCCGCCTGATGGCCGTGTCGGAGGGGCCTTGCCGCAGCCGTCCACAGCGTCGGGTTCGGCGTCGGTGATCGAGTGCCTGCACGATAGCAAGGCGCAGTCACAATTCAGGAGCTTTATAAATCATATAAGAGGCAATGCACGTGTCCCAGCCAAATCAGCATATCCTTTCGTGGATTGCCACATTTGCATGCATTGGACGTTTTGTCACCCTTCTGCCGCACCTGCACTTGGTCAAGCTACCTGGTACCGCAAACGTCACTTCAGCTTCAAAGCACGTGCTCCGGGTATGGCTTTGGCTCTGTTTGAACAGAGAAGCACGAGCACTCGCTAGATACGTTGGAGGCTTTACGCCTGCTGCGGTTTGTACGGTTGGATGAGCCTCAAGTGTGTGCTGTTATCACTGGTTTGTATGCATTGATAGCAGGGAAACCACTCGCCAACGAGGAGACTTGGCTTTGTTCCCTTGACTTGTATCATTTGGACTTGATGAATGCGTCTACCATCCGAATGAGGGACACAAGTTACACAAGTGTCATACAATTCAGAGGTACATGGCCGCTTTAACGGGGACAGGAGGTATCAAAGGAATTCACCACACCATGTCGCCATAATAGACCGGTCATGTGTATAAAACAACAATTTTCAACCACAAAAACCGTGGCCAACCAAGCGAGTGCCATGCCTTGCATTTGCTTCTAGGCTGTATTGCTCTGGACAGAAGCAGCGCAATCACCGAGACAGCGTCATAACTGAAACCGTGTCATCTCCGGAACAGTGTCATAATCAAACCCACGACTTCCGCAGACCCGCCTACCGTTGAGACTGCATGAATGCCAAAATATTGAACACTGGAAGCCATGTCAAGCTTTTTAACGTGTATCGCCCCAAACCACGTAGTGCTATTGTTTGCTCTGCGCGGCTCCAAACCGACGCCAGCTGCCCGAATGTCCTCAGCCCATGGTCGCACGGCATGCTCCATCCATTGACCCCGTGCGACGAGGCGTCGCCCGCTACGACCAGACGGCGCAGCCTTTCACGGCACGAGAGCCGACGAGGGCGCCCCCTCAAGGCCCCGCGCGCTCGCGGAAGCCGTGGGTGCGCCGTCCTCGGCCGCTGCACCCAGCACGACACCCGCTGCATGCCGCGGTCCCGGCGGCGTATTTTACGCCCATTACATTGCCATGGTGTGCCGATGGCCGAGCGCCAAGACCGTGGAACGTCTCATAAATACGTTACGTTTACTGTTCAGGTGCCACTCGTCGTCTACCGGCCGCCCGGCGTGTCAGTTGAAAGGCTGCGCCATGTGCGACGAGGTGGGGAGATCAACCAGTGGATGTGACGCTACCTTGGGCAGTTGAAATGGGCGCGCGCACCCAGAACCTGCCCCGCAGGGGCGCTGCTTGGTGTTTGTGAAGCAACCGTTGCGCATCATGTTTTGCCCGCTGACTAAACTGGAAACCGTGCTCTTTCCCCAGCGTCCTCGCCGCCATTAAGCCTCAGCCAAAACTGCCTTCTCTGCGGACGACCAATAATCGTTAATTATCTTTTATAGAGCCGTACACTAGGATCAAGCTTCGGTATTCGATTTGCTATTCGGCCTTCGTCGCTTTCCTTCGCTCGACTCTCGATATCGGATTTGATGCATTCGTACATCATACTGGGCCGGCGACGGTGGAAGCGAACGCCTCCGCAACCCAAACAGGCGCCGCTGCAGCAGCACCGGTCGGGGGTTGCCTGTGTGGTTTATTGATGCGGCTCTCTCGTGAATGAAATGCGTTTGGCCCAATGTTAGCACACGGTCGGGCGGGGAGTCAATTTAACGCCCAGAAGGTTTTTCCACAGGGATTTTCGAACGGCGCGGCATAGCCGTGGCAAATCTTTCATAGCTGTAGGTGTACCTTGTAAGCGCGTTGACCCATATCAGGGCAAAGTCACGCTGTGGCGGTCATCGAAGGTCATTTCCAAGGAATCGTTTACTCTGAGCGATAACGGAGTGTTAGGCGATGCCATACATCCCTGAGATAGTTTCTTAGGCAATACAATGAATTTAGAATAACAACAAATTCCATTGACCTAGGGTCAAGTATGAAAGTTAGATGGAGGTCAGAACTAGTATTCTTTTTAACTCGATAACTTGCTCTATGGGATAATTTCTGGTGCTCATTTCAAATGCATTTATGACAGATACCGCAACAGATATGTTCCATGGATTTTGAAAGGTCAGAGTAGGTCACTGACCTTAAATTACCTAGGTCAACATTATTGTGGAAACATACCCCCTAGCGTAATCGCTCACGTTTATTTGAATGACAAAATGGGCACACTGACCTTCAAATGGTCAAAACAAGGTCACTGACCTTAAACGAACACCACTGACCTTTCGCTTAAAACATGTATTTAGGCTCGCAGCGGTCCCAAGAGGAGGTTTGGGACGCTTTAGACACCAATCCGAAGGTTTACTTTGTTTGACCTTACTTGACTCAAAGGTCACGACCTAGAAACCTTATATTTTTACACAACTGAGTCCGCATACAGGCTAACCAGCTGTTTGAATTTTCTGTCTTTAGCTTTCTGAGTTTTCGACACCTCAGAGGGGTCATTTTGACCCTTGCCCGAGCAAAGGGTGTTCAACCGGCCACCCGGACCGTGTTAAGGCAAGATTCTCCACCTGCAGCGAACCTTAAGGCACGAGAAATACGCTTGTGTAGATCCATAAGTGTGTGAGTGTGGCAGCCAACCCACAGCGTTCGCCGTCGCCGGCTTGAGGGGCAGCGGTGTCGTCGCGCGCCGGAGCGCCGACCTGCATACACTCGGTCGGTAATTGCATTATTGCCAGCGCCGCCCAGTCGGCGTGACTGGGGACGGCGCGACCTTGGCTTGACCGGTCACGACTGGCCGGTGAGGCGGCCCCGGCCCGCTGAGGTGGCGGTCAGTCCACCGGCTGGGAGGCCGGCCTGGGGTGCGCGCGGCGCGCGGCGGCGCTGCTCAGCGCGCTGCGGTGGCCATTCAGGTGGTGTGAACGGTGCTGAGGGGTCTAACTGCTGCGCGGCGGTGGATACTACAGAGGGCAGGCGAACAGTGCACGGGTCACCAGTTGGCAGTCACCGAAGAAAGAGTGAGCGTAGGCTTGTGCTCGAATTGTGCGTGGTAAAACCAGCACCGCAGGGCTCTCCCGGTCAAATGCGATTCTTGTGAACCGGAGCGCAGTCCATGCAGTTTCACTCCAGCAGCGAGACAGATTGAGTTTGAGCGCCTTGACGTGGTCTGGTCGGTCGCAACATTTTCTAAAAGTGCATATTTTCGCGGACACGGATTGCAGTATCATGCATTTTTTAGTACCAAGAAGTAAAGCTCCTTAAAAGTGGTGTTGTATAGGATTTAAGGCATTTGTCGTTTTCCAGCTGTGGCTATAATGCGACTCTACAGTGTGAGCATGCTATCACTTTCCCTTTAAAATTCACGACGGAACAATGACAACTTTCTGATTTCGAACAAGCTGAGTGATGAGGGCTGAACTGGGCTCAGCTCTCGACGAGTGAGCGTCGCAGCGTCACGGAACAGTGGTAGCCCGCACCTTCTGACGGAAGATAGGACGTGCTGCGGCTTAAACGTACAGCGATTCATGATAAATGCTACACAAATCTGTGCCACAGCAATGCTATTAATATATTCTATGTGTAAAAACTCCACACAAAATTTGAAGTTGCGCGACATTGCTTAAGTCATCGAGAACATTGCTTATTTCAAACTCATCAACTTAGTCGGCTGAACGTGCCTGCGTTGGCCGGACCCACAACTAATCGATTCAAACAATGTGGTAGGAGATCAGTACGCAAAAGCCACGTCCGTGTAACTTCGTCCGCACAATTCTGAGGAAAGAGGAGCTTTCCAATGCATTGGTTCGCCCCTCTGGTAGGAGGTTTCAGACTTGTCTTGCCTGGTTATCTCGTGTTTTGGCATTGCTGATTGTCATCGCGCCTGCCGTCGCCGCGCTCGCCCTGTGCTACACAGCGCGCCCAACCGGGTTAAACACCAAGAAGACAGCCTCTGTTGGAGTTCCGTTCAGACAACTGGAGCCGCGGGAGCCGTGTATGCCCAGCAATCAGCGTTGAAGTCTCACAGGGACTTCAGGTTTTTGTTTCATGGGACAGCGTTACATCGTGTGGTGGAATCTTCCCATGCCGTAACATAAATGGGCGTCTAGAGAGATTTAGGACCGGAAAACGGCGCCGTTTTTGGCGACTAAAGGAGTGCCACTCTCCTGTGTTCGCCTTAGAACTAAGTCCTGGCTTATGCAGTAAAGCGATGCCTGAGGTATGTGGAAGCAGAGTGTGCTGTCACGGGTCGAGCTTTGCACACATTTTGGCGGACTCACCTCACCTTTCTCCCCCCCCCCCCCCCCTCCTCCATGTGTATGGGTTTAAACATGGGTGCATGGCCATTGGGCATGTGCATAGAATGGACATGAAATCCCGAGATGCTCGCCCATTTCTGAAAAGGCTCTGGGATGCCGCTGCGCGCGCAGAGGTACTGAGATGTTTTACCAACCACGTTGATCATTGAACTGGTGCGGGACGCATCCATGTCTGTATGGCGGAAGCGCTCTGGAGATGACGCGTTTTGTGTTGCGCGGGACGGGCAATTATTGCCTTACAGATTGAAAAATGTCTTGTGGATGCTCCAAACGAGTTTCCTCAGTTCAAATGAACTGGCGTATCGCACAGCACTGAGGGTGGGCCTCGGGAAATGCGCATGCTAATCCTCATCATGGTAATCCAGCTTCGCGGGTGTTCCAGGCATGCAGTTGTTGTCATTGTAGGACAGGTGTGAGCACGGGTGTCAGGCTTCGCCGGTATGCCACCATAAATTGCCAGAGCTATTTGCATGCATAATTCATGCACTGCCTGCAAACGCATACCACATAGTGAGCCGCGACTACAAGCATGACGTGTTTGTACAAGCACGATGTTTTCACAGTTACCTTTGAATGTTTTGATTTATTTTGCAGTAGCATGGGATAACGTTATAATTTTAGTGAAGGCTGTGTTATTTAAGCTAGTTTGGTGGTTAGATTTTCCTATAATTTTGCTCGACATTATCCTCTTCCTGACTGGCATCGCTAGTCTTGGATCCGTCCGGGGCTACTTTAGCTTTTAGCCTGCTTACCCGAGAAGACTTTCAGACCACGCTCGAAACGTTACGGCATGATCATCTCACAACGAATTGGAAATTCACTTTAGCAGCCCTTTTTGTCAACCCACAACGTGACAAATATGCACTGCGCAGACGCACTCAAATAGAAAATCGAAGGCAAGTGTACATCCGATCCCGGAAAGAGCGTCCTGATCGACGCTCCAGCCGTGGTGGTCGGATCAGTCGTGCATGATTTGTATGAGTTCATGCATGCTAAACATCTCAGGGGACAGGCGTTCGCATGCCGGAGCGTCTCGGCTGATGCTAGATGACGTCAGCAACAACCGGTCCGACCTGCATCTGACCTCCGGCACTGGCGGGAATCTGGCAGCGCTGCTCTCAGCTGCCAAATGAGCAGCTACCTGTCCAGCATCAGGCCTTCAACAGTCTGTTGTTACTAAAGGCGTTTACAAGGATGGCTGATGAACTATTGATCGTGTCTACTTTGCTTTGCGCGTCTCGTCGTTGGGAGTCGTTGGATTCCGGCCGGCTGGCCAGGGGTCCGGCCTCAGCCGACGCAGCCGCGGCTGCCGCGGACCATTGCCCGCAGTTGGTCAGCACTTTTTGTCGACTCAGCACGTCGAAATCGGACTCCAATCCGCGGGGAAATGAAGTGAGGGAAACGCGACACGATGGAAATCGTCTGGGATGGACAGCTCATCGGACCCCGACCGGCGAAAAACTGCTGGCCGAGGCGGTGCTGCTGACAACAGGGCATTAGGCTTCGTGGCTCCCGAATCAGCTGAGGTCTGGCGTCTTGGACAGGATTTATATGGGAACCAGTAACCAACTAGGTTGATGAACTGGTGAAATTTTAACGGTGTTGTGGTACGATGAGAGGATTACTCTTCATCCTAATCACAAACAGCTTCATGCAAGCGGATGATCTTTTTGGTTGCCAAGCGTGGGAGTGGGTCATGCCAGTGACCTGTCAGATACAGCCGTGCTGTAGGCGCTCCATGGCTGTGTCAAGCGAGGATCGTTTCAGTGATCACGTGGCAAACATGACTTGTGTGCACTAGCACACGGACATAAACTCTTTTCTTGTTAGGAAAATATTATCCGGCTAATCTAAGGATCTGATCGGGCATGATTTGGTTGTGTTCGACACATGATAAAGTAGGCTATCCTAGTCATACGGTCCATCATCTCCAGTCGCAAAATGCCCAGATGCTGCCAGCTTCAGCCCGCCCCGCTGTCCGCGATGACGCGTTCCCTAACCCGTGCGGCAAAAGGGCTCGCGAGTCCGATCTCACCCCGCGGCTTCCCCAGCCGACACGTCGCCCGCCCAACTCGCCTGTCGGCCGCGACGCGCGCAACAGCCGGCCGCGCCCCGAGCGTCACGTGACGCTATCGGCGACCGCTTCTTTCGCCCGGGCCCTATCCCGGACGCCGCTCACAAAAAGGGCTGGGCCCGTCGGGGTGAGCGGGCGGCCGCTGCCGGCGCGGGCCGCCCAATGGAAGCCCAATTCCTCACAGAGGCTCCTATCAAAGGCATGTAAAGAGGATGCCGGTTTTTGTGCGCCGTTCTTATGCGCTGCTCCTAACGGCTCGGCCGTACAAATTGCGGTGATTATGTCAGGGGGGCAGTTTCCAGCGGGGCGGAAAATCTCCGGCTCGCGCGGTGTCTGCTTTCATCGCGGATTCGCAGGGGTGGTCCTGTCGTCGTAATGGCATAGTTCTCAAGGCCGCCACCACCGAGCGGATGCTTCATTATACATCACAGGCAGAGGTCTAATCAACAGCCGATACCAAAGTGTTGTCGGGAGATTTGGAGTGATCTAACGCTCTGATGGTTCGGGAAGGTATCTGGAGCCCGAGACGGAAAACCACATGGTGCACCTGGTGCTCCAAGTCTGCGACGTTGTTTCCTGCTCAAAGCTGTATCTCGCTAAGCTGATATGTATTGTCCCGCTGAATGCCTCCCGGACCTTATATATCGACATCGAGAATAACTATGGGGTCTTATGCGACATGCGTTTGTTGCGTAACTTGATCAGATCTCACTGGTGATTTTCCACTGATGGTTGTCACATTAATGACACTTCTTGTACAGCATGGCTACCTATGTTGTTCTTTCGGATAAAAGCATTTTGGGGCTGAAGGATATGAATATACGAATATCTGCCTGACACGTGGGCGCATGTCACGAAGCGGTAAGCCTTTTAGATAGATTTGATGATTTGTATGTATATTACGCGTACACGATGTGTCAGGTGACAGGTGGTTTGCTGCGACAAAAATGATGAATGTGCCAATTTGGGCATGATAAATGTTAAGTGATAACTTGTGGCCTGTCATGAATTGTTATATGTCAATAATTTGGTGTGTTTAAGAATGATCAGGACTATCTATTCTTCTAATTTTGCCGGAAATTGAACAAGTGTTCGTCTCCCCCCTCCGATATAGGTCTTCCGAACAAGCACTAGCAAGCGAGACTTTGAAAATGAAAGTCCTGACCTTTCGCGTCTTCTCCCTGGACGCCCGTTTTGACATCTGCCGGTTACGCACATGGCAAGGCAAGTTGGACCCTGGTGTTTAAAAAAAGTTTTTTTTTAGATTTGAGCGTTTTTATCTTAAGCAATGAAACATTAACATTGTGAGGTCCTCTGCATTTCCATTTTGTGACCATGGTGAAGCTCAAAATATACAACCCAACTTTTATAAATTTATGAAAGACAGGAAGGCTTGAAAACAGGACGAAAAAGCATTTGATGCTGATTAAGGGGAACACGATAATAAAATAACGTTTTGCCTTTCATCCCAAATCGATACATGTTTGCGTATGCCATAGTGCCATAGATCAGTAGGGTATGTGGGATGCATGACAATGGATATGTAAATGGACGTTTGGAAAGGGCGGCGTCGGTGCGGATACAAATTATAACTCTGAGGTGTTGGCGGTTTGGAATATACTGCAGCGGCGAGCGGTTTATGGCGACTAACGCTGCCCTGTCTTGGCAGCAGGAAGGAAAGTTGGGCATGCCACCGCCTTCAACTATATCTTCACCATCTTAATTTGATGGGCACGTCTTGGCGTGTTGTCGTCGCTGCCATCTCTTCTCGGTATGAATGCGCTTTGAAAGTTAAGTCTGCTCTGGTAGTAAGTCGGTTGCTATCCCGACTTAATAAGCTCCAGATGAAAACACAGCGCCACGTGTGTCTCAGTGAGTCACGTGTTTAACTGCGCGGGCGGTCGCTGGTTGCCTCCGCTGCGCCGTCGAAGTTGCCGAATTGCCCCGGCCTGATGCAGCACAAGTAAGGAGCACCAGCCATCGACACGCGATCCGACAATCTCTGCACCGATCGCTGTCGGCCGCGGCCCGGCGCCCACTGCGTCCGCGTCCATCTTCCTCGTCAGCCGAATCGACTCCAAGTGAGATGGATGGGCGGGTCAGCTTTCTCGCCGGGCCGCCGCAGTCCCACCGGGCAGCTTTCTCGCCGGGCCGCCGCAGTCCCACCGGGCGCCGCAGAGGCGCGTGACCCCTCTGACCTTGGTGGGAACGGATACAAAATGGGAATGTATCGAGCGTTGACAGACCGCGTGGATTATGTCGTCATCGGTAAGCACATTCGCCGGGCGCTGGCTTGCGTAACTGGTGGTCATCAGGATCAGCTAGCAGCGTGGCAGCGAAACGCTTCACATTCGTGAGCGAGTTGTGTGGTTCGACGGTGGGCGCGGTCAATGCCGCCAGCCGTGAACGATACGAATCTCTAGGCTGCTCCGCAGTGCTGAAGGCCTTTGGCTGAATGCCCCGTCAGTGTTTTTACTGCGGCAGGTGGGTAGCGGCAACGGTGGAGGGCACATGGAAGGCCATGGTGAAAGAAAAGAGTGCACGGTCCAATCCACCTTCTAAATACCCGAACAAAAGAGAACGGTGATGATTGAAGGGCCCATTGAGGCAAAGGTCTTAATCACGCGGGTGCCAGCTTGGATGAGGCATCGTTTGTTACCCTTCCCTTGATTTGAACCGAGATTGCACCAAAAGCGGTCTTTATTGCCACATTCCAAAGCAAACACTGCTCATGAGCAAGAGCTTTGCGATTTAGTGGTCATTCTGGAAAGAGACACCAGGAGATGAATAGTCAGAGGTGCTCCATTGGACCCAGGAAAGCAGTCAGAGGTGCTCCATTGGATCCAGGTAAATGGTAAGAGGTGCTTCACTGAACCCAGGTAAATAGTCAGAGGTGCTCGATTGGACTTATTTATGTGTTGACACCTTCCATTTACTCGGAGTCTGGCGCGAAACACCACACCACGGAGCACTGCGGAATGTTTTGCCCTAAATTAGAATACAATACTACCTAGTTCATGGACAGGCGGAACAGCAACTGCTTTGTGTTAACGTGCACGTGTTAAATATATGTTCTGCTTATCTCGGATGCGTGCTGGCTCTTGTCATCTCGTAGAAGAACGAAAGCCTACCGTTGGTCACACCCCTCACGCCTTCTTTCACCTCCCTGATTTCCTGAGGTTGGTACCAAAGTCACCATCCCATTGTTCTAGCCGGTTTTTGCTGTCTTGCATCAGTTTTTGCCACTTTTCCACCATGTTGGTGACGGATCTGTCGGCGCTGTCGTTGTACCCGATCGCTCTTCTGCGTTGACGTATTGCTTCGCAGCACTCGTGCCAGGCGTCTCCTGGCGCTCAAATAACTGTGCCGCTGCGGACATTGGCGCCCCTAGCAAACGAAATCACGTTGGCCACGCTTGGGAACACACACACACGATGACTAGAATATTGCATCATGGAAACCTGGGCAAGAATTGAAGCTGTACGAAATGCAGGTTGGAAAAGAATCGCTTTTATCGCTTTTTGCATAGCCCGATTTGGCCGAAACGGTTGAGAAAATATGGCAAGTTGAAAACCATATCCCGAGTCGCTAACGAATTAAACGTTCGATCGCGGCGGACAAAGACAGCGATGAAGATTCGGTTCACCAAACCGGAACGAAGCAGTGCTCTGATGACAGCTCGTCGTGAGCCGGCCCCTCACCCGTCTCTGCCATGACGAGGGGGCCTCCGCGAGGGGGCCTCAGCGAGGGGGCCTCAGCGAGGCATCCGCCGTTCCGCGCGCTGCGGGGCGTCCCACGCCACTTACGGCGCTGACGGGGCCTCACCGCCGGGGGCGGTGTCCGACCTCGTCCTGCGCGCGGTCACGGCCGACCGTCGTCACGTCACCAAGGCCGCGGCGTGACGGCGGGAGCGGCCGTGACGTGGGCCCGCGGCCGGCGTCACGGCCACACGGCGTCACGGGTCTCCCACGGTGCTGATGACGCACCGCCGAGCCGGTCAGAGGTCACGTGACTGAGTGACGCGCCCACCGGCGCCGACCGAGCCGCGAGGCTGCAGGGTCGGTGTGGCGTGCGTGATCCTCGGGTGACGTCGGGATGTGGGCGGATCACGAGTGCCCGAGATTCCCGGGCGCCGCCGAACACCGCCAGAAATGGCGTCTCAACGTGTAGAGCGAAATGGAAAAGCCAGCCGGGGCTTACGGCCGTGCTCGGCGGTAAGACACCGCTCAGCGATGAGGGAGTTACGCCCTAAATCTTGGTTCAGGGCCAGACGAAGAGCCCTGCACAGGGAGCCAAATCTCGTGACGCTGCCTGGCTACGACTAGGGCTGGCTGGTCCACCGCCGCCACTCTTGCCTCGGAGCTCTGGGCTGCGAGCGGCGAGCGCTCACGGTCGGCGCGCTCAAACTGACCCTTTCGTCGGCTGATGCGGGCGCATCCATCTCCGTCGCGGAGCCTCTCCGCGGGCCGCCATCTCAGCCACGCTGCATATCTAAACAGGCTGCCGTATTGACATGGTCTGTTTGTCCCATTACGGCGGCTCTTGCCGCGTACGACGGTGCGGCCTCAGCCGGCCGCGCTCAAGGTCTGGCCGTCACGTGTCGTCGCGATCAGGGGCGCCGCCAGGTCACGTGGTGTCGAGTGCCGCCGGTCTAACGGGCTGGTCTCCATGCATGGGCTGCGTGTTGGCGGTTAATGAGAGGCGCTCTGCACGACAGACAGCGTGACTGGGCGACAATGGCCGGCCATGGTGCTCCACGGCCGACGACGCCGACGACCGGGCGCAGAGGACGCGTGGGCGGTAGGGCACCGGTAGGGCACGGCCCTTCGGCGTCACGGGGGGGGGGGGGGGCGCGGGCCTTGTGATGCCTCCTGCATTATATCTTTTTGAAATACATTGGGTTCTTATTTGTACACGACTCCACCCAGCCAGGGTGGCGAAATACCTAAGCGCTGGTCCTGCGCCTATGCAATGCCACTTTGGCATGCCAGGTGACCTTGTTGAGATTTTATCGTAGTGACTCCTAGCTTTTTGGTGTCATACTTCGACCGCCAGGCATCTCATAACAAATAACAGAGACGGGCGCAAATAACGTGCCAAACAATGGACGCGCCCTGAAGCCACAAAGTATATGCATGTATATATATATATATATATATATATATATATATATATATATATATGCAAAAGCTACTGTAAATGACAGTGTAATTGATGTGCAACATCTCATCTGGGCTTTAGTAGGACAGGCCCCGAGCTTTCAATATTTAAGCTTCATGAGGATGGTGCACAGGCACCAGTATTGCAGCGAAACTGATACACTACATTTGCCGCTTTAAGCACAGACGAGTCTTGGGATGAGTTATTCTTTATGACTAGGTTGGTCACTTTGGGGTTCCGGTAGAAGATGATGAGCTTAATTCTGTCTTAAGACTTGACAGGCTGGCTAATTCTGTCTTAAGACTTGACAGGCTGGCGGTGTTTGAATACGACGTCTCGGATAAACTTCTAAACAAGGGACACGCCCCGCTTGTTTGACGGTGCTTTGCCTACTGCTAGAATGGGTTGAGTCTTCATGCTGAGGGTCCCTTCGAGAATCTTGAGCGAGCTGTGCATTTTTTTTTTTTGTCCCGAACTGCCGAGATCAGCCGATTGTAAAAATTTTCCTGCGATCGACCCCTACCGAACTTAAGTTTTGTTGTCATTTTATTGATTATTATGTAATAGGAACGCACGGTAACACGGCAGGCGACAACAGGGGTGTAAGAGCAGAGAGGGTGGGGCGGCTGAGCACGCAGAGGCACGTTGAACACAGTGGGCGGACACGATGGGCATCAGGGACAGCACACGAGCACACCACTGAGTGCGATCGTCCCGATACGAACCCTGCCAGCTCTCGAGTGTCCCTGCCAGCTGTTTGCCAGCTGGTGGGGCGCGTCCTAACCAGTTTGCGAGCGTTACCGTGAGACAGTGGGGACGTGTGCAGATCGTGCATCGGCGCTATATATTGAGCTGTCACTGTGACATGAAGCCCAGCACTAGACTGGGCGAGGTGTGCATTGTTTCAATATCTTCAAAAGGGAACGCATATACAATGACGCATTCTCTGCGCATCCGTTCACTCGCCTGTGAGGCGACAGTTGCATATCGCGGGTGCTGAGTGGGTGTCGGTTTAAATAAATCACTGTCGTGACGCGGCCACGCCCGCGGAGAACCGCCCCTGGATCGCAGGAGCGGCTAACGCCGCGCGTTGACATCGCAGCGTGGCTCAGCATTAGCTCAGCGGTTGGCATCAGCCGTGAGTCAGCACTAGCTCAGCGGTTGACATCGCAGCGTGGCCGCATTAGGTCAGCGGCTGACATCAGCCGTGGCTCAACATTAGCTCAGCAGGAGCGGGTAACGCCACGCGTTGACACCGCAGCATAGCTCAGCATTAGCTCAGCGGGAGCGGGTAACGCCACACGTTGACATCGCAGTATGGCCGCATTATTTCGGCGGTTGACAGCAGCCGTGGCTCAGCATTAGCGCAGCGGCTGACATCGCAGCGCGGCCGCATTAGCTCAGCAGTTCGAGCTAGTTTTATTTCCTACTTTTCAGAGCTGGTCTAATAGGCATCCAAAGTGGGATCTTCCGCTTGAAGGTGGGAGTTATTTTGCTTTGCCATGTATAATCCGATAACGATTATGCGATAACAATTATGCGAAACGATAGATGGCTGTCTTAATGACTTTGTGCTAAAATACCTAATTGCGGATGTCTACTGCAAATGCATTAGGCATTGTTTGTGTTCGCTATAAGCACCTGTCTAACTTGAAGCCTTGCAGCGATCACACCACCGAAGCTTCGAGCTTCGCGGTAGCTTTGCGCCGTTCAAGCTCTGATCCTTCAACTCGTCGCTGACTGCGCGGCAGTACGGCATCGTTAGCCGAATTCCGCTTACGTTAGTTTGCTCTCTCTTTTCCAGGACCTGATCCAGCGCCAGTCGACGAAGCGGGTCGGACGCAGTGTTGACCTCTTGGCCGCGCCTGCACTCGACGGCCGCCGGTCAGCTGTCGGCTGTTAGATCCCCTGGGGAGTGCAGCTGCCAGCGGAGCGGCTTCAGCCGGAACGCCTGCTGACGAGGGCGGCGGCGGCGTGCCGCGCCGGGGTCCGTGACGGTCTACGTGGCCCGCCGTGTGGCCGGCTGACGTAGCGGAACTCAGCCGAGAGTGATGCGATGTGTGGTGCCTTGAAGCGGTCTTCAGGCTGGTGTGACACCACCAACTGCTGTTCTCTGGTGATTTTCTGAACGGACTCCGCTGAAAGGTAAGCTTTGGCGTTATCTTGTTGAACACTGCGGCGTTCCGTAAACATTGGGCTGTGGCCGTGGCTTTAGCAATGGTTTGCATGCCATTTTGTAGAAAAAAAGAAAGGCATGCAAGCAGTATCACAATGGGCACTGCGACCCCTGTGACAATGGACTATGTCCGCAACATTCTTTGCTTAACCTTAATAGTTTAACCCTTACATTGTTCGCGTTACAAAAATGCTCCGATGCCATATAAACCTAATTGAAACGATTCTCGGCAAAACGGTGAATCTCAGACTGAAAACAAGTGTCATTTTCGGTTATTTTCGGCAGATGAAAGAGGTCCCTGCATGACGGCGGGCATGCAATGGCTGACCATGGCTGTTAATGTCACCATGTGTCTGTGTGTATTAGAACATCACTGGTGCTGGCTAATAACGCATTTTGGGGAATATGTACTATTACTTAACGAGGCACCAAAGTGATGTCGCTGGTAGATGGTCCGAAGTGATGTACTCCTCGGCTTCGTAGGCGATTCTCCGATCGCAGGGGCCTTTTGAATAGTTGCATTCGCATTAGGGATCAAATGAGGCACGAAATCTGTTGAGGATCATCACTGTTCGCGTAAGCAAATGGCCTTCCATTCCTCATGACTGTTCACGAATTGAACAACAGGCAGTCGACCCCACTGAATATCGGAATTTATTCAGGGAAATGCGAGAGTATTGCTGGGCAGAATTCCCCATTCAAGCATCGCTTTAAACGTTTGAGAGCACGACTGCTAATTGCATATTCAATCAAGGGTGCCATATCACACCGATTAGTTGCAATGTTTACAGCTGTGTGGTGCTTGTCCTGCACGCGAACAAACCCTGGATTGGGAATGCATCACAATTTCGATTTTGGACCACTTTGCGCGATATCTTTTTAATTAATATGAGACTTGTGTGCTCCTCTACGGCCTCTGTCATTACCACCCGCTGTAAGAAGTGTCGATACTAACACCATAGGGCATCCGTGCCAATATACTTGTTACTTGCTTTAGGCACTGTTTTCGGCCAAATCGATTTCGTTCCGACACAGGACAGGCTGCATTGTCAGTCGTTATGCCACGCGGACTGGACCGTGACCCTAAAACCAGCCTGTTTGTGTGCGGGACGTTTGTGTTGCGGCTTGAATCGACCCCGCGTCCCGTCCATTAAGCAGCAAGGCACACGCTGCCGTCCGCCTCCCGCCCCGTCCATTAAGCAGCAAGGCACACGCTGCCGTCCGCCTCCGTCCCGTCCATTAGGCAGCAAGGCACACGCTGCCGTCCGCCTTCCGTCCCGTCCATTAAGCAGCAAGGCACACGCTGCCGTCCGCCTTCCGTCCCGTTCATTAGGCAGCAAGGCACACGCGGCCGTCCGCCTTCCGTCCCGTCCATTAGGCAGCATGGCACACGCCGCCGTCCGCCTTCCGTCCCGTCCATTAGGCAGCATGGCACACGCTGCCGTCCGCCTTCCGTCCCGTCCATTAGGCAACATGGCACACGCTGCCGTCCGCCTTCCGTCCCGTCCATTAGGCAACATGGCACACGCTGCCGTCCGCCTTCCGTCCCAGTCCATTAGGCAGCAAGGCACACGCTGCCGTCCGCCTCCGGTTGGAATGGATGCGGCACAGGCCAGTTTCCCAGGCGGAGCGGGCCGGATTTCAGGGCAGGACAGAGTCCCAAAGCTGGACCAGGCCCAGGGCAGGACCGAGTCCCAGAGCAGTGCTGGGTCCGGAGCAGGGCTAGATCCGAAGCACGACCAAGTCCAGAGCAGGCTTGGGTCCAGAGCGGGATTTTGTCCACAGGAAGACCAGCTTAAGAGAGTATGAGCGCATGCGGAACATGCCTAGGCCCAGAACAGCATCGAACCCCGACCGGGGCCGGGTCCAAGGCGGGACCGGATCCAGGGCGGCGCGCAGTCCACCAGAGCGCGGGGCTTAAGACAGGACCATGCCCATGACAGTGTCGTGTCCAGAGCGGGACATAGGAGGGCTGCGTCTGGAGCAGAATCAGGTCCAGGGAGCACAAACAGAGCTAGATGAAGTCTAGCGCAGGATCTTGTGCTGGGCAGAACCCGTGCAGGTCCCGAGCGGGGACCGTAAGGCCTTTAGAGCGTCATGTCTGTGGAACAGGGCGCACTGGTCAAAATGTTGTACATTTCCGTGTCAGTGGTCATGTGTGCTAAGCAGTGTCTATATTTCCAAAAAATAATGTGAAATGCAAAGCATTCACATGAGCTTAGGCTCCTGAGAACGGAATGAAATAGGCGGGGGGCATTACCAGTCTTAACAATCAGGATCTGATTATGATTTGTATAGCAGCAAAGGGAACAGACATGCATAACTTCAGGTCGTTTATTAAGTGGCCCTGGTGAGCTCCTAAAACAACTCACTTGGCTGTGCTGTACAATGTACCGCGTAAGATGGCAGCGGTGTCAACTCTTATGAGGTCCACGACGAAAGAAGTCGCACGTCTTGGTATCTGCATTAGAAAGTTATGCAATAGGAGGTACATGCCTGATACGTGTACGCATAACTTCTCGTCCATTTCAGTAGTTGCTTGATTGATAGCTGTTGCAGATGGACCATGCTGCACTTAAGTTCATCCATTTGGTTCGTGTCATGGTCGAAGTTAATTTATTGATATATTGTAGCGAATTTTACTCGGTTTTCGTGCTCCGTAATGTGTTCAGCTTCCTGTCGGATGGTGATCTTGGGCCAGTTTTTCTCATACTTAGCGGGAGGAGCTCTGTTGCCAAGTATTTGTTTGTGGAGTTATTTAATGCCTTCGCGTTAACGTCCCACGTGACACGTAGTTTGAAACCCTCACGTTGTCGTAATTGTTTCATATTACCTACTTTTTGCTATGCCTGCCGTGTCCCTGTCCTCACATGTGATCCCATCATCCTGAGGCTACCCGCCTCATCGGTTACCGTTCGTCGCAGCGCGGTGTTCGGCTATTTCGGGCGAAGACCATTTAAGACGACAAGTCTGGTTAGTTCAAGGCAATCGGCATCGGGCTTCTTAGCGACCTAGGCGTCATTCAAGCGTGGCTGCATGCGGTCTTAACCTGCCAAGTCGTCCGAAGTTGTTCAGATATGCAAATCGAAATGGTTCAGCATGAGCTGATGGATTCTCGTGGTGTGCGCGCCGTAACTGTGTAAAGCCTGAAACTAGTGGTTTAGACTTAAAAGGCCTGAAAATGGCCCCGGAATCATAGCTAGTTGTAAATGCTTCACACGATCACAGATGCCATCTGGTGATGTGCGTTATCCAAAACAGGCAATAAGTTTGAAAAATGTATGGCAAGCGGTTATAAAATTGGTTTTTTTTAGTTTCAAAGCGTTTGCAACGTCTCATGCATCGTAGAATGTGAATGGTTTTGGAGCTGCTATGTTGGCCGAAGCTAGCAGAAATATTGGATTAAAATCTTACAGTACCTCATGATGAAAGAGATGATTCAGTATATGTTGTAACATTGACGCTCTCTTTCTTGCTACCTCTTTCCCGAATTTGTTCTCATTCCTATATTTCCCTTGTTTCTGTCTGCCTGTCTGTCTGTCTGTCTGTCTGTCTGTCTGTCTGTCTGTCTGTCTGTCTGTCTGTCTGTCGTCTGTCTGTCTGTCTGTCTGTCTGTCTGTCTGTCTGTCTGTCTGTCTGTCTGTCTGTCTGTCTGTCTGTCTGTCTGTCTGTCTGTCTGTCTGTCTGTCTGTCTGTCTGTCTGTCTGTCTGTCTGTCTGTCTGTCTGTCTGTCTGTCTGTCTGTCTGTCTGTCTGTCTGTCTGTCTGTCTGTCTGTCTGTCTGTCTGTCTGTCTGTCTGTCTGTCTGTCTGTCTGTCTGTCTGTCTGTCTGTCTGTCTGTCTGTCTGTCTGTCTGTCGTCTGTCTGTCTGTCTGTCTGTCTGTCTGTCTGTCTGTCCTGTCTGTCTGTCTGTCTGTCTGTCTGTCTGTCTGTCTGTCTGTCTGTCGTCTGTCCTGTCTGTCTGTCTGTCTGTCTGTCTGTCTGTCTGTCTGTCTGTCTGTCTGTCTGTCTGTCTGTCTGTCTTCTGTCTGTCTGTCTGTCTGTCTGTCTGTCTGTCTGTCTGTCTGTCTGTCTGTCTGTCTGTCTGTCTGTCTGTCTGTCTGTCTGTCTGTCTGTCTGTCTGTCTGTCTGTCTGTCTGTCTGTCTGTCTGTCTGTCTGTCTGTCTGTCTGTCCTGTCTGTCTGTCTGTCTGTCTGTCTGTCTGTCTGTCTGTCTGTCTGTCTGTCTGTCTGTCTGTCTGTCTGTCTGTCTGTCTGTCCTGTCTGTCTGTCGTCTGTCTGTCTGTCTGTCTGTCTGTCTCTGTCGTCTGTCTCTCTCTCGTCTGTCCTCGTCTGTCTCTGTCGTCTCTCTCTGTCTGTCTCTCTCTCTCTCTCTCTCTCTCTCTCTCTCTCTCTCTCTCTCTCTCTCTCTCTCTCTCTCTCTTTCTACCTATCCATATTTACCTATCCTATCCTATACCTATCCTATCCGTCTACCCATATTTTTCATATATCTCTCTTTCTCCGTTCGCCTGTTCCCCACCCTCTCAACCTCCAAGCCACTTCAGCCTCTTCTGACCCGCCTCTTTCTTCCAGCTCGCTGCATCCGACGGTCACTAAATCACGCTCGTCACCCGGCAATCACGGGGATGCCCGCCCCTCCCCCGTCCCCACGCACCCAGCGGCGCCCCTGCGGTCTTGCTCGGCCCGGTCCGCCGGCACCGCTGCAACCATCACACCAATTACCTAAGAGCCCCCGCCGGCTGGCCGCTCCGCTGTAACCTCCAACCCACGGCCTGTGTTCTGACGGCCGGTGCCTCCGCCGCCCGCTGTGATAGGCTATCAGAGCACTGCTGCGGCGGTTTGGATGGCCCGGGCAGGTCTGTCTGCGCGACATCTGAGTGTGGCCCGCCGCCGTCGCCGCACATCACTGGAACCCAGCCGGTCAGTGGACTCCGCTCTTGTCCCTGGCCCACTCGCTGGGACCCGGCCGGTCAGTGGACTCCGCTCTTGTCCCTGGTACCGTGTCCCATCACGCGGCTGAGGTGCCCGAAACGTCGGGGGGCGCCTGGGTGAATCAGACAGCGCTTTACAGTGCCCGAGTTGAGTCAGACGACTCCGAAGCCCCTACGAGGAGACGAACGCCACCTGTGGCGGCCGAGGTGAGTCATACGGCGCCTGCCGGTGCAGCCTTCGTCGACGCCGGCCGTTTCCGGCGCTGCCGGTGGCCCCACGCGCTCGTTAATCCCGACGGAATGTGACACGGCTCAGCGCACCATTGTGCGCGCGCGTTTCCAAGAGAGAGCACCCATTTGCTGGGAAGGCTGTGGAGTGCGGATGGCGGCCCCTCAGTGCGGAGTACGCGTGGCTTCGAGTCATCCGTGGTATGAGTCATAAGGGCGGCTACCGATCCCCGTGTTGTGGCGCGAGGGGTCGCGCTTGTGTGATGACAGCCAGCGAGGCCAGAACTCCGCCGGGGCTCCAGCCGCTGAGTTAGTCACGCCGTATTGCCTGTCCGTGCTTCGCGCGGAATCTGAAGTCATTGCATTACGGGCCTTGCTAAGCGTACGCTATGCTGGTCTATCCCAGCTGACTCCCCTGGTCTTCAGCGCGTGGTCGGTTAGGCTGCCCTCGACGCTCCCCTCCCCGTCCCGTCGTCCAGCCCTGAAAACTCTCGGAAGACAAGTGTGTCGATCCGAGGGCCGGTGGGCGGGCTGCGGTTTCTGTGCTGGCGATCGGCGGCCGCCGGGCCCGAGCCGGGGCCACTTCTCGGTGCGCGCCTTACCGGGAGCCCGCCGGATCGGACAGAGGCGGTGCTACTCCTCGCGTCGGGTGCGCCAGGCGTGAAATGGCCGGCCCAGTGCGTCCGGTCCGCCCATTCAGATCGCATCCGAGCAGTAAATTACCTGTCACGCCGGGTGCCATGGGCTACAGCGGCCGCCGCCAGCTGATGTGATACGACGCTTATTGGCTGTGTATGGACGAGCCTCCTGGGCGTCCCGTGTCGAGACCAGGAACTTGCGCACCCCTGCACACGTCGGACAGCGGCATTTGAAAGCTGCCGAAAAAAATTGCTTTAGAGTTTAATGTACAGACGTGCGGCATACTGTTGGGATTCATAAGGTGCCTATCACCTTTATTCACTAGGAGTTTGTATTTCATGGTACAGGTAACGGCTTCTTAGTGTTCTCTACAATATCTGGCCAGGATAAAGTTCGATCGTGTTTTGGTCCGTCCGTGGGGGTTCAAACTGACCCACTCCCGAAGGTTTTTCCGGAATGGTTTCCGAACGGCACGGTGTAGCTGCGCCAGATTTTGCATAGCTGTAGACAATTGAATAGCGGATCGCTTGGCATACAAAAAATTAGATAAACCTTGTAAGGTCGCGGACCTATGGCAGGTCAAAGTCAGGCCGTGATTTCAGCGAAGACAATTTCTAGAGAATAGTTCAATCTGATGCAACAACGGAGTGTTAGACGACGCCATACATCTCTGAGATGCTTTCTTAGGCAAAACAAAAATTGAATGAGCAAATTACGTTGACCTAACGTCAGATATAAAGGTCAGACCGAGGTCAGAACCAACCTGTTTTATTACTCTAGGACTTGCTGTAGGGATCAGCATTTTGTTTCTGGTGCTCGTTTCGAATTTATTGATAGCAGGAACCGCACCATGCATCTTCCGTGAACTTCTTAGGGGTCAGAATAAGTCATTGAGCAAAAATGACGCAGGTCAATATTTTGTTTTTATAAATATACTACCTCGTAATATTTGCCAGTTATTCAAATGCAAAACTCAATGCAATCTTGCATTAATCTGGGAACCTTCAACAGGTCAAACAAGGTCACTGACACTAAATGAGCGTGAGGCCTTTTGCTTAAAACATTTATTTAAGTACTGGGGCACCTTGGAGACCAACCTGGAATTTGACCTTATTTGATCTTATCTGACCCAAGGGTCATGACCTAGGAACCTTATACTTTGACCTAAGTGAGTTCACGTACAGGTCAATACACCCTGTAAATTTAGTGTCTAGCTCTCTTAGTTCCTGAGATCTCAGGCGGGTCAAATTGACCCCCCCCCCCCTCTCGCCCCACCCGAGCGAAAGGTACCCAGCCGACCACTTGGGTGCGTGTTAAATTATGGCTCATAGCCTTTTAAAGGAAAGCTTCTTATTTCGACAGTCGCAGCATATCGGGGTGTTCGCACGGCAGCTTAGTGGACTGAGCAAGATAGAGTTGATATTAAAAGCGAAGCGATCAGACAACTGCACCACGTCAGTGACAGCCTTTCCAGTCGACCAAGTCACGTACATCTCGGTCGCCAAACCCGTTGGGTATCACACCGCCGCGACCGCCTCAGTTCCGCCTGCCTCGGGGGGGCAGCAGTTGCTCGCGCAGCTTCGAGCGGATCGGAGCCTGCAGGCACGCGCGCCGAGCGTCGAATTTCGTCGGGCCTTTGTTGCCCGGCGACGTTGTGGTCCGTCATCGCTGCCCACGCAGCGCCGGCGAGTTTTTGTGGGCGGCTGGGCCGATTCTCTGTGCAGCGGGATTGATGGCCGAGGGCTGGCGGCTCTTCTGCGGGCTGACCGTCGCTGTCTCGTCGCTGGGCCGAGGGCGAGGCTGGTGGTGACCCCACGCCCAGCTGCACCCCCCGGCAGAAGAGCTTTCGACGCATGCCACTGCCATGACGATGAGAGTCGCAGCCTCCGACGCCGGTGGCCGCCATAGCAGCAGGGATGCCTCCCCCGCGCGCGGCGTTCGAGCTCGGGTTCTGCGCTGTGTGGCCCGGCGCGTCGCCGACGCCCCACACCCGCCGTACCCCGACGGGCTATCGCCGCGGCATCTCGTACGCGCTCTGCACTCCTGCGTGCAGCATGCACGCAACATCTTGATCGGTACGACGTGTTTACCAACACGTCGAGATACGCGTAATGGATCAGCGGGAGGGTCCTTTTGTGCGGGCGTGCCAGTGCGCGGCCGTGCAGGCGCCGAGCGGCCGCCCCCGCGCCGGGCGCGCGTGCCCCGCGTGATAAGCGCCCCCGCGACGTGAGTGGCGCGCTTTTTCTGACCCGCGCAGGTCTTTGTTAATGGCCACCATCCCGCCCGTGGTTTTAGGCCGTATGTTTATCAGCAAGTTAATGTGGTCATGCTTGCACGAGGCATGGAGAGTTTTGTTTCACTAGCCTGTGATGTCCGGAGATGATGAACCGACGGCTGAACACTTCTAGTGCGCCCAGTCCCGCGGTCTCCACCGCGGGGTGAGACGCTTCCGGCCGTCTCTCGACCACGGACGTACCCATCTGTCTTCTATTCGCCGGACGCGTGTAGCGGCGTTCCGTTCGGTGGGGCGGATCCAGCTGTTTCGTCTCCTGCACAGGTGTTGTGCTCCGCTGTGCTGTCTTGTTTCCCCTTGGCCACGCTTTGACGTGGCTTGCCGGTGTCGTCCTTTTGACCTGGCTTGCCGGTGTCGTCCTTTGACGTGGCTTGCCGGTGTCGTCCTTTGACGTGGCTTGCCGGTGTCGGCCTTCCATTTCGACGTTTTCGGTCCCATATCTCGTCGCGCGTTAGTCATGTTTCGTCGCGCGTTAGTTATCTTGTTCTGCATTCGGTCCCATGTTTCGTCGCGCGTTAGTTATGTTTCATCGCGCGTTAGTTATGTTTCGTCGCGCGTTAGTCATGTTTCATCGCGCGTTAGTTATCTTGTTCTGCATTCGGTCCCATGTTTCGTCGCGCGTTAGTTATGTTTCATCGCGCGTTAGTTATCTTGTTCTGCATTCGGTCCCATGTTTCGTCGCGCGTTAGTTATGTTTCATCGCGCGTTAGTTATCTTGTTCTGCATTCGGTCCCATATCTCGTCGCGCGTTAGTCATGTTTCATCGCGCGTTAGTTATCTTGTTCTGCATTCGGTCCCATGTTTCGTCGCGCGTTAGTCATGTTTCATCGCGCGTTAGTTATCTTGTTCTGCATTCGGTCCCATGGTTTCGTCGCGCGTTAGTTATGTTTCATCGCGCGTTAGTTATCTTGTTCTGCAGATCGCACCCTGCTGCACAGAGTTTTTTTTCTGCCATGCAAGTTAGTCACACTTGGTTATCAGCTCTGTAGGTGTGTATTACTGCGATCCTGTCTTCTGAGTTGGACTTTTCTATTCAGCTATGTTTTGTCGCTGAGAAGTCCATGCTACTTACATCCATTTCATGAGTGTCATTTTTCCGTCTAAGAAGCGACCTTAGCCACGTCCAATGAAGTAGTCCTTTTCACCTTCCTCTGTTGTATGGTCTTCACAAATTCGGGTATTCACCAATTTCAAGTAATGCACGAATCCGAACAAACTGTTCGCGAATAAGGCACGTTCGACGACAGCCGACAGGCCGGTGGTGAGGTCGCAACCAAACACAAACGCATACGAACAAACAGCAACTCTTGAAATGTTCACGAACTGGTGCCTTGATGTCTCGTCCAGAAGACACCCGAAGAGACTGTTGCTTGCCTCCTTCCGCATTCATGTCACAGAGCCATGAGTTCCACGCAACTGGGCCTATTCACACTTCCTGCGCTTCTCAGCTATCGGAACTGTTGTGCATGTCTAAATTTCACTTCAGCATGCGGCAATGTTGACTATCTGTTCTCTAACTGCTCGCGAACGGAGCTTGTCCGCGAACAGCTTACCGACCGGCAGCGAGGTCGCAAACGCTGCAAACGAACACAAACGGACGTTTTGGCGAACAGCCACCATTGAAAAGTTAGAGAGAATCTGCGTCCCTGATCTGAGTGAGGCTCGCGGTCTCCCTGTTCCCCTTCGATCGTGGCCCATCACCTTCCACGTTAATGGCGTGCTTTCCAAGGCCGGAAGCTCACACGGAGAGCGTTCATCGCCTCAGTCAGCAAAAATGAGCTCGGCTTAAGGTCCTTCCGACATTTCGTGCCCCTGGGGGAGAAGGGTTCACCTTGGTACCGTCATTAGCGTACATTTCAAAATGAAAACTAACCCGGGCACGGACCACTTTCAGAACCCGCCGGGCGCTGCGGGCGTGACGGATGAATGTTTAACGTCAAACGCCGGCAGGCGCAAAAGTTTTAATCGCCGGTAAACTCGCTGACGGCTCTGTGGAATGCGACAGCTCTGGTCTGCTCAGGGCCCCAGCTTTGCATTTATTGCTGCGAGTTAGTGAGTAGAGCTTAGAAGAAGCTTGATTTCCATCTATATTTGAAGACCCTATGATGAAACGTGCCTTGCATGCGTATGCTCATTGCAAGGAGGGGATAGTTAGTTCGGAAAAACTACGGTAGGTTTTCACAGCTCTGCCAATGGGCCATTCAAGGTCAGTCTATAATATATATATATAGATATAGATATAGATATAGATATATATATATATATATATATATATATATATATATATATATATATATATATACATATGTATATATATATATATATATATATATATATATATATATATATAGTGTCTAGATGCAGGAGTAGAATTCCTTTGCATTTGATGTCTATATCTGCTGAATCCCATCTGAACCCACATCCCAATTTCACCAGTTCGATGGCCTATGGAAAAAGCTATGTTGTGTCAACGTTTGCTTTTCCATTGTTTAGGGAAGTGTTCATCTTTTTTGAGAGATTAATTTGCCTTGACAAATATCCATTTTTGTGAAACCCAAGAACGCCGTACATTTTATTGGAAATGGCTCGAAGTGCCCTCAGTAATTTCTCAATGTCGGAACTTTTGGCCACAGATATCCGTACCTGAACAAGTTATCGCACCTACTGGCGTTCTTTGGACGCAGCCAAGCATCTTCCCATGTAAAATGGAATTAAAGCTGATGCGCAACACGCTTTAAGAAATGCATGCTTTCTTCCCAAAATAAATGAAAATCTAGGAGCTTTTTACGTCGACAATCTCAAGTTGTGGCATTTAGTATGTGAACAGCCAGGCACCTCCAATAAAGCTGCCAACTATTTGAAACTCGCACAACTGCGGCGTGCATTCCTTACCATGCCGAAACCCCCACACTTTTTTAAGGCGCAGACCGTTCTGAAATGGTTTTACTTGGAAGTCATGGAGATGCACTTACATTACTGCTATGCTAATATTAACCTGCTAATAATATGAACGTTGCAATACAATCAACTAAATGTGCTAATCAAGCGAAATACAGCGTGTTCTGGATTTATTAGATCTTCATACGACTTTATGTATGTAGCGGAATGCCAACTACTGGCTTCTCCTCATAAGTTATAGGTTTCGCAATGTGCAGAGTGCACGGTTATCCCCTCGATCGGAGCGGATTTGTCTCGAGTAAATTCCTCCTTCTCTTTGCTTCGCTGTGGACATTGAATACATCATCAATGACAGAGCAATGTCCGTTGATTGTTGAGAACTGAAGTGTTGGTGGACACGCATGCTCTCACAAACAGGGCTGCACCGGGAAGGTGAAGCGTCTTTGAGCAGTGTTGTAAATCGCGATGGGCTTTGACTGAAGCAGCAGTCGTGAATCAAATGCGAGGAAGATGGCCAGAAATGTGCTGGTTCCCAGAGACACCCAGAGATCCAAGCCAATCCTGGCAGGGCCGAGGTCCTGTCTCTCAGACGCAAGAGCCTCACGTAAAAGTAAGTCAACTCGTTTGTTTTTCCAGCTTGTATGCTCGCATCATTTCTAGGCGGAACAAAGGTGTGAGCGTACAGATAACCCTTGACTGGCCGCCTGGAGCTCCAGCTCAGGTCTCGCGTACCGGGCCGCCCGCGTGACCCTCCAGATGCCGCTCAGGCGCGCCCCGACCTCCCGTTTGCCGTGCGGCGCCGCCGCCCCCGACGACCGGCGGGTACAGCGTGAGTCCACTGACGGTCCCGGGACGGCGGGACAGCCTGAATCCCGTGAAGATGTCAGGGGGCGGCAGACCGCCAAATGCGCTCCGACAAGGGACGACGCCGCGACTGAACCCGCCGGCCGCCGCCGCTAATTGGCCCGAGCGTTGTCGCTGGTACGGGCCGCGTGTGGGAAACCCGTGTTATTGAGACCGACGGCGGAAAGCGCAGAACCCAACGAATTATTCAAGCAGAAGCTCAGCGGCGGAAATTATGTTATTGTTCCCTTGCTGTGGTGTGCGTGGGAGGGGGAGGTGGCAAACACCTTCCATCCTCTTGTCAAGAAAGCAAGGCTGAAAGAAGAGGGGCAAGTGTGGATGTACAACCCTGGCTACACATGACCTACTCCGAACCTACCGCAAGGTGGTTGTTTGCCGGATGGTTAGCCTGGTTCACAGCTCTTTTCACATCGCCGCACTCATCGGCTCGTGGCTTTCCACTTGTCAAGTGTTGGCATGTGACCTGCCACGGGCAACCGAGCTGTAGTATTTTCATCACTGAATACCAGTATGTTCACATGTGGACATTTCAATGCCACCTTTCACTAATTGTTGTGCAGAATTGGGTACATCGAATTAGTTCAGTTCTGGACTGCGGTCCACATACTACAATGCAACACACAGGGAGAGGTGCGCGCACAGTTTTCGATGATTATTTTCTCCTAAGATTGTGACTGGGCCTGAATCTCGTTCTGCCCTGGCGCGATAGCGGTTCGATACACACTTAACCTTCTCTTCCTGGTAATTGCTGGTCGACAGAATCCTCAGCATCGTCATTTATACTGCAGCCAGATTATGTGTGAGGTGCTGTAAAGAACGAACGACAGCGACCATGCATCAGTCAGCGCATTGCGGAGATTTCGCCGCAAACGTGTCCTCTACGCTCATTTTGTAGCAATGTTGGGCTTCCCATGGCGTGAATATACAAGAATAGCTGAATGCAAATCGGCCCAGTCATCTCGTGCCAAACTCCCACGTACCACCTATCAGTATGGCCGCTTCCATCACACTGTGAACAGAGCTGTCGTTTCCGCCTGATCGGAGCTGCTTTGGAGCTGCTGTAAGCTCTATATGGAATGGTGGTGTGCCCATGCAACCGGATCGTCATTTAACTCCCAGCCAAATTAAGAACGGAGAGCTAGCCGGAACGTGCAGCTATGATGATGTGGATGGCCGTTCTGTGATTCTCCTGGACTGGTCAGGTTACCGATCAACAGCAGAGTACGCTCTCTCTCTCTCTCTCTCTCTCTCTCTCTCTCTCTCTCTCTCCTCTCTCTCTCTCTCTCCTCTCTCTCTCTCTCTCTCTCTCTCTCCTCTCTCTCTCTCTCTCTCTCTCTCTTCTCTCTCTCTCTTCTCTCTCTCTCTCTCTCTCTCTGCTCTCTCTCTCTCTCTCTCTCTCTCTCTCTCTCTCTCTCTCTCTCTCTCTCTCTCTCTCTCTCTCTCTCTCTCTCTCTCTCTCTCTCTCTCTCTCTCTCTCTCTCTCTCTCTCTCTTCTCCTCTCTCTCTCTCTCTCTCTCTCTCTCTCTCTCTCTCTCTCTCTCTCTCTCTCTCTCTCTCTCTCTCTCTCTCTCTCTCTCTCTCTCTCTCCTCTCTCTCTCTCTCTCTCTCTCTCTCTCTCTCTCTCTCTCTCTCTCTCTTTCTTGATTTTAGGTGTGTCAGCTTGTCATCCTTCTCCGTCGAGCAGTGCTGCACGTTACTGATGTCCAATTAACAGGCTTGATTGCTTTAGGCCTCGTACACCCGGCTTCTTCTCCGGACCCAACATATCTCGGATGTTGCAGCCGCTGGGAAAGCATGCAGCGAAGCTCAACTATGACCTGCAAACATCATTTATCATGTCGTACACCGGCATTCTTTCTCGAAGCTCTGGGAAAACCATTTGCTATTTTTTAAAATTCGACAGCGCGCATTACAGACCGCAGGCCGGGGTCACACGACCACTGACGAGGTGTTCTCATCACTAAGACGTCATCGTGTGTCAACTGTTGAACACGTTCTACAACGTAGTGCACATTTAGCCACGGCTCCCTGACTAAAAAGCGTCAATGTGACCTTTCCGTTGCGACGCTGTGAAGGTAGGCATCAGCAATCATCAATGATTATCAAAGCTACTTGTCAATGATTGAGTATTCTGTCACCAGACTATCTCTTCAAACTATCTCCACCTGTCACCACAGCGCGACCAACACGCACCGATTTTCTAGACCTGCGCCTGACTGGGGTGAAGCCACCTCACGGACGCTCGAGGTGGCACGAGCGGCGCGTGTCGCTGGACGTGCCGTTCAGCTCCGCCTCGTGCGCCAGCCCCAGCCGAGCGGCCGGCAGGACGAGGGGCGCCGCGGCCGCCTCACGCCGCAGAGCCAGCGGCGCACCCGTCCTTCCCAGTCCCGGGGGGGGGGGGGGGCGGCCGCGGATGTAGCAAGTGCCGCCCCTCGTCCTTGTCTAGATGCATCACAAGCTACTCTCCTACAGCTACGACCCACGCGTGTTACAACGTGCAACGCTTGCTTCTTAACGCCACCATCAACGCCAAGAGCGCTACGCTCCCACCGGCCTTTGTCACTGCTTCCGTGTCATTGCCTTCGTGAGGCACCGGGCACACCTGTGAGCAGAGCTGTAGCCCGACAGCTGTACGGTGGCGACACGGCGGGTCCCCAGAACGGCCTCCAGCTCGTGCACCTGCTGCACGGGCCGACCGCGGTGGCACCTGCTACGCCTCGTTATCGCCGCCACCTTTCGCCCCGTATGTAAATGTGAAGCGCAGTAGTCTGGATGGACCGCGCTGAGTCACCTCGGCGCAGGCCCCTCCGGAGATGCAGAGGTGGCCATGCTAGTCAGAAGTGTTGCGCTGGTGCGGGCATGGCGTTTAGCCACGAGGACAAGGATCGCGGAAATGTTGCACCTCCCCATGTCTGTTCTGATGCACGAAGCAAGAATCCCTGTCAGGTTTGACAGAGAGGTTTGACAGGGACTTGTCAACCACCCCACAAATGTCAGCTGATGAGGCGCGGTATCGTATCAGGCAGAACCTCAAAGGCCAGGGTACACATTGCATGACAGCCTCTTTTGCGAAGGCGGTATCTGCTTACATGGTGGTCCCCGACGTGCCTTACAAGCATGGAATGCTCACTGCATGACCCACCTTTGTAAAAGCGCTTTCAATTCAAGCGGAGGGCTGCAACGCCATGCATTTTAACCACGCGTCATGCCGTGACTAGAGGCTTGGTGTGGCGTTGTCTCGTTTGTTTCCGGGCCAGCCCAGTCCAGCACTGCAGCACGGCGAGTGTTCTTCACTCGCAGCCGACCCTTCGGCTCCCGCGGGGGGGGGGACCCCGACCCCACCCAGCCCCGAGCCCTGCGACCCGGGCCGGGTCGTTTCGTCAGATCCCATCAGATTGAGCTCAGACTGCTTCAGGCAGCTGCTGTCGCTTATCAGCTGACCGGCTGTGGTTGACCCAGGCGAGCTAGATTTGTGCGGATGCGGCCCTCGTCAGCTCGCTGGCGGCCCACTGGTCGCGGTCCCGATCTCTGATGAGGGCGTGGCTACGGGCGGTGGCACGCAGCTCCCAAATGGTTTGTGGCCTGCAACCTATCGCATTCTTAGCATGCTTTAGTCCTCCGTATATGGCGTAGGAGATTACATCCCCATACTTGGCGCCGCCGTCCAATATTGTCAAAAGAGGTATGTGATGATCATCATAGAGGCCTGTGATGATCATCAGCCCTACCAAAAACGAGGCGCTGCTCGCGTAGTTCGGCCGAGGCTCGCCGTCGGGCCTCTGTTGCCTTGCTTGCAGGGATGCAAGGAAGATAATCGTTAGAAAGACAGTATACGATATGGCTCCTCTGGAATTCCCAGTCGTAACTCCGGTTAATGTGCGTGCTTTCAGCGCCGGCTGGTGTTGGCGCGGGTGTTTGTTCAGCATTGCCAGGGATGTGCGATAAAGTATCCGATTCGAAGTTAAACTGATGCGTGAATACGCCGGTCCCCGATGCGATTAGCATCGGCCTCCCGCCACGCAGCAGACAAATAATGGCGTTGCGAACGACGATTGCAGGTGAGCAAACATGCGAGGAGGCAGGTCTTCCGCATAAACAATCGCGCTACGTCCGTTTCGCAATGAATGGGATGCACGGGGCGGGGATACGTTTACGGTTTGCAGGCGACCGCAGCTCGTATTGAACCACCTCTCTGATATCGCAGCTGGGGCCTCCGCTGCGTACCAAGGAGATAGGCCGAGCCCGCGTGTGTCCGGCGCAGAGTTACGGCGCCCGGGCGGGCTGGACGTTGGCCGAGCGTCACCAGCAGCCGTATCATGCAGGCTCACCTAGGGTGTCAACGTCTGACACAGCTCGCTGTCAGTACAGTGTCTGGGCACAGCTCGTTGTCAGTAGTGTCTGACGCGGGCCCAGGATGCCCGCATGACCTCGCCATGGCTGTGGGGACGGCCGGCCCCCGCCCCCCCCCCCCCCCCCACACACATGGTCCCACGCCACGTCACGGTCACAGTCCCGGCCGGAGCATCGGCCGAATCACAATGGAGCCGGCTGAGGGCCGCCAAGCCTTCCGCGCCAACTTCGCAGCGCGGGTGCCTGCCACGCAAGCTCACGCATTTGCTATTATAGGTCTCACAGCGCGCGGCGGCGATGTACGGTTACTATCAGGAACGTTGAAGTGATGCATCGCGCCGCCGGCTGGTGGGAGCACACAAAGGGTAATGCACGGCTTACGCACTCGAAGGAGTGATTTATGCGGCAATTTCCACGTTTGCCCGGGGAGTCGGCCTGAGCGGTCCTGGTCCCGCGCACGCTGCGCTTCGGTTGTGTGGGAGCGCTTCGCTTGGGTGATCTTGTAGTGAGGCACTGGGGGTGCAGACACTGCGGATCGCTGATGACCGCGATCATGACATTTGTTGGCCAGTGATCTCTGATGGTACACTTTTATTTGCCAACTGCTGCATGTCCCACGTCGCACACTGTGTAGCGTTTGCTCACGGGTAATGCTCTTCAAAACCAGGGACTTACCGTGCAATAATGACATACCAGACTTGTGCTTGATTCGATTCAAATGCAGAACCGAATCAATATGAACGCCAGGGCTTCCCATGAATCCAGCTTAGGTGGACCCCTTGTCTACTGATATGATCCTGAATCAGATTTAATTCGATTATAGTGCTTTGTGCCAGATAAAGAAGCATTGAACCGACTAACCAGCAAGAAGTGCGCTTAGAAATTCCAAGATCTGAGTCTTGAAGGTTGCAGAAGATAGGTTATGCAGATATGTGCAAAGCATAATAATACACTTTAAGTGAGCACAACATTAGACACGTGTAAATATTTGGAATTCACTTGAAGAATGAAGCGCCAAGAGCTTGCACAAGTATTTAATGCTATGCTGAAAATTGTTGATCCCATGAATGTACGTAAAGTATTGGACGGGCGTTTGATGTTTCAGAGAACGCAATTATTTCCTTCACGTACAAAAACACAGACTGTTCTGCTTTTTTAAACTGGACTACTTGTGTAACTGGCTTTTCCTGTGGATTGCTTATTCCCTAAATAAACAATAAGTAAATGAACAGACCCCGAGAATAATGGGATAAACGCAACGTGGTGCATATCAGTTATAGATGTGCTAAAATGTTTACAACTCAGCAAGTGAATGTCACCAATATCTGAATTTCTGGTGAAGTTCGTATGTGTTTTTGTATTACATATAGGTGTTCACCCTGATACAAATCGTGTTAATTTATATTATCATTCAGACACATTTTGTGATTCGGAATAAAGAACAAGCACGTTTGTTTGAAATGTTGTTTTGGCTATTGAACTCCAGTCTATGACACACAACGTTCGTTTCAGGGGACGGTCGCAAGGTTGCCCTGAAAACCTTTGTTGGGAGCCCGCTTATCTACTCGGCAAGAACCCGTGTGACGTCATTTGGTGGCGGCAAGACCACTTGTGACGTCATTGCGCGGCTGTAAAACCACGTGTGACGTCATTTGGTGACAGCCTGACCCGGGCGCGCTGCGGTTGGTGCGCGGTGCAGTCCATGCCGAGCTTCGTCCACGGCACGCGACGCGCTCTGGAGCGGGAGCGGTGCCTTTGATCTGGCGTGTGACCCCTTCGGTGACCCGCACGGGGCGGTCGTGCTGTTCCACGGATGTGGTGACCTGCCCGTGCGAGGGGAGTCGGCATTTTGCGACGCGCGTGTCGGAGACATACCACCCAGCACACGCAAGCCTGAATATGCGCTGAATTGCGCGTACTTCGACCATCTTAGTTGTCGGTGAGTTCCACTATGCGCTCCCTCTCAAGTGCGTACCGGCATCCTGTGACACATTGCCTGGCTTACCGGACGTAGCCTTTCGATGACTAGATGGGTATATTTAGTCATGTTGTCGATTGCCCGGCTAGCGTGTAAACGGTCAATTTCAGACTGTTGATATGTATGTTGGACAGTTAATGTGCATTAGATGAATAGTGTGTGTTTGTGTGATTTACTTCTCGACCGAGCGTTCATTGGATGACTCGCGGAAGAGAACACATTGGAAGCCCCCCCCCCCCCCCCACCCACCCCTACAAAATTTGACTGCATTTTCAGATAATTTTGTGCATGTCTCGTGCATCACGCCTTTGCGCCCGCGCGTGCAAGTTCAGATTGTGTCATATGCTGCACATGTGCGCGTGTTCTTTTTATCGCTACATGCCTTCGATTCAGACGGTATTATTTTCCCGGGCTTTTGACTGGCAATGAGGCTGTTGGAGCTCCATTAAACGTGTAACTCCAATCTGGCGCCGGCGTAAATTCAGCTTCATGTTTCACAACGTGGGCGAATGATGCCGTTAAAGAAATGCCGGAAAGATTCAAGTACCCACGCACACATTACCCGAGAGATCCATTGCCGAAACGGAACTTGATCACGTGCTCAGCCACGTGGGCGGATTTAAACACGCGATCTCAGGTTAAGGCATCTGAGGGATGTGCGCAGCCTGTACCTGTTAAAGCGGCAGCGTTCAGTCGCACACCGTCCGTCTATAGGTTTCTCTATTTAAGGCCCCAGCTGAAAACGTAATAACTCAGGTTGTTGTCTGGGCCAAAAAGGAGGCGAGCCCACATAAATCGAGCCGATAACGATCCGGAGGATGACGCCTTCAGTTTGCTTCCCATAACATCCCTGCCTTTCAAGCTGTCTTTTCCATTTCAAGTTAGCTGTTTCCCCCTGTTAGTAGATGTGACACGTAACGAATGTTTGGGGACCTGATCGGCATCGCGCATTGCGCAATTAATTTTACTTATCGCCCTTGAAGGTATGCAATCGGACAAACAGGCTATTCATGACGTCACGCACAGTTGTCAGAACATTAGAATTGCTAGCAGTTTTTGGCGTACGATGGGAGCATCTCATGAAGGTAGGACAAGACCAGCACAACTCGCTGCTCGTATGATAGGCTGTACATGTATGCAAACTTATTGAATGATTGCCGAACTTTGCTTGGTCTGTATGTATTAACACGGAGGATACTAAAAGACAACAGAAGCTTGCACGCTCACAAGGCATTTCAGATTGCGTGCTTATATATCTTTTTGGCCATCTAAAACACCAAATAACCCTTGCAGGTCAAATTTTGACAGCTTCGTGCAATATCCGAACGTCTGGAAGGAAGGACAGTCGGATCTCTGCCTGTGATCCCTGTGCTGGTCATTTCAATGATGGCTCAGAGGACTTTTCATGTATGTCATGGAGGCGTCGGCATAGATCTGCGGTGACATGTTCCACGATGGTTGCTTGCTCCATAGATTGTGTGGAAATTATTACACGGTCATAACGTTGTCCTTAACCGAAAGGACCCATGGTGTGTCTGTGAAAGATTCGAATGATCTTAGGAATTCGCCTTTCAAAGCATGTTGCCTTGTATGTGGTTTACTCTCTCGACATCATTATCTGCAGCTCTTTATCTATGCAGACTATCCCATGTAGATGCTGTTGAAAATAGTCGTAGACTTTGTCTAGACATAAAGTGAAGAATTGGCGCGAAGAATTGCTTCGTTCGATCTTTGTGGATGGCAGGAGAAATGCGCTCGATCTGCCAAAGCGAATCGCCGGCATCCATCATTTCGGGCTGAGTCTTTCCAACAAACGTCGCTTATGCGCATCTTGCTCAGCATGTCCATGAATGCTCTGAGACGTCTAGAGGTTCGTACCATGCGTTGTCCCAAGAACGCTGCAGAACCAATAGCTCTTTTCGCTGAGCGAAGGGGAAAAAACTTCTGCCAGGCGGGGGCTAACCACCACGTGTCGGCCGCTACCCTCTCTCTCCCGTCCCGCGTTGGCCTCATTGCGTGGCGTGTCGAATTTAATCACTACGCTTCCACTCAGGTAACACGCCGCGAACGCCTATTTCCCTTTACGGCATCGTAAACGCCGGCTTCCCCGGCAGCCCAATCTGGAGAAGCTGCGCCACCGCCTCCCTGCACCCAAAGCATCACACCAGGGCCGTGTTCCACCACCAGACCACTGCCGGCGCGCTCCATGGCGCGTCGACATCCAAACACGTGGCCGCAGGTGCGCATTTGTTACCGTTCGCCAGCGGCGGGACACGAAGCGAAGATAGCGCACTCCCGCACCGCCACCGTCCCACTTCGACGCTCGAACGCGGCCGGCGGCGGCGCGTCCGGCGCCCATCCATCTCGCGGCGCCGCGCCGGAAGTGCCGCGCCTCGGCGCGCCGCGGCGCGCGCGTGTCCGCCGCCGGCGCGCGCGCCTTCTCCCGGCGTCGATCGGTCACCGCCGTCCCGTTCACGGATGGATGCCGGGCCAGGCGCATGGCTATACAGGCTCGGCCCGTTAATTGATGGCTCGGCATGACTTCGGGGCGCGGCCCGTCGGGTGACGCTTCCAGCGCGGCCTCGCCGGCGCCGCTTGTCGAACGACGCATCCTGCGCAAGTACATGGGTGTCGAATGACACATTGGGTACGGGTACGTGGGTGTGACTTGTCGAACACACCAGATACAGGTATCTGGGTGCGGCTTGTTGAATAACACGGCCGGTACATGTACTCGGGTGTGGTTTGTCGAACGGCACAGCAGGTACAAGTACACTGGGACAGTTTGCCTGGTTACTACTGCAGCCGGTACAAGGTGCACTGGGGCGGCTTGCCGAGTGACTTGCTGAGGATGCGAGGGATACTGGGCACACGGGTACACGAAACACTGGGGACACCAGGTACACGGGGGCGGCTTGCCGGCTGACACACCTGGAGCAGACACGCGGGAACGACTCGCCCAATGGCAGCTGGGTACATAGATAGGGGTGTGGCTTATGGAGTGGCATCCACGCAGGGCCCGCGGGCGTGCCCTGTCACTTGACGTCTCTGGGTCACAGGGCTGGCGAGCCGGTCAGCGGCAGTTGTCTGAAAACATGCCAAAGACCTGCTTGACCGACGTCGCATTGATTTATGAAGACCGCAGTAATTATCAGCTATGCACTGGCGTGTTGCTTTCCAAAAGTGGTTGGAGACGGAACAGTAATTTTTGTTTGGTCCATTCGCTCGACGCATCATAAAAGATATATGCTAATTTAAAGGCATAGAAATGGTTGGAGTCTTTGTTCTCAGAGTGGCATCAAGTAACTGCTTAGGCCGGCTGCCATTGGTGCGCAAACTGTGGATGTTACTGCTTTAGTTGGTGATCCTATTTGGGTGAGAAAGAGCGAAGCGAATCCAGAGCGCCGTCTTTGGGGTCAACGTCGGCTTGGGAAGGTGAAGTGAAACAGGTGTCCTGATTTTCGAAATCTCGTCGGATTTCAGTTTCCTTTTATCTCGAGGTGTGTTCCAAAACCAAGTTGCCAATCAAAAAGCGACATAGACCTTCTCAAAAACCCATAAGTGTGTCATTTTTGCCAGACTCTGGCCATCTTGGGGGTAGGACCTGGTCGGCGTCCCCCTCCCCCCCCCCTTCTCGGATCCACCTCGGTGGTGAAATGATATGCAATGAGTCAGAGGTGACAGTTACGGATGAGAGCAAAAGTCTCTCCGTTCCTTTTCCCTAATCTCTTTTTTCCCTGTCGTCTCACTCTCTCTCTCTCTCCTTCTCTCTCCCTCTCTCTCTACCCGCCCCCTCTCCATCCTCTCTTTCTCTCTCGAGCTCTTTGTTACGCTTTGCTCGTATGTCGCATAGGTCGCTCTGGATGACGCTGCTTCCTGTTCATTGTTAGACCCGCTCCTTTCCATTCACGCTTATCCAAGGCGAAACCTGATGAATGAAGTGTGCATTTCATATTTGGCTACATCTTGCATTTTCGTGCGTGTGTGTCATCAGGGATTTACCGCGCACTCAGCTGCTAAGGCCTTATGGCGTCGCCTACCTCTCACCCTGGCAGGAAGTGTGGGCACCGCGCGGAATCGCACCTCGCGTCTCTGGTTCCCCAGACGCGCAGCTTAACCACTACACACCTGTACCACAAATAAGCGTGGCTCGTGTGTGGAAACTTCCTTTCATTCTCGTAGAGTGTACCTTGATGAAATGTCCGCACGAAGAACTTCACGAAACACGTCTCGCCCTAACTCTCCGTGTGCACAAGCTCCCTGTCCTCTGATTGCGTCACATATCCTTCAGCTGATAATGGGGCTTTGCCATGCCACCGCCGAGAACACTGTTCCCATTTAACGCGTCAGCCTCCTTATTCGATCTGTCTACCCGGCCGGCCCTTCCGTTACCTGCTGGAACTCGACTCAAGGCCGGCTTCTAACGCACTGTCCTCGCCCTATGGACCGTTATCCGCTAGAACTCGACTCAAGGCCGGCTTCTAACGCACTGTCCTCGCCCTATGGACCGTTACCTGCTGGAACTCGACCCAAGGCCGGCTTCTAACGCACTGTCATTGCCCTATGGACCGTTACCTGCTAGAACTCGACTCAAGGCCGGCTTCTAACGCACTGTCCTCGCCCTATGGACCGTTACCTGCTAGAACTCGACTCAAGGCCGGCTTCTAACGCGCTGTCCTCGCCCCATGGACCGTTACCTGCTAGAACTCGACTCAAGGCCGGCTTCTGACGCACTGTCCTCGCCCTATGAACCGTTACCTGTTAGAACTCGACTCAAGGCCGGCTCCTAACGCACTGTCCTCGCCCCATGGACCGTTACCAGCTGGAACTCGACTCAAGGCCGGCTTCTAACGCGCTGTCCTCGCCCTATGGACCGTTACCTGCTAGAACTCGACTCAAGGCCGGCTTCTAACGCGCTGTCCTCGCCCTATGGACCGTTACCTGCTGGAACTCGACTCAAGGCCGGCTTCTAACGCGCTGTCCTCGCCCTATGGACCGTTACCTGCTAGAACTCGACTCAAGGCCGGCTTCTAACGCACCGTCCTCGCCCTATGGACCGTTACCTGCTAGAACTCGACTCAAGGCCGGCTTCTAACGCGCTGTCCTCGCCCTATGGACCGTTACCTGCTAGAACTCGACTCAAGGCCGGCTTCTAACGCACTGTCCTCGCCCTATGGACCGTTACCTGCTAGAACTCGACTCAAGGCCGGCTTCTAACGCGCTGTCCTCGCCCTATGGACTGTTACCTGCTAGAACTCGACTCAAGGCCGGCTTCTAACGCGCTGTCCTCGCCCTATGGACCGTTACCTGCTAGAACTCGACTCAAGGCTGGCTTCTAACGCACTGTCCTCGCCCCATGGACCGTTACCAGCTGGAACTCGACTCAAGGCCGGCTTCTGACGCACTGTCCTCGCCCCATGGACCGTTATCTGCTGGAACTCGACTCAAGGCCGGCTTCTAACGCACTGTCCTCGCCCCATGGAGTCTCAGTTCCCGCGGCGTGGGCCCGGATCTGGGAGCAGTGCCGCCTTCTCAGTGCCACACGCTTCTCTGGTACTCAAGGCCGGCTTCTAACGCACTGTCCTCGCCCCATGGAGTCTCAGGTCCCCAGATCCGCGGCGCGGGCCCGGATCTGGGAGCAGTGCCGCCTCCTCAGTGCCACACGCTTCTCTGGTATATGGGGGCGTGGACAGGAGCAGCTGTGTGGTCCATGAACTTCACTTACTTTTTTGGAGGGTGAACCTATGGGCGATGATTTTTTAAGAATCAACTTTGAATGAATTGTTGGAAGAGAGAGTGAATGAGCCGACTGTAAAAAGGGCGCCCCCTTTTGGACAATGGCTTGCTTCGTTGGTGAGCGCTATCGAATCTGGGGGTGATGCCTTGCTCCTCACATGCTTTCCATTCATATCACTGAGTCTGGCACACACGCCTTCTTTTCTTACCATTCATCACACAAAGTTTCCATTGCGCCGTCGCGGCATTGTGAGCAGCAGCTCCTGATGTTCTGCCATTCTATCCCCCTGACAACAGAGATGAGCTGTTGCGAAGATAAGATCTTCATCACCAGACCACCCGCGTGTTTGGATTAGGCTTGTCCAGGCGCGGACCTGGTAAGCCCCTGGCTCGCGGCTGCTCTGATCGCCGTCAAGTGGCCGTGCTCCGGGCACCGCCCGTTCCATGCGCCTCGCGAGCCAAGGCCCGCGCCCTGACGCGCTCCTGTTCCGTTTTAGTACTCACCTCTCGCGTATAATGATGGCTGGTTTACATTCGGTCGGGCGGGGAATCGCGGCATCTCGTCGGGCGATTAGCGGACTCTCCTCGCCATTAGGCCTGGCCGCATTAGGCTCGGCCGCCGCGGCCGGCGACCGGCTGGCCGCGCACCACACCCCGGCCGCTAATCTATTGGGGACGATTCATTATCGGCGCGCCGAGATCGCCGCTCCATTGCATTCCTGGCGCGTGTTGGCGCCGCTCGCTCGCATTGTTGGTGTGCGCGCTGCGGACGGCCGCGGCCGGGAATCGACCGGCGCGTTGTGAGGTCGGAGACTCGTGGAGAGCGTCTGGCGCGCCTGGAGGCCGGATGACGGAGGTGAAGCCGAGCGCCGCGCCGCTGATGACGGTGTGAACGATCTGAGCAATGCGGCGGATTGTATCTACGAATGCAGGGCCGGGGGGCTCGTGTCCGCTTCTGCGAACAGTGGTCAAGTGTCAGTACACATTTTGGCTTGATGTGCACAACCGTTGTCTGCATGAACAAATGCGAGAAAGCCTGCAAAGGAATTCTGGCGATGTGCCCGCGACTTGACTTCGCCCGCAGACCTGACCGCCATATTTAGAGCAACGTGGGGGCGCCCGTACCGAACATGTCGAATGCAGCCTTTTTCGTCCGCGGCGTCACCAAAGTCGCTTGATGGTCGTTTTAAGCGCTGTGATTTGGGGATGTTTGGTAGAAATCCCGTTTAACGAAAAAAAAAACAAATTCTCGGTTTCCAGGAGTTGTTTTACTTGTGAGCACCATCTTTACTGTGAGTCATGCTCCTGTACCGCTTGGAATGCAGTTAAACCGTGCTGGTGGATCCGTGATGTCGGGCCACATTGTGCATTAACGTCCAAAAACCTCTATGTTGTCATATTTCTAGATCCGGGAACATAATGACACGTAACGCTTCTCAGATGGCGGTAATGGGTCTGAGAAGGATCAACCCGATGGTGCTCAGATGACCAGGCTTTTTAGGCAACACATCCATGCTTGGTTTTATTCGACATGATTTTTGCCCCTGGTGTCGGATCGTGCGAGGGTGCAAGGCATACCAGGAATGAAGGGCGTTGCAGTGACATTTTCAGCCAACTGGTTATCGCTTTGATCGCTCTCATGCGGCACGGGGCCTCCAGCCAGCCCGGTGACCTTGACCTTGACTGCGGGCGCCGGTACATTGCAGGCGCTGTCGTGAGCCAAGTTCTGATTGGCCACGGCCGGGCTGCTGGACCCGTGCCAGCAGCGCCCCGCCCTTCAAACCAGCCTCGGACCGCGACGCCGGCACCCTCCCCTCCCCCACCACCGCTGACCGCCGATCTGCCTGTGGAGGCGACCGGCAATGAAGCCATAGAGAAAGCAAACACAAACTTAAAATGGGAGTGGCGCTCATGTGTTAACACCGTGTGCGAGCATGAGTCTCTCATGTGCTGAACTTGCAAGATGAGGGCTTGGTGCACTCCCCTGCCCCCCCCCCCCCCCACCCCCTGTCCAAGCTGTCAGAACTGTTCTGTTCAGACGGCTTCTACGTCGGCTTCATGTGGCCAGGCATGGCGATAATCACCACCGTTTGGGGTCGATAGTGTCCAGAGCCCAATAGGCCATTTTGAGCAGGTTGAGCTATTTTGGTTTTGACCATGTGACATGGTATCAAAATCGACATGAACTCCAGGGAGATATAAATGGAACGTTCCTTATTTCAAGATATTGAAGATATTGTCGCGTGGGGGGGGGGGGGAGACAGATGGTATAGGCGGAAAGAGACGGTGGTGTGACGGCAGCACGCTGGCGGCAGATGTCGGAGATGAAGTCCTCACTCTCCTCTAACCACACAGCGCCTTGACGCCGAGGACCGTTGTGCCGAGGGGGTTCCGCCTGCTCGCTACCGCAGCGGGGAGAGCGAGGGCGGCGGCTGTGGGGGGGGGGGGGGGGGCGCCTGCCGAGCCGGCGCCGGAGCCTGCGCAGCCACCGCGCCTCTATGGTAATGTCCCGACACAGGAATGTGCCGCCAATGAGTGCGCGTCTTCTCAAGGTCCCCGCATGCATGGCGCAGTCACGTGGAACGCTGGATGCCGGCCGGCTCGTGACACGCGGTCCGCCGCCGCTGCTGGGAGAGCGCTGCCGCTGCCGGAGTGGAGGGGCCGCCGGCCGGCCCGGGACGCGCCGACGGCCCAATCACCTCACCATGGCTTTCCGCTGTGGGTTAGTGCAGGCTTGAAGTACATTTGTGAACCGCCCCGCTTCAGGAACCTTTACGGCCACATGCTGCTTATCTGTCGATCATAAATGTTAGTAGGACGTATTTATTTTGAGCACATACCTCTTACTTCATTGTAATGTGCGCGAAGCTGATCAATTTAACGAATATGATGCTGTCTATGTACTTGGACGATGGCGCAGGTGCGCCTTACTGGTCCGGTTCAGTGCGCTCTTAGTTGCACGCTCATGAGCGTCTTTTCTCGACCCGTGCTGGATTGTGGAACACCCGAGGATTTTTTAACTGACCCGCGTCCGAAAGTGATTGATTGACCCGTGCCGGACGTGATTGACCCGTGCCGGACGCCTGACCAGGGTCCGATAGTGGATCGTCTGACGCGATGAGCAGTGAGTCGGCTCTCAGTCGCGGTTGATGGGGCGGCAGCTCCAGACACGGACGTCTGTCCAACTTGAGGTCTGCTGGTGCGGACCCGTCGCTCCGTTTGTACGGTAACCGCGCTGGAGTCATCATCGGAAGCCGGAGCTGGTTGGCCTCCAGAAAAAGACACGGGCCTTGGACTGAGCCACCGGCATACCGGAGCCGGCGCGTGAGTCGATGTCGGGCCTGACGTGTTTGCTCTAGATGCCGGGGCTGGTGGTCCAGCGAGAGACGTCGAAATCTGAAATCTGAGCTGCTGCTGGCCAGTGTGAGCCCAACCGGGTCCCACGCCGGTGGGAGCAGGTCGCACTTGGCAGGTTTCACATCCGCGCGGACTCTCCGTGGTGTTCGGCCGTGTGGTCAGGCCGTGATTAATGTGATGAGCAGGTAGATAGGCGTCCGGTGCTCATCCCAGAAGCTCTCACCGCGCGCCCGTAGTTTCTAATGAGCACCTGATGCCTCCACGTGGGGTCGAACTTAGGGGCCCTCGCACGCGCGGTCATTTAAGTCGCCGATCGCGTGCCCTTTGGTGGTCACGTGTGCTGACTGGTGCGCACGTTGTGACACCACCATATCCATTGTATTGGGTCCTGGTGCCATTACCTTGACACCTGAACACAAAAATGCATTGGTGGATGCATCATCGGTGCATCAAATATCACCGTCGCTCTGCCGCTGGACAAAGCAAATGTGGTTAAAAGGGGGGGGGGGGTCAAAAGCTTGGTTAGGAGCCTCAACTTTCACCTCGAACTTAAAACATAAGGATGTGAGACGTTTTGCTGTGCGCCACCTGCTGGTCTAGCGCTGGACCAGCCGCTTTGCGTGCTGGTTGGAGGGGGCGGAGACGGGTCACGCGCCATGCTCGGCTGGGCTCAGCCCGGCTCGGTGGCTGTGCGGCAGAGGATCGGGCCGAACGCATCCGTCCGCGCCACGAGCGGAGATGAGGTGGTGGTGACGTCATGCTCAGCTGACGGCTGGTGGCAGACGGCAGTCAGCGCCGACGATGGCATCATTTCGCAGCGGTATTCAGCAGGGGCGCGAATCGCTCAATGGCTGATAATTCGTAGTCATTCCCTTTGGAAGGCGCCATATGGTGGGTGAGTGAATTCACGTGGGTAAATGGCGCTGACTTCAAGCAAACAAAACTATTAACAGACGCTCACCGCAAACTATACTTGCCGTGCCAGGTCCAGCCGCCTGCCGCCGCCCGATGTCGCTAATTGTGCCGGTGATTTATTCTTGCTCTCTGAGGAAAGTAACTTGCTGGCCTCTGGTGGGCGGTCGATTTGAGAACGGTACTGTTGTAAACCGACGGCCAACTTAATTACCGGCACTCCGCTCGTAAAGCGGTATGGCGATCATTCAGCCGGGTCGTTTCTTCTCTCACACTGCGCACCGCACGAGTATTCTCTGACCGTGATGGGCCCCGCTGTCGCCGGCCACGCATCCGGTGGCTCACTGAGAGCACAGTATGCGCCCCAGGCCGGCAGCAGACAGCCCGGCCTCCAGTCGACCGTTGGCACATCATAACCGAGCCGTACAACGCCGTCAGCTCCGGGGCTAAGTGGCCAATAGGCCATCAGCGTCATAAAGGCACGCCCTTGCAGAGCAGCGCCGTCCAGCCAAAGTACCGGGCCGCGCGGGGAGCCGAGCTTGTGAGTAGCTCGGCCGCCGACGGCTTGTGATTCGAATAAGCCGCCTTATAAAGGGCCGTTTCCACACATTCAGCCCTGCTCTCCGAAATCCGGCACTAGGGGTTCGTTCGTGCAATCGCGCCGCACTGAATATAAAACAAATTTCCCTCACGGAAGGCGAAGCGATGCCAGTTCGAGCTAATGTCTGTTTCGGTTTCTATGTCCTGGCCTGGCCGTCACACGCGTGGTGCATAATGCATGTCAGATATCTGGCCAAACCAATCCTCCTGCCCAATTCGCTCTTTTCTGTCCATGGTATGAGCAGGGAGATAAACAACCGTAGCAATCCGATGTAGACGTCGTGGAGACAGGAGTTGACAGGACACATGATAAAGACACCGTAAAACGATAAAGAAAATATACACATGGCATGTTAGGTATGGCTGTACGACTGCAGATGCAAATACAAAACATGGACGGATCATTGCCGTCGGTGAAGTGGTGGATGTTGCGGTCTGTGGAGTGGTTGACATGGATGGACCGGCTGATGTGCACGTCTGTAAGTGGTGTGACCTTGTCCCTGTTCCCGGCCGTTGGAAACGTGGACGCGGGTGGACCGGCTGAGGTGGACGTGTGTGAATGATCTGACCTTGTTCCCGTCCACAGCCGGCGGAGCGGTGAACAGGGTGGACCGGCTGAGGTGGACGTAAGCGAATGATCTGACCTGGTCCCTGTCCACAGTCGGCGGAGCGGTGAACAGGGTGGACTGGCTAAGGTGGACGTAGGCGAATGATCTGACCTTGTCCCTGCCCACAGTCGGCGGAGCGGTGGACACGAGTGGACCGGCTGAGGTGGGCGTATGTGAATGATCTGACCTGGTCCTTGTCCACAGTCGGCGGAGCGGTGGACACGAGTGGACCGGCTGAAGTGGGCGTATGTGAATGATCTGACCTTGTCCCTGTCCACAGCCGGCGGAGCGGTGGACACGGGTGGACCGGCTGAGGTGGACGTCTTCGGGCCGTCGCTCTCAGACGATGGTGGCAACAGACCCATGATACCGGTAAGCACCTGCGGTCTGGCCGGCCTTGTCGCCGGTCATTCTGGCTGTCTTGCTCGGCGCCGAACGCGTTAAGGGAAGTGCTCTGTCTGATAGTCAGTGGCCATGTTATTTCTTTGTCATTGAGTTGATGGTGGTAAGTCGGACCGTTATAGTAGCGGTGTGGGATTTTTAGGACGTGTAGACCTGACATTCCTTGCTTCCTTAAAGAGTAAAGCAGTTGGGCTGCGCTTACGAATTTCATTAATGTCCAAAGCCGCTTGTGAACAACAATGTCTCATGGCCACGGACATGAACATCGCTGCGCTGTGAGCACAGCCCCTCTCTAACACAGACCGTCCTGCTGTGAGCACAGCCCCTCTCTAACGCGGACCGCCCTGCTGTGAGCACAGCCCCTCTCTAACACGGACCGCCCCGCTGTGAACACAGCCCCTCTCTAACACGGACCGCCCTGCTGTGAACACAACCCCTCTCTAACACAGACCGCCCTGCTGTGAGCACAGCCTCTCTCTTACACTGACCACCCTGCTGTGAGCACAGCCCCTCTCTAACACGGACCGCCCTGCTGTGAGCACAGCCCCTCTCTAACACGGACCGCCCTGCTGTGAGCACAGCCTCTCTCTTACACTGACCACCCTGCTGTGAGCACAGCCCCTCTCTTGCATGGACCGTCTTGCTGTGAGCACAGCCCCTCTCTAACACGGACCGCCCTGCCGTGACCACAGCCTCTCTCTTACACTGACCGCCCTGCTGTGAGCACAGCCCCTCTCTTACACTGACAGCCCTGCTGTGAGCACAGCCCCTCTCTTACACTGACCGCCCTGCTGTGAGCACAGCCCCTCTCTAACACGGACCGCCCTGCTGTGAGCGCAGCCTCTCTCTTACACTGACGCCCTGCTGTGAGCACAGCCTCTTTCTTACACTGACCGCTCTGCTGTGAACACAGCCCCTCTCTTACACTGACCGCCCCGCCGTGAGCGCAGCCCCTCTCTTACACTGACCGTCCTGCTGTGAGCACAGCCTCTCTCTAACACGGACCGCCCTGCTGTGAGTACAGCCTCTCTCTTACACTGACCGCCCTGCTGTGAGCACAGCCCCTCTCTTACACTGACCGCCCTGCCGTGAGCACAGCCCCTCTCTTACACGGACCGTCCTGCTGTGAGCACAGCCCCTCTCTAACACGGACCGCCCTGCTGTGAGCACAGCTCCTCTCTTACACTGACCGCCCTCCTGTGAGCGCAGCCCCTCTCTTACACGGACCGTCCTGCTGTGAGCGCAGCCCCCTCTTATACGGACCGCCCTGCTGTGCGCACAGCCCTTCTCTTACACTGGCCGTCCTGCTGTGAGCGCAGCCCCTCTCTTACACGGACCGTCCTGCTGTGAGCGCAGCCCCTCTCTTACACGGACCGACTTGCTGTGAGCACAGCCCCTCTCTTACACGGACCGGCCTGCTATGAGCGCAGCCCCTCTCTAACACGGACCGTCCTGCTGTGAGCGCAGCCCCTCTCTTACACGGACCGTCCTGCTGTGAGCACAGCCCCTCTCTTACACGGACCGGCCTGCTAGGCCTGCGTCCAAACATCGCCACGGCGCTGACCCCCGAGCGGCAAGGCACCGGACACGGCATCCGACGTCCACTACGACTCGATGTGCGACTCGGCCACCGGCCACCGCTGCCCGGCGTTTCACACGAGGCTCCGCCACGTCCCGACCTCGTGCTCGCGCGCGCGCGCTTCACTATAAAGTCGGACGGTGCCGGTGATGAATTCCGATAGAGTCGGCGACCGTGTTAATTGATTTTGGCGCGGGCGCACCGGCCGGGCGCGCCTGTAATGGATGGAGGCTGATGTCGCCCGCCGACGGTATGCTAAGTACGCGGGAAATCATTTGTATCTCGGTCGGGTATCGGGTGAATGCCTGGGGGCCGGATGACTCGGCGTCGGCCGACAAACGGGACGCAGCCGACCTGGAACGGACCGGCGGCGCGTAGGCCGAGCCTGAGGTCTCGGCCGCGGCCGGCCAGCGGTCGTCTGGACTTAAGCAGTCGGACTTCGATGACAGCAGAACATGTTTGCGAGGACATTGTGTCTTGTTTTGACGTGTTAGGTATGGACCTTGGCACCAGTGCCACATGCAAGTCGATTACGAGCTGCGGGACGTTTGCCACCGTTTATGCACCATACAAGTGCCAATAACTCATGATATCTGTGTTAGGCTTATAAGCATTTTCAGGCCATCCATCCGGCTACGTCCCTCACATAGTGTGTTTCGATATAGGCAGCCAGCAGCCACAGCTTTGACCGTTTGTTCGTCAAACTGCTGCACATCAACTGTGAAGTCTGCACCTAAGTCCGCATGTGTACCTTGTCCATACTTGCTCGGACGTTCTGGCGTTCGTGAAAGCCTTTGTGTAATTTATTGTGTGTGCCCGTTTGCGCGTGCCCATGAAGATGCAGTGGGAACAGTTTTTAGGAAAATGTACCAGTCTCTCGGCAATTACCTATGCTTTTCATCACTGAAATACGATGATAAAACGTGATTATAATAACTTTGAATTTGGTTATATATGCAATGCTGATTTCTTGACAGGACTGCGGCGTAAAAGCAAACCGGCTCAAAAACATCTGAATATACCTAGTTAACGTAAGGTGCACGACGTACAGGTGTATAAACTTGTTTTTTAAACTATGAACCAATCTATACTGTATATATATATATATATATATATATATATATATATATATGTATGTATATGTATCTATATAAACTATACCATTAACTTAACTTTAAACTCCTTTTATTGTACGCAATGTTAGAGCATGTCTAGAAATACGGATAATGAAACGACACGGGAAACCAACATCAGCGCCATTAGAGCAGAGCAGTGTATACCGCCCGCTTACATTATTAGGCCGTATGGTTAACATAATAAACGACTGTGTGCTAAGTATTCAACGTTGGGTGTTCCTTTACTACAATCAGCATTAACCATTACCATAACACATCCTGATGATCAGTTACGATTTTCTTTTGCTAGTACCTGGTGGAATATGAGATGTCGACTATTCTCAGCACAAGACCTCGTCTGCTGCTCTTTAATGAGAAAAATCTGCACAATAGATCCCTACTCTCCGAAGTCGTAAACAAGTGGCTTGTTTGCGTAACCGAATTTAAAAGTGAATGCCTAGTCTGCGAATTTGAAACGAACTTCATCAGGTTGACGCAAGTAAACGCTGGGTCGAGATAGCTTCTTGCTTAAGCACTAAGATGAATGTTGTATTTTTTCATTCGTATTCATTTCGTTATTCATTATTCTTCTCCATTCTCACGTGGACGCAAAACAAACGTATATCTACAGGGATGCAGTGGACACACGGCACTGGGCTATAGCTTGCGTATGCCATCCGTTTACGAAAAGAAACTTATTACGATGGTACAAATGTTGCGATATATGATCTCTGCATCACGGTCAACAGGGACAAGTCATGCGATTGATCTGTGCTCAATGCACGCACATCAGCTGCATGACACCGTAGCATGTTTCATCGAAATGAGACAGCGTGAAAGGGAATAAGCCAAGCGCAGACTCAGCAAAGAATCGTGGTGTGATCAAGTTTTAATTTCTGCGTCTAGGTGAATGATTATACGGAAACCACGTTAACAGAGAGGGGGGAGAGAGAGACAGCGAAGCTGTGCGAGAATGTGTGCCAACCTGCGATATGGATACTTCATACGCAAGGCATATGCCACTAGTGAAATGCGAAAAATTTAACAGGCCCTTGACATTGCTTATATTCACATGATGGCATAATTGCATTATCTATTTTGGTTCTGTCAATGGAAACAGTTTGTCGCAGTTAAGTCGCACGTGCTGAGATGATGCATGTTTTGGTGGGCAACATTTCTGCCATTTTCAAGAAAGATACGCGTTTTTGAAGGTGCCGGTGATGCAACCATCTGCAACCACGTATCTATGTTCAACATTGGTGTTTGTTTTACAAACTTTAGAGAGCAAACGGCTGGTGTGGCCTCCATCGATCCAGCAGCCAATGGAAGACGCAATATCGGCGGCAAGTTCAAACGTCATTTAAGATGTTTTGTGTATATTTGTACGATAGCTTACCATTTCTGGGATCAGAGAGATAAGAACTCAGCAGCCGTATAGGAGTAGACGCAGCGATGGGAGCACAACATTCGGTCGTGAGAAAAGCTCGTCATGTCTGGCCTGACATCGGTGGGAAGATCATGGAGTAATAACAGCTGCACATTCAAAGACTTTCTGTTTACGAGCGTAGGCAGGCTCTTGAAAAAACGATAAGTTTTCGCTTTTGTTTGGCATTGAATCTTAGGATCGAACTTCTCATTGGAGAAGAGACGAGAAAAACGGTACGGGACTTTTCTCACAAGATTATTGAGATAAATATTATCCCCGCGCTGTCACATAGACCGCATGCATTTGCAATAGATGCTCTCGGTCGCGTACGCTCTCCTGATCTGTTCTTTAACTGGTGACGTCACCGTTGGCATGGGCTCATGACGTGCAATGTAGCGTGCTGAGTAAGATGGTCCATTCGCAAACATGATGGCTCACTCACTGCATATGATTGATTCCTTTCCTTGTTTCTTTTTCTATTTCGTCATTGTCCAAACACAGTATGTTACCTAGCATACCTCTGGGGGGACGCAAAGTAGCCGAATAATTGTATGTTTGTAATTATCTGTGTGTTGGAGGATCGCAAGAATGACCTCGGAAGTCCAAATTATTTTTGGAACCCCGAACATACATGGGTGTTGTTCCTTTGCAGGCGTGCCTGTTCATATTTTTGCGATGGCAATATTTTGGTGGATTCAACTAATAATTCCATTATCCATCCAACCACACCGTTGCGCGCGAAGATTGGACAGACCTCAGGTACACGACCCTGCTCGCCGCATTCCGGGCGTCTCGTCAGTGTTCCGAGCCATCGCGGCTGGCCCGAAACCTATGGTACTGTGTTTGACCACTAGATGTCAGTGGCATCCTCCTCCGCCAGGCGATCGTTCGAGTTCTGCTCGACGAGGGCGAGGTCAAGTGCGTGCCCCTGACACCGGAGACGACCGCTCGTGACGTCATCGAGTGCTGCCGTGATCCGGACGAGCCGTTCTGCACTCTTATCCAGGAAACTCGAGACGGCGGTAAGTGGCCAAGCTTTTCATCAGGCTTCGTAACAAGCGCCTGCCGGCAGCCGCGCCGCCGACCCATCCGCGTTATGTGACCTTTCCGCACTGTTCTGGGCCTAATGGAAGAGGTGGATATGAAATTAGCTTATGCCATGTGAGCTTATAGTTGTAGTACGCTAAAAATGCTTTTTGGAAGCTTGCATGGTTCAAATTCCGTGATCTCTGCGGGTGAAATTGCCCATCTTTGTTCATTTTTCAATCTTACTTTTTAGCCTTTATCGTAACAGCTAACAGCAAAACGAATGCATCTCCCAATGAATATTTAAGATAACTCAGAACCTACGCAGACCTTCAAGTGAATTTCAACCTCAAGTACTTGTGGTCGAGGCTAAAAATGACTTGACTTGGCTTGTTTTGTTGACTAAAGCCTTAATGAGATTTAACTTCGAGCAAATGTGTATATGTCGTCGTTACCTACGGCCGTTGCATGCCGTTACAGCGAATGTCGCCGTTACATGTGCCCCTACAGCGAATGTCATCGTTATATTGGCAACCGTTGCATCGCCAAAGACAAAAGAAACCTAATCATAATTCGTTTCGTGGAACGCGCAATTGGCATCGGCGGAGAGGGGGGGGGGGGGGGCAACACCATCTTATTCAACCGATGCATTGTGAGCACACAGTCGATGTCACCTGTACAGCCCACGCTGGGCATGACATGTGCCTGTGTCCTAAGAAGAGTCGCAGGTTCTGCGCAGCCTCGTAATGCCGCGCACTGAGCATGGAAGTCTTCGCTCACCGACTGACAACAGTGAGACTCAGCGATTTTCCGCTTTAGGGGGCTCTAAACAGATCGCTTTTTAGGTGAACGGCATTTGTGTGAGTCGTGGAAGGGGAGGAGGGTGTTTGGAACACGCATGCCTGAACTACTTGCTTCCCCTGAGTGGCCTTCGGTTTCGACGCACATGGGTGTGGCCACTGGAGAGAGGAAAGGACAGGTGGGAGACCCGTCCGTATTTTCTCTCATAAAATGGGATTTTGCCTCCTTACGTTTTGCCCGAAGAATGCATGCTTTTCCACGTTTTCCCATTTAGATGTCATTTCAGGTTAGGTTGTTCGCCCCACGTTCCAAATTGACCTTCCAACTCTTAATTGCCCCCCCCCCCCTCTCAGAGCCGTGGTTACAGCTATGTCGTCACCCATGTAATTACCGGCAGTTCGGCCCCCGTGCTCGAAGGCGTTTGACATTGGGTGCATTCTGCATGTTGGGCCGGGCAGCCGTCTCATGATGTAGCTGGTACCATTCGCCTAGGTCCCGCTGGTCTCCGCTCCCCCCACCCCTCCGCTGCCAGCCCGCTCAGGTCGTTAGTGCGACTCGGGAAGCGGACTCGCCCGGACCCTGCCGAGGGGGAGGGGGTCTGGTCTGACCTGCCCTGGTCTGCAGTCACGGCCACGCGGCGGCTCTGTCCCAGTTATCGGCGTGCCGATGACGTACGCCGCGAAACATCAAACGGCTCCGCCGCGGATCTGAGCCGAGGATGGGGTCGGTGAGGCTGCGGAGGGGGCGGAAGGCGCATCGGAGATATCTAGATGGGTTGGATTATCGAAATAGTTCCCTAATGATTTTTTCATACAGCCAGCAACGAAATACGATCTCAAAACACAGCCATTCGGCGCCGGCCAATTCCGAACACCGGAAAAATAGCTTCGTTTGTGATTTGTCTCGGACCCTTACGCTATGAATTAAATCAATGAGAAATGCAAGCATCGCTAGGCCGTGCCTGTCTACGGTTGGCTTGTTAAAATGGAAACCGTGCAAAACTGTTACGATGTGCAGGCTGCACCTGGAAACAAGAAATAGACACCAATCGGGCAGCATGTGGCAACTGTCACATATTTAGCCGGAACAAATTCGGTGTACGTAAACACCTTGATGGTCTTCTTTCCATTTGAGGACTTGGGTGGAGCGTTAATTCTGCAAAGTTGTCGGAACTTATTTCTCCCGTCCCTCTCGTACCTGTAGCGGAGCCCATGGAGGCATTCGACCTGGGATGGGGAGGGGGCGGGGGGGGGGACGGCAGCACAGCGTGGTCCCGTCTCGCGCGCCGTAGCCTCGCTCCGACTGAGGCACGCCCTCTGGTGACGCCACCCGGGGGGGGGGGCCGACGGCAGGGCGGCCAGTCTGCAGCACTTGGGCCGACAGTCCAGGTCGTCAACGGCAACGTGAGCCTCATTATGCCGACCTCTCGGCGGAGCCCTGCCTCGAATTGGCGCTGAAGCGCGCTTAGAACCAGGCGCGCGTGACTGTGCGTGCCATCAGGCCGGGGTCGTCCACTGCCAACGGACCTCGCGGCAGTTGAAGCACGCAACTTTTTTGTGTTTTGTGTCTTACGTGGGTTCGTGTGCGCCCTCTACTGAAAAACAAGCGCGTGTGACATGGTGCGCACGTTCTCATACAGACATACAGGCAGGCAGACAGACATAGACAGACAGGCAGACATGGGTGACATAGACACAGACAGGCAGACATACATACCTGCAGGCATACAGACCCTAAATAATGTTATTAAAGAAAATAACACGTCCAGTAAAGATGTTGCGTAATATGTGTGCGTATGTCCACTATATTCACTCACCCGCGGTGACCAGTAGTTACATATGTCCACTATATTCACTCACCCGCGGTGACGAGTAGTTACATATGTCCACTATATTCACTCACCCGCGGTGACGAGTGATTACGGAGCCACAATTGTTGCTCCACACTTACTTTCTCGAACTCGACTTTCCGCGGCAGCTCTGACAAACACGCAAAAACTCGGCCGCACTGTCAGCGAATGACGGGAGCGGACCGCGGTGACCTGGGGCGAGAGGGAGCGAAACACCTGGCCCGTAATGTGTCCGCTGCCCCGCGGCGGCACGCGCCGTCTTTGCCCCACCCCGCGTCACCACACGTGTGACCCCGGCGGCCCATGGAACAGTGGCGTACTCAAGAGGAAAACCCCGGCACACTCTTCGGCACGAATGGTGTATGACGCAGCCCACAAACACGTGTCACAGGACCGGCTCTCAAATGATCGGGGCATGTCTGACTCTGACTCCCCCTCCCTTGGTACGTGCCCTGCGCGCGCGCCTGGTCCGGGCTGGTGCCAATAGCGCGGCTTCCGGCCGGCGCGGGTGCCGCCGCAGGCTGTTGTGACGTACCGCCGATGGCGACCGACAGGTGCAGCGTTCTGCTCCTCGCCCGCCGCTAATGACACCGCCGCTCGGACGGAACTGCCCGGCGGCCGGGGCGCGGCCGCACTGAGACAGCACGACCGCTCCAGCGGTGGGCGATAGCTCTGCTCATGCGTCCGCTGTGACCTAGCCCGTGGTCAATTGAGGATTTTTGTAATGACGTGGGCGCTGCCGTTGCCAGGGGTAACCTCTTCGCGAAAATAATGGTAGTTGCGCGATTTGTCTGTCTCTCACTGGCCTGCTTTCGCACCACATGATCAGCTAACAAGTACACACATAGGATGTGTCTTTCCCTTACCAAATTGATGGGGTGTATGGATACGTACGTGTTTAAATGTTGACAGCTATACATTCTAGATAGGCACGCAAAGTTAAGGAGATCGAGAAATGACGATGTTGCTTTACAACACGCAGTGATACCGCGCTGCGAGTGAGCGAAACTTGAAGTTCAGTGAAAAGCTCTGAATTGTGTCCCCTGCGAAATCCTGCGCACGCCCCCGCGATCAGCCCCTATCTTGCGCCAAACTCAGGATAGTAAGCTCCCTTACCCTGCGTATTCTCCCACCGACTGAAGTTGTTAACGCCTGGATCCCCGACAACATCAATCGGTGAATCCTCGTGCTCGGCCGCGGCTCGTGACCTTTCCCGCCACCTCTGCATGGGATCATCCAGTGGTGACCTCAGCATGGCCCTGATCACCATAGGTGCCACCCCGCGGTCGCCGAACTGCTGGTAATCATGACTGTAAGCGAGCGGCCAGCCGGCGCCGAGTGCAGCGGGTCTCGCACCGACAACGGTGTGCTGACCCAGATGGCTCGTGCGGTCACTGCTGGCCGGGGCTCCGTGCTCTGTGGTACGTCCTTACTGCTCACTGCTGGCCGGGGCTCCGCGCTCTGTGAGACGTCCTTACTGGTCACTGCTGGCCGGGGTGGCGGGCTTTGCGAGACTTCCTTACTGGTCACTGCTGGCGGGGGCGGCGGGCTTTACTGGACTTCCTCCCCTGGGACCGGACTTCAACTGGCTGAGTGATTGATTACGTTATGATTGGATCACTTTAAGAATCTAGAGAACCGTGGAATGGTAAAAGGACTGTTCGAGCGATGGGGCAAAGCGAGCCACGTTTGGTGTCCTAACAAGACGACAACAGACATGGTCCGTACATTTACTTCATGTAGAATGGTGTGCACCGTGGAATCATACGTCCGGCGCCTCTTGATTGTGCAGTGTATATGGACAGTCTGTCGGGAAATGCGTCATATTTTGATTGTGCTGCCTGGGAAACGTTTAAACTCGCTTAGAAGTTTCAAATCGTATCGTTCTGCCGACGATTTTCTGGAAACGTCCTAACAGGATTACACGTCTAGTGGGATTTATCAGTTGCAACACTTTCCAGACGGACTGTAAGCTACATCGTCTGGAAAATAGCCCCAGCTACACTGCTCTGTCCGATATTACAGCCAAGTGGACGTAAATGACGGATCGGCTGGGAAAGCGGCAGCCACAACTCGTTTGGTTACGCCACTCGGTCCTCTCTCTCTTCGCACGCCGTCTTATTGTCTGTCGCCAGCTGATGATCACTGTGCCCGTAAACATTCATTACGGCTTCCATTCGACCGGCCAGATTCACCGGCGTAATACACGGCCACTTCGTCATGCTCGTCGGCTCCCTGGCCTATGGTGACGTGCCCATACTGGGAGCGAGGCCGAGAGTCCACGTCGACAATGGCTGAGCGATGCGGCGAGGGCGAGCCCATTCCCGGCTTAAATGCGTCGTTTGTCCGAATCGGGCGGCGGCGCAGGCTAACGAGCCAATTTATCTCGCCAGTTTTCATAATAATGTCGACGATTCCATTAAATCCGCGAGTTATTTTCACCTCGCGACCTAACGAGACCCGCCGCTAATGCCGTCTGGGCCGCTCCATTACGGCCCGTCGAACCGATGCCGACGCGGCGCCGCTGGGGCCGCCGCCGCGGAGGAAGCCGGTGGCGCGGGCCGCGAGAACGGAGCCCCTCCTTGCGGCCGCGGCCGGCCGCAGCCCGTCACCGGGTCACGGGAGCGTCTCCCAGGCGCCGTCACCGGGTCACGGGAGCCTCTCCCAGGCGCAATGGCTGTGGAGCGTTTGACACGGCTGGCTCGAGCGGGCCTGCTGCACACATACCAGGTTGACGAATTGCAGGTGGCTATAGGGGATGAAAGCACTTTGACCTAAAGCGGCAGAGGTGGGGTCACGTAGTCATGGGGTCGCAAAGATGCGCAAATGGTCGAGCGTCATGGGGATGGAGTACACGAGTTATTTCCGGTGGTGCAACGGCGATGCCGGTCACGAAATCGACGGACTATTGCACTGGAGTTATAAATATATTTGCCAGTTTAGCTAACTGATCGCCAAAAGCCGGTTTTGATCCCATCAAGCTTCGCCTGCGATGAGGATAACACGTGTTCTACCCTTTACCGACATGTAAGAGACAGTGATTTTTTCGTGTGATTTTTTTTTGCGAGCAAAATTGTGAACCGAGCTACAAACTCTTCTATCAAAATAGTGTGCAAGGAACCCAGTTGAATCGGTTCTGTTCTCAAGACTCGGGGAGGCGACAGAAAACAGGATCAGTGATTGAAAGTCATGCCAACATCCATTGCTGCTTGCCGTTCGTCACAGCCATTCCCGCGAAAACAGGCCCATCTGGCGATGATTTACGCAATAGACGCACCGCCCTCATCTATAACGGAAGATTACGAACAGTCGTTTGTCGTTGTGCGTCCCGACAGGCCATGTTATTGGCTACTGGCGAGCCCCTGCCGCTGCCAGATAAGCTCGACAGCAGCGATCTCAAACGAGGGGCCATCACGCTGCTGGAGCGCCGGCGCTCCTCGAGCTCTCTCCTGGGCGACGCGTGCACCATCTCACATTCTGGGAAATGGCGCGAGCGGAATCAGCGGAGCCACGGCGGCGTTCGTCACGTTATCTCGCTAAATGTGGGCATACTGATGTGCTTCGTGTATTTAAGCACCTCATGAGGCTACAACGAGGACGCAGGTTCATTTGTCTGCGTCGCGCGGATGTGACGTCGCTATTATTTCTGATCCGTGACTAGGCGTCTCATCATGACGCCAGAATCACTGTGAGTTGCTGTTTCCGTGGCGCACCGCGATTAACACGCAGTCAAGTCATCGGCTAAATGGCTTCTCCCCTGCGCTTTCACAGAACTTGTCTCGGCCGCGGTCTCTATGTTGTTACATGCGTTTGAAATGCGAGAGCAGAATTATGTCAAGTGGATTATAGCAGCAAACATGCATCCTCGATCGACTTTGTGTTATTGGTTGTGAGTGTTCCAGCAGTGTCATGTGTGCTGTAGTCTTATCAGTGGAGGGAAAATGACCCACAGTTACCTTGCTACACGAAGCTAGCCCGCCGTTACCTTGCTGCAAATAGCTGGCCCGGCCCGACGCCCTTCGCGCGTCTCCTTCGCGCTCTGAAAACAAAGCCTCGGCTTACGAAAGCCCCGCGTGCCGACAGACACAGTACAGCTCCCAGGTGTGGGAGCCAAAGCGTCATGGGAGTCTCGAGCCCACCAAAGTCCCTCTCCAAACATCTGGAAACATTTAACGCGAGGCTCGCGGCGATGCATGGAAGGAAACCACTGAGGGTGCCTCTAAGCTTTCTCAATCCTGTACAGAGTCCGGCGCCCCTGCGCTGGTCAGCACTCTCCGTGCTGAGTTCACGCTCCGGTCGGTCATTACCGTATCTGGGGACCCTGTCAGCTGGCATTACGTCTCTGCTCAAGACCGTCAGCGTTAGTGGTCGCCGCCCCTCCGCAGCGTCACGAAGGGCACGTGAGGCGCATTTTCTCGTGGGACTGGAGCCGGTCCTGAGTCTCCTTGGCGTGCTCCGTCACCAGAACCTGACACGGCGGCGGCGTGTTAGCTCTGGATTACCGCGCCGGTCGCCGCCGCAGCTGCGCCGTTAGCCGCGCCCGCCGCCGGCTTTCAGCGTCGTGCGTGCGTCCGGGTCCCCGACGGCTCGTCCTCCTCCCGGCAGTGAACGGCGGGGGTCCGTCTTCCACGAAGGAGGGTACCCTGGAGCAGACCGTGGAGGGTGCCACGGAGCAGACCGTGGAGGGTGCCACGGAGCAGACCGTGGAGGGTGCTACGGAGCAGACCGTGGAGGGTGCCGCGGAGCAGACTGTGAAGGGTGCCACGGAGCAGACCGTGGAGGGTGCCACGGGGCAGACCGTGGGGGGTGCGGTGATCGTCTGGAGCGTGTCTCGAGCCCTGCAGCGCTGGCATTCAGTGGGCTTACTGGGAAGCGGCGAGGCCTGCTTTTGACGCGGGTCTGGGTGTGATCAGTGCTGAATGAGCTATTGGTCCCCAGCGATATTGACCTCAAAGGAGTGGTGATTGGTGCAGAAAGATTGCCCTGCCCTCAGTAGACCGGTCATTGGTGCAGCGCGGTCGTTCCTCGCAGTACCAGCCTGAGAAACCGTGCACGTGGCACTGGATCCGCATTCAGTAGATTCTGATGACGTCACTATAATTTACGACGTGGATGCTGACTGCAGGATTGGCGTGTCCAATGTGGCCGCCCACCAGAACGGCGCATCCACTCCAGCCCACTGAAGTGGCGCGTCCAGTCTGGCGACCCACTGGAATGGTAGTACTGATCCTGCAGTCACTGGGATGGGGTGGTCGGGCTGTAGGGACATGTGCCCTTTGTCCTTTGCGTGACTTCCACGCGCTCCCATGGGGCCTCGCTTGTATAGAAAGAGACACCATGGGATTATTTGAAGTGGATGAATCCCTCGATGAGAAATCGCCAGATATCGGAGTCTAAAATGCTGGATAATGCAATGGGTCATTTACGGGACATGTCGTCATGATTCCGATCTGCTGGCATCGCTGCCATGCACTGCTAATCTTTTAGTTATGCGCATTCCTGGAAGAGGTCCAGTTGGATGGAGGCATCTTTCCTCTAGGTAGGGGTACTTATCATCTAATTAGCAGATCGCATTAGTTCTGACAGTCGCGGGACGGCCGGTCAACCGCGAACAAAAAATGAAGACAGAAGCGCACTGACAGCAGGCAAGATGACTATCAAAAGGACAGAGTACTAATGGCAAGCGAATCAGGTTTCTGCACTGTCGTGTTGCGCATTTGTTTCACGTGTAATGTTCATGTTTTCCCCTTCGTGTATCACCTTCTCAAAGTGCGGTCGGAGCTTGATCTTACTTCATTAATGCGTCAAGGACGTGGGGCCGGCACGATGGAGCGATTCCGGCAGAACTGTCGCCGCCCATTGTGACTGCACACGGCGCAGCGGTCTCGGCTGACCAGCGCCGCCTCCTCTGCCGCAGAGCGGATCCTGGCCCTGGATGAACGGCCGCTGCTGCTGATCCAGGACCAGCAGCGGGCCGGCGAGCGTGTGACCTTTGTGCTGCGGTACGACATGACCCAGGACGTCAGAGGTAAGGGACTCCCGCAGCCGACGCCCTGAGGCGGGACGGCCGCCGGTACCGGCTGCGGGACCACGCGCTGGGGCGGGAGGAATCGGCACCGCAGCACCCCCGCGAAGCGCAGACTCTGGTCTCCAATTAGCATGGAAGATGGATAAACCACTTTGCTCAGGGCGTAACTACCTGGGAAGTTTTCTGGGCACCAGCATCGCTCGACTGCGCCGGCGAACTTGATGTGTTTTCGAAGTAACGCCGGTGTGTCTCTATCAGCGCAGACTGAGAGCTGCCCACGGAAAAGTTCAGCGTTTTCGCTCTGCTGTCTGTTTTAATGTGCTTGACCCGCAGCACTTTCACTGCACGGCATCTCTCGAATCCCGAACACTTCTCCAGATATGAGAAGCGCACCCAGAGAACAGCTGGCCAAGCACAGCCTGGGCTTATCGCATGGGTTCTCAGGGTTGGTTTATGAATTATGCAGATGGCCTCTGCGTCACCAGTATCGAAAACTAAGTGGAAATGCAGCTGTTGCCAACCAGCAAAGTCACTCCAGTTTATAGCATGACAACTATCTAGCCTGCATCCAGCCGGCCTGCCTGAACAGCCGTTGTGTTTGCCAGTCTGCAGTGGCGCACCCGTCCACGGCCAGCCGTCTGGCCAGCCGGCGGCCGCTGACGTCGGCGCCGGCTGTATTTGGTGCGGGGGCCGGCGGCAGGGCGGGCCCGGACTCGCTCCGAGCCGTGCACGGACACATGCCCCCCGCTCGGCTGGGCGGAGGGCGTACCGCCTGCACCGGGGCCGGCCGCCGCCGCTGCGGGGGCGCTGCCCTCCGCAGCTTGGAGAGGGCGGCCGGCTGGGTCGGCCGGCGCGGCTGACGGTCGGAGCCTGACGTCGAGCTCCGGTCGGCAGCCGGATTTTTGGGCTGAGTTCATGACCTTCAGTATACCAGGAGGCGCTGGTTAAACGATGTTGCAATGCTAAATAACGATTATGTTGACAGGGCAGTGGCGGCAGGCAGAGCCCGGACCCACTCCCACTCATGCATGGACACATGACCCCCGCAAGGTCGGGCCGAGGGTGCTGCGCGGGGGTTAGGGGAAAAATTTCATTGGTTGTAATCTGCTTTCCATTGGTCGTAAGCGCGGCATCATATTTGGTGTACGAAACATTATACAGTTATGGTTATTTGTGGTGTTCAACAAACAATTCGTGTGCGCGTTTGTCTAGGCATCAGTATAGTTTCTAGATGCGGTCGGTCGCCCCAAATGCTTTGCTCAGAGAGGTGAGAAAAAACGCTATGGTTCTGCTAGGTAGGGTGGAAAGCTGTAATTGTGGTGTATTTTTCTCTACATAGTGTCATGCAAGAACAATAACATAACTGAGCAGCATGAGTTGCATTTTCATCCTGCAATTTGGCGGTGTGCCATCGTCCAGCGCTGATAGTAAAAGCACCCGTCTGACCATTATTTCAGATGAAGGAAACTTGATAGCTGTAGAACTAGAAAGGAAGGAGAGGCTATTCAGCCAGGCATCGTATCTACATATTTCTCGCTTATCTGCGGAAAGGAAGGCGTTAGTGACAATATGGGTCTGGTTGCCGTTTGAGACCTTCGTGGTTATCTATGGGCTTCCTGTGGTCCACATTCAGCAAGATGAAACTCTGCCAACTCCAGTGGTATTGATACGTAGCCGTAGCCTTTACGACGTCTTCCATCCTTGCGAGGGTCGCAGAACATATCCGCTAGGAAATTTGAAACTACCTCGCGATCTTGCAGATAAGCGGTTCGTCTATTTTATGACATCGAGATAAGCCGGCATCCATCATGTGGTGTTAGCTTCTTATCCGAGAACGCAGTCCCAAGAGGCTGCCGCGGATGATCCGAAAGACGTTTGGTGAGGTCGAATGCCGCGAGCTATCCATTCCCTCACACCATATGCAGTGGTTAGCACTGGTCACCGGCCTGAAGACCACTCAGATGGAACGCGTCCGCGCGAGATGCGTGGCCGCCAGACTTGCTTCTTTACTCTCCGTGCACGAATGCCCTAATCCAGCTTTGGCATGAACGCTTCTCCTCGGTTTGCCCATTCGTCGCAAGTGCGACATTATGTTCGATTTACGAAGCACGACACAGCCGTGCTTATTTGTTGTGCTCAACTTGCAACATAGCTAGTGCAGGCCGATATATGTTTAGGTATGTTTGCCGGCACAGAGGGCCCAAGAAACGCAAAACCGCCGCTGGAGCTGCCTGTTCTCCACGAAACATTGGTCCGGTGCCAAAGCATCGCTATGCCAGTCGCGCATCTCCACCGAACATCGATCTGTTGCGGAATCGAGGTGCCGATGCAGTCGCCGCGCCGGCACCGGTCGGCGGCGCGCCCCACCCGCCGCCGCGCCTAGCGTCCGGGGCGTCCGGCCTCCCTCCGCCTCCCGCCGCCGCGTCCATGATCACTCGCGGCGGCCGCGGCGCGCGGGGCTCGGGCGCCAGGTGGCCGCGCGGACGACCGCGCGCGGACGCGCCGGAATGCTGTCGCCGCGCGCCGCGGCTGGCCGGGCAGTGACGTCACGCGCGGCCCGAGCGCGCGGCAGAAGTGGCACGGCGAAGTGGGCCGGCCGGCCGCCTGCGGCCGCCGCCCTGCCCTGGCGCGCCCTGCATGGATCGCGGCGCGCTGAATATGTGAAGCGAGCGGCGGCCGGCGGCGCGGGTTCGGCTCCGGCCGCTGCCGGCCCCGGCGCCCCGGCGTTCGTGGCCGGCCCGTCAGCACCGCGCGAGGCCGCGGCCGTCGCAGTCACGCCGGGTCACGCGCGAGCGGCGAGCGTGGCGCGGCCGTGGGCCGGCGCGCGTCTGGGCGGCGTGGCAGGGGCAGGCTGTGGCGGCACCAGGAGTCGGGAAAGGGTCGGATTTGACGTCAGGGTCCCAGGCAGGCAGACTGCTTCGCTGTCAGGTGCCAGGGGTCCGTAGGCACCAGGGGGTTGGGACGGGGTAAGCCGTATCTGATAGGTTGATTGGCGTGCCCGCCCGTTGCGTCTCCTCCGCATGTCCTCCTCACTACCTCCCCCGGGCCGACCCAGCCGGTTGCCGCGGGCGGTCCTCGGGTCACAGAGGTGGACTCAGGTATCCAGGTTATTCCAGTGTCGACATCAGGGGCTGATATGAAACAAACCTAACGCCAGGGGACGGTTGGGGCTACACCACGCACCACGGACCAGGGACGGAGGCACGGTCAGACTGCGCTGCCATGAAGGTCTGCTGTTGTATACAGCTTCTATTGTATATATGTTTCAAACACCCAAAGGTCGGGTGCTTAAAACCGGGCAGCATGCTCTGTGTGCGAGAGAACGATGGTGCACATATTCATGATCTCGCTATATTTCGATGCAGACGGTTTTGTTACGGGCCAGAGGCCCGGTATGGCATCGGTGTTTTGAAGTGTATTTCTTTTCATGCCAAATCGTAGACTTTATGTTGGGAAACTCCGAGAAGCTAGGGACACTCTTCTCTCTGTGGTGAAGTTTACGGCGCGGAACAACTTTATGCGCGAGGTGAAGTTTTGTCGCGTTTGGAAATGGAACCTGTTGCTAGCAATGTAATTTGAACCTACCTCCGGACTGCGACTTTAATGCAGTACTGAAGCTGACCGATGTAAGCAGGGTGTCAATTTTTGTCAATTATTGGGGGCCGAACCGAAGGCCCGACAACCTACCGCCCCCCCCCCCCCCCCCCGCCCTCCTCCCACTTTTCGCTCACCGGATTTAGCGCACTTTATTTTGACTAAACGCAACATATATTGTATAATTTATAAAAGTATTTAATTTAAGCAGTATAGAAGTCATGCAGGGTTGGATTCAGGGAGCAGGCACTGGATGCACGCGTCTCTTCTAATCGGCAGGTGAAGGCGCCCCTTTAGAGGCTACCTTAGGGCGCCGATAGTGCTCTTCTGTGGCGGTCATGGAAGGCTACACGCATTTGGGTTGTGGGGGACAGGGACGAGGCTAGCCATGAAGGACTTAGGTTATCCCCATATTCCAAATATTTTCACTTTAACCTCACAAACGATTGCGTGTCTTATGGCGCTAGGTATGTAAAGTTTATTGCATCGTTTATCCGCTCAGCAGTTACGATTTTTATCTTGTGGTGAGAGCTACCATGACTTTTTGTTATGAGAGCGGTGCGGGACGCCACTACGCAGAAAGATCTAAGAGGACAGTCTTTGTGTTATCTTTTACCCACGGTTTGTTTAGTATTTCAGCTAAAAACATTGGGGGGGGGGGGGGGGGCAAGACAACATTGGGAGACTCAACTCAACATGGGGGGGGCAGGGCCCTCACTAGAGGATACACGACACTTGTGGATGTAAAACTGAAAAGAGCTGTGGATGTAAAACTGAAAAGAGCTGACAGGAGGTGGGCTCGACCATACGCTCAGTAAATGTCCGCTGCAAATGAAATGGAAAATCTATGTCAGAAGTGGGATTCGAACCCACGCCCGGAGAACCGGACTGCGACCTGAACGCAGCGCCTTGGACCGCTCGGCCATCCTGACCCGCGGCACGTGGTGGTGTAAATAACCTGAGGATATCAAAACCTAGTCGTGGATGCACGCAAGAAGTATTCAAAATGCAGCGTACCTTATTAGTACATGTTATGTATGTTTTCCAAATGCAAAATTGAGCTCAATCCCATCTAATTAAATTCGAAATCAGGGGATATAAGTGCTGAGACAGTTAAAAGAGTGAATAAACCAGAGTAAGTTGCGTCTTGCGGCAAACTGTTGGGCGGCTGCTAAATGCTGAAACAACAGGTGCATGGACATAAATGAGCAACCTCATCACGCTGCCTCATCCTCAAAGGTGCGGAGACTGCACGCTGGCGGTAGAGATGGCTGCCGCAACTTTGAAAAGAACTACCTTGAACCACCGGCATGGAAATACAAACCCACCGGACCGCACGAAGCATGGAGTACACGGTGATAATACGTACCCGTGAACGGCCCGCGTGCGGTCGCTGGGTCGCAGGAAAACAGGACATTTTCAATGGTCTATGAATCAATAGCCTGACCAATAGACCAATTTTGAATTAGTCTCCCTGAGATCAGGAACGGTGCTACCGCCTTTTTCCACGGTGAGCGAGGAGATTTATAGGGCCACGTACCGGTCTAAGGGCCTCCTATTCAGGGGCGTTACTTAACGTATTTTCTGGCAACCTATGTCTTGGTCCCAGACTGCAAACTCCTTCACATGTTAACCCAGTCAACAAGCGTTTTATATGTTTTTCACATGGTAACACCTGGAGTGGAACTAGAAATAACGAGTGACAGCGATATGCGTCGGTTTTTAAAAGAACAGGCTGGCCCAGATAAATGGTAACCCATGTTTCTCCAACAGGGACAAATGTATATCGCGTTTGTGGTTCGATTTCCAATGGAATGGCAAAACACGATCAGTGACAGCAGTGAACCTACTCCCGATACATTGTCGACGGAACGATTTCAAGTACAGTTCGGTGCAGGGGTGTAATTTCACGAAATGAGGGGGGAGGCTGAGCAGTCAAAATAACCCAGCCTGCCTCAAGACGTGCCGATAAACATAGTTATCCCCAGTTTTGGTCAACTATTTTCTCAAAGTTGGGTGTCTAGGAAGATCTCGAGGAATGAAATCAAGACATGTTGTGCAGTATGTTTCGGCGTGAGAGCAGGTACAGATACGGATGCCATTGATAGACTTTTGCTACGAAATGGGACCATGAGCACAGCATCGAAACGTTTGGCTTTACAATACAACCAATGCTTTTTACAATGCTTAACCACTACCAGTACACCGACGGGAAACTATTTTTCAGCATGAGAACCCACATTGCATCACCCGAAACGAAGATTCGAGACTTCTCGCTTGTCACCTTTCAACGCGTGTCGAAGCGTTCGTGCCGTTTTTTGAAGGAAGTGACTCTGGAGACTCATTTGGTGAGGCTCACTCGATCAACTGTCCACCTATTCTGCCAAATCCCGCTATTCACACGTTTGTTGATGAGGTGTTGCAAGCTCGGCTTTACTTTTATATATAGGTTACCGTGGCGGTGTACTCGAACATTTTGCATAGAGGTTCGTTCATACCTGTCAGGCTACGCTCTTCTATATAAACCTGTCTTTTTACGCCTTGCCCCACCTTTGATGAGCGGTGAACGGTGCCGATTATCGTTGATGACAAGGGCTTGAATTAGTGCCATGTTTTGTTTTGTGAATTACACCCATCGGGTGTCTACCTATATATCTATATATATATATATATATATATATATATATATATATATATATATATAATATATATATTATATATTCCTCTCTCTCTCTCTCTCTCTTCTCTCTCTCTCTCTCCTCTCTCTCTCTCTCTCTCTCTCTCTCTCTCTCTCTCTCTCTCTCTCTCTCTCTCTCTCTCTCTCTCTCTCTCCTCTCTCTCTCTCTCTCTCTTCTCTCTCTCCTCTCTCTCTCTCTCTCTCTCTCTCTCTCTCTCTCTCTCTCTCTCTCTCTCTCTCTCTCTCTCTCTCTCTCTTCTCTTCTCTCTCTCTCTCTCTCTCTCTCTCTCTCTCTCTCTCTCTCTCTCTTCTCTCTCTCTCTCTCTCTCTCTCTCTCTCTCTCTCTCTCTCTCTCTCTCTCTCTCTCTCTCTCTCTCTCTCTCTCTCTCTCTCTCTCTCTCTCTCTCTCTCTCTCTCTCTCTCTCTCTCTCTCTCTCTCTCTCTCTCTCTCTCTCTCTCTCTCTCTCTCTCTCTCTCTCTCTCTCTCTCTCTCTCTCTCTCTCTCCTCTCTCTCTCTCTCTCTCTCTCTCTCTCTCTCTCTCTCTCTCTCTCTCTCTCTCTCCCTCCCTCCCTCCCTCCCTCCCTCCCTCCCTCCCTCCCTCTCTCTCTCTATCTATCTATCTATCTTTCTATCTATCTGTCTATCTCTCTATTTATATATATATATATGTATATACATGCATATCATTTTAATGTATCTTACGGAATAACCCTCATCTAGGGTTGATGAGGCTCTCGCTGTTGTCCATGGGTTCTCCTTTGTACCTGGTGGGTCTTTTTTAATCATCTTAGTGTCTTGTCGACCAAATGGACCTGATGTTGGGCTCCTGAGCATTCCTACGAGTCAGGGTAGGTTTCCCGCGTGCCTCAACGTCCCTCGTTTTGATTTGATTCATTGTTCCGTCTCAGCCATCCGCGTCCCTTTTCCGCCACGGTCGGGCTGCTGAGATCTCAAGGGGTGCAAACAGGATGTGTTCGCCACGTTAGCAAAAGACAGCGGGCGGCGCCGCCCGTACCCTGTTGACCGGGTGTGTGATTAGGTTGAGGACTATGCCGGCTTCAACTCCGAACATCTGCATGCGTGCTTCCGTCTCATTTCGCTCTCGATTCCCATCGCCGCCGAACCCGCCAACTCCTGAGCCGACGATTGTCGGTTAAAAATTAGAGTTGGTTGGGAGAAAATCAGTGATGTAAATATACAAAATCGCCCGTTGTTTGTCTTTTAAGACAGTAGTATTAGCCCTATTCCTCGGAAAAACCAGGAGAATAGAGAGGTAGTTAGGTTGATATTTCGGCAGCATGCCTTTCTTGAAACAATAGCAGAAGTGAATTTAAAATTGCCTGCCGATGATCCTACTCGATTTTTCAGTCGTTTTTTTTTAACAGCAAGCCACGGCTTTCACAGGGCACCAACATCAGGGGATTAAACAAAGAGCGATTGCCAGTCATTACCAAGATATAGTGCCTATCTAAGAATTAGAATGCCCGGACAGACACATACATGCAAATGAATTCAAGCAAATAGGCAACACGTATCACGTCTCATTCGAAGCTCAAATGAGGAACGTATTTCGTTCACGAATTCAGGTGAAGAATTCATCATGTTCGAATGAAGCGTGATGCGTGTTGCCTATTTGCTTGAATTCGTTTGCATGTACACGTATATCCGGGCATTCTAAATCTCAGATAGGCACTATATCTTGGTAATGGCTGGCAACCCCTCTTTGTTTAATCCCCTGAATGTTGGTGTTCCGCAAAAACTGTGGCTTGCTGTTTCGAAAAAAAACTTGAAAATCAAGTAGGAGCATCAACAGGCAATTTTGAATTCACCTCTGCTATTGTTTCAAGAAAGGCATGTTGCCAAAATATCAACCTAACGATATCTCTATTCTCCTGTTTTTTTTCCGAGGAAGAAGGCTAATACTTCTGTCTTATCTATGTGACTAATGCTCCTCGCTAATGCACTGAACAGCTTACGTAATTTTGTTTGCTTTTTTTTGTTACAATCTGCACTTTCTCAAAATTTCATCTGATTCTTTGCATGATCACCCGCTGATGCATGAATATATGTTCTCTGACGTGGTTCGCTGATGCATGATCAAGGTCATCCTGATTCCCTCATACATGACTTCACGCCGACAAGCCCAGGCCGTCTCTGAACATCATCCCGTCTTTTGAGGTGGTGGCAATGCCCTCACCACTGTGCGCGGGCTGTTTTTACCCGTCTCTGAGCTCAGTCACCATGACTGTGGCCGTTGACGCCATTACTCCTGACTGGGTCGTTACCCGGTCCGGAATGGCTCCCCCGGGTCGAGAGGACGCGCTTTGGCCGGCGGGCCCATCTGTCGCCATTATGACCTCTCCGCGGACGAACCGCAGCGGGTCGAGGTGCGGCTCGTGTTCGAGCTCTCGCGGGCCTCGCACGCGAGCAGCGGTGCTGGCTTGCCCGCCCTGTGGCCGCTCCACTGACACACGGCTGTCTGTGGCGAGAGAAGCTGCCGCCGAACACGGCCGCATGGCTGACCACGGCAAGAGCGTCCCGCTGGCTCTGCAGCCGCCGTGTCCGCCCCCGCCGAGACAGTGGCAGCCAACACTCGTGTCGCCGCTACTTGCCCGACCTGGGCGGGGTCGACCCCTCCCTCGTGGTCCCGTCATGCGCCTGTCGTGTTGGCCCGGGAGGTGCGAGCGCGCGCCTTGTGAGCCTGCCGTCGTCGCGTCGGTTGTCGCCCGACTCGGCGGGCTCCACCCCCTCCTAATCGGCCACCTCTCTCGCGGATGAGTTCTTGGCACTTTGAGGAGCGATCCACCTAAAAATACCGCCGTCGTCGGCTGCGGCCACCCAGCGAACGGCCCGCGTCGCGAATCATTTTCGCGCCTACCGCGCGCCCGGCCGTCGGTGGTGCTGGTGCTGGAGCTAGTGCTGCGCTGGTGGTGCATGGCTGTGTGGGCGGACGAGGGCAGCGCCGTAGCGAACGTCAGCGGGTCGCCGGGCCGTCACCAGCACCGAGCCAGCACCATGGCGTACGCCGCGGGAGCAGGTGAGCCCACCTCGTCGGTCCCTTACACTTCAGCGAAAGCCAGTCGATTCCCCGCTTCGGAAGCGTCCTACGCCGAGCGGATGCCTCGCGGGCGCCGCTCCCTCCGCTGGGCACGGCGGCTGCCCGTGTCCAGTGAGCGGCGGCGTGTCCGGCGGGCCCCGGTGGAGTTCGCCGGGCGCCGGCTACGCCGCTCCCTCCGCTCGGCACGGCGGCTGCCCGTGTCCAGTGAGCGGCAGCGTGTCCGGCGGGCCCCGGTGAAGTTCGCCGGGGAGCCGGCTACGCCGCTCCCTCCGCTCGGCACGGCGGCTGCCCGTGTCCAGTGAGCGGTGGCGTGTCCGGCGGGCCCCGGTGGAGTTCGCCGGGGCGCCGGCTATGCCGCTCCCTCGGCGGACGGGGCGACGCGCTGGCGCGTCTGGCAGATGGCGCCAGTAAACAACACGGCTGTGGGCCGGACCGCCATCGGAGCTGGCTCCAAAACCAACCGTTACAGCCGCGAAATGAGGTTTGCGCATTTATCTATGCATTGATGCTGTGTCGTCCAGCAGCAGAGGAGAATGCTTTGGAGGGTTCTCTATTTTTCCCCGTTTACCGCTAAAGCTCCGACGTCGAATTTGCGGGGCTGAGAGTAGGGAAACGAGGAATGAGGCCAGCAGAACAAAAGCCAGCAGAAAGCCGGAATTGTGTCTACAAAACGTATAGTTTTACGGCGTAGTCCGAGCCAAAATTGCAGAATCAGCCTATGGGTTTTGTTGTGAGGCTGTTGTTAAGCTATTTCGGAGATGTGTTGTATTCATTAAGCACTGTTGGCACTATGCCGTCGAACGTTGCCTTAAAGGTGGTCTCAAGCTTCTCGGTGGGGGATCAACAACTACATTGATTTTAGTCGGCGAACAAGCTGAAGATATCATGATAAAGAAAATTACTGAAGATTTAAGATTTTCACAAAGACTCTTGCTTGTGATCACGTTGGTGAAGGTAACTTTAAGGCCCTAGGCTGTGTAACACCCGGGGCCTGGTTGTGTGAAATCAACACCAATCGAGCTGATTTCCTTGACTTCCGCTGTTTGTCTGATAGTTTGCAGACCATATCGGAGACCCTCACCGCTTTCCGCGAGCCTTGAATCGTGCCCACTTCCTGTCGGATGTATCGGGAGTCTGAGCTGCATGTTATCGGCACCTTGTGGTCGAATTTGCGAGACACTGATAGGCCAAGGATTTGGCGATAGATCTGCGGCGCAGGCGGTATGTCGGTGTGTCTTTTGGCTCGGGCACTTCTTTAGCAAACCTCCAATGCTAGAATTTTGTAAGTCGAGATTAGGCCGTGATGCAATACGTTTGTGGCTGAGTTGCAAGATTGTGTTCCTGTTTGGTATCTCCAAGTGGAGCACGTTTACCTGTTTAATCATCGGGACTTAAGACGGTAACCACTGCAGCAGTGGTAACCGGTAATAACCAGATAGTAATCAAGCCATGCAGTCCCTCACGAGCATGGCCGCAGCTGAAAAATCCTACTCATGTTGAAAGGGATAAGATGTGGTTCTGGAAAACGGTGATAAACAGAACGCGGAGCGTGCTGTTACTTGCATATTTGTTTACATGTTGGTGTTAATGTTCTGGGACGACATAATCAAACAGCATGCATTAACGATTCTGGCGACAGCCCCTGAAGAAGGAATATATTCCAGTAACACGCGCGCGCGCACACACACACACACACACACACACACACACACACACACACACACACACACACACACACACACACACACACACACACACACACACACACACACACACACACACACACACACACACACACACACACACACACACACACACACACACACGCACACGCACACGCACACGCACACGCACACGCACACGCACGCATGCACGCACGCACGCACGCACGCACGCACGCACGCACGCACGCACACTATATATATATATATGTACTACGCACCCACACACCACCGTACCAAGTACGTGGCCTTTCAAAGAATCCATGATCCCCAACTGGTGCCAGTCTGCCCATGGCGTTGGTCTAAGCTGATGCGCACGACAATCTCAGTAGACACGTTTTTTTGCACCTTTTTGCCGGGTTTCTAATGCACTCAGCCGAGGCATTAGCATGTTAGTGGCAGAAAATGTGTGTTAATGCCAGTGAAAGTCGGTGTTAGTGTCAGCGTCAGGGGAGGATCAAGGGGCTGTTATGAATCTCGGAGTGGTAATAACCAGTCCTCATGCATTGTGTAGAGCTGGGACTATTGCACAGTGAGTGTAGTAAGACCTGTTTGTTGCGTTGTGTTTTAGGACATGGCGCACCCTTCAAACACGGCATTGCTCTTCACATGGGGCGGTCACAATTTACTGCCAGTTTCATTACTCTTGTTTTCGTCTTCGTCTTTTCGGTAGGATTTGTTTCCTCACAGTCTTTGATCTGAATTCCATTTCACATGCCGTTCAGTTGAATGCTCTCTGTGGCGTGCAAGCGGCATGCCTTCTCCGACGACTCGAATGGAAGCCAGTGATGTCACATGACGGAGGCATGCAACGTCGGGATCCTCTGGGGGGGGGGGGGGGAGTCCCTGACGAAGCCGTCCGTTCCGCCGGCCCCGGAATTAGAACGGCTTTGGCAGCCGACCGACTAACGGCTTAGGTCTGTGCCTGAGCTGGCATTGTTATGAGTGGCCGAGACACCCGGGGACAGAGACGGATTGTTTGACTAAGCCAGTGCCCGGACCGTGACCCGGCTTGACCTGGAGCATGACCCGCTCACGTGTCGTTTCGCCCTTTTGAGGTTAGGCACGCGGTGCGTCTGACAGTTGTAAGTAGAAAACAGTGTAGGCAGAGGTGTTGCGTAAAAACTACAGGGGCGCTTCGGGGCTGCCCATTTGCTAGCTTCGTCCGTCCTTTGACTCTCGTTCGGGGCGTCTAAAATCGCGCGTTTAACTGCAGACCTCCCGTGCCCAACGTAACAGGTGCTGGCCATCCGGATGTTCCCTCGCAAGCGCACGTGTCCCGCGCCCGCCCGGCTTTGATGGGCTGTCGGGATCAGAGCCGGCCGCCCCATGTCTCGGCGTTCTGGGACCACTTCTGCACGCCGGTGGTGCTCGGGCAGTGACCCGGGCGCCGCCTGCACGCGCGCCCCCCCCCCCCCCCCCCCCCCGTCACTAGGGTGCTAGGTCAGCGGCGGACGCCGTGCCAGTCGGTGGAGCAACCGTGCCACCGGCGGGCCACCAGTCGATGGAGCAGCCGTGCTATCGACGGGCCACCAGTCGGTGGAGCAGCCGTGCCACCGGCCGGCTACCAGCTGGCGCAGCAGCCGTGCCACCCGCCGGCCACCAGCTGGTGCAGTAGCCGTGCCACTGGCCGGCCACCAGCTGGTGCAGCAGCCGTGCTGTCTCCGACGGGTCGCCAGCTGGCGAGCTGGTGTGGATTTATGCCTCCGTGGAAGGGCCGCTGCCGCTGCCAGCGGATATCATGTTGCCCGGGGAAAACGGACCCGCTGATGTCTGAGATGTGCTAGGGGTGGTAAAGACCAGAAGGAGGGGTCACTCCAGCTCACCAAGAGACGCATAGGCCGCTGATTTGACGCATGGGCCAGAGTGCAAAGCTGTTTGGGCTTTCAGTCAAAGTTGTGAATCTTGGTGGACTTTCAGAACTCAAAGGTTCCGGAACAATCATTGTAGGGCTTCTAAAAGCATGCCAATATTTGGTATTGGAGGAGGAGGTGTAACCATGGAAGCATCGAACACAACAGAAGAGCGCGTCATCTCCCATTTTACACAGCGGTGCAGAAGCACTGCTGCGTGTAGAAGTGGTGCTTGTGGTTATTTCATGGAAACAGGCTTAGATTTAGCGCGCTCTGCCATCGAGAACCTGCAAAATGATGGTGCATAGTGCGCACACAAATGCTTTACAGTGGTATTTTGTAACTCGTCCGCGACCCAGGCGTCGCTGACGTATCTTGCTGTTTGTCCAAACGGCTGCTGACATGGTGTCGGCACAGAGCCGGATGGCGTTTGTTTTCGACTTCTCGTGTTTGAGCCAGTATAAAACATTAGGTAATTCAGTTTCGCTCGCCGAGTCTGTGCCGCCAAGTCTGGCAGTGTGAATGTGGCAATGCAGCCGTTTCTCCGTGCCATGTCGAGAGCGCGGAGCGGAGCGGAGCGCATCCCAGGAATCTCCTCTCACGTTGGGCCCCACAAGGCAGGCGCCTCAGGTGTCGAGCGGCTCGCGAGGCGGGCACCTCAGGCGCCGAGCGAGGCAGGCGCCTCAGGTGCCGAGCGCAGGCGCCTCACGAGGCGGGCGCCTCAGGTGCCGAGCGCAGGCGCCTCACGAGGCGGACACCTCAGGTGCCGAGCGCAGGCGCCTCACGAGGCGGGCGCCTCAGGTGCCGAGCGCAGGCGCCTCACGAGGCGGACACCTCAGGTGCCGAGCGCAGGCGGCTCACGAGGCGGGCGCCGCAGGTGCCGAGCGCTGGCGGACATTCAGAGGATTGTCAGCGCACGTGCCGCCGGTCTGACGGACGCACGCAGCGGACTCCACCGCCGAGAGACGCCTGGGTCAGACCTGCGCTGGGTTCGTCATCAGCGGATCGGCTCCGACTCTAACTCACAGCGCATAGGATCGGTTCCGACTCTGACTCACAGCGCGTGGGATCGGTTCTGGCCTGCGTTCTGTGCGGCACAGCATAATGCTGAGTCGACTCCGATTGCGACGCGAGCACGTATGACACAATTGAGTCTCCGAAATTGAGTCTGGTTGTGATGCACTTGTTGACCGTGATCCGTTTAGTGCCCACATAAGATGCCTGGCTATGGATATGCCCTGTTGCTTACGTTTCTATTAAGCCGCCTCGCCAATGACTTGGTCACCTCAATTCCGGCTCCAGCCCGCAAGAAAGCGTCGAAGGAACGATTCCACCACGGCTCAACGAAACTCTGATTCGTGATTGGGCTCCGATTCCACCCAAGTCCAGACTCAAGCCTGGTTTAGGCACAACGGTCCCCACGTGGTTCGAGAGGTGTGTCGTTCTCAGGGCCAGCGCAGCTGGAATATGAGCTGATGCTTCTCCGGCGCGTGACGAAGTCGACAAGTCGCGCATGCGCTGTTCAGCGTTCCACGGCGGTTCGGTCCTCCCCCTGGCGTGCGCTGTTGGGCTGGCCCGCTTGTCGTAGCCCAGTAAGTGCACCTGTAAACGTTCAACCAAGCATCAGCACTAACGCCGGTGCTGACACGTGTTCTTGTACCATCAGTTTCAGCCATCCACAGCATTGGGCCAACCCTTTGACCTCAATCTCCGTTAGTGAGTGAGCCGGGGCTGACGGGTTTCTCTGCGGGGAGAGGGGGAGGGGGGCACGTGCTCAGAACGCGCCCCTGAGCCGTCTGGCGTGACGTCCGCGTGACCCGGGCGTCGCTGACGTGTTTGCTGTTTGTCTAAACTGCCGCTGACGTGGTGTCGGCTCAGAGCCCGACGGCGTTTATTTTCGATTTCTCGTGTTGACTATATTCACAGCGTGTTGCTGAACGTCCGCATCGATGGTGATTTATCCAACATTGAGAAAGGCGTGTATTGCGCCGCGACCGGTTTCCGGACGTCGCGGCGTTGAATTGGCTGACTCAGGGAGATCATTAACGTTCTGCTCTGAAATCGACAGTCGGCCATTCGTACGATAGCCAACTTCTGTGAGCTTGTAAAGGGTCGTTCAGATAACTTTGGTTGATTATGCCTTTTGGAGTGATTTGCCGTTATTTGAATAGGACTGGCTTAGATTGGCATCGATAATGACGTCTGTCTAGCCATTTGTTTGACTCGAAATCGATGGAAAGACGTATGATGATTCGTTCGGTTTAAATGGTGAGAATCGCTACGTCTACGATCTGGCGAACGAACCATTGCTGAAACAGACGCACCCATCTGTGACATCGCCATAGTGCCAAATAAGAGGGATGCCGATCTTGCATTTGCACCGCTCCCGCTACACTACTATAGACATACTTTTAAATACGTGATCGTACGAGTACCCTGTCATTTTTGAATCGCAACACACCATTTTGTCTCACGGTTCCCCGCAATCATATTGCTCTTTCTCGCTACCTAGGTAGTCCATCCACTGCCCCACGCCTCCCAGATTGTTTGAGAAATTAGCTCGAATATTTGTCATGAATAATTTAGTACTCAGAGCATTTGCTGAGCGGAGCTGGTTGCGTGTTCCCTGAACCCACCACCAAAAAGAGACCGGCCCAGGCCATCGGATACATTTCACCACGGCCCTGTGGCCAGACATCACTGCGGTGGTTCCTGCGTGCCGTGCAGTGCGCCGGCACGACCGCGCCGGCCAGCTCGACCTCTTCAGCCAGTTTTTAGATGACCTGTCAACGTCAATGGAGCCGAGCCGCGCGACCTCCCTGGGACCGGCACCCTCAGCCCCGCTGGATTACGGGTCCAGGGTGGGGTGGTCCTAGGCTCATTACAGATCCGAACAATCTAATATGTGTAAGTTTAGTTGTTAATTTACGTAATTCAAGTAGGTCTCGGCCCGTCACGGATCTTGAACACTGTTTTCGGTCAAGAGTCTCCAGTCTCTGGCGCCCACAGTAAACGAACTCTCTTGGTGTGCACAAGGCGCTGTTGATGGAATAGCAGCTCTCGGTTCAGGTACAGACAGTGGCCAGAAAACTTAGTCCCATCGCCATCCAAATTCACGATCCACCCATTCTTAACTCCTGCTGAATCTCTGTTGCTCCAGGTCTTCCTCATCCGAATTTTCTCTCACATTATCACAGGTGAAAGGTCATGAAGGATGATAGATGAGGATTTAAAATAACAAGCGCTAAGCTTTCCTCTCATGGAACCGGTGTTTGTTGTTTGCTCGTTGACGGACACGCATCATATATTTTGATTATTTAAAGTATTTTTCGATTTAATTAGGTTTTGTTCCTCAGCAGCTCTACAGCTCATAACATTGCATTGTTTTAGTAAGCAACAGGTGCGCTATCTTCTGCCTCCCGAGCTCTGAAGACTTTGCGCTTGAGGTTTGAACCCTTCAGATCAAATGTAGTGATTTTTCCGACCGATTCCAATGGAGCCGCGCCAAATAGCGGTTTTTCGGGAACTGATGCCAGCAGCAGCAATCAGCTGTTATCTTGGCAAATGATGGCAGATTCCTGTATGTCACTGTTGGAGTTGTGAATTAAAGGAAGAACAGTTTTGATAAAGGGGGAAAATATAAAGATGACCTTAAAGTTAACGGCGCGGAACGCCAGAAACCTAAAAGCTTCTGTTGTAGCCATTGCGCGCTTTTACAGGGTCGCAGAATATGACCCACGCTATCTTCGGCGGCGCCACTAATCCCTTTGCCGACGCGCCTCGCTGCCCGACTCGAATTACACTAGTGCTAGATGCCGACAGTCCGGCCGGCGTCGCGGTCTCCAGGCGGACGCGCCCCGTCTCCCTTGGCCCTCTCCACCTGTGAGTCCGCGCGCGGTCGCCCGCGCCCCCACCTGCGCGTCCCGAGCCCCACCGCTGTATTCCAACCGTCACGTATGTCCCGCGGCCATCGGAGAAAAAGGTTACTCGTGCGAACCCTGGCGCACTTGTCCGGCCAGCGCTATTGTGAGTGCGTGAGCGCGGCAGCTTTGTCCGTGGCCGAACCGTCACCCAGGTGCGGTTCGTGGGCCCGGCGGGCTGGGTGTGTGTCGGCAACAGCGTGGCCCTCCTCGCGCGGCGTGGCGGCGCCGGCGACGCGGCGACGCATCCCAGTGTGAATCCGGCAGCGGCCGCTAGTGGGTGTCGGCGAGCCGTTTGATAGTCGCGCTGCTGTGAGCGAGCGAGCCCCGGGCCGGTGGTGGACGTTTTCGGATTTCCTGAAGGCTGCCGGGGACACCGCTTGACAGGTATGCGCCGCTACGTGTGCTCTGGATCGAAGGCGGTCGCCTATGGTCGTTCTCGCCACGAGCCCGCCGAGGTCGCTTCCCGTGCTCCCGTTAGGACGTTCCCACCGGACTTTTAACGTGGGATTTAAAACTTCCGCTACAGCGAACATGCTGATGTTTGGAAACCCGACCACGACTGAAGGTGCGTCAGTGAGGCTCTTCAGCGCCCAATTCGGCCGTTTCCACCACTCGGCTGTCTAAAGTTCGCCACCGCTGACGTATTTCAGTCGAGCGGTGTTGACGTAGGCACTTGGGTCCAGCTCGCGTTCTCGCCGCCGTCTGGAAATATACAGTTTCAGCAGTCGCGATGGCGCTCCTTCACCTTTGAGGTCGGATCCACTCAGCCGTGTTACGAGCATTTGACGGATCGAGTGGGCCGAGGGGCAGACCGGCTGGCGGTATTGAAATTCCGCGTCTGTTTGATCTGGGCTCAGTGCTATGACGCCCTGTTTGTGTTTGGGATTACCGGCAGTCGGCGGCTGTGTTATACCGATAAAGCCAAGACGCTGTGCTGTGCCTCGGGCCACCTCCGCCCGGAGCAGCCAGCGTTTTTGTGTGGCTCCCTACGAATTAGCATGTGTGCGTCGTTAGTCTCCCGTTCCTGAGTTAATTGGAAACCGCATGAGGGCTTTTGCCACGGTCCGCTGGCGGTCTAATGATTTCGCTAGCTCTTTGTCTTCGTCGCCTTCGTCGGCGCCGCTTATGTACCGCAGGTTAAACGGTCCTTAGCTAGCGACATCTGGCGCACATGCCGCCAGAATGCCAGAGATGATGGTGGTAGAAGATTAGTGTCACGTCTCTAGGGCTCTTTGTCATCTGATCTTTACGTTATGTTAAGCAAGCATTCGTCCAGAAACCTAATCAGATTTTAACTACACCTAACCAGATCTCATGAAATCGAAAACGAACGATGCTATTACTTTGGCGAGCAAGCTTTGCGCCAGCTTTGACCCACAGCCTCGTCTCGACATTCGTGTCACGTTTACATGTGGCAATATGTATGCATTGGTCGCTGGTGACTGCAGGAGACAGCTTACTTTCATCTATCTGAAACGACATCACTTGACAAAGTCGCGAGTTCCTGGAATGGACATCGAGCCAAGGTTCATTCAGTCGCGCCCTTGGCATTCTTTTGCGATGAATCACACGTAGCTTTGCTGGCCTCTCTGTACCTGGCGTCCCACCGACGGTGCAGTCTCAATGACGACATCTGTCGCCCCAAGGCTGGCCCCAGCTGGTGGTGTGGTCGAGCCGCGGCGATCTAACCGGAGCAGCATTGGTCAGCGAGCTCCGCGAATCATGTTCATGCACCTGTTCCTGTGGTCCACCACCACCGCCGCCTCAGTTGCTAGCTTCGCACGCTACTAACCCACGCGACACGTCAGTCCCTCGCGGTTGAAGACGTTCACCCTGCTCTCGCTCCCTCCCCACCCCTCAACCCCCGCCCCACCCCCTTCCACGCCATCTCTAGCTGAGAGACCGTCGACCGGCGGTCACCCTGTCTACACTGTGGTGCAGCACCAGGGGGCCACGAGGGCGCACGGTGGCACGTGCGCCCTCGTGGGAGGGGGGGGGGGGAGCAGCCCGCCGGGTGGTCCCGTCGGCGGCAGCCTGTCCTGCGCGTGTCAGTGCGTTGCGGTGGGTCCCGTGCGGCCCTGCTACGCTCCTGCTGCATTGCTGCCACGACAGACGCGGCGTAACACGCGCGGCCGGCCATGACGCCATTATGTCCTGCGCTTTAATTTGGCCGCGGCGGATTGCGACCCATTTCCTCGGGCACGGTACTTATTCAGCGTGATTAAACGTCGCCGACAGGCAAGGGGCCGCGGGCGCCGCCAGTGCGGAGGCGTCCCGAGGCGGGCAGGCGTCGGTGATGTCGAGTTTGTCAGTGGGGGAACCACTCGGCTACGATTGGAACGCCGGGCTGGCGTCAGCCGTCGATTTGCGGTCGTCCTGACGCCATTACGGTCATCCTGACGCCATTACGGCCTTCCCACGCGCCGCGTCGTGCATTCATGTGCATCCACTTTATGCTTAAAGGTCTTTATTCAGCGTCATAAGGGCGACAGGCCTACAAGGCTGTCGTCAAAGTAATCCGTTTTCGGTGTGGTTTCCTGGTGCCGGAAAAGCTGCCTCAGCCTTGCTGGTGGCGGGTCTCGCATCAGTGCATGTGACGTGTGAGTCATAAAGTAAGTGGGACTTCAAATTCCCATTCCCATCTTATGCGCCGTAAACTACTTTCGTGGTTGAGGCAGTCTTGAAGGAGTGCGTTTTCAAAAGTGGATTTTTCGAGCACATTTGGGTGACGACGATCGGCGCCACGTGACCGGGCGTCCCAGAGTGTTTATAGAGTGTGTTTTATCCACAACCAGTAGCGAATTGTCATTCCTTAAAGCCTCTTTCTATCGCCAACAGATTACGAACAGCGGCTGTACGAACACTTCTGCGCCTTTTCATTGGCGGTAGCGTCATGGACTGAAGCCGAACCGTGATCCCGAATGTCATTATCCGTCATTCACCTCCTATTCGCTCAATCACACCGTTTGCACACAATTTTGCTTTTGTAGTGAGGCCCAACTTTGCAGACATATCCCAACGCAAAAGGTATCCGCTGGTTAGAGGGGGTTTTAAGGCGTGTCGACTGTTGTAAATCATGCAGCGCTGGTTAGAGGGAAGCGGGAAGAAATCACATTAATTGAGGTCCGGTGTGACAGCTACTTACGTATTTAACGTAGTAACGTTTTCTCGATGAACACAATTCATTCAGTATTGTGGTTGGTTGGCGTGCAAGACATTTATTACAGCAGCAGTGGTTTAATATGACCCCTACGTAATCGCAGCGTGACCTCGAAAGGTAGGAAAACGTAGCTTAAAACTTATTCTTAAAATGCTTTTCGGGCTCAGCTCCTGTAAGCCCGTTACCCAACATAATTAAAAGCCCGATCTGCATGAGAAAAAGGGCAGAATCGTCCACGCTGGTGCAGTGGTTAAAGCACCGTCCTCTGTGTCCAGCGACGAACAGAAGCAGTAGGCGCGAGGCTCTTCGACACGTGGGTGCGTCTCTCACCTAGAGTGTGGTATTTGCTCGACTAGGAGCGGAACGCTTATGTATCGTGTTTTTACGTTGTGGCTTGTAACGTCATGTGTTTTTCATCGACGGTTCCATTTAGGTTTCGGGGTGTGCAAGATTATCCCGTTGTCCCACTTTGGTGACGACTTCAGTGTCCTTGGAGACTTCAGACGACTTCAGTATTTTCGAACGACACTAGTCAGTATTGCGTGCCACGTGGAAATGTCAAACAGTGAAGGTTATCTTCACCGTACCATGCTGTTTTTTCACAGTAAGCCCGGGTGTCACCAACGATGCATCGGAAGATCAGGGCTTTTACAGGCTTGTTTGTCTTGTAAGCAATACCATGTTGAGCCAAAAATATGCTTCCAGCGCCATTGGACATAAAAGTTGCGAACAAAATTTCTGAACACAATTTCTTACATACACACACACTCACACAGAATTGCTGCAGTCAAGAAGTGAATATTTCCTGAACAGGTTCCACGGTCAACGTACTGTTTAAAAACCAGAAATGTTGTTGTACCCATTCCGTATTGACGCGACGTCATGTCGTTTCGCTTGCCTTAAGGTAAATTTGCGTGATTTTTTATTTTATATTCGATGGTCATGCTCTTTTGGAAGTTTTGTGAGGGCCCAATTTAAAACAACAATTTCATTACTTAACGTATCGTATGTGGTTCAGTGGCGGTTGTGTACGCCTCGTGCTGGCTTCGATTCTCATCGAAAGAAGTTTTCGAACAACACCGGTCAGTATTGCGTGCCACGTGGAAATGTCAAACAATGAATGTTATCTGCACCGTACCATGCTGTTTTTTCACAGTAAGCCCGGGTGTCACCGACGATACATTTGAAGATCAGGGCTTTTCATAGGCTTATTTTGTGAACAGTACCGATAGCCTAGGAGCATTTGCGGCTTACAGGGCGCTGATTGCAATCCTGCATCGATTGTTGCAAGATGGCTGTGCTGACCTTTCGCTCCATGTTTTATGCATGCTCAAATGCTGAAATCATTTAAGACTGCTATCACGATGGGTGTTGCTTGACAACGCACGTGGTGCTCATCCGAGCTGACGTAACACATCCTAACTGATTCAGGTGATGTCGGAGCACAGTGTCAAGCTCGGCGACAGGTCGTTTGCGTGACGTGTGTCACGTGTAGGCGCTGTGTTTCACGTGTCGGCGCTTCACGCTCCCACCCTCCTGTGGATAAGACTTGCAGCAGAGTGGTTCTGTTTGCTTCTGAGCCAACGCGGCAATTTAACATTTCGTCAATGCGGTATGTCGCAACGCGAGCAACATGTTCGCTTCGTTTCGCAAGTCATCCGCCATCCCTCCCCCGCCCCATCTGCCGTCCCCCCCCCGCCCTTCACCTCTGCTGAAGAGAGAAGGTGAATATTTGTTCCCTCTGCATTAAGCTTTTACGCTCTGCTGGTATGTTAATGCATGCAACGACCGAGCAGTACAAGTGACTTAGACGTCTGCAGGTAGCAATTACGTCACATTTGGTGCGCAACAAGACGGTAATTTTTCGTTGCTGTCTGCCCTCTCCCACCGTGGCGTCTGTTGGAGCAGTGGGACAACAAGGTGCGGCGCTGCTACGTTTGTGGCAGCACTCAAGCTGCAGGGAGCCCGCCGAAACGGCCAAGTTTAGATGGCGCATGTAGTGATACCCCGATGGTCAAACACCCGCGTTCCGAGCCTCGTTGGTTTGATTATGGATCAGTTACATCTCGAGCCTTATTGGTTAGATCTGTAATGGTCCTGCTCGAAAACGGCTCGTCACGTGCCAGCGACGCGGCAGGAGCTCGCTGTTGGCACGTGATCGTGACCAGATTGTGGCATTCGGACCGCTGCCCCTCTGGCGGTACGCCACCGCCCCCGGTGGCTGGGGACGGTCACCGTGAAGTGGGTCATGTCGTGGCACGTGCGCCGCTTGTGGAGAGGCTCTTGTTGCAGTGCGGGATTGCGGCCGGTCGCACAGTGCTTCGTGCTGCGGGTCTCACGGACAACGCCTGGCACGTCCTCGCCTCCATTCTCTCGGAGGCTGTTATCGGAGGACAGGGGGACGGATGTGTGCGAGAGAGAGAGAGAGAGAGAGAGAGAGAGAGAGAGAGAGAGAGAGAGAGAGAGAGAGAGAGAGGGAAGAAAAAAAGAGAGAGAGGACCGCCTGAGACCGGATAGAGAGTGTCGGATTAATGTGGACGATTATTCTGAAGGGACACACAGTATATTACCGTGCGAAATTACCGCGCCAAATCCGTGCAGTCTGCGATTTCTCCGCCGCGTTTCTCGCGATGCGCAGTAGTCTGACGGCGGTTGTCGGGTCGCGTGGTGGTGGTGTCGGCGAGAAGGCTGTATCGCTGCTGCCCTCAAACGCAGAATACGTGCCACTGTGTCGGAGGCGTGGGTTGGACGGGGAGCTGCCTCTGGCACCGTTACGAATATCATGTGGCCGGGAAGAGCACAGACATGCTCTCATATCACCGCTGTATGTCACGCACGGGTGTGGGACTATCCAAGCTGGATCGTGATGGAGATGTGCATAATACTCGCGTATTTCCGCGCGCCGCCATGCGCATGCGCATGCCGAGGCCGAGCGCTCATGCCAATGTCGAATCTCAGACATGAAATGCATGCGATGCCGAAAGCTCAACAATCATGGGCAGGGGCACGCTCCTTTATTTTCTCAATTCCACCATTCTCGCCACCATGGGGGAGTACTTTCACAGATTAGTATCCGGGTGCGTCGATCCGCGGCATTGACGGGCAGTCAGCCCTCTTCCCCTGGCACTGAGGGGGCAGCCGTGTCCGTGGCCATCAGGGCCACCTTTTTCCTCTGGCACTGAGGGGAGTAGCCTGTGGCCGTGGCCACCAGGGCCACCCTCTTCCCTGGCACTGAGGGGGTAATCGTGGCCATGGCCATCACGCTTCGGAGAGTCTCCTGGATGTGCGATGTGGAAAAGGGCTGCGGATGACGGATATTACCGGTCCAGGTCTCGTAGATCTGGTTCGAAAGTCGACGTGGGAGGTGTGTCATTTTATAGGGCTGATCATTGTACCTTGAGCTGAAAGTGCATTGCAGTCCACGCTACGTAAAACGCGGAGTAGCTCCGTGTGACATGGGTACTTCCGTGTGACATGGGCGCCTCCGTGTGACATGGGTACTCCCGTGTGACATAGGCGCATCCGTGTGACGTGGGCGCCTCCGTGTGACATGGGCGCCTCCGTGTGACATGGGCACTTCCGTGTGACACGGACGCCTCCGTGTGACATGGGCGCCTCCGTGTGACATGGGTACTTCCGTGTGACATGGGCGCCTCCGTGTGGCATGGGCGCCTCCGTGTGACATGGGCGCCTCCGTGTGACATGGGCGTGTTGCGAGCATTACATCGCCACGCCCGGTCACTGTCCGAGACCATGTGCTTTGTGGTAGTGGGGTTGGTCCACCCTCGCCCGCCTGACAGCCCAGTGCCGGCGGCCGGCACGGCAGGACAGAGCGGCACGGCTTGTCCCCGTGGTCGGAGGGAAGCGGCTCAAATGGCGGCTTAGCGTCAGTCCTGCCAGCCGGCGACGGTGGCCGCCCCCGACTCGGCGCGGTGGCCGGACCTGGTGCCGCCAGCGCGGCGTCGGCGCCCTGGCGGACTGGGCAGTCTCAGCTCCCGGCCCCGGTGCGACCCAGCACACCGGGCCGGCAACCCTCACATGTTGGACCTGGGACCGCACACATCAGACCGGGGCCCGACACGCTGGCCCCGGGTCCGGGCACGTTGTCCCGGAACTCGGACGCGCCAGACCGCGTCCTGGGCCCAGCGGGCGGGTCGGCTCTCCACAGGCCGGGCCGGAAACGGTCGCGTCACGCTCGACAAGCCGTCACGTGACGGTAGGGCGTTGGCGGTGACGGGGAGGCGGCCGGAGGCGGAAGCGCTGACCTGGCTGCGGGTTGGAATCCGGTGCTCCGACGCCGTCCGCATCTCAGATATGGAAGCGTCGGGCTGCTGATGACCTGAGAGCCGGAGTGAGTCGTGTCTAATGATTTGGCCGGAACCAGGGCATGCCGATGGTGCCTGCGCCAGAAGCCCGTCAGACCAACCAACAGGTACGCGGCTGCTGTTTCTAAACTTGCCGATTACCGGGACTCGTTAGTCATCCTTTCACTCGTTCGTTCGATTCACGCTGCGAACGGGTCCCGTTGTCACAGGTACTGCCTTCGAGCCCCACTGGCTGGATGTGTTTGGATCGGATTTGTTTGCGGCTGGTGCCTGGTTTGGCCGCTGGCGTCTCACTCTGGCGTCTTCCGCATTGTGAAAGGAAAAAATAATCTCTTGATGTCTTGTCGCCTTCTTATTCACCTGCCGGACCGCTATGCCAGTCGCGCCTCAGATGTGAAAGCTGTCGGACTTTGTCGAAGCTTCTTCGCATTGCGGATGCCTGGAAATGAATGCCAGGCGTCTGTGAATGTCGCTCCCCAGCTTTCTTCGCGTGGTTGAGCGAGTTCGGGCATGCATGTCCGTCCGCGGTACTTTCATCCCAATAAACACACACACACACACACACACACACACACACACACACACACACACACACACACACACACACACACACACACACACACACACAACACACACACACACACACACACACACACACACACACACACACACACACACACACACACACACACACACACACACACACACACACACACACACACACACACACACACACACACACACACACACACACGCGCGCACGCACGCACGCACGCACGCACGCACGCACGCACGCACGCACGCACGCACGCACGCACGCACGCACGCACGCACGCACGCACGCACGCACGCACGCACACACACCACACACACACACACACACACACACACACACACACACACACACACACACACACACACACACACACACACACACACACACACACACACACACACCACACACACACACACACACACACACCACACACACACACACACACACACACACACACACACACACACACACACACACACACACACACACACACACACACACACACACACACACACACCACACACACACACACACACACACACACACACAACACACACACACACACACACACACCACACACACACACACACACACACCACACACACACACACACACACACACACACACACACGCACGCACGCACGCACGCACGCACGCACGCACGCACGCACGCTTTCTATCATTACTCAGCCCTCATCGAAACCTGCTCTTTTATCTCCCCTACACCCCCACAATGTATCTCTCTCCCTCCCTCTCTCTTCCTTTCCCTCCCCCCTCTCCCTCTCTCTCTCTCCCTCTCTCTCACTCTCTCTCTCTCCCCTCCCCCTCCCTCTCCCCCTTTCGCACCCTTTACTTTTATTCTATACATTTTCCAAACATCTGCGTTTAACTACATGCCAAGGTAAACCCCGTGTCGGACGGCGCGCCAGTTGAACACTCCTCATCCCACGTATGCAGATCCGGACCTCGCCGGCCCCCAATGACGTCACTGGGTGCGCCCTTGACGTCATCGGTCGCGCGCCGCGCCGCGCCGCGTCTGGAGTCACTGACCGGGGTTTGGCGCCTTCGAGGTCATGTGGCTAAACCAAATCCGTGCTATCTTTAGTTTTTAGCTTTTCAGGGGTTTTGGTGGCCAACCATGCTGTGTTTGCTACGTACTTTTCAATAATTACGCATATTTTTAGTTATTGCGTGTTTTATATATTTAGTGACAGGTATATTTTTGCGTTGCGACTTGGACTTCTTACAGCTCATTTTCAGATGTGATAGCGTTCATTGTCAGATATGGTGGCGTTGCTAATAGATGCAAGTGGACTCCCTTATGTGACTATTCATCTCTCTTGGTGAATTTTCAAGTTATTTGGCGCGTGTCACGCCTTTGTATGCATCCTATCGTTTTGATTACACGATTATCCGTTACATTGCTTCTAACTACTTCATTTCAGCCGTGTACTGTCTATATATCCAATGCGATGGCTGCTAGACAAGTGACAGGTACTGCGCCACGCGCTGCAGGCCACAAATGCCGTATGTGTTGACGTGGACTGGCGTAGGAGTCATCTGAATACCGCTGGCGTCCTCCATATGCATTAGCTGATCTATTTATGTGTGGTTTGGGAGTGCCTCGTGCCTGTAGATTATTGGAGCGTTCGGTTCTTTCAGCTCACGTTTGGTTTGGTTTGAATTAGAGCCCTTCGGGCCACTAGTGACCATTTCAGGGCTATGAATAAAGGAGAGTGAATAATGGCGCGGGAAGTGTACTTGCATCTGGGTCATCCCCACAGGGTCTTGCTCACACAGGGACCCCTTCCTGTGGTCTGTGCCTGGCTCGGGTGAGGCTCCCAGGGGCGCCTAAGCCCATGCATGCATGCATGCGTGCAATTTGCCGACGACAACCTGGGCTCTGCGGGGACGCAGGATGAAATGTGAGTGAGGAGAACGGACGGACGATTTTAACTTGCTGGAGTAAGACAACTGAACAGGCTGCGAGGGCGGAAGCCCGGTGCGAGGGCGCAGCGGGTGGGACTGACGCAGACCAGTGGCGATGTTGTGTGGGCACCGGCAGCGCTCCTATTCAAACTGGAAGGACGCGACGTGCCGATTCGGGCCTCTGGCCTGGAGATCCGTTACACCGTGTGTGTAGTGTTTAGCCCGGCACGCTTCCACGCCTCGCTGACACCGCCTGAGGTCCGCCCGTTCGATTCAAGCCTTCCGTCATTGTTCGCCTTTCCAGCATTGGTCCTCGCCCTGCCTGGAAGCTTCCGGCGTAGCCGAACCCCGCCTTTCAAACGGCCCCGGCTGCCGACCGGACGGCTAGCGCGCCGCCGCGCACCACAGCTGGGCGGGTGGCCTCAGGTGCCTCCGGCGCCGCGGCCGGTGCCAGCTGCGCCGGCCGGGCTGGGACCTGACCCGGCGCCGGGCCGCGGCGGCGCATCTGTCAGATGGCGAGGCCCAGCTGCCGCCCCGCCTGCGCTCGCGATGGCCGGCTCGTCGGCCGGCCGTCGAACGACGCCAGGTGCCGCTGCTGTCCCCGGGCGCCGGCGGTCGCGCCGGCTCGGCCGCACGCGCTGGGAACGGCAACGCTTCCTATGACGCCTGGTCCCTGGAGGAGACGCCGTGGCGGTAATTCACACGAGCCGGCGGCGAGAGGGAGCGCTGCGTGACCCCACTGGCAGAGTACGGCCGCGGCAGATCGCTTTATTGAGCGCTCTTCTCGAAGCGCATGCCATCTAAATGGTGACGACGAGCTCCTGATTGCGGATTTCCCGCACCCGCCGCGAGTGAGGCGGCCTTCTGGAAAAGAACGGCCAATGTCGGCGTATCGGCAAATCCTCCGCTCTCAAATGACTCGCAGCGTCAGCTCGGGGCGCCATTGTGCCGGGCGGGCGGTGAGTTTAGGGTGGCCGAGCTCGGGAAATGCCAGCGCGCTGCTGAGCTCTTAATGCATAATGCCCACCGCTGGCGGCAGCCCCGCTCTATTGAAAAGGGACTGGCCGGGGGCTGGGCGGAGCGTGCGCTGCATGGGAGCCGGCTGCGACTTCCCGGGAGGGCGGATTGATCAGCTCGATGGAATGGCTCCGGCAGTGGTGTGTGCTCAATTAGAGTGCAGTCTGGTCACTAATAGGCTATGTCTGCTCTACCAGGTAACCCCGTGCGCAGATGAAGGGGACGGGGCGTTCGATCTTGTGGAGGGCCGATGTATAGTGACTCTCATTAACCGTATGTCTCTCGCTTATGAACCTACTGAGTACGACAATGCCTGGCTGTGGCAGCATGAATGCTTATGAGTATAGAGCAACGCAGACCGTTCATATTCGTTAACACGGTGTCGTGCTGGAGTTCACTGAGCACTCGGTCGTGGCATGCTGGGTGGTCTGAGATTTACCCGAAGATTAGCCGTGTTTTTACAGCAGACTTTTTGGTCGCCGCCGCCCCGTCAACACTGGCCTCAAGAGCCCTTCACATTAGCGGAGAGCTTGCGTTAGCGGCACTCGGCCTGTTGTTTATTGTCGTTTCCGTTTCAGAGGACACCGGGTCGCCAGACGATGGAATGAAGGGGCCGCACCCTGCTTCAACTCAGGTAAGCGCCTCGACCGCGGCCACCGCAGGGGCTCGTCGCGTAACCCCGCAACCTCGCGACCCTTCGCACCCCTCTGGCAGCACACACCGCGTACTCCACACTACGCGGAGGGCATGAAGCCGCTGACACACCGGCGTGATCGTCCGGGCACTAGCAACGCAGCGTCAGTGTCAGCGCAGTGTGAGGCGGCAGGCGACGCTGGCGTCGCTCCGTGCTCCGTCACCTCCCCCGGGCTCGCGTCGCAGCGTATCAGCGCCGTGGTTACCATACCGGGCGCACCCAGCCGCGCTTGACCCGACCCTGTCCGCGCCAGACCCGGCCGGGTCTCGATGCCAAGGACTGGCAGTGGCCCACGCCGGCCGTGTCCGCTGCTGTGCCCGCGGCTGTGTCCGCAGTTGTTTCCGCTGCACCACCTCGGACCGAGTTGGGCTGGACTGGACGCGCACGGCTGGATTGTACAGCCTTCGACGGACTGTGCCGTCCCCGGCAGGACGGTACCGTTGTCGTCGGGACGGCACCGTCCCCAGCTTAGCCGTGCCATTGGCGGCATGTCGGCGGTCTCAGGCGCCACCGCTCGGCTCCGGCTGGGAGTTAACGGTACCGTCGCCTCGTCGGCGGCCGGGGCCGGCGCGGCGGCGGCGCGCGCCGCGCGCACGTCGCGCCAATTTACGTCGTCGTGCGTCAGGCTCGGCGACAGGGTCGTCCGTCACTGCCAGCGGCGGTCACGCTGCCCGTGCGCCGGGCCGATCACCTCGGCCCCGGTCGGCGCCGCTAGCGGCCGGTGCGGTGGCGGCGGTCCGGTCCTGTCCGGTCCGGTCCGGTCCAGCGGCGCGTCTGACTCGCCTCCGTCGTCCGGCCGCCGCGTTCCGTGGTGCACGCCCGCGCTGCAGCTCGCCGCGCCGTCCGACTAGCGCAATATGCCGCCGCGGCTGCCACGGGCGCCGAAACTGGCCCGTCGGCACTCGCTGACTGGCCGGCGCGGTCCGGGAGGCGTGCTGAGTCGCCGGCGCCGACCCCCGGCACACCGTTCCAGTCACACCGCCGCCGGAAACGGAATTGCGAGGGCCAGCTGGCGACTTGTCGGCCGTTTACCGGGCTGCCGCGCGCCCTTCGCCCGGTCTTGCTTGCTTACATAGACCTTGCACCACGTCACTTCGTGAAGCGACGCTGACTTGGCGACAAACCACGTCGGCGGCGGCTCTTGTCACCCGTTTGTGACCACCTCGCTGCCCACTGGAAGCATTTCCTGCCGGCGTGCCTCACGCACAACGCACCGCGACCAGAGACACGTGCTGGTGCACCTGTCGCGTATAGCCGTCTGCCCAGTGCGCCTCTCAATTTGTGGCGGTTGCGTGCCTCGTCAAATGTCGCACGCTTCTCGGCCCTCGGCAGCGTGCCAACATCAACGCCTCGCCTCCGCTTGTGTGCGGATGGAGAGGCATTGCCCGCACGGACGGACTAAAGCACGAGCTCCTCTACTCCCGGCGTTGCCGGTGGCCTGGGGACCTTCCCGACGAAGGCTTAAGCACTAGTCACGCCCGACCGGCGACCTTGACCCTGTGACGTCATCATATCAGCCGACCGTCACGCCACGGCGCGGTTGCGGTATTCATGGCGCGGCCGCGCGGCACGGATTCCATTATCTCTGACTGGGAGGCGATAATCGTACTTTTTGTCCGTGCTCTAATCCCTTCCGAGGTGCTGCCGTGTTTCTTGGATTTCCGCGCGATCGCTCCACGACACGCCTGTGCTTGCGAGGGTCCCGGAGGGTCCCGCGGAGGGTCCCGCGGAAGGTCCCATGGAGAGCGATTTGTGACCTGGTCAAGTCTGCGATGCCGTCTCTCAGAATATGTTCCTTGCGATTCACACTGGCGACTCGTTGAAGACGGTAGTTCTGTCGAAGCGGTGACAGCGATGATGGAGCCCAGACTTGCAGTGGCGGAGGACGGAGCAAGCGGGACGTTACACGAGACAACATCTATAGGTGAAGAGATTGCCTACCCCGCAGGTATCGGGCTCTCGGCACATGCAGCAACAATGCAGGAGTGTGCACAATCCTTCTGAACTGAACTGAACTGAACGCGAACTAAACCGCTCGTGATGTTCCCCACCCAGCATTTGCAACTAAACTCCACCCATGTGCATGTGCCCCGCCCAACATACTGCACACAAGCTTATTCGTGCCTTTCGTGCACACACTGAGTCTGACTCGACCAGAGGGGTGCTGGCTCTAGAAGTGCGCTTGACCTCAGTGTCTGTTTGCTGGACCGAGTCAGCGAGCACGTGGTCTGCCGTGCGCGTGCGGGCGGCGTCGGCCCAACCGAGGTCAAGGTGGCCCGCCGCGCCGGCGCTCCCCCCGCGGCCGCTCTCCCGGCGCGCGGGCCTAACCGCTCCGCCGCGCCGACGCTCCCCGGTGGGCGTTCTCCCGGCGCGCGGGCCTAACCGCTCCGCCACACTGGCGCTCCCCCGGCGGGCGTTCCCCCGGCGCGCGGGCCTAACCGCTCCGCCACACTGGCGCTCCCCCGGCGGGCGCTCTACCGGCGCGCGGGCCTAACCGCTCCGCCACACTGGCGCTCCCCCGGCGGGCGTTCTCCCGGCGCGCGGGCCTAACCGCTCCGCCGCGCCGGCGCTCCCCCGGCGGCCGCTCTCCCGGCGCGCGGGCCTAACCGCTCCGCCACACTGGCGCTCCCCCGGCGGGCGCTCTACCGGCGCGCGGGCCTAACCGCTGAGCCACGCCGTCTCCCGTATGCCGAGCAGGCTAACTCACTCAGCCCGGTGCCGGCGCGGAATATTTATCACCTGTCATCGCGTGCAGGAGGCGGCGTGCCGGAGCTGTCGTCCGGCGTGCCGCGTTTGCGGCCGCTCTGCCAGCGCGCGACGTGTCAGGCGCCCCCGAGGCCGAGGCGCCGTGCCGGTCGGGTGTTGGCTACACTCTGCGCCGTCAGGGCCAGTTCTGAATGGACACACAGGTCCACAGGTCCACGTGAGGGACATCGTCTGGCTCAGTGTGGTGTTTCTCAATCGCCCGGATCCTTATGCGTACGTGTCCGCTGATCCAGTCCAGTAGCTTAGCAGCACCGGCTTCTTGGATCCTACAGTTGCATATTCCTGTTACAGGCTGGCTTAAGACGCCCTCATTGCAAGGCCAACATTACTGCAACCTGCTATTGTGGCACGTATGACTATTTAGAGCAATTGAGACCTGCCAGACCTTTGGTAGTCCGTGTAGCGACGGCCTCAGTGACCGCTGGCGCACCGAGCGAGCGGAGAGAAATCAGGCAGGAAATGCCTGGATCTAAATCCGTCATGTCTGGCCTCCCACGCGTGACTCAATGCGATCTGTTAAAGGCCGGCTGAGTTACGGCCATCGGCGGCGAGTCGCCGGCCCTGGAGCTGTAACAGAGCCGGCTTGTTCCGCCTCGGCTCGTGGTCGGGTTTGTTTTGGCGTGACTGGCGCTCGGGTGTGTTATGACGGGCCCGGTTCGCGGGTGCAGCCGGCCGGGCGCGCACGTCTGCCGGCTGCCGCACGTGAGATGCAGACGCGGTGTTCGGCGACTCCACTCAGAGTTGATCCGGCTCTGGCACGTGGTTGGCTCGCTGAGTTATTTGAAATTGCTGTCAGTGATTTTTTATGTCATTGTGGAGGACATCAGACCAGATGAAGGGGGGGGGGGGGGGGCGTTAGTGCGTAGGTAGCTTTTCAAAAACTTTGCACGCGATGTTAACTTGTCTGACGCTGCTGGTGCAAACAAACTTGCATCGTAGATATGGCTGAACACCTGTACATTATTTGGCCGAACTCGAACATGATACACATCGTCTGGGATTTCCTTTTTCTTCTGCTACACACATTTACTTATTCACGTGCCCAGTCAGCACCAAAGCTAATGCTATCACCGTTGTGATAAATAATAGCGAGCTAGCGCGAGCAAATCCGGTTTTGATTTAAGCTCCCTTTGGAGTGCTCGAGTGTCAGCCATTTCCGCCGTCAGAGGCCTGTGGTAATTCCTCTCTAGGGAGAGGTGCCCATCATCGGGGCTCCGGCCGCTTTACCTCGCTAAACGAATGGCCTCAGCCAAGTTCAAAACCAAATTGCATTCTGCAGAAGGAGCGCGGTGGATGTCCGGCGAAACAAATGAACCAGCTGCAGAAAATGGCTGGGCGTCTGGCCTCTCGCGGCTGTGGCGGCGGGTTATGAGGCTGGCCGACCATTACGCCTGGCTGCGGCGGCCGGGTGCCGAGGGACACCAAGTCCGGCCCGTGACGTGCGCTCACCGCTCAACCCGTCTGCGGCTGCTGTATTATGCAGGGGCGCACTGGCGCCGCGGGAGGTGCTCACGGCTCAGCGATGAGACGCCAAACTCTCACCGTCGAGGCATGACCATGCAGCGTGCGCCCACCGGCCGCAGCTGGCCCGCGGCGGGACGGCGTCGCCACACCTCTCCGGCTGCCGCTGGTGGCGGGAGCGGCGCGGCCTGCGCCGGCCAGCCGTGACCGGGCGCGGCAGAGCGCCGGGTGCCGTGGTGCCGTGATTGACGTGTTTTTCTGGAGCGGCAGCCGGCCGGCGCTCCGCCCACGCCTTTCTCCGCGGCCTCGGCGGGCCCGCGGCGCCGGCCGGGCCGTGACCGCACCGTGACCGGGTCGTGACCGGGTCGTCAGCGGCGCGACTGACCTCCGGGCGCGGACCGGTGCGGCGTGACTGGTCCGGCCGGTGTGGATGGCGTCTGCCGACCCGCCGAGCGCTGAGTCTGGCCACGCCGTCCGGCTGGGTGACCCCGTGTAACGACGTCAGACAAACCGGCGAAATCGGAAGCCTGCTGCCTGCCCGAGTGAGGCGTGATAGACGTGCCTTTCTGGAGCTAATGACTTTAACTGAAGGCCCCTTTCAGCTTCTCTTGGTGTCCATCGAAGCACTAATCAAAGCTGCGCCTGCTTGGGGTGTTGAAAGCTCCGGCTCCGTTTGTCGGGGCCGTCGTTACCACGGAGTCCTGTCTCCTTCAAGGCTGGCCATTCCCACCAAGGCTGTGGCGGAATCGTACACCATCTTTGCCTGACCTGTCATGCTTTTCGGACATATTTGTGGCGGAGTCCTGGCGTGGAAGAATGCCATGCATTAATAGCAAAATATAATTATCTTCAGTGTCCTAATCTCGTATGCATGGGCCTATTGTTCGCGTGCAGTTGCGACGAAAGTCATGGTCGACTGCATGGAATCAGTGGACAGCGACGGTGAGATACCGCAAAGGGTTTCTAGAGACTGAACGGTGCCGGATAGTTGAGTTTTCTGCGAGTCTGTCTGCGCCACTCCGATTCTGTGAGCCACTCCGTCCAGCTGGAACGGTCAGGGGGCATCGCCCGGGCGCGCGACCACTCTGTCCTGCTGGTGAGGCAGGGTGCCCGCCCCGGAGCCTGGGACCAACCGTCACTGCGCGGGGCCGGTGCGTGCCAGTCAGCCGAGCGCGGTACATAACGCCGGGGCTCACAGCACGGAATTCCTTCCGACAGAGAGCGCTGACGGCGCGGTCCGATGGGGCCGATAGCTCGACCGCCGGCGGGCATTTGCTGCGACTCCTGACCCTCCAAGGTCCGCGACTCCGCCAAGGCCGTCCCTGAACGGCTCCTGACCCTCCAAGGTCCGCGACTCCGCCAAGGCCGTCCCTGAACGGCTCCTGACCCTCCAAGGTCCGCGACTCCGCCAAGGCCATCCCTGAACGGCTCCTGACCCTCCAAGGTCCGCGACTCCGCCAAGGCCGTCCCTGAACGGCTCCGGTTGCTCTGACTTAGCTATAAGAATAATCTCGAACGTGTCGGGTCCGTTAGGCGCGTTACTGTTTGCCCGTCCAGTGTTGACGAAGCGCGCAAAATTTCCTGATCCCTGTTCCGCTGGAAAGAGATTGAAGGGCTATGGCCTTCCTCCGGCTCGTGCCCAGCAGCGCCGGTTCTTGCCGCCTGCACGGCGCCGGATGTGGAGCTGGCAGGCTGGCCCGGCCGGCTGGGGCTGCGGCGGACTCGACTGGACGCGGCAGCACGCGGCCCACCCAGAACATGTCCAGCCCCGTCCTCCGCGGTCGCGCCCGGCCCACCACGTGACCCGACCAGGACGAGCCCGGCCGCGAAGGCTCGTGGTCGCGCTGCGGCTGAGCTTAAGTGGTCACGATTTGATTTGTGTCCCACTCCTCAAGTATCGTGCCCTTACTACAATGGGCGAGTGTTCGCAACGCTCAGTTCTCTGCGAACGCATCTATCGCCTTTAGTAAGCTAATCCAGGCCGGATCATGGCTTCATTGGAGCAGGAAAGCAGCACTCCTATCGTGCCCTGGATGATGTCATAGCGCATTAGCGCGATGAAAGCGTTCCGGACCGCGCTGCCAGCGGAGCCCGATTACGATTCCCGACCGTGCCCGGCAGCTCGCGCGGCGGAGCTGAAAGGGTGGGACGGCTGAAATGCTCGGCGCTCTTTATGTTGGCTGATGCCGAGTCGTCTTAAGCTGAGACTGCCGCCGATGGCCGGAGCGGAGGAGTAATCCCGGACGGCAGCCCACGCATGGGTGAGATGACGTGGTTACGGCTGAGAAGTAGCATATTCAGCTGTGCGATGACTGGCGGAGGATGCCAGCCTTATTAAGATTTGTCGCTTGGTTTTCTAGCGGTGTTCCGCGCAGCCTCTTCGCAGAAGGTCCTATGCACAAACGCTTGTGAGCAAGCTCCGCGAAGAGCTTGGCACAGGCGCCACCATCAGGTGTTGATCTTGGGCATGCAAACCATGTTAGATTTATTTCTCGCTCGATGGTTCTTGAAATTTTCATTTGCCACTCACTCTTTCCACTTGTTCATGAAAATTTACTGACGCGCACGAGCAGTTATTGACGCCGCACATCCTCATCATCTCGCGAGCACCGGCCAGCACCCTGGCCTAGTTAGATAGCCAACGCCGCGACCTTTCGCACGTCTGGGGCACAAAGGGGCACAGGGAGGATGCAGGCCGGCTTCATCCGAAGTGAGATCATCTGTGCACGTTGTTGGGCAAGCCAGGCGTCGGAAAAGTTCGTGCATTCGTGGATCAGATGGCTTTTCGGTGTGATAAATAAGTGGAGGGGGTCGTTAACTGGCTCATGAGTCGAGCGCTGTGTGCCGAAACATCAACCGATCTTAGACGGTGGTCACGACCATCTCCAAGTCCCAGAGCACGACCACGAGCATCCCCCTCCCCCAGGGCTTCATCACGAGCGTCTCCCTTTCCCAGGGCTTCATCATAAACGTCCCCCTCTCCCAGTGCTTCACCACGAGCACATCTGACACTCAAGGTGTAATCCTGAGCACCTGCCACCATTGCCCATTTTTAAGCGCTGCGAACTGCAGGCGGCGATCATGAGCGGTCCGACCTCCCATCCCGCAATCACGAGCGTCCTAGTCCCAGACCGCGGCCCCGACCTTCCCATCCCTCAGCTGCTGAGATCCCGCCGGCCTCAGCCGCCTGCCGCCACCCACGGGCAGCGCTCGGCCGCCAGGACGTGATGCCGAGCGCGGCGCGGCGGCCGGACCGGCGGCGGCGCGGCGGCCGAGCAGCGGTCCGACCGGTCCCGGGAGCACGGCCCACATCTCGGCCGCCTTCTAACCCAGTTCCGGCGGCGGCGGCGCGGCCCCCGCGGCGCTAGACCGGCCCGCCCCGGCGCCCGCCGCCGCCTCGCCTGGGGACGGCCGGGGCCGGGCGCTCCACGCTGCAAAGTCCGTTGGTGGCGCCATGCGTGATGGATGCTCATCCACGACCCTTTGTTCGTGGGAGTTACGGCCTGTTTGTTGTGCATCTATCTGCTATCTCACCGTTTAACATCCACTTGTCTCCCATGATCTCTTCTCGGTACGGTGTTCTGGGTATAACGTCTCATGTCCTGCTGCATCATATATATCATTGCTTCCTCCGCTCTCCGCCCTCATCCCGGCAAATACGCGATCCTGTTGCCGCATGGTGGATTGCTTTCTCATCCAGGGTACCATTCAGCCTGTTTACCGTCTCTTCACAGACCGAGCCCCATCGGCTAGAAGTCATCCGCCCTCTCCCTTTTCCAATGGTGCTCTGTTTGCCTCCGCTTTTTGTGTGCGCGCACGATGGGTAGGTTTGGAGAGTGCTGAGGCACGTCATAGAGCTGCTATGCCCTCCGTGTTTTCATTTCACCTCGGGCAAAAACGCGGCCGCGGCCGGCCTGATCGACCCGTGCATTCCTGGGCACTGCCCTGGGCCCCGGATCGTGGGCCGGTCAGTGCGGCCGCCCGGACCGCTGACCGCGCCCTATCGATCACCCCGTATTGGCGGCAGTTTGGCGGCGGTATTGTTTCGCCACGCCCCGCTGTTTGCGCAGCTAATGGTGCAGCGCATACGGGCAACGCTTGTGGAGCGGGAACCGTGCTGGTCCGCTCGCGCCGGCGACGAACGCATGCACGGGCTGTGCTGGTCCGCTCGCGCCGGCAACGAACGCACGCACGGGCTGTGCATGCGTGCGTGGGCTGGGCATGTGCGTACATATGTGTGCATGGCGCATACGCGGGATGGGGCAAAGAGAGTCAGGTTTGGTCGTCACTTACTGCTTGCTTCGTGTACGGAGACTCGTTAGTTCGAGCGAGCTCAAGACCTGACATGCAAGTGCTGTCGTGGAAATGCTGTACGCTAGTTTGCCGGCTTGTTCTTGCTCCAGCGAAATATTAAACCAATGAATGAGTTCTCATGATTCACGCTTGTGAGTTGTGTTGAATATTAACTGAACCCAGTGACAACAGGCTATGGTCAATCCCGTGAGCCAGACTGCTTGATGAGTCTACCGACAACGGCCTTCGCTCGGACGTGTTGTTGACAGTGGTCACAATATTGCTACGGTTCTTCCTCCATCCCTGTTTTTGTGTTTTCCCGCGACAGCAGGCTCGGTCCGCCTGCTACGTGGTTTACCCGACCTTGGTCTCACGGTCTGCCGCTTCCACCGTCGAACCGACCCGTAGCTACTGCGTCCGTTTTGGGAACGCGTTCGCACCGGCGGTCTTCAACCTCGCTCACACCTCTGCGCCGCCTGAACTCCGACCTTTGGATCCGGGTCGTACGGCTCCGGTGGCGAAGCTCGCCCAAAACTTCCCCGCTTCAGCCGATGGCCGCGCATCGCACCGCCGCGCGATCGCGCACTCCCAGCACGTTCGCAGCGCGCTCGGTGCGCACCACTCGGCGGGATGACCTCTCGCGACCTCTCATCTGGACATTGGGGAGCGATGGGGAACTCGTCGGCGTGCAGTCTCAAACGCGACCGGCTGACGTGGCGCTCGGCTTGGAGCGCTATTGCGAGCGAGCGAGTGAGCAGGCGGGCGTGCCGAACCGCCTGCCAGATGTCAGTTCCGTCGACGAGCGTAAATACACACCGAGCGCGGCGGCGGCAACTCGGCCGAGAACAGACAGGAGCGACCTTGCGAGCTGACGGGCGAACCCGGCGGCCGGCTGCGGCTGACGCGGCAAACCCAGCCACCGCTGTCTCCGGCGGTGCGGCAGCGGCAGCGGCTGCGGCGCTCAGAGGAGCCGCTGTGGGCGTTGGCAGCGGCTGGCGACGGACAGTCCGTCTGCACGGTCGTCCGCTCCATCAGGCCCCCGCTGGCAGCTGCGGTCGCCGCCGGGCTGAATGCCCCGCTGCGCGGACCGCCGGCGGCCGTGGCTGGCCTGCCGTCTGTCGGGGGTTCGGGTCCGCCGCCGCCGCCGCCGCCCCGCTCGGCGGCCGTCGGCCGGCCGGCCGGAAGCCGGCGTCGCATCTGGTCGCGCGGGACCGCCCTCGCTTCCGCTCTCGCTCCGGTCGCCTGGGAACCGCCGCCGATCACCGCCGGCCGGGGTCGACAGAGCCGACGAAAGCGACGGAGTCGCGAGCTAACGGAGACGGTGAAGTCGACGGAGCCTGATCCGGGAGCGAGGAGCCGGGAGCTAGGATCCGGGAGGAGGGTGCCGGGAGTCAGGAACATGACAGCGAAAGCGGAGGACGACAGCTCAAACCCACCAAATGTTTGTGAAGGTCGTAACTCATAGATGATTTGCTACGTTATGCCGGGCAGTTGATATACCACGCATTCACAAGGACAAAAACACGTTACTCGAGTCAGGGGAACATGAGAGACAAGAATATGCGGAGGCTGTCATTGCTATTTCTGCTTGCTAGTGTCGCGTTGTCTACCCCGGGCATTTATTCTCGGCCGAGTGCGTCACTGGTTGTCCCCCGCCGACGGAAGCCGTGACAAAAGCCGTGTCAACGAGCCGCCGGCGCGGTGCTGCGGCCGTCCTGCCATCACTGACCGGCCGGGCCCGAACCTGGCCCCCTGCCCACCTGGCCACCCCCCAACTGGGCCCCGGCGGCCGCCCCGCCAGTCGGTCCGCTCCGCAGGTGTCCACCGGTGTGCGGCGTCCGCGTGTGTCCGGACCTGGCCGGTCGGGTCGCCCGGTCAGGTCAGGGGTCACGGGGCCGGGGCGCGGCGCGCGCGGGAGAGCGGTGACGCGTGTCCGGTGTGACGCCGGTGTCACGCCCGTGTCAGTGGGCCGGAGTTGGCGGCGCGTGCCCGTCACGGGGTCGGTCACTGGGCTGGCAGGCATCGGACGCCGGTGGCGGCGGCTATTGGCCGCGATAGCCCCGGTTGACCACGCGCTGTCAGTCTGCTGCATAGCAACGGCGGCGGCCGTCCCTGCTAGGAAGGAACGATGCGTACAGTGTTCGTGATCTCCTCCGGCCTTATATGATCACGAAGGCTGGCAATTTGAACAGATGGCTGCTCCGTGACATTCGGAGGCTAAGCCAGGGGAGATATATGGTCTCCTTGGCATCTTTTCGTCGCCATGAATAGGGCATATGCTGTCACCCCGCTGTCTCCGTTGCAGCTTCGCGTGCCGCTGGCGCCTTGCCGCGTCGGTGGTTGACCATTGTGACTATGATTTTCTCCGGGTCGTGTTGTGTTGGCACGCGGCCGCCGGCGGACCCGACGAACGCCGCACTTATGGCCTTGTTTCGAGTCGTTATCTGGCCTGACGTGCATTTGGACGGGCGGCTTCTGGCGGCCGGGCCGGCTGTTACCGGTTTTCATTTGTGGCGGTCGCCTACCATGCGCCGTAACGGCCCTAGTTTGTCAGCGAAGCGCCGGGACGAGCCAGGCCGGCGGCGGTCTCGCAGAACTGAGCTTCGTCCTGTTGGATGGTGGGATCGGATTTATGACATGTTTGAGCCCTCTACAGCGCTTTGACTTTTGGTTACATGTGATATGGGGGGGGGGGGGGGCAACAGCGGAGTTCCTTTCCCTTGCCGCAGTTGGCTAAGGGTCGTTTTGTCGGTGCCGTAGGGTCCGGGAACCTTTTAGCTGCTGTTTGCCTTCCTTTCTTTCTCATTTTATGGCAAGGTACTAATAAACAAGCCAATCCCACGGGGTTGGTCTCAGAAGCGGTGCGATCTAAGGATTTGTTGAAAGGAACGTCAGTTGGAAAATGAAATCTGCTGAAGCAGCAACGCCATAAAGTTTATGATTGACCCAGGCTTTTGCAATGCAAAGTATTCCATTACCTGTAATTAAACCGCTTACTCTTGCCTGCTGCAGGACGACGAGAAGAAACTGATGCTCACGGTTTCACAGTCCTAAGAAAACCACTTATGGACTGTATCTCAGTACCTGCATTGATGTGCTACGCATATGGGTATGTGCAACGGTCTGCATAAAAAGAAAGAATGACGCTTCTATTGATTTTGTCGGCTATTAATCTTGCCAACAGTTCAACATCGAATGATTTTACTGCCATGAAACTGATGGAAAAGTCTGGCTTGCTAGTGCTGGGCTGGTTGATTCCGTGATTCTGAGCATACCGCTGCGTTCGGCTTTGTGCGAAACCCCTCCGAGTGATGTAAATGCCATCGAATAGATGGGAGGACTTACTTCTCCCATCTAGCCTAAGTCGATTTGTGTCCCAGAGTGTGCAGCACAGTTTGCTTCTCTCGGTAATACCCCCTCGGGTTTCGTTCAGAACAGGGTTCTATCGAGCGGAGCTCATGGGCCCCATTGTTGGGAACCCAGCGAGCACTTCCGCCGTACAAAGCGTCGGGTTCTTTCAAGCGGCAATACTCGCCGCCCAGAGAAACGACAAAGACAGATGCTGCAATTCTTTGCTTCTCTCCTGGGGACTTCTAATACCGCTGGGCGAAGCCTGCTTGTTTATTTCTGGGTGTTTTCAACAAGTGGAGCGAAAACAGCGAGCCAGGCGGGCAGTCCTTTGCCATCTCAACGATCGTTTATTTACGCCGGCCTCCATTTCAGCCGTCCAGTCGGGTTTAAGTTCCTTCGAATTGATTTGGTTCCAAAGCCATACAGTAGTATGCCGCGCGACCCGCCGTGCGGCTTTCGAGTTCACAGGCGGAACCTCCCTCCAGCTTACTTTGATGGCTGGAAGTCTAGAGGTGTTTGGTCGCAGCCGCTCGCTACGCGTCGCACTCGAGCCGCCGCGGGGACGGCCGGCCGTGGCTGGCGAGCCGCCGCGGAGACGGCCGGCCGTGGCTGGCGAGACGTCGCTGACACGGCGCGCTGGTCGGCGGGGTCGGCAGGCGGCGACCTGCGGGCTCGTGCGCGGCGCTGTGGCTCCGCGGCGCGCCGCCTGCTCGCCGTCGACGCGCCATTTGTCGGCTGCTATCTGTCCCCGGGCGGCGGCGGCGGCGGAGATGATGGGCTCGGCCGCGCCGGCGGTGTTTTTGCCACCGGCAGCGGAGCCCGGCCGCCTCCGGCAGGCCGTCCCTTGGCGGCGGTGCCGGCTGATGGCTCGGCCGGCCGCCAGCCGTCTGGCGGCGGCGGCAGCGGCGGCGGTGGCGGAGGAGGGTCAAGCTTGGCCCGATCAGTCTGGCGTCTGGTGACGGCCGGCGGCGCAGGCGACCCGAGCCTCCGGCACGCCTGGTCTCGGGCCGTCCGTGCCGCCGCCGCCGCCGCTGCCGCCCGGCCCGCTGTCGCCAGGCGCGTCGCGACGGTGCCCGCCGGCCCGCGGCCGAGGCACATCGCCTTCACAACGAGATTCCGCTGTCATGTTTGCCCACTTCTGTTTAGGTATGCAGCGGTTGAAGGCTTGTCATCGTTCCGAGTGCACTCGTGTGGGTCGAGCTACAAGTGCATTCGTTCGGCCGGTTCGTTGATTCGAAGCACGCGGCGCCGGCCGCTCGGAGGTCCTGAAGCCGTCGGTCGCTGCCATGGGTCAAGCGGGGCCCCACCTCCACACCGGCTCCGCGCCCCCAGGAATGCAGCTCTGCAGAAGCGCCGAGCACCGATGTGTCACGCGGCACCGTTGCCCGGGCTTTCACCGGCGAGAGAGGCTACCACGCGCCCACCGGCGTACCGCACTCCCTCGCCGCCGCCTCCTTCCATGTCAGGCCACCTTTGTCCTCCCGACCGCCGGCACATTGTCACGTGGTGTCAGCCGATCACATTTGGGCGCCGGAATGCGGGAGGCGGGCATCGGCCTGGCGCGCCGACCCCGATCTTCAGGTGGGCTGTGCCTGACCCGATTCCAGCTATTTGTTTACGGGCCCGTTTGGGCCGCGGCCGGTCGCTGGGAGGTCGCGTACGGCCCATGCAGATGCGCGCCGTCCAGCGGGAGCCGTTGGGGGACGGACCGCCGCCAAACCAGTCCTGGCGCGGGCCGGCCACGGCCGACGCGGCGGTCACGTGGTCCGGCCGGCGTCGTGGCGGTGCGGTCTGGGCGCCAGGGCGCCGAGGTGGCGGTCCGCGAAGCTGGGGTCGGGGTCGCCGCGGGTCAGCCGGTCCGGGCAGCGGCCGCCCGCTGCAGGTGGCCCGGCATTGTCGGGCCGCTGGGCATTTGCATAAAACCAATCTTGCCGAACGCGGCGCTGCATGGCGGCCGTGGTCGAATATCAATCCACTGGCCGACCCACTTTCCGGCGCCGGTCGGGCCGGCCCGGTCGGCCGCGCCGCCGGGCGCATTGATAACACCGATTGAATAGCCGCGCCCGTTACGGGCGACATGGACCTTCATCGCCGGATACTATAACCGATGTGGCGCGCGGCGCCGACGGAAACGCCGCTCGCCCGACGTTTCCGGTGGTCCGTTACCGGCTCCCGTGGCGTTGCGCAGGCTCCGCGCCTTAGTGGCGTATCTGCCGCGTCTGTCACGCTCCGATACACGACTTCGCCAACACAGCGGCGTCTTTGAGCGCGGGCCGGTCGCCGAGCTCCCGTCGTCTTTATTTACGTTCGAGGGGCGGACGGCGGGGAGAGCCGGGCGGCGCAGAGGGGGGCCGCCTCGCGCGGGTGCGCGCGGCGCGGCAGTGTGGCGCACCGCCGGACGCGACGATGTCGCGCGGCGCGCCGCTGCGCCGCCGCGGTCTATTTCGGGGTCGGTCACGTCTGTGACGCCCACCGGTGTTTACCGCCGCGCCAGCCCGGCCGGATCAGGTGCAGACGGCCGGCACCGGCCGCCCACGCCGCCGCCCGGTGCCACCGCCCCGTCCGCCGACACCCGCCGAGGGCGCGCGTGAGCAAGCGTGATCCAGTGCGAGTGGTCTTGAGGCAACGCCAGGGATCGGGAGCCAGTGCGAGCGATCTTGAACGGGTGCGAGCGAATGGGAGCCAGCGCGGGCGATCTGGAGCCAGTGCGGACGATCGCCAGGTCACAAGGACACCATGAGCGGGTGTGAGCAATCCTGAGCCGGTGCGAGCGCCAAGGCGGCCATGCCGTTGACCGAGTCGGGCCTGCCGGCCAGCCTGCTGTTCGCCGCTGACCTCGCATGGCGAGCGTGCGCCCTTCAGAGGACGCTCAAGTGGTCGGGCACCAAACAGGTAAGCGGTGGTGCGCTGGACGGTCAGCCGCGGCCAAACCAGTCACCGGCGTTGCGGCCGGCCCTGCGCTAAATGCGGAATCCGGATCCGCGCCGCTAACGCGCGGGATCAGCCCACGAACCTCCCTGAATAATAGGAGCCACTGACGCCGAATCCCCAGAGATTCATAGGTGCAGACCATTGCAAAGTTCGGTGGTAATCCGCTTTGGTGTGCAAAACAAGCGCACGAGGTAGCGCACGGTGCAAACTTGAGTGGCTTGTTAGCCGCGTACGCCCCCGTGCCGCTGTTAGCCTTGTACCCCCCCCCCCCCCCCCCTCCCCTGCGCCGCTGTTATCGGTGTACGCCCCGTGCGGCTGCTAACCGCGTACGACCCCGTGCCGCTGTTAACCGCGTACGCCCCCGCGCCGCTGTTACCGCGTTCGCCACCGTGCTGCTGTTCGGGCAGTAGGCGCAGGCCTGATGCGGTCGGCTGCTGGACACGTAGCACGATGAGCGCGCTTTAGACATCTCGGCTGGCAATGCAGTTGCGGTCGCACCAGTCGAGCCAGTCGCACAGGCAGTCGCCATCGTCCCATATGTTTTGGATAGATATGTGCGCGCATCCATAGCGAAACAGCGCATCGGTACGCTACTTCATGTTATTCATCTGGGAGTAAACAACTACTGCAAGCATCGTCTCTCAACACCTGAGGCGTTTTACGACCTACGTGCATGGCGCGCGCGCGCCCGCGCGTCGTGCTCGTAGCCGCACCCTGGCGTAACGTGTGCCCAGGCACGCCCCGCGGCCCTCGGGTCGGCCGCTGCAGTAACCGGAGCGGTCAACCACCGGGCCGGCCGCGGTACGGAACGTACCGCGGCTGGCCCGACACGGGGCGCTGCGGGCCGGCCCGACCCCCACCGCGCCTCCCGGCCCCGCACCCCACAGCCCTGCAGCAGCCCACCAGCCAAAGTGCGGTGATTACGGCCCGTCTAGATGCCGGCGAGACTTGATGAATTCGCGGAGCTGCAAATCATCGCTGCTCTCCGACCGGGGGCAGCGGGGCTCGTAAATTCTCACAACGTTGAAAATTCTTCAGCCCCGGGGAACGGTGTCGCGTACTGTTTCTCTGCGCTGGATGGCTTTGGAAGAGCTCAGTAGCCGCGTATGTCGGAGCTTCGTGGAGGTGGTCGGCTGTCGCAACGGTTGCTCTCGGTTGCTTCGCGACTGAGCCCCGCGGCATCGTTTTTCGTCCCTGCTGACCTGTTGTGCATGTGCTCCCATGGATGCGTGACCGGATATGAGTGTAGCCGCCACGGACACGCGCCGTGGAGAGCCGTCTCCTCACTTGACTCCCGGGTGTACTGTGGCTGCAGCCGTCTGTGACGCAGCGCCGGCTGCCGGCGGAGGCCCTGTCAGACGAGGTCTCTTAATCCACTCCCCACAATCTGCCGGCGGAATCGCATTAAATCCGACGGACGGGCAGCGACGGGTCGAGGCGAGCAGATACGGACGGGCAGCGACGGGTCGAGGCGAGCAGATACGGACGGGCAGCGACGGGTCGAGGCGAGCAGATGCGGACGGGCAGCGACGGGTCGAGGCGAGTAGATACGGGCGGGCCGCGCGAGGACGCGCTTCACGAGCGGCGCCGAAACGGTCGAGCAAACATGCAAGGAGACGAGCGAAACGGCCGGCGATAAGGTGCGACAGGCTGACGCGTCTTCTAGGAAGGCATATCCTCCGCGTTAGCAGTTAGAGAGCGTTGGATACTGAGTTCGGCGGCAGGGGGCGGAGACCCGCTCGGTTGGTGCGGGGACGCTGGGAGGGGAGCCGCCGTGCTCTCCGAGTGGTGGGGCAGCGTCGAGCGCCGGCGGCGCAGCGGTCAGGCACCCGGTAATTCGATCTGCACGTGGAGGGGAAGAGGGTTACGCGGCGGCAGCGGCGGCGGCGGCGGCCCGGGGGGGGGGGGGGTAGGTTCTCACAGCCGCCGGCACTGCTCCGCTGGCCGGCCGCCGGAGGGGACGTGCGGTGCGAAGCAGGTGCAGTGAAGCAAGCCCGCAGTCTCTCGAGAGACGTGCAGTAGGAGACGTGCATGCAGTCTTCCAAAAGACGTGCGGTGAGCGAGATGTGCTGTGACAGAAGGACCGGTTTCTCGAAGATCGTGCGATGAGACAGAAGCGCAGTCCGTCGAGGGGCGTGCAGTAAGGGAGAGACGCCTCGGCCGCGCCCAGCTCCCGCCGGGCGTCAGCTGGCCGGCGGCGGCGCGGCGCTCGCCGGCGGGCCCGATGCGCTGCGCGTGCCTCTCCATCGGGTGTCACTGCTCGCTCGAGTTGCTGGACCAGGTGAGCGGCTGAGCTGGCGCCGTCTGCGGCCGGGCCCGGCCCGATGTGTCACCGCTGGCGGACGGACGGGTCGGTATGCGCGCCTGTGCTCTCCTCTGTACTCTCCTCTGCCGGCGGCCGGCGGCGGCCGATAAATGATCGCGCCGCGCCCGACCGGCGCCGCGTAAACACGCGCTGATTTGAGCAGCCGAAGGCGCGCATCGTCGGTGGCGTCGCGGGGCCGCCGCTAGCGTCGCATGGCCGTCGGTAGCTTCCCAGGGAGGTCGCGGAGGGTCGCGCCATCAGCGACCTCCCAGGTTGATGTTGGATGGAGCTTGCGGAGATTATTTCGACGAGCGATGCTGACGGAAGGCTTGCGCCATGACGGTCGGTGAGTGGAGTTAGATTGTTGGTTTATGCTGCTCCCCGGATGTAGGCTTCTCGGCAGTTACCACGTCTCACTAAGTGCTGTGGTACACAGTCAACATCTTTTGATATTTTTAGAAGCAATGTAGTCTCATTTATGTTATGTACTGTTTTTTTCTGTCTCGATGAGTTGGCTGTTTAACATGAGATTGTGTATGCTTCAAAGCGATTTTTCCTCAATGCGAGGAAACTAAGCATGCCACTAATTGAGTTAGGATAGCTTGCTTGTCGTCACAGCATGTACTGTTTCCAACTGGCTCGGTGTGCAAGGCAACGGTTTGAACTCGATGAGGAAACCCGACGCAGCACGCTATAGTTCTACCAGGCAAACCCATTCACAGCACGAAAGAGAAACAATAATATCGCTGTCCAATCGAACTGATTTAGTACAACAAACAGTCTGTCATTTTCCTCGGGCATACCCTTTCCCAAAACGTGCCTTGTTTTCCTGCTTTTAGTTTTCTCAGCTGCAGCCGAATAAGGGTGGTATGGTGAACCGCATACCTAATTGCCTGCTACCGCTTTTAATCAGAGTGATAAGTCAGTGTCATAGCTGGTCTCACAAGTAGCTTTATTATTCGTTTTTCTGGCATGCATATATTTCGCCGTTTTTACGACAATTGGGGCTGTAAGGGATGTTGTGATAAAATCAGCATTTGATCATTTAAACGCCTTTATCACATCACTTGCTTGTGATGTAGGCGCTCAGAGATCTTTTTGAGTAGCCACAATCGTTTTCTGATGGAGTACGAATGCAGGATTACATTGCAGTCACCTTTGGATGGTTGCCATCATGATGGCGGTAGCATTTTTATTTTTCACCTTCTGCGTGGCGTGGCCTAGGGGATAGACCCACAGAATGCCCCCTCAGAATGAATCAACGTCCAGAACGGCGTTAGGATAACGGCGTCCGTTTTTCAAGTCCGCAATCCCAGCTCCAGATCTGCGCTGAAAAACAGCAATCCACTGGAGCTGTGAGATCATGGGACGAAAATCGTAACCTCCAGACGACACAGGCGCGGCCTCCAGCCTCACAGCAGTGGCGTGCCCCGCCGCCCTGCCAACCCAGGACACGCCGGGCAGCCCCTTCCGCAGCCGGGCAGCCCTTCCGGGGTGGTTCCCTGACCGGCCTGACAGGCGGCTGGCCGTGGCTCCGCCTGTGTACTCAGCCGCGAGCAAACAGAGTGTAGCGTGCGCCGTCGCCGAGCACACACACGCCGCGTCGATTGCGGCCGGCGGCGACGGACCGCGCGGCGCGCGCGCCCCGCCGCCCAGGTAAAACCGACGAGCGCCGGCGCCCGCCGCCAGTCGACGTCGACGGGGCGGCGCGTCGGCGGCGACATGCCGAACGCGTCGCGCGCGCCTTGCGTGTGCCACCCTGCCGCCAGCGGCGGTGGCGGCGGCGGCGGCGGCGGCGGCGGCGGCGGCGGCGGCTGGGACGGCCGGCCGCCGCGCCGCGCGCCCGGCATCGGCGTCCGCGTCGCCGGCGACTGCTCGCCGACGGAGGAGACGTCGCCGACCGACAAGCCGCAGGCGACGGTGCGGCCGCGCGCCTGGCCCGACGTCAGCGAGGCGTCTGTGGCCGAGCTGCGGCGCCGCGCGCTGGACGTCCGCAGCGCGCTGGCGGCCAGCCGGCCCAAGACGGCCGACTGCTATGTGGTGGTGAACGGGTCGAGAACGAGCACGGAGACGGTGCTCGGCTCCCTGCTCGGGCGCAAGCCGGCGCGGCCCGAGCGCGCCGAGCCGGCGGCCGAGGTCGCCGACGCCGGCTGGCGCCGACAGACACTCAGCGAGGCCAACATACGGCTCATGTTCAGCAAGGTGAGCGGCCGTGACGCGGCCGCGACGCGTCCCGTCACGTGACGGCGAGACCCGACGTGGCCGTCCTCCAGTCGCGTTCCGAGCGGCGTCGCCGCCGTCGGTCGTGTCGGGTGGTGGCGTTCGATCGCCCGGCGGCGTCCGTCGATGTCGTGTTGTCATCAGGCTGGCGACAGCCCGGTGCGTGTCGAGGGGCGGCTGCCGTGCCGTTCCGTGTCGGACCCCTAAATAATGCACGCTCGCCTGGCTGCTTTGTTGCTAGGAGACGGCGGGCAGGTCGTATCGACACCGGCCGGGCGCGATGCCATCGTTCGTCGCTACGTCGGCTCCTGACGCCTCGTGCCATCGTGCCAGGCTCCGAATCTGTCGGCGAGGTCTCGTCGATGTTGCGATTGCTCGGTCCGACCGGATGCAGGATGCTTCGGCCCGGCTACGTAGGAGTGAATGAGTGAGTGAGTGAGTGATTTAGTTAGTTAGTTAGTTAGTTAGCGAATAAGTTACCGAGGGAGCGAGTGAGTAAATGGTTGTAGTTTGAAGCGCTGGGTAACGACACATGGAGACGCTCAGTAACACGCCCGTTCGCTTTGCAGCCGCAGACGGCGGCGAAGTCGCCCGACAGCGAACCCCGTCTTCAGACGCTCAAGGTATACAGCATACACCCGCACCCACCGCGTGACTCACTGCAGTCTGCACGCGGCAGGGCACCCACCACGGGCGCCGCCGGCACCCGCGCGGCTCGGCACCTCAGTCGTCTCGCGCCCGCGTTCGCTTCCGCCCGGCACGCCCGCACTCTCCGCTGGGTCTCGGCCCTTATTCCGGGCGCGTCACCAGCGCTCCTCAGACGAGCGAAGCGCCGGTAAATCACCCGGTGAAGCGGGCACGCGCACTGCAGCCGCTTCCACTGGGCGGCGCCGCCCGGCTCGAGCTGACAGCCGCCGGGAGCAGACAGTGGGCATGGCACTCGCTGGCCGGGTCCGGGACTGGTGGGCGTATGCAAACTCGCTGGCCGAGTCCGGGACTGGCGGGCATGGCACTCGCTGGCCGAGTCCGGGACTGGTGGGCATGGCACTCGCTGGCCGGGTCCGGGACTGGCGGGCGTATGCAAACTCGCTGGCCGAGTCCGGGACTGGTGGGCATGGCACTCGCTGGCCGGGTCCGGGACTGGCGGGCGTATGCAAACTCGCTGGCCGAGTCCGGGACTGGCGGGCGTATGCAAACTCGCTGGCCGAGTCCGGGACTGGCGGGCGTATGCAAACTCGCTGGCCGAGTCCGGGACTGGCGGGCGTATGCAAACTCGCTGGCCGAGTCCGGGACTGGCGGGCGTATGCAAACTCGCTGGCCGGGTCCGGGACTGGCGGGCGTATGCAAACTCGCTGGCCGAGTCCGGGACTGGCGGGCGTATGCAAACTCGCTGGCCGAGTCCGGGACTGGCGGGCGTATGCAAACTCGCTGGCCGAGTCCGGGACTGGCGGGCGTATGCAAACTCGCTGGCCGAGTCCGGGACTGGCGGGCGTGTGCAAACTCGCTGGCCGAGTCCGGGACTGGCGGGCGTGTGCAAACTCGCTGGCCGAGTCCGGGACTGGCGGGCGTATGCAAACTCGCTGGCCGAGTCCGGGACTGGCGGGCGTATGCAAACTCGCTGGCCGGGTCCGGGACTGGCGGGCGTATGCAAACTCGCTGGCCGAGTCCGGGACTGGCGGGCGTATGCAAACTCCCTGGCGCCACCGGCTGCGGCGATCGCGGCGGCGGGTGGTGTGTGCGGTGCCGCCGAGGTACTCACAGCAGCGGTTGGACGTGTCGTCCCCACGGGCGCCGTTCGCCACCCTCCCAGCGGGCTTTCGAGGAATCCCGGTCTTCCAGGAGTCGTCGGAGCGGTCGCAGCTGGGCACCGTGAACCTGCCACGTCCAGTGTGGCCCTGAGGGCGGTCACAGCTGGGCACCGTGAACCTGCTACGTCCAGTGGAGCCCTGAGAGCGGTCACAGCTGGGGACCGTGAACCTGCTACGTGCAGTGTGGCCCTGAGGGCGGTCACAGCTGGGGACCGTGAACCTGCTACGTCCAGTGTGGCCCTGAGGGCGGTCACAGCTGGGGACCGTGAACCTGCCACGTCCAGTGGGGCCCTGAGGTGTCCGGCTTGGAGTCTGTTGCTGCTTCATGTGGAGCCCATCAGCGATAGATGTCCCGGCTGGTTGGCGGCCGGGGTTGGATACAGGCGCAATGGTCAGCGACATTTTTGGGGATGTCTTGTGTCACCAAGCGCCCTAGGAGCTAAGCGCCTCGAAAAGTTACTTCTGCAAAGCAACGAACCCTCGTTTGGTTGTCAAAATGTTTGTTCTTTGATGACAAAGTACTTGTTTAACGAAGCGCTTCGAGACGGTCCGTATCGCCCGCCGTGACGCAGTACCGCGCCGGTGGCATCGTGCCGGATGGGCCTGATCGCGTGAGTCATCAGGTCGGTGCCCGCTGCCCGCAGTTCCGGCCGTGCCCGGCCCGTCCGGGGAGTCGGCTGCGGCGCCGCCCGCCGGCCCCGCCCCGCCGGCACGGCAGAGCCGCCGGCTCGCTCCGGCTGCTGGCCGCCGACCTGGTCTGTGACGTGTGGCCCTGGTCTGGTCCTGGGCCTTGGTCTGTCTCAGTCTTGGTGCCGGTCTGGTTCTGGTGCTGGATTGTTCCTGGTCCTGCTCGAACCAGGTGTTCAGAGTTCCGGTCATGAACCGACTCGATTCGGTTCTTTTTTTCTTTCAAAGAGGTTTGCCGGGTATTTGGCAGGAATGACACTGAGGTCTCAGCCTTTGCAAGACATGGCTTGCGGCGGGAAATGCGGCCCACCACCGTAAAAGGGCGATGCCGGTTCAAAGGGCAACGTTGCCGAAATATCTTAATTCCCGTGTACGGCCAGGGCGACCATGTCAGAGCATGCCTTCGCATGTTTTCGCCTATCTCTTCCTTCGTCTAAAACGATCCACATAACTGTGGGTTCTGGGATGCGAATGGAAATCTGGAAAAATTGGTTTTCTATTTCAGCTTCATTTCCGTCGGGTTCTGGTTGCTGACCCGTGCTCGCCGTGGTCCAGTTACGGCCACGGATTTGTCATTCGGTGCCTAGTTCGGTGTTGGCTCCCGTTCCGTTCCCGTCAAGCCTCGGTCCCGGCCCGGACCTGCTCCTGCTCCAGTCAGAGTCCCACGCCGAAGGTCCAGCCTTCAGTTCTTCCCTATGGAGTTGCCGGCAGTCAGCTGGGTGCAGCATCACTGGAAGTTGACACCGTGTGGGTCACTTCTCCGGCACTCCGGACCACCGCGCGCTAGTGTCGGCATCAGCGCGGCCGCGGCCAACACCGACAACGTGCTGGGACGCCGCCACTCTGCTGCGCTCTCTTCCGGCAAGCGCGTATTAAAAACTAGGGTGGATTATTGGAAAAGTTTGGCCAAACTTACCTGTCAATTAGTGTCGGCGATCGGAGGCCGATTGGGTCGATCCAGGCGCGTGTTGAGGCAGTGGGCGGCTATCCTTGGTAACTGGATGGAATTTAAATCAAAGAAGTGGTCTACTCCGGACCAGAACCATCGATTTATGCCGAATCAAATTACCGGGAAGCCCAAACTGTCCCATGCCTTCCAGCGGTAAATGGTAACTTTGGGCTCCCCACAAGACCGATACCGACTGTGACATGCACATGCGTGTGGCAACCGTAGAGCCAAGACTCCCTCGCGCCGGTCGACTGCCCTCTGGCTGGCGAGGGGGCAGCAGCCGACCTGCAGTAGCCGGCCGCGCCGGGCTGCGCACCGCCTGTGGGGCGCTCGACACCGGCGGCCCGACCGCCTCCAGTCGCGCCTCGAGTGGCCCGAGGACGCCCGCCTCAAGTGGCTGTTGTCGGCGGAGAACAGTGTCACGATGAAACCAGTGCCGCAGTCACTTCGTCGCGGTCGATGAATCGATGCGGCGTGAATAGCCGTGCGCTTCCATGGGTCCTCCTCAGAAGTAGGGCGGCTGTTGGAAGGCGGCGCCGGTCTGCGCTTCAGGGCGTGCTGCCGGCCCCGCCACGCAATGTTTGGGGCGCCAGTCGTATCGACCAGAGTCGTTAGGACCTGGCCGAGCGGCCCATATGTCCTGGCGCGCTGACTTATAGGCGCGGCGCCTGACGGTATCAACACTGCACGGGCGGCACGCGCCAGTCGGCGGCCCTCCGACCGAACGTGCGGCGGCGGGGCTGCGAACCGCGGCCTGCCCCGGCCGGCCGCGCCGAAGGTCGCGCCCCTCGAGCAAAGGCGACAGCACGGCTGGTATGCATCGCTGGCTGTTGCCAGCTGATTGGCCGTGAAGCGTTGTCGCAAACGCGTGAATGTGGATTGGTAGCCAGATATAGCCACTCGGTATTGATTGGCCTCAGTCCCACAGGCAGGTATTTGAGCTCCGCGAGGTTATTCCGTGTAATGGTGTCCGTCATCCTGTATCGTTCCTGATACGGTAATGGCCATGGGCTAGATTTCCCAAGAGAGCACGTAGTAATCGTGATGGAGTACAGGCAAATTACTTTATGAGGACCTGAGTGGGGCAATGTTTACGAATTATGGATGCTGCATCCCAGCAAGCGGCGTTCCTCCTTACAACTCTCATGTATACAGCATAGTGATATATTCCGTGTGATTATATTGTCTGGACGGAAGGGAATGTTTTTTGCCGTTGTGTGTGTCAGCACCTGACACCTGTCGGGTTCGGACGTCGAAAGGCCAGCAGCGCCACGGAGGACTGACTTGCCGTCTAAAGCGTGCGCTACCTCCGGCCGCTCTGTGCACGCGGACGTCGCCGACGCTGAAGTCCGACATTCTTGCGTCGAATCAGGCAGCGTGCCACTGCGCTCTTCATGTGGCCCCTCCCCGCCCCACCCAGGGGCCGTGCTGGACGGATCGACACGCCGTTCTCGACGTGATTCCCGGCGGCGGCGTGGCCGCGTGGCCGCCGCCGCGCCGGTCTTGGGTGGGTCTGTCTGGCGCCGGTCGGGCACGCCGGGCCGCCGCGGGTCAGCGGACGGGCCCGGCGCGGACAGGGCACGGTCCTGGAGCCCGGACGGGGCAGCAAGCCGTGTGGCGCGCCGACGCAGGGCCGTACAGAGCGGCGTCGCGATGGGAACTGCCTCCTGACTTCAGCGAGGTCCGACACTACACACACACACATACTGACCTCACCTACAGCAATAGTCAAACATCCACACACATACACCATCACGGAGGGGCTGGCAATTATTCAGTCACCAATCTGGCCCTCTGCCCACCACGCATGGTACCACACTTCACGCACAACGTGCGACCAGACCCGCTTTTTAGGAACCATTGCCCAATGCAGGTAAATTTAGAGGTCCGCTCAGGACAAGTGGACTCCCATTTTCTGCGCACGTGGAACCTCTGCAGAGCGGATTGTACATCATACCAAATGATATAGGCAAAGCACACACCCCGGGCTCCGCCCCTTATATAACAAACCTTCGTAACGTTCTCCTAGCCTCCGCGCAGCAGTCTTTTCCACACACTCATCGTCGCCCCGCGCGCAAGAATGCGCCCTGGTGGGACGAGTGGGATGGGAGTGGTAGCGTGCTGTGGCCTGCGACCCTGGCTATGCGCACTTTTGAACGTTGTATTTTCATTGCCCACGAATAAACAGTGAGCAGGACAAGGTAGCAAGCTAGCGCAATAGTTAAACAAGTGAAAAAGGAAAGCAGGGGAAATGACCTAATCTGTTGAGCCGAGCTCCTCTCTCGAAAATTAGGCCGGTAACACGGTGCTCCATAAATAAACTCTCAACACCATGCAGAATCCAGCACCTGGTAGTCAGCAACAACAACTTAAAACTCAATAGCTAACAATAAGTTCACAATGAATACTATCAGGTGTCCGCGCAATTTGCAGCACATTGCGCCCGCGTATCATCGGCAGATTTCACAGCAGTTCACTAACACACTCAATGTTCCCCTTCACGCACTGGAATTCACCTCAAACAGCAATGAAACATATGGCCCACCCTTCACTCCATACGAGCTGAGACTGGCCCTCAGCAAGTGTAGAAACGCCTCGGTGGGCCCAGACCAGCTAGCCTAACCCCTTTCTAAAATCTCATTGAGTCTGGGCTGCTAAATCTTCTTTCTGCCGAAACAATATTTGGATTTACGGATACTTTCCCGACACCCGGTGCACTCTAATGCACTGGTGCGCTCTAATACACCGGTACACTCTAATGCACTGGTGCGCTCTAATACACTGGTGCACTCTAATGCACTGACGCGCCCGAAAACTCCAATGAACAACAACTCTAATGCACTGGTGCACCCTAATACACTGGTGCACTCTAATGCACTGGTGCACTCTAATGCACTGGTGCACTCTAATGTACCGGTGCACTCTAATCCCCATACGTAAACCAGAGAATCCTCCGCCCGAGCCTTCGAGCTATCGCCCTATCTCTCTCACTAGCTGTGCATCAAAGCCATTTGAACGAATGCTCAACGGTCACATCAGGTGCTCTTAGAATCTCATGCCCTCCTCTCCCATTCCAAACTGGCGTTCGTCCCGGCCGCTCCACGACCCACAGCCTCGTTCAAATTTCCCACTCCGTTTAACGCGGCTTCCTAAATAAAATGGCTTCGGTTGTACTTTTCCTGGAGCTCTAAGCCGCATTTCAAAAAGGAAACAAAACAGCCCTTGTTCTTCGAGGGCACAACATTGGCGTCCGCGGCTTCGCTATGTGGGAAATATCTCTCGGCGCAGAGAACGCAATATCGTGGGCTCCCTCACAGCAGTGTGAGCTCACCAACCCTCTTCAGAGTAATGATCAACGACGCACTTAACAATATTCATGACATATATCATCTTAAATTCTCCCCTTTGCCCACGGCCTGACCGTGTGGTTTACACATCCCAACGTCGATCGAGCTAACCAATTTATTCAAAGTACACTAAATCATATTTAAGAATGGCGTGATCGATGGGACCTCCAAATTTCTCCACCTGAATCAGCAGCGCTCATTTTCTCCAGGAACCCCTTTCACGCTGCTCCCAGGACGCTTTCAACCTTCCCGGTGAAGTCAGCTGATAGGCAACTACATTTAAATATATCGGCATCATTTTAGATCGCTGACTCACCTTTGCCCCCCCCCCCCCTCCGCTTTCAGGATCGTAAATGAGTATTCCACATTTGTATGGGGTTTCGAACTGAAATAACCATATTGAAGATCATTCGGTGCAGTTCACAGCCCTGCCCTTCTTGAGACCTAAGCCCATCTCATTTCTGAGCTACACGCCCGCGAAGATGTGCTGAGTATTTTGGGAAACTATTTCAACGTTATACATGACGCCATAATAACGTCATTGAAATCTTGTCATACCATCAGCTATGCGGCGGTCGAGGCCAAACAACATATAAGCGTCGAGTTGTTCACATGTGGTGTTCGTGAGCACGATTTCCAAATATAATAGCCGTCAACTGGTTCTTAATCAATGTTATGCAGGGTATGGTACCTTAATCAATGACGCAAGAAGAGCATTTTCAGTAAAGCGGAGAAAATGCGCTGTCCAGAGCAGTTTTTCCGGTTCAAATTATACCAATCACTATTAAAACTATACCAAGGGAGCTTGTTTCATGTTATCTGATGCTTCCTTTAATATCTTCAAATGTGGAATATTCTCTTCGAGCAACGCTGCACACGACGTCTCAGTATCCTGAAATATGCCGGGCGGAAGTGGGGTGCTGACAGCCGCGCACTCCTACACCTGTACACCAGCCTAATCCGGCGGATCTCGGCTACAATGTCCTTATCTTTGATGGCATTTCTTGCGACAAAAAATCGAGTCCCTTCAGACCATTCAAAATGCCGTGGTGCAAGTCGCCGCGGGTGCCCTCCGCACCTCCTTCAAACCCAGCCTGTTGGCGGACGCAAACATCCTCCCCATTCACATACAGACGCAAACTAAAGCTCATGAGATTTTACACGCTTGCTGCTGGTTAGCCCCCCTACCTTACGGCACTCCAAAGCACTCACACACAGACCATTTATTACACAGCGCAAACACATCACAATCAGCACACGCACGCCACGCCAGCACGCACGCCAGCAGCTTTACCCATCACACATTGACACTCCCAGACCACCACTACTCACTTACTGGCTGCACTCCAGCCCTAGCATTCGGCTCCCCTTTGAAAGCAAAAATGTGCCTCAACGCATGTGGAGATAAAGGGGTTCATGGCGAAGTTTAAAACAGGAAACAACTTGTATATATATATATATATATATATATATATATATATATATATATATATGTATATATACATATATATATATCATTATATATATATATATATATATATATATATATTCACGCGTAGTCCCTTCAGGCCATTTGATATAGTTTGTGTCTGTGTGTGTGTATATATATATATATATATATATATATATATATATATATATATATATATATCAGATGGATGGCGCGTAGCCTCCCGCACAGAAGATGCATACATACATGGTAACTATGAGAAATATAACTAGCTGTGTGATCATTACAGCATGTACGTTGCAAGCTGAGGGCCATTCATTCTGCCCTGTGGTGCATAAAAAAATATGATCTACATCAAACCACCATGTGCACAGCCTCCCGTTCATTCACCCAAGCCTCTACTCACAACATATATCATCCAGTCGTAGCGCAAATCCGACAGGCAATTCCATCTTTTCCGCATTATCACAATATCATCTTTATGGGGATACACGGCCAGTCACGCATCCATGGAAGCCACGTAGTAGATGCCGCTGTAAAACAATCACTGTTATTGCCCACCCGCAGTCATCTGCCTGGTCCAACGCCAGATACACTTAACGTACCCAGCTCCAGTTACAAGCAATTCCTGCAGCGTGGGTGTGACCGGTGCGCGCCACCCATGCATAACATCAAGCCACGACTCGAACACGGGAACAACACACAACGAAACTGGCGCCTGAGGGAGGTCCTGCTCACGAGTCTCCGGAGAGGTAGCACAAAATTAACACACTCGTATATTTTTGAGGGGCAGCGCCTCCTCTATGCCACCCCTGCCACACTCTGTACACCGTTAAACACTTTCTGCTGGCACGTCCTACACACCGACGCGCGCAATTACCACTCGCAGTGCGATCCAGCTCACGATCTGCACATGATGACACCACTCGCAGTGCGATCCAGCCACGATCGCCACATGATCGCACCACCCGCAGTGTGATCCAGCCCACGATCTTGACATGATCACACCACTTGCAGTGCGATCCAGCTCACGATCTCCACATGATCACATCACCCGCAGTGTGATCCAGCTCCCGACCTCCACATGATCGCACCACTTGCAGCGCGATCCAGCTCACGCTCTTCACGACGCGTTGCTGAACCTGTCCGGCCGTGGTTTACGAGGATGTGCAGCAGGGTGAGCGGCGGTAGCGGCAAGTCGACTTGCATCGAAAGCGGAGTACTTCGCCGTCGAAAGATGTTTGTTCATGCAAATTTACTCCGTTCAAGTTTTCTGGTTTTCTGGTTTCTTCATCCATATCCTGAGTATCTCGGGAATTGCGTGACTGGCACGCACTATGGTCAGTATTGATCAGTGTCTGGCATCGAACGGAACCGAGTTCTGTGCTGGCGATGCGGTTTCGCTCTCAATATGCGTGTGCTACGAGATCAAGCTACCGTGCGCCTTTGGTTTCTGATAGGATTACGGACTTCAAAAGCTCTCATCAGGCTGTTCTGAGGCCGATCTCCGGTAGCGCTGGACGAGCGCCCGTTGCATGCTCGTGCGTCGCCTGCAGCCTCGCCGCCGACACATCGCAACTCATCGGCCGCGAGGCGTCCGTGTCAGAACTTCTTCAGCGGGTGCCGGCTCTGCATCCTGGTCTTAACTCCGAGCGCTGTGTATTTGTGATGGGAAGCCGCCGGTGCGGAAAACGGCCGTCCGGCGTGCGACGAACCGGAAGAGCCCATCGGCGACGCCGGCGACGTGAGCGCCGAGCCGAGCGGGACGAGCCGCTCTCGGCCGCCGCTGATCACCGTCGGCCGGGGCGCCTCCCAGCGGCCGATCAGGGCCCGCCGAAGCCGCCGCACCCGGCTCACCCGGTGACCAACGGCGCCCTGACATCACCACTGCAAGAGCCCTTTTTCGACAGGATGGTGGCGGCGCGCGGTTGAACGTCGCCCGCGATTTTCCAGCCAGTCTGTTCCAGTCGGTGTTCTTTACGCGCTTCGTTCAAACGCCGGGAGCTTCTGCGCAATTACCGACGGCGAGCTATGTAACCGGGCGCGGAAGGTAGGCGGCATGGTTAACAATACTGCACAGGCGGTGAAGTTCGCGGCAGAATTTGCTCACAGTGTTCGTATGATTGCGCTGCCGGCGCCTGTCGGGCCGGCGCGGCGGGCCACTGCGATTCCCAGGACCCGCCGAGCGGACCCTCCCGTGAGCCGTAGAACAGACGAAGGGAAAGTTAACGGGCCTCCGGGAGTTCAGGCGGTAGCTCCTGGCCATTGACTGTATTCCTGCGTTCGAAGCACTCAGCCTTATTCCATAAGCACGGCCGCTGCTGGGGCTGGTCGAAGGTCATGGCCTGTCGATTTGGCTGATTTGTTGTTTGCGGCGCGCAGCTTTGGTGCCGCCGTGCCAAAGTCACTGGCGTGGCCTTCGCTAAGAATCTCTCAGTTCAAACCCCGTATCAAAGAACAGCCGTCACATCCGTGCGATCGTGTCGACAAACAACTCTGGACGGCGGGCAACGGGATCCACGTTGCGCGATCCGGCATCGGGTCGCTACACAAACAGGATGGTCGGGACGGCTTGCAGTGGCGAGCAGTTGCAGTCAGCCGGTAGCCGAAGCTCTCGGGCACGGCTTGCAGCGGGGAATAGCTGCATTGAGCCGGTATCCGAAGCTCTCAAAGACGGTTTGCTGTGGGGAACAGCTGCAGTGAGCCGGTAGCCGAGGCTCTCGGAGGAGGCTTGCTGTGGGGAACAGCTGCAGTGAGCCGGTAGCCGAAGCTCTCGGACACGGTTTGCAGCGGGGAGCAGCTACAGTGAGAAGGTGGCCGAAGCTCTCGGACACGGCTTGCTGTGGGGAACAGCTGCAGTGAGCCGGTAGCCGAAGCTCTCGGACACGGTTTGCAGCGGGGAGTAGCTACAGTGAGCCGGTAGCCGAGGCTCTCGGCTGTCGTGCAGAGACACACCGGAGAATGCGCCGAAGCTCAAACCCGTTGCGCTGGTAGGAAACGAGTTGCAACCACTTGCAGTGCATCGAACGTCGTGATGATGGATTCCGAAGCGCTCTTTCAGCGTTCTTTAGATATATTACGTTCTCGGGCCAAATGGAATCACGTTTCGCCCGGCACGTGCAGAGCTCTGGCAAGGAGCAAAACTAATATCTATCTTGACCCGCTGCAGCACATCACTTCGCATCGCATCGGTCATCGCATCGCACCACGAACAGGTCCTCCTGCAGGACGCACGACGGAGCCGTGACGGGCCTGCAAGCCTGAGCGGCGCACGTCGGGGCGCGAGACGGCCAGTTCGCGCCAAGTTCCAGCTCTAATCTGGCGCGCCGGCTCGACGCCGGTCCATCGTCGGCGCGCCATTGTTCAAAGTTCCATTGGCGTTTCGTGAATTATGGAGGGTATGAGCCGGGTCGGCGTTGGCCGAGAATGCGGCGAGACTGCGCGCTTTGCTGGCTGCGGGACTCAGCACGTCGTGGCACTGGGAGACCCAGGTCGACACCTGCCGCTCATATCGGCACACACCGACTCATGGAACATTTGGTGGGCGCAGCCAAAAGAAAAAGGCGTAGTTGTATTGTTCACCCCTAATTACGGCCGGGCACAAGGTGTATGATCGATGATCTCAGGTTTTTGTGAGGCAAACCATGTCGTAGAAGTCTTACCCAGCCAATGTTACAAGGGTATGCATTTATGCCAAGAAAGCTCAAACACTACATGCTGGCGGATACTAAGCATCATGTAAACGTTCGCCTTCAAGGCTACCTGATGCTGAGGATGGATTGTCATGGAGAACATCAAGTACCATTCTTTTCACTTCGCAGTACCGCGCATGTTGTGGTACTTTTGCCGAATATTAGTTAAGTAAGCGACTTGGAATTGATAACCAAGGTTTAATATGGGATGTGTTATTCGCCCTGCCACTGGCGCCGTACTTGATTTCGATCTACATAAATCTGACGCACGCAATACTTCATGGCCGACGTATGCGAAGATTTATTGATATCCCATACAGCCGTTTTAGAGTATGGCAGTGAAAGCCGTTGGATATCCCACGTTATTTCGAAATTGCGTAAGGAAAACTACACATCCCATTTGTAGTACAAACAACGCACGTCGCCGACCACTCACACAACAATGCGTCGAAACTTTTTAGATGCAGCAGTGGCGCCATTTGTGTATATAAACAGGTTTCGCCTGCCACTTTATCGCCTGCGGCAAGCGGTTTATCTTCATCACCGGCCGCCGCCGGGGATGTGAGGAAGCCCCGCGCTCCGCCGGACGACCGACTGGCCATCTTCAAAGGCCGCCAGCTCCCGGGGGCGCAGTCTGCGGCGAACAGAGCGCCATCCGGCGCACATTGTGTGTTTGTCGGGCGGTGGGGAAGCGCTGCTGATCCGCCGCAGCCCACTGCGGTCTCCCCCGGCGGCGGCGGCGGCGGACACGCACCGCGCGCCGAGCCGCGCCCGGCCGGCCGAGCCGCTGCGGCTCAATCACGCCGCCCCCCGCCGCCGACGCCGGTCATTTCAGCCGCGGCGGACCTCTAGCACACGCCGTCTGAGGACGTGCCATGCGGCGAATGCGACGCAGGTGGCGCCCGTTGGCCCGTCAATCTGTCGGGCGGAGGGGGTGGCGCCCCCCGGCAGTCGGTCAGAGCGATAGGCCGCGGTCCGTGTCAGCACGAGCGGAGCGGCGTACAGACCCGGCAAGTGGCCTCCGTCCGGGCCGTTTGCAAGCGATCCTGCAGGACGCATAGCCACCTGAGAACGGTGGCTCACCGCAGTGTGTGGAGTGCCCGTGTCCTCGTCGGCCCGACGCTGACCCGGCGGCCAGGAGCCGCTGTCCGGCGACCTCTGAGCGGTGACCCGGTCCGGCCGACCATTACTCATCTCTCGGCGGCGTTTTTCGTCGGCGGTGCCGCGCCCGCACGCGTTCCGTCTCGTTCCGGGCCGCCGTCGGCACGCCTGAGCTGCGCGGGCACTGCGTCACCGTCGTCGCCAGTGTCCGGCCGGCGGCGCGGTCAGATAGTCCGGCCGCCGGTCCAACGCCGACCGGCCTTTGTCGTCCCCCGGCCGCCCGATGACGGCCGGCGGTGCCGAATGGCGGCGGATGATGGACCGACATCGAATAGGGGCGACCGCCGCCAGATACGACGAGCTCTTTCGGAAATATTACCGGGCCGGAAAGTCGATTTCGCCAGCTAATGCGCCGGCCCGGCCCACCGGGAGAAAGCCACACGGGACTGGCGGAGCTGAGCTGCGCTGTGTTCTGTCGGCTGTGGCGTGTCTGAATGCTTTTTTGAATTGTTTGAACTGAATGAAGTGAATGTTTGAAAGGAGGGACCCGCGCGTCGGGCGCATCTGCATCATTGCGTCGGCGGGCTGCTGCGTGTTTTGCAGAGTGCTCGACGCAGCGCCGGCGACTGACACCGAACCTGTTAGTGAAAGCTTCAGAAAGTTGCGAGAAGTTTCCACGTTGACTGCAAGGGACACGAGCCCTCGGCTGCGAAAGATCGCCGTTTGCTGGCGCCGGGTCGGCTGCGTCGAGGCCGCGCGGCCAACCCCGCTGACGACGACGGCCGTTTGCTGCCGTGAAACTTCTGCCAACTGCGGTGCTTTAAGGACTGCGGCGCGTACATTTGCGTCGGATGTTGCAGAGTTGCTGTGCCGGCCTGATTTGAAACACGGGGCGGCAAAACTGCGAGTGTCAGGCCGATGTTGACGTGTCGGCTCCAATTGATAAAGGCACGTCTGTAGCGCTATCGTGGCTCGCTGCAGTGTAACCAAACTTCCAACATCCGGTCTGTCTCATTATTGCTGACATGGTCTGCCCTGTCCGGCCTTATCAGCGTGTGTATGCTCCTGGCGTGTCCAAGGTCTGGCCTGATCGTCCGAGAGGCGCTCCCCGTGTTGCACCGAGACCATCAGCGTCCAGTGTTGTTTAGCATGTGAACGCAGAGCTCCCGGTTTTTGCCCGCCACCGTCCCCGAATCGACCCTGAACTTAAGGTGCGGATGGACGGACGCCGCACACGAGAGCTCGTGAACCCGCTTCATTTGCACATTGCCTGCCGGAGTGCTGTTTGTGCTGTTGTTTGACAATGGTTGATAGGGCTTTCCACGGTGGTCTTTTGTCAAAACACGCCAGCAGCGCGTGTTCGCCGGCGCGCGTGTGTTTTTTGCTGTCTGGGAATGCGGGCGATCCGGTCCGTGTTTCTTTTGCCGGGTATGTCATTGGCTGCCTCACGACCCAGGCCCAGATGTAATACCGCGGCGGCCACTCCCACGTAGTGCCCGGCATCCTCCGTGAGTACAGCGCAGTCGGTCTGACTCGCCCGCGGGGCCTGTCCTTCGGTCTGCTTGCGTTGATTTAGAAGGAAATTCCTTTCGCAGTTGATGTCATGTGTGGATAGTCGATATCCCGAAGCTCAATAACCACGCCAGATGTCCGATGGTTCTGACCCGTGCCTCCGCGCGTCTGTTTCAGTTACCGGACGGGGTTGAGCTAACACTCTCTGAGCTGCGTGAGATGGCGGGCCGGCAGCAACAGCAGATAGACGAACACCAACAGCAGCTGGTGGCCAAGGAACAACGGCTGAAATACCTCAAACAGCAGGTGGGTGGCCGCTGCTGGTGGGCACGCGGTCCTGATGCGGTCACCGGTGCGGTCACTGATGCGGTCACCGCTCGTTCGGCTCGCCGCGGTCGGTGGCCCCGCGATAGTTCGTCGATGTGCGGCGGCTGCGCCTGAGGCGAGAAGGGAGCGGTGTGTGGTTTTGTCGGCGGCGCTTCCCATTCACTTCAGATTTGACACAGCTGATCGCATAAACCATCCTTATGCTGCAGACAGTTCTAAAGGTGTGCGTGATCTTTAGCAACAGTACTCACAGTTTGCCATGGTTTGGAAATGAAATATTGCAGCTGTTGTTATTTTGGTTTCTCGTGACGTCGCGAAGCAGATCAGCCCGTGTAGCTGAATCCAAAATTCGTTTGAAGTATTTTTATCTTAGACGATTGGCAAAAGCCATGAAACGAAGTTATTTTTACCTGGTGGGATTGGAAGGTTTTGGTAGGAATGAAGGACTTATTATAGCTGAAAATTGAACTAAATGCATATAAATTGCGTGGACCACTTTACAACAGCCTTCGTGCGCAAAATAAGATCTGATGGTTGTTGGACACGTATAAACATTGGAGTCAACGTGAAGAGTTGGCAGCACTCCTGCTCGTCCTGCGGTATCCGTTCAGCCCGGTTGCTTTCTGTCACATCCCACTGATGTCGGTGTGGCGAGTTAGCTGGGCCTGCCCCGCCCGCCAGTTGCGGGTGTCCCCCACCTCCGGTGTGCGATCTCGGTCTCTCCGGGCCCTCTGACTCCCGACGCCGACCGTAAATCATCGGACGGGGCCTGGCTGGCGGTCGGGTCCTGTTTTTACGGCCGGTCGGGATGCGGGCTGGGAAGCTGTCCGCCTCCCAGACCGCGGGAGAGTTCGGTCGGGCTGGGCCGCACGGTCCGCGCCCGGCACGACGCCCGTGAGAGTGCTGTCCACACGGAAGCGGAGGCAGGATTAGACGTCAGTGCGTGGCTGGGAGTACCAGGTGTTGGGGGAGATCAATGGGAGGTCATCAGTGTCATTTAGCATCGGACAACTAAACCACCGCCACCATCCACTCGCAGTTCATGAAGCGTATTGCTAGAGCGAGCGGCAGTGCCACCACCCCTTCCCAGCGCGGCCGTCGGTCTGCCGCGGTCTGCCGCGGGCTGTCGGGAGACGCTGCGCCGGCCGGCCATCAGCAGGCGCCGGGAGCAATCAGCGAGCGGCGCTGGGCGGGACAGCTCGCGCCGCCGCCGCCGCCGCCGCCGCGCCGCCAGCGGGGCGGCCTGCGCGACGTAGCGGGACGCTGTCGGTACGACTGCGGTGTTTGTGCGGCTCTGAGAGGGCGGCGTCAGAGGCAGGGCCGGCTCGGCGGCGGCCGGACGGCGGCTGTCGCTCACGAGCTCGGCTGGGCCCGCCCGAGCGGCATAGTCGGTTGAGATGGGGCGAGCTGACCTGTCGCCGACTGCCGAACCTCTCGCAGGCTCCACTGGCCGCCCTTGGGTCCTCCAGATTCCTTGAAGTTCCAAAAGAAAATGCCAGCGGGCTTTGCCGGGGGACCGTGACCCCAAACGATTCACAAAACACTTGTTCGGTGTCATACGACGCCCGGGGCCGATGCACTGGTGCGGTCCCCCTGACTTGGTCTGTTCCGGAGAATGTGCTAGGCACCCCAGCGTCTCCATTTGACAGCACACCCCACATCAGCGCTGGACTTGCCTGCGCACCTGTGCTAGCCTCCGTAGGTCATTCGCCCGGCGCTGCGGCGTCCTGGCGCAGCTTCACCTGACCGCGGTGACCTGCCGTTACCTATGATGGCGGCCGACGACACCGCACGGCGGTGCGGTCGGTGTTGGACGACGTGTCGGGTATGTGCCCCAGTCGTGCCGGCGTCTCTGAGGCGACAGATGGCGCGGGTAATGGCCGTACCCGTGGACAGTGCGCCGCCGACTGGACACTGTTGGACGGCGAGGCTGGGCCGTACCCGCGGACAGTGCGCCGCCGACTGGACGCTATTGGACGGCGAGGCTGGGCCGTACCACGCGGACAGTGCGCCGCCGACTGGACGCTATTGGACGGCGAGGCTGGTTGCTACGCCCGCGGCTGACCTGGCAGGTTTCAACACTGCATCAGATCCGCGCTGCAGTCATGGCTGCAAGTGTTAGAGGGTTGCGCTGCGAAAGTTGGCGTCAAGTTCGGGGCCATTTGCGCCATCTAAAGGCCCTCAAGATCCGCTTCGAAGTTGTCGCTGTATTGATGCTTGGAAAGGGAATCATTTAGGTCAGACGCAGAAACCTGCCGGAACGTTTCATATTTGACTGGTGCTCAGGCTGTTGTCGGGCTTTGACGGCAGGCTATGACTGTAACATCGGAATTTTATTACACGGACAAATTAGCGGACATTTATTGAATCTTTCATAAGAGAGGTAGTAGCACCTTCAGGCTGTTGTTCTATTCACGTTCTTCATTTGCAGTAGATTGTTTCATTTTATATTTTATGATATTTTGTTTTATATTTCGTGTTCAAATATCGCGAGTGTGTACCACGGCTGCCTGCCGGCTCCCTGCTGCCGGCTGCTGTCTCGGCTGCACCCGACTCGCCTGCCCCGCGGCTGTCCGCCCCGCTGTTGTATTCTTTCGGGCCTCGAAGGATGCGGCTCAACGGCGGCCGAATCTGTCGCGTGAGTGGCGAAAGTTTCCGATGCTAGACCACCCAAAGTGGGCAGACCTCCGACGACTGAGCACAGGTCACCGACGTCCGGCCTCCCTGAAGGGTGCAATGCGCCGACGGGCGGCCGCCCACCTGGGACGGGGGGGGGGGGGGTCACCGGGTGACCATGGCGCCGCTGGCCGTTATCGGTTGCAGGCGATGGATATGCTCGGGGCTGAGGACGGCGTGGTGGGAGCAGGCGGCTGTTGTCGTGCCTGTGCCGACCGACCCGCTGATGGACGGCCTCCTGTGCCGGCCCGGCCGGAGCGCCTCCCGTGCACCGTCGCCTGCCGCCAGGGCACCGGAGACGGCGGTTATGGTCACCGGGGGCGTGCGAGGGGTGCTGGGCCTCGGGGCACGGCACGTGCGTGCTGGGCCTCGGGGCACGGCACGCATGGGTGTTTGCGGTGTGGTTCTGCAAAGTAACGGCCACGCGGCCGTTGTTGGAGGCGGCCCACGTTCAGGCTCAATTTGTGAGGAATATAGGTCATGCTAGCGCTGCCCCTGTGGGTGAAATGAACTGCTGATCGATATGGCCCTGATGCGTCAGTGTGAGCCCGCTGACTGTACAGCCCATTGTAGGCAAGCCCGCCATTTCCCTTAATATGGCCGACATTTACAACCTCGAGTTTTCACAAACTGAAGACAGGAAAAACAGCACACACGATTGTAAATTTCCAGGAAGAGCAGCTCGCAAACAATTCCGCTCGCGGGCCTAGCCAGCAAAAAAGTCCAATTCAAAAGAAGGATCCGTTATCCCACATAACTGGTCTTATCGCTTCTGACATGTGTTAGCTGCTTCTGCTGATAACCTGAAAAACACGACACGTTTTTTCTTCCATGTCCAAACTTGTCCTATTGACTAATGGCCCATGGCGCCACATGACACGGTGTCAGCCCGTCTTTACAGGCCCATGGCGTCGCATGCTATGGCGCGAGCCGGCTGGTGCGGGCTCCCGCGTCCGTTTGCGACAAACAGCTTGAATCTGCCGGCTGGCCGCTGCCGTCGCCACACGTCGGTCGATGGCTCAGTCCCGGCAACAGCAGGCGGCATCGAACTGGCGGCGCCGTTTCGGCGTTGGCCTTCGTGTACCTGGCACCGTCCCCGGGCCAACAGAGCCATCGATCCTTCAGTGGGAGCGGCCGGTCGGCGGGAGGCGAGGCGGCGATCTTGTCCGCCGCCTCGCGGGCCGGTCCGACGCCAGTCCGCCGACCGCCGCCGGTCCGACGCCAGTCCGCTGCGGCGGCTCAGGCACCAGCAGACGCCGGCTCCTTTCTTTGCTGATGTCGGATGTAACAACGCGACTGCTTTCCTGTGTTCGCCATTAGCAGACTTCGCGGCCACTCCGTCCAAAACCGGGCAGCTGACACCCCGCGAGGGCGTTTATTGGACGTTTTTCGTTCGCGGTTAGGCTGGACGGAACCTGCCCCGTGTCTGCTCCCTTATTTAGTGTGGCAATAAGAGGTCGGGGGCGTAATAAAGAGCGCCCCGTGCTGACCCGCGCGAGAGGCGATCCCGCCGCGCCGCACGCCGAGGGAGGTCCAGCCGGGGTTTCCGCGGGGTGCTGCTGCCGCGGCGTATATTGCCTCGGGACGGGGGCGGAGAAAGCGTTGCGGTCCCAGCCGCCCCTATGCATTGAATGGTGCCGTGCGGTCCACCCTCAAATAGGGACACCACTTGTGATCGTTGCCATTCTCGGCTAACTCGCAATGCTTGGTTTATCCGCACATTTACTCACGACAGCAGCAATAACAAAAACAGGAACAGTGGATTCAATGTGGTGAATATTCAAGTGATATTCACTTGAATATTCGCTACATTATATATATATATATATATATATATATATATATGTATATGTATATATAGATGTATATAGAATATTCAAGTGATGCGCTCAAAATATCAAACGGCTGTACTTTCAGCATAATCATAGGCGTCTTGCCTTTGCAATTATGAGGTATTACTCAGCCGCTCAGTGGGCGGTAATGGTCGAGGGGTTAGCGCGTTGGATTCCCACGCAGGAAGCTCGCGCTAGAATCCCGGTGGGGCCGTGGCCACTAAGCGCTCATATTGCCGATCCAGTCGCCCGCGCTCTATAAAAAAGACATGACGGCGTGCTGCCTGTTCTGCAGACAAATATATCTGGCGCTCACTCTAGCTCGTCTGTCGAGCACACTCCACCGACTGGGTCCCAGCCGTGCGCAGTCCGAGCGGGCGGGTCCGTCCGCCGCACCCGCCGTCCGGCCCAGAGCGCCGCGGGGTAAACAGGCCGCCACCCGGCGTCGGCGGTCGGCGTGGGGCCGATGCGATCTGCCTTCTCCCGGCATACGCCTCAAGCTGGCCCTCATCCTCCCGGCGCTCCGGGCCGGCGGGCCGCGATACACCTCCAGCCGGCCCTCATCCTCCCGTCATACGCCTCAAGCCGGCCCTCATCCTCCCGTCATACGCCTCCAGCCGGCCCTCATCCTCCCGGCGCCCCGGACCGGCGGGCCGCGATACACCTCCAGCCGGCCCTCATCCTCCCGGCGCTCCGGACCGGCAGGCCGCGATACACCTCCAGCCGGCCCTCATCCTCCCGGCGCTCCGGACCGGCGGGCCGCGATACGCCTCTAGCCGGCCCTCATCCTCCCGGTGCTCCGGGCCGGCCTGCCGGCCCTCATCCTCCCGGCGCTCCGGGCCGGCGGGCCGCGATACACCTCCAGCCGGTCCCTATCCTCCCGACGCTCCGGGCCGGCGGGTCGCGATACACCTCCAGCCGGCTGCCGGAGCGGTGATGTTCGGAGAGCGGTTTGGGAATGCGTGCACAGGATACTGTACAGTAGTATGGCGGCATGGCTCGTGGTTTGTCATGTCAGGAGAGTTACGATCGTGAGGAGTGTCGCCTCTGGGTGAATGTGTGGACCATGGCCACACAGTCACCCAGAGGCAACACTCCTCACGACCGTAACTCCCCTGACATGACAAACCACCAGTCGAAACTGTGATGCACTAGAGACGTGGGAGGTACAAACTTCATGGTTTTGGACCGCTTAGAACCTTGCCTGACGACATGTGGGGCTTTCAGAGGCATGAATAATGAATAATCCTTAAAATATTGTCCAGTTTGGTTGCGCGCACATGTGTATGGATACAGCACCTTTTTAGCGGGCATGAGACCGTTTGTTTTCGTGGTTTTAGGCCTGGCAACATGTCGCCTATTTCCAGCGTCAGGCTCACGGCGTATTATTGAAGGTTTGCAATGGCTGTACGTCGCTCCTACAAGTCAAACATTGCGAAGCTCGCTCCGGAATGTGTGCGGCGCCTGTTTGATTAGTTTGCGCCGGGCAGGAGCGTGCCGTATTTTCCGGCAGCGTTGGACGATCAGCCGAAGACCGATCGGTGGTTCGTCCTGGCTGAGCGGGGCGCGCGAGCCGGCGCATATTCCAGTAAAACCTCCTAACTCCCGGGAGACAGGTCGGCGGGACGCGTTCCGTCTGAAATACGAGCCGAGGGCATTGGGAGAGCCGTTAGCTTTTTCGTGATAAATCATGCAGCTCTCTCGGTTGAGGCCGTGTGTATCGGCCGGATGCCGGATCAGGGCGACGGACACCGTATTTTCGCCAAGCCCGCCGAGACGTATCTTAAATGTTGGAATGCTCAGGCCAGCGATAGCATTAGCGCGAAATCTCTCTTCTCCTATGTGGTGGTGTCCATAACCGACCGAAATAGCTCATGCCCAGCAAAACCGCCAGCTGTGCTCAATGGTGTAGTGGCGGCGAATGTCGCATTTGCTGGAGATGAAACTCGTGCTATGGAACCCGTTCGGTGCCATGGAACACATTCGGTGGCGCGGAACACATTTGGTGTCCTGACCCCTGCGCTCGACTGCCCGACGCCGGGGCAGCCTGACGTTTTACGTGGAGGGCTTTGGAATCTTTTGCGGACAGCTGTAGCTGACAAAACAGAATCCACATCTTGAACAACAGTGACGGTTTTCCATCGAAGCGTTTAGCTGTTAAACAGTCCGCGTTACTACTTCTCAGGCGGGTTGCCAAATTATAATCGTGACGCCCTGTGTAGATTAGCAGTGACCTCCGGACCGCTCTTGGCAGCTGATCGGGCAGCCCGTGACCCGAACCCTGCCCGGCATCTGGGCTCGCCGTAACCTCGTCTGACCTCTGACCTCGCCCGCAGGAGAGCCGCCATCAGGCGATGAACTCGGAGACGGAGCGGCTGCGGCGGCTGCGCGAGCGGGTGGAAGCGCAGGAGCTGAAGCTGCGCAAGCTGCGCGCCCTGCGCGGCCAGAGCGAGCAGCAACGCGTCAACAACAATGCCCTGAGTGAGTGCGGCGACGCTGCCGGCGCTGCTGATGTGCTACCGGGACGGGGCAGGTGATACCACGGCACCTACCTGTAGCGTCAACACGACACTGGGGGGGGGGGGGGGGGGGCGGGTGACGAGATCTGCTTCAAGATGGTAGTCGCTCTGCCGTTTGTGCGGACAATTTTAGTTCAAACGACCACTGCCGCTTTGGTGGCGTTCAGTGCTTTATAGCTTTTAATTCGGCCCGGAGTACTCTTGCGATTGGAAGCGGTCGTCGTTCCGTGCCATTTCGAGCCGTCTCATTCGTCCTAGGTCTGGGAAATTCCCGCGCTGGGTGCTCGGCCGCCGGGCCGCCGGGCGCGTCTTGTTTTTTGCCCGTCGTGTCGCCGCGAGTCGAGGTGAGGGGGCGTTGAACTGTCTCAGCCTGCCGCGCCGCCGCCGCGCGTCACGCGGCGCCTCGGTTTCGACGCCGTGGGTTCCGGAAAGCGGTCGCGGCTGTGCCTCCGCCGCCCCCCGCCCCCGCCGCCTGTCAGGACCCGCGGGGGGGGATCGGGGCGGAGGCGATGTGTGGGGGGGGGGGGGACGGCGCCGCCGTGAGGGGATCAGTGCTGGGGCCGCTCAGCTCCTGGCTGATTGCCGCCCGCCGGTATTACGGGAGGCTCGCTGAGGAATTGGGGCTTGGCGTCATCAGTTATCGGGCTGCTCCCCCCGGTGAATGGCGCCGCTCGCCCCGAGTGGGCAGCCGTCGTGTCCAACGCGAAGACAATCAAGCGGTTTGGAGAAGAAGGGCCCATTCCGGCTGGCAGGGAGCCGCCCAATCGTCGTTGACCGCATTGACGAAGCGATCCGTTTAGCGGGCCTCATTTCCAGTGTGATGGCATGTCTCGAGCAGTCCCAACCGATGAATGCTGGCAAGGCGAGAAATGGGATGTCGCGCCGTGACGTGCTCAGCCGTTCGCAGTGGCCCGCTGCGCTCTCCCACGCGCCGGGGGCAGGCCCAGCGCCCGGTGCCGGCGGCCTCATTGCCGGCTCGCTCGCGGAATTCAATTAAAAGTTGAATGTCTTCTGGAACAGCTTCGGAATGAGTGATCAGTCAGAAGTGCCGCGTCTGGACGTGGCCGTCGTCCGGCAGCGGCGATCAAAGTGGCTGTGGACGTCCTCTTCCGTCCGGTCTAAAGGCAGGAACCGAACGGACGGCCAGCAAGGCCCGCACCACGCTCCGAGGTCGACTGTGGGACAAAGCGTGCTGACTCGTTAAACAGACACGTGCTTTTGGGCAATCCCTGCAGTCCCGTCTCTGCAATCGCGTCGGGTAACGTTTTGGAATAGTCTCTTGCGCGTTTTCGACGGCTTCGACGGTTTAAGGTGCGTCACTTCACAGGAGCATTACTTAAGCTCACTGTGCGGCACTCTTCATGCCGTACAGCTCCTTTCATCCCCGCTTACCAGGAGGCCGTGCGACGATGGACCGGTGGCGCGCCGCGCTGACCGTGCCGGGCGTGCAGGTGCCGGTCACCGCCGCTGTCGACCGTGTCCCGCCATTAATTAGCTCGGTCGGCGTGCGTCAGCGTTAGCGGGCGCGGGCTGAGCCGGCCCAGCCATTCTCACGCGCCTTGCCCGTCCGCCGCGCATCAGGCAATCACCATTAGACGCGGCAGGGCCGGCCGCCGGATCAGCCGCCGGGTCAGCGCCGGGTCAGCGTCGGGTCAGCGTCGGGTTAGTGCCGGGTCAGCGCCAGGATAACGCCTGGTCAGCCTCCGGGTCAACGCCGGGTCAGCGCTAAGTTAGCACGAGGTCAGCACTGGGTCAGGGGGCAGTCCCTTCGGTCGCGCGGGCCGCTTACACGTGACTGACAAGTCTGTGAAAGCCACCACGGGTGATGACAGACAGACAAATGACAGACAGATGGTGGCAGCATGTCCGCAGCAGAATGCGGTGCCGTTAAGAAGCGCGCAATGGTGCCGGGCGGCTGGGATGGAGGCTGACCTCACGCGCCGACCTCCTGACATTCGCACCTCTCTGGATCGGTGACGGCCGAACACCTCGCGAGCAGGGGTTCGGTGATTGGCTGCTGCAATTTTAAGCGGGGTCGCGTTCGGTTCTGGTGTGCTTCGTGATGGGACGTCTCAACGGCAGCAAGAGGGTCGCCCAGGCCTGTCCGTTCTTATTTGCTTACCTCTTGAGACTAACGGATGGCGTCGAGGGGTTCGCCAGGCAGTTTGGCGGCGGCGAGCCAGCTGAGCGATCCCGGAGCGCGGAGAGAGGTATTCAGGCGGCATGACAGTGTGTGGGGTAAAGTTCACGGAATTACATCCTGCTATGGAAGGGCTCGTTGCTAGTCATCAGAGCGGCTATGGGTTATTTGGAACGCTTAAGACGGGGTGAACGGCATACTTCTACGCTGCAGCATTTCACCTTCCGAGCCTGTGGGAGCCCCCTTCGGTAATTATAAAAAAACTGTGCGTCAAGGGGTAAATGTCTTTCTCGCTGGTCACTCATTCTGGTTGCGTATAGCGACAACCTGTGTGTTGTTTGCCCGTACCTGATGGTGGGACCTCTCAAACAGTCGAGCTGTCATCCGTCCCTGATGGTGGGGCCTCCTCAGAAGTCGGGTTGTCGTCTGACCCTGGTGGTGAGGCCTCCCCGGCAGTCGAGCTGTCTTCTGTCGCTGGTGGTGGGGCCTCCCCTGCAGTCGAGCTGTCGTCTGTCCCTGGTGGTGGGGCCTCCCCAGCAGTCGGGCTGTCGTCCGTTTTTGGTGGTGGGGCCTCCCCGGCAGTCGGGCTGTTCGTCCGTCCCAGGTGGTGGGACCTCCCCGGCAGTCGAGCTGTCGTCGTCCGACCCTGGCAGCCGTGGGGTCTCCCCGGCAGTCGAGCTGTCGTCCGTCCCTGGTGGTGGGGCCTCCCCGATAGTCAAGCTGTCGTTCCCTGGTGGTGGGACCTCCCCGGCAGTCGAGCTGTCGTCCGACCCTGGTGGTGGGGTCTCCCCGGCAGTCGAGCTGTCGTCCGACACCGGCAGCCGTGGGGCCTCCCCGGCAGTCGAGCTGTCGTCCGACACCGGCAGCCGTGGGGTCTCCCCGGCAGTCGAGCTGTCGTCCGACCCTGGCAGCCGTGGGGCTGCTTCCCATCCCAGACCGGCCGGCTCTCGGCGGCCGTGGAGCTGCCACAGGCGCCGCCTCCGCAGCCGCCGCGGCGCCGCGGCCCCAGCCTGCCGTCACCGCTCTGACGGATAGGGCGCAGGGCGGACCGCCACGTCCCACCGCCGACGCCTGGGCGAGCGATGTCGGGCGGTCGGCCCTGATCTGCTGGCGGCGGCCGCCGCGCCCTGGGGACTGCCGTCCGTTCGGCTGGCGCAGTGGGGCTGGGCGTGACGTGACGTGACGCAGTGGGGCTGGGCGTGACCTGACGTGACGTGACGCAGTGGGGCTGGGCGTGACGTGACGTGACCAGTGGGCTGGGACGTGACGTGACGCAGTGGGGCTGGGCGTGACCTGACGTGACGGCGAGATGGCGCGGGCGAGGGCCAGAGGGCGAGCTCGGGGTCGGCGCGCACGGGCAGACGCTTGGGCCTCGCTGCGTGCCATTTTCCCATTCGTTCCTTCACCTGCGTGGTGGGTTTGGGTCAGGAGATGGAGCCAACGAATAGCAACGGACATCGCCCGCGCGCTTGTTGATGCGACGTTCATCAGCGTAGAGGGAGGGTGGTCACCAGGAGAACAGTGAAATCACGCGGTTCATCACAAAATCATCGCAGCCTTTGCTCCGGGCTGTCGACCGTCGCCCATGTTGGAATGTGAGCCCACGTGGCCCCTGTGGTTGTTGCACGGGTAAGTCCCTCGCAGAGGTGAGCCCAAACATAACGATGACGTTAAGAGGAGACCTGCTTTGATTTGTGATGGTGACGTCAGTCCTCTGAAGTTTGTCAAATGCCCTCTCGCCGCAGACAAGGTTGTTCCGTGCCTGCTGTGTAAGTGGGTGGCTGACAAACGGCACCTGCAGGCCGGGGCAAACGGTCCGCAGCGGCCGGATGCCATGGTTGTTCCGTGCCTGCTGTGTGACTGGGTGGCTGACAAACGGCACCTGCAGGCCGGGGCAAACGGTCCGCAGCGGCCGGATGCCATGGCATCGATCACATCTGTCCAACCTTTTATGTGCCTCGCGAGACATTTGCGGAATGAGTCGCCAAGCATGGGCGACCCGCTGGCGGCGGCAGGTGGCGTCAGGCGGCGACGGTCACCCCCTTGATCGCCCCAGGACTCTGGCGCGCTCTGGCACGGCCACTCCGGTCTCTTCGTCGAGCGGCACTGCTTCGCAGGCTGAACCCGGAATAGGTTCGACCCGCGCGTGATAGCTGGCGCGTCCCAGCCCTGGTCCCGGTGCGTTAAACTCGTCGGCGAGCTGTGAGAGGCGATCTGCGCATTGGCTGGCGTCCGGCTGTCTCGATGGCTTGTGCGTGGGATCAACGGGCTTACGTGCGCCAGGCTCAGGTCTCTTTCTCGCCGATATTGCCATAGTCCAGGATCAATGCTGGCTATAGCCTGCTGGCAGATATGTTTCTAGCGGAGGCCGGTGCCTGTCCCCAGGCGGAAATGAGCTCAAGGACCTGAAGGACCGAGACTTCGAAACTCTCCAGGGTCCATTGAGCTCACTCAGCACATAGGTGAACGATTCCGCGAAAGCATTAGCGAGGGCTTCATCGTGCAGACAGCGGGAAATTGTATCGCAGAGCTGTTCAGAGAGAACGGCCCTCGAACGACGGCAGTTGAACGTTGGCGCTCGCCCAACGACGGCAGCTGAACGTCGGCACTCGCCTAACGACGGCAGCTGAACGTCGGCACTCGCCCAACGACGGCAGCTGAACGTCGGCACTCGCCTAACGTCGGCAGCTGAACGTCGGCACTCGCCCAACGACGGCAGCTGAACGTCGGCACTCGCCTAACGTCGGCAGCTGAACGTCGGCACTCGCCTAACGTCGGCAGCTGAACGTCGGCACTCGCCCAACGACGGCAGCTGAACGTCGGCACTCGCCTAACGACGGCAGCTGAACGTCGGCACTCGCCCAACGACGGCAGCTGAACGTCGGCACTCGCCCAACGACGGCAGCTGAACGTCGGCACTCGCCCAACGACGGCTGTTTGCAATGACAGTCTCGGAAACTGGTGTATTTCGCGAACGTTCTATCAAGCTACCATTTGTTTTATGAAGTTTTGGGTGGTGATCAGCCAGTCAGCGCTGGCATTTGTTCTCTTGTGACGTCACGTTGAACCGAAGAAGTCAGCTGTCGCTCCTTGTAACTTGATACTGAGATTGCGACAAGGTCGCATTTATGTACACAGCAAGCGTTCTTGATTGTCGTTACCGTCGCTGCTCGGTGCGCAGATTGTGATTTCCACAAATTCCATCGCTGTATTAACACTAAACAGCCCTTTACGACATGCAACACAGGCAAGCGTGTACCCGTCTACAAAGGCTGATCCGGTCGGCTACTGGAAAGAGACCACAGTCAACGAAGGCAGATTTTCACTCTATCTGTGAAAGCTGGCATGGCCGTGGACCGACGATGATTCAGTTCGAGAGTGCATACCCCGGGAGCCACCGCTAAGTCTTATGCGAACTAAGGCCCACGCTATTTCAGTAGTTGACGTGTTGACCCCCGCTGGTGGACTACACTTACTGGGAAATGCATCCATTATTGGTGAGCGGTGGGCAGTATGCGACAGCGGCTACGACCCTCGGCCCGCCGCCGTCCTTCCTCCCCTATTGAGTCCCCTGGGCTGGCCGGGTCCTCCCGCAGCGAGTCTGCGCGCCGCCTGCCTGCGCGCCGACCGCGTCTGGAGCGGCGCGAACAAGGGGCCGCGTCCGCCCCGACGCACGCCCGCCGCTGTCACGTCGCCGCTCCCACGCCGTCGCGCACCGTGTCGCCGTGACGCCATCAGAGCGGCGTCATCTGCGGTGCGTCGGCCAGCGCCGCCGGGCGGACCCGGCGGCCTCCGCTGCGGCCGCCCGTCCGCTGGCGTCGGCGCCGGCTGCTGTCGGAGGTCGCCGAATGCGTGATGTCGGTTGAGGAACCGTGGAGCGAGCGGATTGTCGCGAGCGGGCGGCGTCGCCGCGTGTCGGCTGGCTGCGCTGTGTCCCGGCCGTCCGCCGTGTGTGGCCGCGTCGCCGTCGCCGTCCCACACGGCCCTTTCTTTGCCAGTCTTCACTGGTCGATCACTGGCGACAGAGCCGGCGGACGCGCGACGCTAGGCGGCAGTGGCACGCGGCTGACGCCCGGGGCCGTTACTGGGCTCCGGGAGAGGGTGGCGCCGTGTCTGACGTCATGGACCTAAGCCAGAGTCACGTGACAGCCGCCTGCCGTCTCGGCCAGTCCCCCGTCCCGTGCGTGGCCTTTTAGCCTGCAGACTGGTGGCCGGCGGCGCGGGGGGGAGGGGAGGGGGCGGGTGTAATCGGATCCGGTCGGCGGGTGGTGGCCGAGCGGCTCGGCGCCCGCGGCGCTGGGTCGAGCACCTCTCGCAGCGGCCGCTGACCGCACGCTGCGGGGATCGCGGCCGGGGTGCTGGCGGGCGCTGGCCTTACACTGCCGGGAAAGCACAGGCGTGGGCAGGCAATCACGGAAGCCTCGACACGCGATGCTGGACTGCAGAATTCTTACTGCAAGTGGTCCGACTATGGCGCGAGACAAACAAACACGGCTGTGATGGAGTTATATAACCGGACTCTGTTCTTGCTTTCCCGACGGATGTTTGAACCAGAGAACGTGCAAGCGACGCAAACCAGTGTCAGATTTCGACGCAGGCGGAATTAGACATGTCAGCGAAGCGATGAGGTGATATCACACTCAGCCGTCCCCTGCGCTGTAGCCGCCATGGCGTCCCGTCCGCCGGCTTCCCCCACCCAAACAGCGACCGGCCGTTGACGGGCCGGGCGGAGCCGGGCGGAGCCGGGGACGACCGACGCTGGCCGCCCGGAGTTTAGACGGCAGGCTGGCGTCGTCGGACCCGACGGCAGACCGGCGGTCGTGAAGGTGTGGCAGAGCTCCCCGCCGTACAAGGGCCGCCGTCGGCGGGGAGGTGGCAGTGCTGCCCCGCACCGTCTCACGCCCGTGGGCAGGAGCGGGGTGGGAGCGTCACTTGGCTGGCTAGGTAAAGGAAGTTGTTGCGGTGGTCTGCTACGTTGTCAACGTGCATGAAAGTGTGATATGTTTTCATCACATATTTCTCGGAGGTTATCCATTTCCTCGCAGTTGTGATCTTGCATACTTATTTTAAAAGGTTGTTTCTGGTCAAATGATGTATGAAAATTGGGATATCTACCCCTAATTGGGATATCTACCCCTAATAGTTCTGGAGCGGGCGGACTTTTGCTGAAAACACACAAGCAGGCATGTGTTCCGACTTACGGCGAGCCCTGTTGACGAGTCTGAGCGAGGCGGTAAGCCCCAAGGCGTGGGCCCGGCTTTGTTGGAGTCCGGGGCTTGGTGAAAATCGGAAGTGGCTTACAGTGAGCAGCGTTCGCGCCGGCTGCCTACAACAGGCGCTGCGTAGCATGTGAGATATCGCTGGCATTCTACGCACGCACGCACGCACGCGCACACGCGCGCACGCACGCAGTATCCGGCACGGTCCTGACACAGCTGGAGAGGGAGCAGCTGGGACGTCGCCGCCGAAGGAGCTGACTAGTCCGCGGGGTAGCTAGACGGCGAGTCGGTCTGGGCTCTCTCCCTGGGCGGTAGCCTCGGCCGACTGGTCAGCCGGCCGCCCGGTAAGCGGCTCGGCGCCGGTCGAGTCCGGTCAGCCGGCCGCCCGGTAAGCGGCCCGGCGCCGGTCGAGTCCGGTCAGCTGGCCGCCCGGTAAGCGGCCCAGCGCCGGTCGAGTCCAGTCAGCCGGCCGCCCGGTAAGCGGCCCGGCGCCGGTCGAGGGGACCGTTCAGCAGGGACCGGGGCAGTGGACCGTTCGGTAGGGACCGAAGCAGTGGACCGTTTAGCAGGGATCGGGGCGCCTGCGGCAATGCAGTCTCATCTCGCCCGCCGCCGAGTGGTTCATTGGATTCGCCTACGCTTTGATGTCCGCCCCGATGCTCCGGCGCCATTTGGGATTGTTCGGGACTGTTCGGATTTCGCTATGGATTTTGCCATAACACTGGGAAGTGGGCCTGAATATGCACGCGGCCTGGGCGAATCGTCCGCACTTACAAGCCTCGAGGCTGTCGAGGCTTGTTTATGACCCGGCATAATGGGACACGCGACGTGAATGGCACTGCGGGCTCCATGTCGTGTTCACCATGATTGATAGTTAAGGCGAAATGGACCCTGGATCCGTGTAGACCTCCCCGTGCTCGTGATAGTGGTCTTGGCAATTCCAGAACTGGACGGCACCCACTCTGGAACAGCTCTTAAATCCGCATCAAGAACGGGCTTGTTAAGAAGTGCCCAACATATCCAAAAGGATTAGCACGGTGGGAAGCTGCGAGCAGGGAGTGTCCCGACGCGGGATTAGCTTGTCTGGATTAACAGCAGCGCTGTTTCAACCGTATAACATGTGGTTTATGCACGCCAGCGACGGAAAACCGCTCTGCAACCTTCCACAGCCCAACGATATCGGCCACAAAAAGATGACTGCTACACGTTGCGATCGACGCTCCTCCTGGCGGCGCGACCTGCGCCCACCGCCTGACATCCTCAGAGCGATCGTCCCACCGGTGCGCCCGCGCCCGCTTCTCCTGGCGGCGCGCCCTGCGCCCACCGCCTGACATCCTCAGAGCGGTCGTCCCACCGGTGCGCCCGCGCCCGCTTCTCCGTAACGAGCCTGATCGTTAGCTTTAAACGCGGTGGTCCTCCACGCGGCCTGTTTGTCTCGGCGCCGGTAAACAGGGGCGCCGGAGCCGCGCTGCCCGGCGGCCCCGCCGGGGGCTCCGCCGCGCAGGCCGCGCGCCCTGCTTAGGCAGCGTGTAAGTGTGTGTCTGTGTGTGTCTGATGAGTCGGTCATTACTCACGGCCGGCGGCGGCGGTTCGAGGCACGGCCGCCGTGTCGGCGCTGGCTGGTCGCTCCGAGACGAGAGGGAACGTCACGCTCTGGCGGGATCGCAGTCGTTCGCGGCTCGGTTCATATGTTGAAGTCAGGTTCGTCATCGCACGACGGTATTGCCGACGTTGGGGAGTTGATTCGTAACTGACCGCCTCCGTGGGACGTTCGCTGGCGGCCGACGGCTGACGACGACGGCGGCCCCGTTGGCGGCCGACGGCTGACGACGACGGCGGCCCCGCTGAGGCGTTGCTCGTCGTTCGTCGGCCACGGCAGCACGCCGATCGTCGGGCGTGACCTTTTCCGCAGTGCTCCCCTGTGGGCAGCGTGGCCGAAGCGAGATACTGAGCCGAAGTCCTCCAAACCGCACGTCAGCTTCTGTACGCTCAACTTGTAGCACAGCCGCGGCAGACAGACAACCGAAGGAGCGGCGGCGCGCCCAGGCCACGTGTGCTCCTCGCGTGGAGGCGCCGTCCCGCCAGCTCGCAGCTCTGTGCCGCCCGGTCGCTCGTCAAGTGGCGACTCGGAGTGGCCGATGAGTCGGATGGCGACTCCCAGTGCTGCCGGGGTACCAAACGTCTGCGGGGGCACGCTCTGAAGTCGCCGCCGGCCCGGCGAACGGCCCGGCGACGAACACGAGCCTGTCATCCAGCTGATGGCTGCTGATGAGGGGCTGCCGGAGGCCGTCGCCCGCAGCCTGTCGCATCATCCATGACCTTCAAACCACGACCTGGGCTCTGAAGTCGGGGAGTCGGAAGGGATGTCCTCGCCCCCTCTCGTTGCGTTTCGTCGTGCCGTGTTATGAGGAAGTGGATCGTTGAGGTGACCGAGCGCCCCACCACGGCCTGAGAAACCAGAGATGACCTTAAGTCACCATTACTTTAGTCCGGCCTGTCCCGAAGCTGAATCGACGAGACACGCTCTCTTCTGCGGAGTTGCACGGCACATCCGTGGTTGTTGCTCTTTCTGGCTGTGCCGGCAGCGCCAGGACCTTCGCTGCGGCCGGCGCAAGCTTGTCTCGATGATGGGGCATGACGCTCATTGATTCCATATACCTGTGCAATATATCCTCAGTCCGAGCCGACTGGGTGGTGGTCTGCACCGTCGCTCTCTGTGCACTCGCCGCCGATCAGCCTTCTGTCCCCGGGGACAGGCAGGCGAGCATGCTGCGGTCTATTATACTGCTGGCTTAATTGGATTCGGGATGCCTGCTTGTTTCGTCGCTCCAATGAATACCGAATACACCGAGGCCTAACTGGCTCGCGAAAGTTGTGTGCTCTAAAAATGTTTCCAGCTATACTAACTGGATTAAACCGTGCTTAACCGCCGTAGTCTCCTCGGCTGCGAATTAAGTCATGAACTGCTCCAGAGTCAGTCGACGGGAAGACTTTACCGTCGGAAATTACGCAACGCAACGTCGGCTCCACGCCGGGAGGCTGCAGATGACCTCCGCTGACCTGGCCGGTCAGCGTGACCCCCGTGACCCGGGCCGCCGGGCGGAGAGAGCGCCGCAGCCGGCCACGGAGTGCTTTCACCGTCAGCGGTGACATGGGTTGGCGGCGGTACAGGCATTACCGTTGCGGCCCCGCCAGGGGCGGGGCCGCGGACCGGAGACCGATGCACGGAGACCGGACCGGTCTGGTACGCGGACCGGTCTGCGCCGCTTCAGCTCCGCGGCCCCGGGGGACGCGGCCACCGCGGTCAATACCATCGCTATGGATAATCGACTCCACGGCCCAGGCCGGCAATCCAGCGTCAGCGGCCTGCCGCAGCCGCCGGAGTCGGCATGGGCGGCGGTATTTGACGACCGCTGGCTGCTGGGCTGCGACGGGTGCGTAGTCACGTTTGAGAACCGCTCGCTCGTGGCTCATAGGCCGGGTTTATAGTCGTGGTTAAAAGCGCCAGCCGGCGGTATTGGGTTTTGGGTGCTCTCCACTATACACCGAGGGAGACGGTGGTATTTGCCTGGCTCCTCGCGCGCCCTGGGCCTGCCTCGTTAGCTGGATATCCCCTGGGGTGGGGCTTACGGAGGAGCTCTCACACTAAGAACAGTGAGTTTTCTCCCGCCGCCACTTTCGCCTCATCTGCAGGCGCCGTGCGGACGGACTTGCAGCTGTGCGATGAGGTCCTGTGGAAGCGGCGATGAGTGTGCGCGCCTCTCTTTAATGCCAGCTTCAGCTGGTTGTTAGGATGGCTCCTTCGCCGCGCCTTGGCTTATGAGTCCAAAATCTCCATTTTGCGACAAATTTATGGAGGGTTGGATCGTGAATCTGGGCCGGGGTGGAGTCGTGCATTCAAACAAAGCAGTGTTATGGCCGTGACGTCGTGGCTTGTTAAGTGCGTTAACTATTCCATGTTTCAGCTTACAACTAGGCTCAAAGTCGCTATCTGTACTCACACCACAATGGATAATTGATGGTTGCGGACCATGAACCCCCTCCAGGTGTTGATATTCTGACGTTGCTGCTGCTAACACGGACACGTAAAAGGAAGTGAGTATCTCCCAAGAGCAGAGCACACATCATATGGTTCGTAACAAAGCATCCGTGTCCGTTCTGCGTGGCAGGCGTTGACTTGGAGAACATCCGGGCGCTGTTCAACGAGAAGGAGAAGGAGCTGTCGCTGGCGGTGGCGCGGGTGGAGGAGATGACGCGCCAGCTGGAGGAGGTGCGTCGCGGCCGGGAGCTCAAGCAGGGTCCGCAGGGCGACACCCACCGGGAGCTGGAGAAGCTGCGCCGCGAGCTGATGGTGAGGAGCTGAGCTGGCGCCGCCGTCTGGAGCCCCGTCGCCAGCTGTGTCGCGGGGGTGTCCAGGGGCAGCGGACACACGAGCGGTCAACGGTCGCCGTCCTGTCCGGCTGTCCTGTCCTGTCGTCCTGTCCGGCGTGCCGCCCCGTGTCCGGCCGCGCAGCCACGCGGCCTGTGCGGCGGCGCCGGTGCCGTTTGCTGCCAGGCTGCTGTGGTGAGACCCGTCCTCCTCCCCTTCCCCCTCCGCAGGGTACGCCGTCCCACCAATTTATGCCGTTCTCTCGTCATGCAGCACGGTGTGGGGGTGACGGACGCGAGTGTGACGATGCCCGCACCACTAACTACTACTACCACTACCACTAACCACCGCTGCCACCACTACCACCACTGACTACCACTAACTACCACTTACCGGACAGATCGGGATCCGTGCGCTGCCTCAATCGAGTGTCTTTTCTCGCAGATGTCCACTTCGTCTCTCATCTGCAACGCGACGCGGAATGATGAATAACCAATGTGATAGCTTTGCGATGCGATCCCCCGGTTTCAATCAGCGGCAAAAGTGCACTCTCGGCCTCCTTTCTCTCCTGTTCGAGGCCGTATGGCATGCAGCTTGAAACACAGCTATTCATGTGGTCGCTTTTCACGTGGGTGTGTGGGGGCTGGAATCATGTGGAAGCCCACCTAGAAAAACACGGACCAGGAATCCAGTCGATTTCCATCATGTGTCACTCCCCATCTGCATTTGATGCGCCTCTGACTGTATGACCCAAATCATCGCATGCGACCGTGGCGAGGCCTGCAGCGAGTATCGCTGTTCATGTTGTGGTACAGCCTGCCAGCCGGAGCGCTGAGCGGTCGCTCATCATCGACTGAGAGCCATGCCCAGTCTGTAAACACGGCCGATGCGTCACGAGCCGCGCGTGACGCGAAACAGCTCGCTGATCTGAGCACGGGCGCCGAGCGCGCGCGGACAGGCGCAGCGGCGCCGACCGCCGCTGTCCAAACACCAACAGGCTGGCGTCCAAACAGCGGCCGTGGCCCGTCCATGCGCTAACACCATGCGGCGTCCGAGCGGCGGCAGTGGACGGCCGGCCGTCAGGACAGCGCCGCCGCCGCGGCCAAACAACAACACGGCCCGCGCCGCGCCATGGGCGGCCGAGCGTGCGTCACGCGCTGACGTGGCGGCCGTCCTCCGTGACCCGTGACGCGGCGCCCGGCCGGGTCACGGGTGTGGCCACGCCGCGCGGCGTGGCCTGAGACCATTTGGCAATGACGGCGCAGTATGGCGCGGTCGCCGCCAAGTCATTTCAAGCCGACCCGCGGCCATGCATTTGCGGCGCGGGTTTGACGTTACGTGTTCTTGTAACGCGGCAACGTATATTCATTCAACTGTCAGTGGCGGCGCTGGGTAGTTTGTCTTCCACCGCTCGATATCGTCTCAGCGCGGACTGGCTTAAAGTCCATACTCCCCCAGCTGAATAGCCCTTACGGCCAGCGTGCCGTGCACAGTCTGCCGAGGTAGAGGAGCGCGTCATTGGCGATCTGCTCAGCCGTATCTCCGGCTCCGCCAACTAAAAAAATCCGCGCCCTGCTCACCCTGTTTGGTGTGGCCAATTCTAAAAGTCCTCGCGCTTTCTCGCCCGCGTCCTTTGCTCGGCTTATGGATCCGGAGAGTCCTACCCTCGTCCCCTAACTAGCCCCGGGGCGTCATGTCCCTGTTCGGACGACCGAAAATTCCGACAAAACGCACGCAACTTTGTGTCGTCGAACGACCAAAGTGGTCCTGAACACGCGTCACAAGAGTACCCTTGATGCCGGCGTTTCTGCAATTAACTTGCTCAGCCGCGCGTGCTTCTTAATTGCCGTGGCCTGTCGTTCAAACAAGGCTGTCGCTGAATCTCGCCTGGAGAAGTTAATATATCAATGGGGCCATAACGGACCGAATGTGCACGCTTCTGCCTTTGTTGCGGCGTAATGGGCGGCTGGCTTGTACCATGGAAGCCGTTAGCTCTGCGACGATTTCGGAGACGCCTGAAAGTCTGTCAAAACTTCCTGTTCTCGGCTGCCTGGAGGTACGAACTTAATCACGCTGTTTAGGCCCTGGGTGGTCGATGAGTCCCGCGCACACGGCATGTAATCTCTGCGCTTGACGACCTCATTGCGGCGCCAAAAGAAGAAAAGCCCATTGGACGTCGTTCAACGATGAATGAACTGCGGCGAAATTGGATTCGCCAGCTGCAATACGTCTACTCCGACCTCGGCCCAGCCATGGCCTGTCGGCCGCTGCAGCGCCGCTCGGCCATTGGAAATGTGCTGCCGTTTGCCCCGCGCCATGATTGGCTCAAGGCCGTCGTGATTGGAAACGCTGGGGCACGTAAACGCGCCGGAATCGCACGCCGCTTGTCACCGGGACGGCTGACATATTTCGCCCCGGTTGCGGGCCACGTGGCCAGCCAGCTGACGGCGGAGGAAATCACCGGCCGGTGGCGAGCAGACCCGCGCGCAATAGCCACCTCTTCAGTGCGGCCCGGGCGTGAACGACCGGCAATCATAACCGGTGCTCCCGTCGAGAGCTTTTTGTCGGCCTTTTTGCGCGCGCGATTAGCACGTCTCGGCGGCGGTGCGGCGCAGCGGTGGCGGTGGCGGTGGCCCGCCTCCTGATGCCTGCGGTCATCTGACGCGTCGCTGCTCTCCCGTTCCAGTACCGCAACAAGCTGAACGAGCAGCAGCACTCGCAGCTGGCCAGCCAGACGGAGACGCTCGGCCAGCGGCGAGACGAGATGGCGCGCATCGACAAACGCATCGCCGAGCTGCAGCAGCGGCTGCATCGTAAGCGCGTGCACAACCAGCAGCTGGCGTCGCAGCTGCACGCCGCCAGCGCCGCCAAGCGGCAGGTACGACAAACCAAGACGCTGCCACCGGCGGCGGCGCTGCGCGCGCAGGACGACATCGGTGAGGCTGCCGAGTTTGGCCTCAACAAGAGCGACCCCAAGTACCAGACGCTGCCGTACAACACCAAGTTCCACGTGAAGGAGGCGGGCGCGCCGGAGCGGCCGGCCGACGAGCCGGAGCCGACGCTGTCGCCGCCCGCCGCCCTGTCTGCCATCCCGCGCCCGGCCGGGCCGCGCGCGCCGCCGCTAGGTGGCGCGCACAGTCAGGTGAGTGCCGGGCAGCCGGCTGACGACTGTGGCGTGCGTGCTCACACCGCTGTGTAGCGGGCATTGACGCTAGTGAGCGCAACTCGCTCGTGGGTAGAGCCACTTTGGGCGATGGGATGCTTCCGCAGGAGTGCTGTAATGCATCTGGCCTGTCAAGGACCGACTGGGGCAACGTAGCGAGGGTCAGCCCTGTAGATGTTACACTGAAAATTGTGGAGGCAGCCAGTATCCCCATCCGACCCTGTCATCCTTTATCTTGCTTTATCCTGTATCCTCGCAACCTTACGCTTGTCCGGGGCAGGCTGCATGTGGCAGCCACCAGTGGGCCGAGAGCCTTGTGGGAAGGGGGACCCCGACCGGGTACCCAGCACACATGCACGGTTTAAAGCTCGACGGTTGGCTCCCTAGGCGCATGCAAGTCTGCCCAACCGTTAACCATTGTGTGTCATCCCATAGCCCAAAAATGATCATTTTGGCCGAAAGGGCTCTAATCCAAGCAACCCGGCATCCCCTAGATATATGTTATATTTTTCGCGTATGTTAACGTGGATCACATTCTAGCATACATAACGTGCTAGCATCCCTTGGGGATATGCTACTTGCGTCGCTTATGACCTCGTATGACCCTTAGTGCCCTTTATTGGTCGGTTCGCAAAGGGTCGATTACGGAATCGTACTAACGCAGAATGAATTCGGCGCCGAGCAATGAGTCTTCTCATAAGTGCTGCCAAGGCACAATTAAATCTATCTCAACGACTGCCTGCGTCTTGCGGCCTCATGCGACCCGTTGACCCGGGCGTTCATTCGGCTGCTGAATGCTGACAGACGTGGGAGACTGCTCCATACTTTTGTCAGATAGCTGCACGGTTCGGCCGAACGACTGCGGATGGCTCCTCCTGCGTCGTTGGTTTCCTCGCTTAATGACGTTGGTCGACGTCCGTCTTGAGTCAGCTGCTGCGACCGAGGCCGGCGCCTTCGGCCGTCTCGCGCCAGATTTACTGGCGCGCATTATTTCCGATGTCAGCCTCCACTCGCTCTGGCCGTCGATCATGTTTATCAGCGTAAACACGACGCCGCCGCCTCCGGGGCCCGGCTTAATTAACGTTCCGGGCGGCGGGCCGGCGCGAAGTATGCGGGCGCCTCGTCGCCGCCGGCGAGCTAGGAACGCTTCCCTGCGCTCGGCCGATCGGGAAAATGGCCTGCCTTGGCGTCAGATATTACCCCTGTGGCGTCCGTGAGAAGTCACCCGCCAGCGGGGTGACTGCGTCGCCCCCGGAGGCGCCGGTCTCCGTGTGCTGGCCTGCGCATACTCCACGGTGCTCCCGCGCGGCGGGAGAGCCGTCGCGGCCAGTCACAGCGTTCGGCTTTCGGCGACCTCTTGATCAGTTCCCGCGGGAGCCAATTGATGAGGCGATCGTTGCGTGGTTCCCCGCTCTCGCCAGGCTGGGAGTCGCGTGCCACGCTGTCCGTGCCCGCCTGGTGGGCGGCCGCGCTTCGATGCGGTACACTCCCGAACAATGCATATTGAGAAAAGCAAAGCGAGCGGGAAATATCATGTTCCTAGTGATGGCTGGAGAGTCTAATCACATTTCCTCCGCCGAAGCGGATACTCCAACGTAAATTCAGACCTATGGCAAACCAAGCAGGAAACCGTTGACATTATTGGTTAAATCGGACGCGTCTTACATCTGAGCGAAACAAAGCAAACCCGTGACACTCTCAGTTCTAGTTATGTGAGCGGACGTGGGAGGGCAAAACACACTTGAGTCAGGACCCCGCTTGCTTCGGACATGCTGTTTTGCATCGGCGCCGAGCGTCGGCGGCTCGGACCACAGTCCAATACGGTCGCCAGCCGCGCCGATGGCTCCCCGAGGGCAGCCGCCCAGTGATGGGACGCGCTCGGTGACCTTTCGGCCGGCGCCGCGTGCGGCGAGCCCGCTGCGCCGCCGCTGGCCGCTTGTGCACCGGCGGGCGGCACAGCTGGCCAGCTGGCCGTGTTTGTGTGCGGCGAGTGATGGGCAGTGCTCCTCAGCTGCTGACACTGACGCTGTCTCGGCCGGCAGGGCGGCGGGGTGTCGCCGGCGATTCTGCCGCAGCAGCTGTACAGCCAGCGCGCCCTGGTGAGTGATGGCTCCGCCGACGGCCGCCGCGGAGGCGCGTGCGGTGGGCGGGATGCCGCGCGGCTCGGTCAGCCCGCGGTCCGCAGTTGCTGGTGACCGGCGGTGGTGGACTGGGGAGCCACCGGCGGATGGGGCGCTGGGTTTAGCCTGTTTTTAGTCTGGTGGTGTCATGCGGCGCGCTGTGAATCTCGAGTGTGGCTTACCTTGCGGTGTGTCAGCTTGAGGCCCATCGGAAACAGAAGCTTTCCTCCTGAAAGCTATCCTATCCTCTGCATAAAAATGCCTCCAAGTCAGCTTACACGCCGCGTGGATGGGATAAGCCGTTTTGTCTTCCATCCAAGCCAGGAACATGACCCTTTTCATCTCGGCCAGACTCCTTGAATCCTCGCTCCGGATCGAAGTATGATGAGAAGCTCAGCGTAAGCTCGCTGCCTCCTGCTCCCCGTCCGCTGCCGCGATAGACAAACGACGCAGGCTGTCAGGGTCAGCTCCGGGTGATGAGTGACGTCACTGCGGCGGCCACCCGTCTTTGATGTGGTTCGCGCAAACGGAGCAGCCTGCGATACCGCCTGTCGTCAGCAACGCCGCTGCGATGTGACTCGGCTGCGCCGCTACGCAGCTGGAGTTTCCTCCGTCGTAATCGTGACCCTTTCCTCACTCGCTGCTATGCTTCATCGCTGTCTCGCGGTGGGCGAGCCCGAGTTGTGATGACCAGCGCCGTGTCGTCGGAGGGAGCGGTCGGACGGTCCCGCGCTCCGCCTCCCGTCGCGGCCTTCCGGAGACCGCGTGACATACCGCCGCGAGCACGACGCCTCCGTGGCCGCCGTCGCCGGCCGGCCCGATTTACGCGCGCCCCTCGGCGACCGTTACCGGACGGCGGGCGCGGCTGGTGCGTGGCGACGGCCGGCCGGCGCCGACGAATAATCGGCGCCGTCGACACCGTTAATGTTTCAGGGGACGTGGCGAGCGGCGATGGGATGGACAGGCGTGTCGGTACGAAAGGGGGGGGGGGGAGGGGGCGGCGCTGCAACGTCTAGCCGTGTCGAGTGTGGCGGCCTCCTGTAATGGACAGCACACAGTCGAGCGATTCTTTGTGGTCAGCACTGACACCTCGGGGAGTAGTTAGAGCTTTTGGCGCGGAGATTGAAGCGGGCTTATGTAAATCGTCGGTAAATCCAGATACGTTGGCAGCATTGCATAATGCATTGGCCGTAGTGCAGTCCCGTTAGAATCTCACCTCGATGATTGCATAATCAGGGATTCCTCACTGTCTCATTGCTTGAAGTGATCCCTGTATAAGGTAGAAACTGAAGCTCGGAGAAAGATTGCAGTATCCTGGGATTTTGTCACGCATCCCTTGAACGGAATCGGCGAACTGCACTTTGGATTTTCTATTCCCGCGAACGTAATATGCTGACAGTTTTTGTAAGATTGTTGTAATGCCCAGGTGCTGTGAATTAGCATGGCTTATAAATGCGCATTTCATTATGTCCGCCGCTCTCGAATCGGCCGTACCATGACTGATGTGGAGAAGCACAGAAGAGGAAAGAAAGAAGCACGGGGAGACTTCTAAAATGTCCGAGTGGTTTTCAGGAACAGACAAAGGCACTTGATGAGTTTCACACTGCCGCATTATCATGTTGTTTGAACACACACCTACAATCACAAAGATCTTCCCTCTACATCGGAACGACGCTCGCGCCATTAGTATGCGGAGAATCGCCACCGCCGCTTTATTTCTATTGCTGTACTGGCTCTGGGTGCCGTCTCTGTAGCCCACTATTTTCCTCTAATCTCGCCACGATAGCTCGCGCCGCACCCTGCCATCGGGCGTCCGACTTTACGGCCCTGTCCCGGCCACAAACAACTCGGCCTGCTGCTGGAGCTGTCGGTGCGCCCGACGGCGACGGCGGAGGCCACCGAGGTCCGCGGCGCGAGATAGCGCGCCCGGCCGCCGCCGTATCTCGGCTGCCGCTTCCTGTGTCAGCTGACGCGCTGGCCGCCTCACTGTCCGGGGAACCCAGTCCGGTCCCGCCGGCTCGCGTGCCCCAGCCGCCGCTGGGACGCTGGAGACGGCGTGGGAGGCGCGGTGTGGGACAGACCGTGGTGGTGCCCGCTCGCAGTCGACGGTGCTCCTGTTACAGACGCAGACGCAGCAGCAGCAGCAGCCGCAGCCGCAGCAGCAGCCGAGGGTGTCGGGCCTGCCCCGGCCGGTGGGCGCCGTCTCCAACTCGTTATCACGGGTGCACGGCGGCGCGGCGCCGCCCGTGCCCAACAACCTTCACGTGAGCAGAGACGGGCGCTGCTGGAGTGGGTTGTTTATCTGTTACACTGAGCGTGAGCGTACCAGACTCGGCTAACATCAAACAGCTTATATCAGACTTTGAACTTATAGCGCTCAGCAGATAAAAGTTAATAGAAATGAACTTCCTTCTATTGATCATAATCATGTTCAAAGAAGACTATTGTAATGGGATGTCCATGATTTCACATTGATTGTTCGAGATGTCGTGCTGGATTTAGTTAAGGTTCGCATGCCACGCCACATGGTACGTGCAGAACCGCTGGTTCGTCACACCCGCAGACTACCTTCCTTTTGCTGTGGGCTTGCCTTGAGCTGGCCCGCGGGTGGAACCAGACGAGGCAGGCCCGTATGAGGTTGGCGTGTAGTAAACGGCAATATGGAAATCTCCGGCCCGTGGCGAATTGCTTCCTTCCAAGCCTTCAGGGCCCCAAACATCTCGGAGAAACGGGCTGCGAAAGTGACGGCCCGAAGCGAAGTTGGCAGACATTTGTCAACCTGCTTTTCCCACCCAGAACCTCGCCAATCAAAACTGATTGGCGCTTTTCTCTGATTGTAAGCATAGCGTTGTTGAAAGTTCACGCTACCTGAATTCCAAATGCGTGATTTGTCCAGGCTCGCTTCGAAGAGAAGTTTAGTCCGCAGTGCTTCATCTGGTTGATCAATAATTGCGTCTGCTTTCCAGGAGGTGCCAAACCCAGTATCGCGCCATCAGCGCCTTTTAAAATTCATTAGCAGCCACTTACCGAAGGCTTCGTCAGTGTACTTGTTCATGCATGAGATTGTCCACGTGAATTCGTTCTCCTTAGGCGGACTCGGCCGAGGTGAACGGGGACCGACCTCTGCTGCCGCCCAAGCCGGCCTCGGGTCAACCGATCAAAGGCGCCGCCCCCGGCCGGGTCAACGGCGAGGCGCCGGAGGTCAGCGGCTTGCCCGGCGACGTGACGCAGGTGTCCGTGCGAGGATCACAGGTCAAGGTCGGCCAGCAGTACCGGTACGTGTCCTGAGCGGAGGAGGACTCGGACGCGCCAGCCGGGTCGGGGCCCGCCCCAGGGGGGGGGGGATATTATGGGGAGGCACGTGGCTGCGAGTGAGGCTGGTGGAGTTAGTAGGGACACTTATCGGGACCGGGGTCTGCAAACATCGTCCACGCAACCCATTCACTCCGTCTGTTTATCGTTCGCTGCAGCCACACTTGCCCGACTCTACGGCGCTCGTGCGGAGAGAAGCGAGACGAAATGTCGCACTTGTGCCGTCCAGTCGCGTCCCATCGTGTTGCCCCCCCCCCCCCCCCCGTTCCCTGAGCCGTGTTGTTGAGCTGCGTGCGGGCAGCGACAGCCAGCATGTGCGCTTTATCGCCGACCCGTGCGTGACACCGGGGCAAATTGTCATCCGAGCGAGCGGTGCCGGCGGCGGGTCAGGTGTGGTCCACGTGGGCGGCGGGACGGACTCACAAACAGCTGAGCCGTGGTGATTATGGCGGATCGCTCAGCGCACCGGCCGCCACAGATCGGGACATTAGAAGGCACGGCTGCGGCTGCCGAAGGGGAGTGCCTAGTGAGGCTTTGGTTGGAGCCGGTGCCGTGTCTTGCGCGCGCGATGCCGCGAGAGGAGGGTCTTGAGGGGCCGGAATGTTCGTGGATGGCACCGCGCGGACGCGCTGGCGAAACTGTGTGCTGAAGACTCGTGACGCTGAAGGCCACTGCGATAGTTCTGAAGCATGTACCTGCGGTTTTGTGAGGCGCGTTAAGCGGGATGGGTCCACGCCATTCGTGTGTCGGTTAAAAGTAATGCTCCGCTCACGGGGGGAATCGTCATGTGGCGGGCTTTAACGGACCAACCACGACGTAATAAAACCCTGCCTGCGCGCTCATGGCACGTGGTCGAAGTTCTGGGAACTGGAAGTATTCAGCTTTGACGGTGCCGTGACCCGTCCGAGCCGTTCCGCTCAAAGGCCGCTCTTCAATCCCGAAATTGAAGCGCCGCGTTCATTGCGCGAGCGATGTTAAGCTTCTCTCATAGGCCACAAATTTCCTCGCGCCCCTCGATAGTCTGGCAGCGAAGCGGCGATTTGGAAGATCGATATTCAAACTTGGACAATAACGGCGAACGCCGCTGGTCTGGCGTCGCGTCGTTCACGGCCTTCTGCTCCTTTGCCTGAGACGAAGCAACCATGGTCCGCGCCTCCAGGGCTAGGCCGTGGTATCATAATGAAGCTGGCGAGTCGTCGCTGATTCTTCTGCATGAGCTCTGTTATTATCGCGCACCCACCGGCGTCAGGTTTCGTTTGCCGCCAGACCCCCGAGGCTGTTTTGGCCATAGTTGCGCAAGACCCTGATCTTGCCTGAACTCGTCTTAAAATGCTTACCTGTGTGTAAGGTTCGGGGTCGAGCCGAGACAACCCAGCAATAGTGTTGCCTGTCCCTTATCATAATGTTTCAAGCAGGGTGACTGATTTCTGCCACCATACCCGAGCGCAAGTTGGTTGTCTACCGGAGATGAGAAGAAGCACGTTTTCCTGGGAAAGGAACTGGCAAGCGACGTGATCTGTCCGTCCCGACGAGTGCATGAGTGTCGTGCTCCTGTTTCAGCTATGCCAGCCGCAGCCAGATCACCAGCACGTACACCAACCAACACCGACCAGAGCAGCAGCAGCAACAACAGCAGCAGCAACAGCAGCAACAGCAGCAACAACAACAGCAGCAACAGCAACAACCGGAGCTAGCCGGCGCGTATCAGCAGCAACAAAATCAACTGCAACAGTTGCAACTACAGCAACAGCAGCAGTTACAGCAAAAGCAGCAGCAGCAACAACAGCAACACCACCAACACCAGCAGCAACATCTTCAACAGCAGCAGCAGAATCTCCAATCACACCTACAACATCAACTACAGCAACATCATTTACAGCAACAACAGCAACAGCAGCAGCAACAGGATCAGAGCGGCGCGCATCAGTCGCAGCGGAAGCCGCAGGAGGCAGAAGACTCGCCTGCGGTGCGCGTCAGCATCAACAGCCGCATAGAGATGCCGCCGTCCTACATGTTCCCGCAGCTGGCGCCGGAGGCCAGCCCAGGGCGTGCCGCCGACGCCGCCGACAGCGCCCCTGGCGGCGTCGACAAGAACGAGAATCGGCTGGATGAGGTGGACCGGGCGCCGGCGGCTGAGCATCGCCTGACGCGCTTGGCCGAGGATGTTGCCATGACAACAGGGATGCCACAGAAGGAGCCACAGCAGGAGGCGATGGAGCTGGACGCCAACTGCAACCCGGAGAACGGCAGCAAACGTGAGTGTTGTGGGGGAGATCGGTGGCTGGATGGGAGGGGGAAGGGGAGGGAGCGGTGCGACGTCGCCCAGGACGCACACGCATGCCCACACACGCACTTAGGACGTCGACGGTGTGGGGAGACGCTGCACATGAGATAAATCTATTCCATAGGCCACTTCTTGCTCTCCGACACAGACCGTGCATTTTGCATGTCCTTATTTTACGATGGCTTTTAAAACATATCGGTTACCACCGGCCTTTTTGAACCAAGCTCTCGCTCAACGAATCGCGCATTTCATATTCGGGAATGCTCGCATCTGCAGCTAGATGCGTTTATCACCCTCACCAGTCGGAGGGTTCGCGTCGAGAAAGCAATCGCCTCGATCTCATTAACACACGAGGGGGTCGGAGCGCGCCGCCTGTCGTCCGCCTGCACTGTGGCGCGCGCTGCGCTTGTACGAGACCCGGTCGCAGAACCCCTAAATGGCTGTGCGATCCTTCGCGCTGTACCATCGACGGCGGCGGTCTATATTTAGCAACGAAGGTCTCCGAAGGTCTCGTGGCAAAAACGGAACTTGATTGAAGTGCAGTGGGCGTGCCTAACACACGGCTAATAGGAACCGGGCGGGATGGCGGCGTGACGCTGAGGTCCGAGCGTGCGGTCATGGCCGAGGGGCTGAGGATGACGGCCATCTCATTGCCGGTGGCCCGCTGCGGATGGCAGAAGTCCCTCATCCGTGCTGTGCAGTAGCCCAGAATGTCGCGGGTAGATATTGACCGGTAGCATTCCAAATGCCTCGTCAGAAGCACGTGTCTGATGCTTGTTTCTGGAAGGGACTAGGTATTTGGTGACTGGACATGCTTCCTGGAACAGTTACCGACATAGTGAACGGGTGTGTGTCCGTGACATTGGTCATCGCCCTTGATTAGTGTAATTATTCAATCCATTCAGCATGCGTGGACCGATGCATGTTCGGCATTCCGTGCACTGCGCCTGCCCACCTCTGGCCTCCAGTCTGCGGCCATGGGCTGGGATGATCCGACACCCGCCTGGCCACTGGCTGGGATATCCCTGAAGCAGACCAGGCTGTGCATGCAACCCAATAGGGAGCCATGTACCTACACGCGATGCGCTAATTGCGATTTGAATCATGGGGATGATGAATCATGGAATCAAAGGGTATGACAAATGCGTAGCTGCTATGTCGTCAGACTACAGCTGGCGTGATGACGCGATGAAAATTGCTGTAACCGTCATATGCATTGCCGATTAATTAAAGCGTCGCTATGACTGGCGCGGCGAATGCTTTCGGCGCTCGTTCCGCTGCTGACCGTCACCGTGGGTGTATCGAGCGCGAGGGTTGCGTGTCGGGCGGCGTGCGTGTGCCACGCGTACGTCGGTGGCCGGCGCCTCCCGACGGCCCGGACAGGAGGACAGGTGTCGGCGACTGCCACCAGCGCCCCCCACCGGCTCTAGCTGGGGCTGGGATCGCGGTGCAGGGGAGAGCGAAGGTGCCAACGCGTACAGGGTCAGTGCGACAAACGCCATAGGACGCAAGGATAGTGAAGGGAATCGAAGTGAAATTTAACATAAATAAAGGGCTTATTCCCCAGCTACCCTCAGGAATAGCAAATGTACAGGTGGAGTTTTGCCACGTTTGAAGTTAAGCGCACCTTGTCAGATAGCGTGCATGCTTTCCACCCAGGGGTATAGGGGTTAAAAGTTCGATCCAGTTACGTGCCCAACTTTTCGACCAATTTCTGGAAGTGCTTCGATGGTGGTCTAGGTGATTTCACAAACTAGTAGGTGGTCTTTATGCCGAGTTTCGTATAAATAGAAGCATGCCTGTTACCATGTTCGTCTTGATTCCGTATGGTGCCGTTGGCATCGCACGCTCCAGCACACCTTACAGGCTTCCAACCGTAATGGCAGCTCCGTTCGGCTGACAAAAGGCAACCGGAATTCTTGTATTTGTAGGCATGGTTACCAGAAAGCCGCGTAAATTACAGTGCTCAAAGAGTATGACAAAATACAGAAAATAAAGACACTCGTGGATGATTTTCAGATTATCTTCTACCTCATGGTGAAGGGTGGACAGGCAAGGAGACGGGAACGAAGTGCGTTGTCTGATCACTTCTCTGCCCTGGCTGGGGTCGCTACCAAGAGGGTGTTATTTATTTATTTATTTATTAATCGTCACATGCTCACTCCACTCAGAATCTGACTGTTACAGAGCACGTGTCACGGAAATAAAACACTGTAGGTCAGGGAGGCTCGCGCAAACACATACACGCGCAGACACATATAGGCAGAACGCACTCTGTCACATTCGCTAAAGTCATTTAAAGTAGGCGTCGCTATCCGTTATTGATTTGCTCAATAAAATCAAATCTGATGTGGAAGGCTCAGCTCGCGAATATTCTGCGGTAGTGCGTTGTAGGCGGTCATGGTGGAGTAAAGAAAACGCCGCCTTCCCGATTCGGATCTGACCACCGGCACATGAACATATCCTGCCTCGTTGTGCAATGGTGAACATGGCGTCTATGGATGAGGTGATCGGACAGCGACTCCGGCTGGGATCTTTCCAGGGTACGTTTCAGAAGTGTCAGTGTATGATATAACAACATGTTGTCAGCAGACACCCACTCGAGCTGCCGTAAAACATCGCTCACATGATCATATTTCCGACGCCCAGAGATGACTCGTGCTGCGAAGTTCAGCAGCTTCTGCAGTCGTGATGTTTGAGTAGCATTGCATGTTCCGTACACGCAGATGCAGTAACGGATGAGTGAGATGACTAGACCCTGGCCTAGAGTAATGAGTGTGGCCTGAGGCAGACTGTGCCGGCTGTGGCTGAGGCCGATAAGAACGTCAGCGCATCGCCGCACGACGTCATCAGTGTACGCAGTGAACGTCATGCACTGGTCAAATACAACACCCAGGTTTCGAACCGAAGGAGAGCTGGCTACAGTGGCGCCCATAAATTTGATGCTAGTCGGTGACAGGTTCCGAAGATTTTGACGCGTGTCGAGGACTATGAGCTGTGTTTTTCGTGCGTTAATTTTCATTCCGCTTTTGCCAAACCATTTGGACAGGTGTGAAAGATGCTGCTCCATGGATGTGATCAGCGTACCAATGTCACCGGGCCTCCCACTCGCTAAAATCTGCGTGTCGTCCGTGCATTGCGCCATACATGCGTCATGAGCATGCAGCGGCATGTCACTAGCATAAATGCTGTACAGCAGCGGGCCGAGCGCTGAGCCCTGGCAGGTTCCGATCGGGTTGTGCAATGCCGCGGACAGAGAGGAAGCGCCTCCTGGGTTCTGGACGAGAACCTGCTGAAAGTGGTTTTGGAGGTAACTCGCAAACCAACGTGCATCAACATTGTACAGCTGGAACTTTCTAATAAGTCCATCATGTGGAATAACATCAAAGCACTTGGTTAAGTCCAGTAGGCATAACAAGGTGATTCCCATTTGACCCATGGTCTCAAAAACTTTGTCGGTTACCGTGAGAAGCGCCGTGGAGCGATATGATCTAAAACCATGTTGACGAGACGAGAACAGGTGATGAGGGGTAAAATATACAAACAGCTGCTCGTAAACTACACGCTCGGTAACCTTAGCGATAGTCGGTACCATTGAGATAGGCCTGTATGTCCTCGTATAGTGACTAACCGTTGGCTTGTTCGTGGCCTTGTTATCCGACGGTGCTCAAGGAATTGGTGTGTGATGGCAATAGCCATTCAGGGTCGGTTGGAGCTCAGGTTATGCATCTCGAGTCCACCTGTGGAGGTGTTTCTTCTATCTTGCGTCCTGGCAGTTCGCACACATTCGCGTTGTGCCGTGTCCAACCTCAAAGCCGCGGTGTGGCAATCCCGACTGACGTCGCCTGCAGAGGAAGCGCTCTGCGGTTTTAGCGTGAACGTCATGGACGCTCGCGATGAGCTCCCCTCCCCTCCGATCGCCCCGCCCTCCCCGCTCCTCCGTACCGGCTCCGGCGCCCGGACGCCGGCGAGCCGCTCTGCGCTGGCCGCGGCTGACTCGCCGCTGCCTTTCAGTGGAGTCGAGCGTCGACTCGAACGCCGACAGTCCCGGTTCGGACGCCGGCGAGCCGCTCTGCGCTGGCCGCGGCTGACTTGCCGCTGTCTTTCAGTGGAGTCGAGCGTCGACTCGAGCGCCGACAGTCCCGGTTCGGACGGCGACGGGCCGCGGCCGGCCGTCGGGCCGGCGCTCCGCCGCCGCAAGGCGTCTAACCTGAAGGCGCCCGGCTCGGCTGGCAAGGCACACCGGGTCAGCTTCGACCCGCTGGCGCTGCTGCTCGACGCCAGTCTGGAGGGCGAGCTGGAGCTGGTCAAGAAGACGGCAGGTGAGTCGGGGTCAGGGAGGTCACGAGTCTTGAAGACAGGCTTGAGCTGGTCAGGAAGACGGCACGTCGCGTAGGTGCCGACCGCGGCCACGGGCAGAGGTGGTCCTCATCAGAGCCCGGCTGGGTCAGGATGTCCGTCGGTTTTGGGCTGTCAGTTCGCGTGTTTTCAAGCAATCGGAAATGGAGAGGGCTTCGGCGCGGTCGAGCGTCATCCTTTACCGCCATGCGGATTCTGTGCCGGCCGCGCCGAAATGACCGACGATCGGGCGGGCGGCCACCCGCGCGGGAAGCGAGGGAGACGGCCGCCGGGCCGGTAACGAGGGCAATGAGGGCCGAAGCCGTGCCTGCCGCGCCGTAATGAGCTCCGCGCGCCGGCCGGCCAGCCAGTGCCGTATAATGGCCGTAATGGCGACGTCGGAGCGCCGGCGAGACCCGCCAGCGGCCAGCGCTGGTGACATGCAGTCGTCCCTAACTGTGGGCACAGCTGAGGGGCCGCAGGCTGGCTGCAGAGCGTGTTTGTTCGTCGACGGCTGGCGGTGGGTAATGCCCTGTGTGTCGCCAGTGCAGCTGTTTGTCGCCGAGTGGTGTCGTGAGTGCCCGGCTGACCTCTGCCTGACCTGGCGGCAGGCGAGGTGCGTGACCCCTCGGCGTCCAATGACGAGGGCATCACGGCCCTGCACAACGCCATATGCGCTGGACACTTCGAGATCGTCAAGTTCCTGGTCGAGTTTGGCTGCGACGTCAACTCCCAGGACAGCGACGGCTGGTGAGTAGCAGATCTGGTGTCTGTGTGCCATTGTAAATTTAATATAATCTATTTACAGGCGTAAAAGAGAGCTGTCCTGTCTCATTTTACATTCATCACCAATCGAAGTCAGTAACGAGCCTTAGCCGTGGTCCTACCTCACCCTAACCATAAAGAACACTGGCCCTATGGATACCTACAGCAAGCTTTACCCTCACGTGATGAGGAAGGCACAACGCGGCCGTTATTCAGCGGTCTGCGGGCGTGCTGTCCTCGACTTCCGTGGAGCCGCAGTGGTCCGCGCGCAGGTGTTCGCTCTCGCAGTGGGGGGGGGGGGGGGGTTCCTGCGTCAGCCCATCGGGCGCCTGCCGGCCAGCAGCCCGAACTTTGTTACGCGCGTGATAGCGGATCGTCTCACGTCGATTTTGTGTAGTCATTTCTGTCTCGCTGTTGACGCTCCATGCAGACATGTTGACACAGATGGTTGGCCCATAAAAATCACGTCCACGTGCCGTGCTTGCCAGGCGCGTCAGCTCTCGGTATCCTGGCCGAGGCGGAGAATCTCGCGATAATCTCGCGATAATCTCGCGACTTATTGCCGCCGCTTTCAATGTCATTACAGTTGATCGTGACCTGCAGCGTCAGGCATCGGTGCTGATCGGGGATTTTTCCGATTGTCACACAGCCAGCTCATTAGCAGTCACATCCAATCACGAATCTTTCTCATATGCCGGCTGTTCTAGGTATTGATGTCTTGTGTCCAGCACGTGAAAAGAGCAAGGTAGATGCATGGTTTAAAGTCTAGGACGATCGCATCCCCCTTGGAGAACACGTGTGTGAATTTGTCAATGTTCTGGGCTGAGCGTTTTCGGTATAAATCACCCTAACGTTCGCCTTGGTCCCCGTGAGGCATTAAGTCACGAGGCTGTGGGAACTCGTGGGGTGCCTGAAATTGCGACCGTCACGACTTGGTCTGCGTCCGTCGTGTCGCCGACCTGTGACCTGACTGATTGTGACCTCGCCACCGCAGGACGCCGCTCCACTGCGCCGCCTCGTGCAACAACCTGCCGATGGTACGCTTCCTGGTGGAGCACGGCGCGTGCATTTTCGCCACGACCCTCTCGGACCACGAGACGGCCGCCGAGAAGTGCGAGGAGGATGAGGAGGGCTACCACGGTTGCTCCGAGTACCTCTACAGTGAGTGGCCGGTGCCGGCGACAGGTCGGCCGAGGGAGGGTGCACAGAGGCCGCGCCTGGGCCGGACTTGTCTGGCTCAGAGTTATTTATTGCGGTCAGCATGTTGTCCGGCAGCTCGAGCTCTGATGGTACAGTATCTTAAGAGGACTTGACCACAGCACATTTCCAACGTGCGGCGTTGACATTCGCCCTCAACCGTTGTCGAAGTTTCTCTTAGAGCTGTGGGATATGATGACTTTTCGTTGCTCACTGGCGGCTGTGATCTAGTTTTGTCAAAACGAAACCATATTAGTAAATTGGAGCGCGGCTAACTGGACGTGAGGTGTTTTTCTGTGATCTGGAACGCTATTTTGGCTCCTCGGGTGGCCAATTCTCACTGCACCTGACCTCTTCTGCAAACACGCGGGCATGTCACGCGCAAAGAAAGGGATTCGCCTGCCGTTGCCCCTGACGACGGCCACCTGTCCGGGGACGTCGACGGCCACCTGTCCGGGGCGGCTCCCCCGGCGCTCGGCTGATGCCCGCCGTCCCGCCGCAGGCATTCAGGAGAAGCTGGGCATCCTCAACAGTGGCCGGGTGTACGCCGTGTTCGGATACCAGCCGCAGAACGCCGACGAGCTGGCGCTGGAGGACGGCCAGGCGCTCACCGTGCTGCGCAAGGGCGACGAGGTCGAGCGCGAGTGGTGGTGGACGTCGGCCGGCGAGCCGCCGCGCGAAGGCTACATTCCCAGGAACTTGCTCGGGGTGAGGCGATGCGCCGGCCGCGGCGCTCGGTGGTACGCTGCAGCAAGCGGGGGTGGCCGACTGGTGGTGCGAAGGCGTGGCGAGGCTGGCGAGTTGCTGTTCTGAGGACGGCTTTTAATCGGAAATGTATTGGTTGGTGTTGCCGGAGAAGGTGAACAATTTGTCATCACCACCATCGTGTTTGCGTAGCTTTGTCCGTCGCCTGTTCCAGCTGTGTGTCACAGATGATGAAATTCAAGGGTGCAGGGCTCCATTCTTGAGTGTTCGACACTTCCTTCTGCGTAAGCACATGCCGTAAGGAGTGTGACTTGTCTCATCCGGGCCGGCATCACCGATTTGAACTTTCCCCATGCGCGTCCACGCCCCGCTTTCGTCATTTCCCTCGCCGCCCTCGTCCCGTCTCGACGAGTTGTCTCCTCGCAGCCCTGTGACAGCGTATTGTTCATCGGGAGCGCCCCCGGCACCGCGCCCAAACCCCGTTATCGTCAGATTGGATTTCAGGGAGCCGGGACCCCAGCTAACTAGTTGTCTGATTCGCTTTCAGCTGTATCCACGCGTGAAACCGAAGAACCAGAGCGAGGTGCCGTGAAGCGAAGGACGCTCCAGACACTAGTGCCATCTGTGAGCTAGTACAAAGGTTTGAGTGTAATGGATAACCGCCAGGGTGACATATCGGCCGACCTCTGTGACAAGATTGTGCCTTACCAACGGATATCAGGCACACGACTGCTGCATTGTCCAGATTGAATAGGAAATCTCGCTTTTTACTGAGTTGGTTTGTCCGCTAGGCCCACCTAACCGATTCTGTATACACGCCGTGTGCGTAGTTCCAGCATTTATTACGTATAGGGCTGTATCCCGGTGGCCGCGAGTCACCATTCTATGCGCTCGCGCGCGTGCATTTGCGCGGTGGGCGCCTGTTACTCTGAAGACTGCTTGTTACAGCGCGCATGAGGGTGGGCGGCGCGGCCGCGGCGCAGTGTGATACAGAGCGAGGCGCGGCGCGCGCGCGGACGCCGCGTCTCCGTACAACGGCCGCGTCTCGCGCAGTGCTGTGGGCTCGGCCCGTCTAGTATTATGTAAATATACACCGACATGTCACTGGACGGCAGCACGTATCACAGGAGTGGTGGCGGAGCCACTGAGCGGGCGGCACGGCGGCTTGGGCTCGGGTCGTGACCTCGGGTCAGGCCGTTGAGCAGGAGCATCGGACGACCTCAGCCAGGGAGAGATGACGCCGCAGATTCAGACGAAGTGGATGACCAGGGCAGCCTCGCCGTCCGGCTCTGGGACAGGGGACCGAGATGAATCATTACGCTTCATTGGACCACCTCACCGAGCGCAGTACATCCAGACTCAGCAGTTTGACGAGCGTTTGTCAGCCAGCGGTTTGGCACACGTTTGTCAGTCAGCGGTTTGAACACACGTTTGTCAGTCAGCAGTTTGACACACGTTTGTCAGTCAGCGGTTTGACACACGTTTGTCAGCACTTTGACGCGCGTTTGTCAGTCAGCAGTTTGTACACACGTTTGTCAGCGGTTTGACACACGTTTGTCAGTCAGCAGTTTGTACACACGTTTGTCAGTCAGCGGTTTGACACACGTTTGTCAGCGGTTTGATACACGTTCGTCAGTCAGCAGTTTATACACACGTTTGTCAGCGGTTTGACACACGTTTGTCAGCGGTTTGACACACGTTTGTCAGTCAGCAGCTTGTACACACGTTTGACTCAGCCGTTTGCACGCCGTGTCTACAATAGCCAGTTTAGTAACAAATGCCATATCCGGTCTAACTCTGCTATTAAAAGCTTCGAATCAAATCATCCAGCTAACACTAAAGCTCCAAAGCTATCCTGAGGACATCTGAGGAATAGAATCTCATCTACATACAACCTGCAGTTGCGTTCATTTACCCTGAAATGTTAACTACAGGAGCGAGACAAAATCTCGATGAAGGATTTAGCTATATCATTTGATAGTAACGCACGATGGACGACGTCGGATGGAATATTGCTCGGTGTGCTGAAAATTGTTAATTCACAACCATTTGTAACAGAAGCGGTCTAAAATAAAACGCGGCAGTGTTCCCACTACAGACGAGCACGATGTTAATTCAAGCTTAACTTCTCAGCAACACGCCACGAGCGACCTCGCCAGGAGAAAGAGAATCGCAGTCGCCGCATTTAACATATATAGGGACTAAAGTGACGGCAGATGCCACTATAAGCCCCAGAGTAAGAGGGCGGCAGCCTGATCACCCGCTCCGTACAGAGAGGGTGTTCCCGGGACCACCTGCCACCGGGCGCGTAGCCGGCGGCGCGGCTGGCCGTCACGCCGCGCCTCACCTGGCGGTTTGGTGCGCGGCAGGGGCCGCGGCGGCGCCGGCCGCTCGCCCTGCAGCCCGGGCGTCGGCGCCGGCGGTGGCGGCGGCGCCTCACGCCAGCCCCGCAGGCCGGCGGGCCGTGGAGGTACCGGCGGCCGGCCGTCGCCGGACAGGACGCGCTGCAGCGCCGCCGGCCGCGGCGGCAGCGGCGGCCCCTCGCCGCCCTCGGCTGGCGGTGGCCGGGTGGTGGCGGGCTCCAGCTCGACGGCCCATGGTTGACCCGGCTGCTGGAGCAGGAGGGACGGCCGCGGAGCGGGCGACCTCTCCGCCGGCGGCCCTCGCGCCCGGTCCAGATGCTGGTGCAGGAGGGACGGCCGAGGGGCGGCCGTCCGCTCCACGCCGTGGTCCCTCGGCTGAGGCTGCGGCTGGACGAGAGACGGCGCGGAGGCAAACCTCTCCACCTCGTGCACCGCCGCCCAGTGCTGCGGCCGCTGCTGCTGCTGGAGGAGGGCCGGTGGCAGGCCCAGCTCCAGCTGGCCGTCGCCGGGCGGCCCCTGGTAGCCGGCGGCGGGCCGCGCCGGCGGCGGCCGCCCGGTTCCCTCTGACGCCAGCGGTCCGGCCGGCTGGAGGGGGTCAGCCTCGGCGGATGGGCGCGGCCCGGCCATCGGCTGGGAGAGGTGGGCCGCGCGCAGCTGGGCCGCCTGTGGCGAACACGCTCTCCCGTCACGCAGAGCAACATGGTCAGGCCCCGCTGCTCAGGGGCAGTGTACAGCCAGCGTGCTGGTGCGAGCCCAATGGCCCTAGGGGTTATCAGTGACAAAAAACACGCACAATCAAATTGTGGTCTCAGCCACGAAGTTGAAATATATTGCTCAGAATTTATCATTGTTTCGGACATATCTAATGAGGAAATGAAAGTGTGGGTTTACGGATCTGTAGTTTGCGACAATGGCCTCTCATGCACACGTAGCATGCGCTTAATTACAATGGCTTCAAGCAGTTTGCACACAACCAACTGATTCAATCAACAATCAACACAACACAACACAACACAATCAGCTGATGCACTGATCACTTCTGAAGACGGGAAAGGTCAGAGAGCAATCAACACAACACAACGCAACACAATCAACACAATCAAATGATACAATGATTACTCCTGAAGACGGGAAGGGTCAGAGAGCAGCAGCCTTGTTGCCCAACGCTGCCTCTCCTGCCGCCCCGCAAGCCATCGGCGGACAGGCGGGGCGGTTCACCACCAAGCCGGCCGTGCTCACCAGCGTCTCCTCGTCCTCCTGCCTGTCCGGCGGCTGGCCGCGAGGCTCGTCCGAACGCTCGTCCGACCGCTCGTCGCGCTCGCTGTGCCAGGACGAGCTGCAGTCGGACGAGCAGGAAGACGTGTCGCCGGACTCGGAGCCTGCGGACGAGGCCGGCTACAGCTGCCGCGCGCCGCCGGTTGGACGCCTCTGACCACTGCGCGCCTTATCAATGATACAGCAGTAGGCCACATGATAATAAGAGCTGGATAATTGCACACGTTTTCTCAGCATGCAACACATATGAACTGTAACAATGGGCGATAACTACTCCACACAATTCTTCTAGAGCGCCAAACTGCTTCCCAGGGGGCAGCTTCCACTGTGCCGACCAACCTCATAACTGACCCACTAAACGGAAGGAGAACGGTACCAGATCGCGCCAGCGCTTCCTACGCCTGTTTTAAGCGCCCTCCCCGCCGGCGCTGCGCGGCCCGACCGCCTGAACGCGCCCGTCAGCGGCGGCGGCCCGGCGAGCAGCGGCCGGGCCCGTACCGGAGGTGACGGACGAGGCGCTGTCAAGCTCGGCCCGTACCGGAGGCCACGGACGAGGCGTTGTCAAGCTCGGCCCGTACCGGAGACCACGGACGAGGCGCTGTCAAGCTCGGCCCGTACCGGAGGTGACGGACGAGGCGCTGTCAAGCTCGGCCCGTACCGGAGGCCACGGACGAGGCGCTGTCAAGCTCGGCCCGTACCGGAGGTGACGGACGAGGCGTTGTCGAGCTCGTCCGCCTTGGCGAGCGCGGCCGCCGCCAGGTGCGGGTCCCCGGCCCGCAGCGCCGCCCGCTGCAGGTCCATGAAGAGGTCGTGGTCGCGCAGGTCCAGCGCCAGACGGTACGCCTTCTCGAAGCACTGGTGTCTGCCGTGCCACACACCGGGACAAGGTTGTATTCGCCGGTGACGTTTCAGCTGGTGCACCTTTTCGAAACGCTGGCGCCGTCTCCATCAATACCACAGGGCGTTCACAAACCCGGGAGGCGATATCCAAGACCGAACGTGACGGGCTTTACGGGTCGGACTGCAAGCGTCGCCGGCCCCAGCGGTGCAGACTCGTCCCCATCCGCCAGCCACGCCAGCCACCAGCCGAGCTGAGCAGCGTCGGCGCGCCCGCAGCCGTCCCCGACGTGCGGCGCCATGCGTGTCCGGTGCTGCGGCTCACCTCAGCAGGTGGTGGAAGAAGCGGCGCGTGATGTTGCGCACCCGGTCGCCGTACATGTTCTCCACGGGCCGGGTGAGCGCGCGGACCGGCGCAAGGTAACTGCCCAGCGCCGCCTCCAGCTGGGCTGTCGACCCAAGACCGCGTCACCATACCACGCGCAGACATCGCGGAACAGAGCAACGGAGCAACACACGTCACAGTATTTACGCAACCAAAGCAACAGCCCGTTACAAGAGTCGTGCATAACTTGTCCTAAGAGTTACCTTCCTGACACCATATGCTTTGAATGCACGCTAGATTGTGAGTGGTAGACTGTTCGCAGGTATTACAGAACGAGCAAACAGCACTCATCTTCTCCACCATAATCCTTTCCGCAGCTCAGCCGTCCAATTACTCAACCGCTCTGCCATCCCCAGCTCTTGCTTCAAAACCTCAGCCCGCACCGAACCAAACCATAACGCAGACGCCTTGTCCCGTCTGTTTCCGCGCTCTGGCTGCAGCGCCCACAGCCACAGCGCGCACCCTTCCCTCCCCCCCCCCCCCCTCCCCCCTGGCACGCCGACGCCTTGTCCCATCCGTTCCCCGCGCTCTGGCTGCAGCGCCCGCAGCCACAGTGTGTACCCTACCCTACCCCCCCCCCCCCCCCCCCTGGCACGCCGACGCCTTGTCCCGTCCGTTCCCCGCGCTCTGGCTGCAGCGCCCGCAGCCACAGTGTGTACCCTACCCCCCCCTCCCCCCCCTTGGCACGCCGACGCCTTGTCCCGTCCGTTCCCCGCGCTACGGCTGCGGCGCCCGCAGCCACAGTGTGTACCCTTCCCTCCCCCCCCCCCCCTGGCACGCCGACGCCTTGTCCCGTCCGTTCCCCGCGCTCCGGCTCCAGCGCCCGCAGCCACAGCGCGTACCCTCTCTGGCCGGCGTGAGGGGCAGCTTGAGCAGGTGGTTGGCGATCATGTAGAGCCCGGCGAGCGCCTCGTCGCCTTGCTGCTCCCAGTTCAGCGACGCCAGCAGGTTGATGGCCGCGTCCAGCCGCCGCTCGCTGACGTAATCGCTGATGACGTCACTAGGATGGACGCGGCCCTTGTTGGGTCGGCTGACCTGGAGGCAGAGTAGCGCCATCGGGCCCCTGCGGAACAGAGGGAGGGCGTAACTACCGACACCGGCAGGGGACGCGGTGGCGGGCGACCCTGCGCACAGCGTGCCTGCTCTGATCCAGGGTTACCTGACCTTGAGTTAAGGGCAGTGGATGATCAGGCTTGAAAAGTCATCAGGCAATTGGGACGGATCATGTTGTGAAATTCGTAATGGCCCGTCGAGCGCCGGACGCGAATTTGAGCCGTGCGCCCAAGTCTTTCGTGGACCACTGGTGTGGTCGCCACGCGTGCCATCTATCTCATCACGTGCCCCGGCATCGGACCCACATAACCACCGCCATAGCCAACCCCCTCCCGTCAGGCCGATGCGGTGTGTGTCGGTCCGTGGAGACGCGCCCACCCACCGGACGAACGTGACGAGCAGCGACTGCAGCACGTGCCCCTCCTGGGACATGACCTCCGGACAGTGCAGCAGGCGTGACACCCGTGGCTTGAACCTGCAACAGCGCACGCCACCGACCGCCGCGGCCGTCTGACTTCATATCGCTGGTGTATCCGGGAGGCACGAGACGCGGCCGCATAACACGCTCCGGGAGAAGGAAAATGCAAATCTGTACAATGCTCGCCAGGCGAAATCAAACTCGCTGTTGACCATAGCAAGACTTCAACAGGCATGGAATCAACGCTACCGCATGTATTCAATAGTGCCCGAAAAACAACGCACCTTATCCTGCCAACAAAGCGTTCTTTAAAGCTCCTGGTTGATTTCTCCGTATTTCCAGGTCTAACGTGGTCGCGTTGTTGTTGTTATTTACGCATCGCGCTGTCATTATGAATCGAACCAAATAGTAAACTTCTTGGAATCATTGGTCGCTAGAAAGAACACGAATAAAGAGCAACTTATTCTTACGGCAAGACCTATTCCAAGGGCAAGACGAAATAACGGCGATGTGCCACAGAACTCCGCTTCGCGAAAGCGTGCACTACGACTAAACACAAAACACGCCGACTGTCCTCGAACCTCCTTAATGTTAACAGGACACGAGGACGTACAACACCAACCCACATCCCAAACATGTCAAACCGCACAAACAAAGCAAGCTAACAGACCACATCGACCCATAGGGATCAAACCTGACAGCCAACGGCGGAGGACAAAGCTGACGTCGACTGTAAGAAAACAAACGAAAAACATGTTACAGCTTGCTTACCTGACTGGCTTGCTCTGTCCTTCACTCAAGCCATCCGAGACATCCCTGAGCACACCACACAAGGCGAGAGGCCCCGGTCGAACCCGCTGCCCGACTAACCTGAAGTACTGTCCGAGCCCGAGGCCGGTCCGCGGTCCCTGGACCGCGGCCGACGCCGGGGTCACGGCCGGGGTCCAGGTGGCGGTCGAAGCCGCCGCGTGGCCATGCCCCAGCAGCTGCAGCGGCAGCTGAGAGAGCGCCAGGTCGTAGCAGCGCAGCTGGCCCGTCTCGCTGCTGACGAACGCCAGCGTGCTGTGCGGGTGCCAGGCAGCGCGACACGGCGTCTGCCGGGTCACCGCAGCGAGGTCATCACACGGCGGAATACCGGGTCAGCCGGTCACCACACGGAGGCACACGGGGTACCAGGTCACCACACAGCGGCACACGGGGTACCAGGTCACCACATGGCGGCACACGGGGTACCAGGTCACCGCACAGCGGCACACGGGGTACCAGGTCACCACATGGCGGCACACGGGGTACCAGGTCACCACATGGCGGCACACGGGGTACCAGGTCACCGCACAGCGGCACACGGGGTACCAGGTCACCACACGGCGGCACACGGGGTACCAGGTCACCACATGGCGGCACACGGGGGTACCAGGTCACCGCACAGCGGCACACGGGGTACCAGGTCACCACACGGCGGCACACGGGGCACCAGGTCACCGCACAGCGGCACACGGGGTACCAGGTCACCAGATGGCGGCACACGGGGCACCAGGTCACCGCACAGCGGCACACGGGGCACCAGGTCACCAGATGGCGGCACACGGGTTACCAGGTCACCGCATGGCGGCACACGGGGTACCGGGTCACCGCACGGCGGCACACGGGGTACCAGGTCACCACATGGCGGCACACGGGTTACCAGGTCACCGCATGGCGGCACACAGGGTGCCGGGTCACCGCATGGCGGCACACGGGTTACCAGGTCACCGCATGGCGGCACACGGGGTACCAGGTCACCGCACAGCGGCACACGGGGATACCGGGTCACCGCACGGCGGCACACGGGGTACCAGGTCACCGCACGGCGGCACACGGTGTACCAGGTCATCACATCATCACACGGGTCACTTGATCATCACATGGCATCTCAGGTCATCCGGTCATCACACGGCGGCACACGGTGAACCAGGTCATCACATCATCACACGGGTCACTTCGTCATCACACAGCATCTCAGGTCATCCGGGCATCTCCCAGTGTAACACGAGTCACCCGGTCATTACATCATCGATCGTTGTCGAGTCCGGGGCACCAGAGATAGATCGTCACACGTTACACCGTTCACTAGGTAATCACATCGTGTCACGCGGAATATCCGGGCACACGTGGTCGCAGCGGTCTTACAGCCATCACACGGCGTCGTTCAGGTCACCACGTCATCAAATGACGCAAGACGGATCTCCGCACGGACTGCGATTACCGCGTCATCAAATGGGTCATACCGGCCACTAGATCAACCACTGCTTGTAGTCCCATAACCGTCCTCTGGCCATATCAGTGAGGAAGTATTGATCCCGCCATCAGAGAGATTAAAAGAGGTGCTAGTGCGGCCAACAGAAGTCACCGCATGGAATAAGGGATTACCAACCTGATCATCAGCTGGGTTCTAAAGGGGCCAGGGCCTCAGTATACGTAACACAAATGACCTTACCTGAGGCTGCACACAGATCCACAAGTCATCCCTGACATATGATGAGTACGGATGACGCACGGGCAGCACGAGCTGCTGCGGCAGCATCAGCTTTGACGTGGGGTCAATGACTGGAGACATGCACAGCTCACAATCACCGGACGGATATTGGGTGAAGAGTAAGACATGCGACTGCCACACCGTTCTCGAACCTGTTATATGACATTCCATGGTCATGTTGGTATGTGACACATTTGGTGGCTGAGATATCGAAGGTGGTGGCTGATGCCTGGGGCATCAACGTGACTTTGGCCACACAGTGGAAGCCATCAAGACATGACACGCACTGACAACTCCCACTATTTGACCAGAGGCCTGAAATGAGCAGGTCGGTTCAACTTGCCACAGCGAGGTCTAAAGACAGGTCAGATAACGCTCGGGGTATTTGTGCCACCAGCGGACTCTCACCATCTGTATCTGGACCATGTGCGTCATCTGGCGGGCGCAGTTGTGCAGTAGCAGCGAGTTGTCAGCGCAGCCCAGCAGGAGGCGCCTCTCGTCCGGAGAGAGGGCGGCGCACAGCACCTTGCGAGACAGTCCACAGTCAGAGGTCTCTGCTGTGTCGCTCTGTGACCGAGAGGCGCCTCTCGTACAAAGGGACGGGGGCGCACAGCACCTGGCGAGACAGTCCACAGTCAGAGGTCTCTGCTGTGCCGCTCTGTGACCGAGAGGCGCCTCTCGTACAAAGGGACGGGGGCACACAGCACCTGACGAGACAGCTCACAGTCAGGGGTCTCGGCTGTGTCGCTCTGTTACTAGGAGGTGTCTCCCGTTAAAGAGCGCGGTTTTGATGGGATCGCGATGACATAAACGGCGTTAAGATACCGCGCTAAGACCCCAATCTGACAAAACACCAAAGTATAACGACGGTGACGTGCGACACCACAAAACAGCATTTCCCATCGTGTCCCATCCATTGTAACCAGACTCAGGTCTGTGATTACCTCCGACGTTAATGGGATGGTGATGGCAGTCAGCTGTTGACAGGTGGCAGACGAGATGTCGTACGTGCTGTGCTCGACCAGCACCTCGTCCTGAAACGCGACACAGCGGCTGGAGAGGCCGCACCGCCGGCCGACACAAGAAACGGCCACCGCGGACATACATGCCGGACAGCTGGTGCGGCGTTTGGTGGATAACGGGAAGTTGAACAGAAGTCACCCAAGAGGTCAGTAGCAGTTGAAAGGACCAAGATGAACTCTGGAAATGGCAAACTACCCGGTCAAAGCGACCAACACTTGCGCGGTCTCAACGTGAGTGCACAGATTAGCGCCGCCTGCGTAATTCAGTCTGGCGGGCAGGCGTTGGTTAGCGTGTTATCAGAAACTGGGCCATTCTTCTCAACAGCATGAACGCGGCGTTAACCACCTCCCTATGACCTCTGGATGGGTCTCGTGACAAAGACGTTGGGAGTGATGCCCTCAAATTCCCATCGTAAACCCACCCGGACTAACCAAATACGACAGTGGTACACAGTAGTACGACTACAACTCCCATCTCACCAGGTGTCCGCTCCCCCCTGTAAAGCCTGTGACATGCGACCTGTCGAGCCTGTGACCTCCGACATCTCACCGTGTTGGTGAGGCTCTGCTCCACCGTGTAGAGCGTGTCGGGCCGCAGGTGGCTGAACTGCACCAGCAGCGGGTCGTGGTGCGTCTTGCAGTAGCTCAACAGCTCCAGACGCGTGCCATCCGGCGAGCTGTGCCAGGGCGGCGCCGTCACACACAGCGCTGGCACAGCGCCGTCACACACAGCGAAGGCGCGACACCGTTACACACAGGGCAGAAGCGGCACCGTCACATACAGCGAAGGCGCCGTGCCGTCACACACAGCGCAGGCGCGGCACCGTCACACACAGCGAAAGCGCCGTGCCGTCACACACAGCGCATGCGAGGCACCGTCTCACACAGCGACGGTGCGGCACCGTCACACACATTGAAGGCGCGTCACTGTCACACACAGCACAGGCGTGACGCCGTCACACACAGCGCAGGCGCGACGCCGTCACACACAGCGCAGGCGCGACGCCGTCACATACAGCGCGGCCGCGGGTATGCACCAGCTGGGTGGCGCAAACACCCAGCAATCACGGCACACAGACCAGCCGTCGTACTGACCACGGGTGGCCGACCAAACACTACAGCCGTATTGTCACACATGCACAGCATGTGTCACACATCTACATGCACAGCAGGTGGCGGGCGGTGAGGATCGCAAACCATGGCAGGGCTTCCACAAACCCCGCCGCCACCCACTACCAGCGCAAGAACAGGGCAGCGCAGGGCAGGGCTCCAGCGTCTACCTTCGTTCCCTGTCATTGGAAGAATACGGCAGGGTGGCGAGGGGTGCAGCAGAGCAAAGCAGGGCTACAGGATCTCCCTACGCTCGCAACCATCGGAAAAACAAGGTAGGGTAGCGGGGGGTGCTGGGGGGGGGGGCTGGGCTGGGCTGGGCTGGGCTGGGCTGGGCTGGGCTGGGCTGGGCTGGGCTGGGCTGGGTTCGGTAGGGCAGGGTGGGGCAGGGAAGGACAGTAGAACGGGGCAGGGCAAGGCAGGGCAATGAAGGGCAGGGCAGTGCATCGCAGTGCAGGGCAGGGCAGGGCAGGGCATCACAGCGCAGGGTAGAGCGGGACAGCAGGGCAGACCAGGGCAGGACAGCAGGGCAGTGCAGGGCATCGCAGCGCACGGCAGGGTGGGACAGCAGGGCAGGACAGGGCAGGACAGGGTAGGGCAGGGCAGGGCAGGACCGGGGCAGGACAGGACAGGACAGGACAGGGCAGGGCAGGGCAGGGCAGGACAGGTCGAGATGCCTCACGCCTGGCCGGTGTCGGCGGCCGGCGAGGACGGCGGTCCGGTTGACACGCCGTACACCAGCACGTTGGCGCGGTCCTGGTCGCGGCCGGACGGCGTCCACGGTTGGATCTCGCCCACGGCGGCGCTCCACCACACGGCCACCTGCTGCGCCACCTGCCGGAAGGTAGCACACGCTGCAGCGGGCGCGGGTCGGGTGGCATCCCAGGGACAGTCGCGTGATGGAGAGGGTAGGCGTGACGTACTGCAGAGCCGAGACGTAACATGCTGGACAGATGTGTCCTCCGCCGGGCCGGACCACATGCTGTGATATCTGTCCAGCAGGGGGACATGCTGCAGCAATTGGGAGACATGTGGGCCTAGTTTACGACACCACTCCAACCGTACCCAGCCTGACCACCTGCGGATCACACTGAGGTCTGCTGGATCGTCCAGTGCTTAAGTGCAAGCCCCGACGGTCACTGTATGACACAGGGGACAAACCGAGACCATCCCAGCCACACGATGTCACTACTGACCCACCGCCAAACGGCAGTCAGCCTCGAAGCGCTGCTTCTCCAACACGCCCCGCCCCGCCGCTGTGCTTGCCCACCTGCGGCGCGAGTCGGCCGACGGGCGCCAGCGGCGCCGGCGGCGGCGGCAGCGCCAGGCGCCGCTCGGTGCGCCGCGTGGTCGGGCCGGGTAGCTCCCAGACGGTGGCGCGCGGCTCGAGCACCGACAGCCGGCCCCAGCGCTCCCAGCAGACCGGCCGCTGCAGCGCCAGCAGCGTGATGCGGTTCTCCGGGTGCGTCAGCAGCATGAACAGCTCAGTGAGCACGGCTGGCGGCGCGACGGTGCGTTACACGGCGGCGCTCAGGTGGGCACGCCGCGGCACGACACACCCGGCCGCCGTCGCGACAGCCCCGTCAGCCGGCCACGGCCGCCCCTCGGCCATTGTGCACCCGCGGCGAGCATCTGCCTTCTGAGCCGAGCTGCCGCTGGCCACGTGTTCAGGGCTACAATGCCGAATACCCACGGCTGAGCGGCACAAGCCAGGTGTTGGACCTCTCACGAAAGTGAATCGCACCGCATTCTCACAGCAACTGTAATGAACCACAGACATCTGCGTAGCCTCGTACAGGGAGCACCCGCCTGACGCGAAGGCAGACACGTACCGCTGACCACCTGGTCGGAGCCCATCTTGCCCACCAGCGTCTTGTCGATGAGCAGCCGGTCGACGTTTCCCGTCTGGAAGTTGACCCAGAGGGTGACCAGCGTGCCGGACTCGAACAGCAGCAGCAGCAGGTTCAGGTGGTGCCAGCTCTGGTAGCTCAGCTTCTGCGTGTCCAGCAGCTCCTGAAGCACAGCAGCACCGATGAGGTCGCCACATGCGATTATAACTGCCTTGCAAGCCCACCTCGCCGTGATCACGCGCAACCAATGACATCGCATCGCCATACCACTCTACCCAAACCACCGGTGTCAATTTTGTGACATGAATTGACAAAGCATAATTAATGGTACACTACCCACCCTGAACAATTAGCCGGCTTCATCAGCGTGTTCGGCTTGCATCACAGCCACCTGACGCGCGCCGCGGGTACAACCACGCGCGGCGCGCCCTCACCTCGAGCTGTTTGAACGAGTCGCGGTCGCGCGTGCGTCGCTTGTTGGCCAGGCGCGTGGTGATGCCTCGAGCGTCGGCGTACGACTCCTTGATCCGCTGGTGGGTGGACTTCACGCCTGAGCTCTCCGTCTTGTCATGAAACCTGGAAAACGCGTGAGATACGCATACATGTCCCGGCACGGTTATTGTCGGTGGTTAGTGGTTATTAGCAATGCAACGTCCCCAGTCGACGCCTCAAAATGACATCAAGTGATTCACATTCCAACAGGATTAGATCAGCGCTGAACATTCAGGGGCTTCATGGAGTCCCCACTGCCATACCTGTGCTTGCCTCTGATTGGAGTCGGAAGCAATACCATGCTCAGTAAGAACCCGAGTGGGGGTTGTCTGCCAGGGCATCGGTGAGTACAACACACATGCATAGGCAACTGTAATTGGATCGCCGAAAATGCTCTCTTTAGCCTTCCATGAAGCCCATGAAGCAGTGCCACCAAATCTATATTGGCAGTATCTCAAGTCTGCAACAGTAAAGTTGACTCAAAATTGCACTGTGCTAATCAGAGCCAGATCTAGAATCAATATCATGCAGCATGAGTGAAAGTCAGCATCAGTTCCATGGAAGCTGGATCAAGGAAACATCTCTGGCAACCGCCACTCATTTTAACCCCAGTCACATCACTCACTTGAATGCACCAACATCATCTGGATGAACAATGACATCTTCACTGTGGGTCCAGAAGTGTGCTTCCATTAGTAGTGATGCCATCATGAAGTGTGCTGGTCAGCTGCAAAACACAGAGGTTGTTAAATTCTAAAAAGGTGTTGAGTTATGAACAAACTAACTTGATAACTTTTATCATCATACAGGGTTTTTGATGGCTTCAGTCATGACTAGCAAAAATGCTCAGTTGTATACAGTTGTACAGTTGGATTCAGCTGCTTCAATAAGTGTGATTCTGCATGATGCTGAATGTCAAAACTATGTCAAACTAGTCAAATGTCAAACTAGTTTATCTGGCTAAAACACCTGTCTTCATATTCACCCACTCATGGCAGGATGGGCCTGAGTAGCTTTAACCATCATCCTGGGCAGAACTTTGATTGTTTATGTGAATCTTATGCAGGGGTTTAACTTTATGCCTGGATATGTTTTACCTCAAAGCAAGATTAATCATGAGCTTGGCATGACCTAACCAACAAACTTTAAGCATATCTTTAGCTTTAAATGTGATGTAGCATGTAATGTTAAGAGCATCACAACAGCCCCAATCATTTTGCAGTCATTCTACCAAATTTTAGGGGGCCAGCACCTGCCTCCTATTCCTCACATCAGAATAAGTTTCCAAAAAGAAAAACAGAATAAAGCAACACTGGATGCATCAAGAGATCATAACAATAACACTCCATTTCAAAGTGGAAACTGGAGGTTCCTGCCTCATCAAGATGTTCTATGAGCCTTTAATATTGGCATGGAGGGTGTCATATCAAGCATTACAAGCTTCTCAGGACAAAATGATGGAAGATATGTGCACCAACTGAAAAAGAATGGGTGAAATTTGGAGAGCACTGCAAAGCTTTCAGGCCAAAGAGCTGTCACAAACATAAAAATGATTCACTTTGATAAAAGGTGGCACAGCAGTCACTAAGCAGTAATAGCGTGAGTGAGTGAGTGTTAGTAATAATAGACTAAGCTAACTAAGCAGTAATAGAGTGAGTGAGGCACAGTGAGTGTTAGTCATAAACATACAATTTTGTTATAAATAAATTAAATTGCATGACTGTCTTTACTGTATGACTTAAAGTCTTATCTAGAATACCTAAAATGAGCTTAAGTCTGAGTAGCTACCAGCTAACAGCTTTGTTTTGCATGCATCCATTGCCTTATTTTATACTCAATGTTAATAGGTGCACTGGACAGGCAACAAAGTTATACCCACATATCTACTCCAGCATGTATCAAACATGAGTCTCTCCCAAAATTAGACCAAAGTTCCTGATCACAGTGTGGGCGAGGGACCCCATAAAATAGGAGGCTTTTCACTGCTACACATCTAAACTGACAATCACAAATTATGTGATTTGCAATTTCTTCAAAATGAGCAAATTAATCTTGAACTTTGTTTGGCATGCACAAGTGAGCTGTGCATGTCACAGACACCACACTGCATAACATGCAGTTATACTTAACATGTCATGAAGGAGCTGCATCACTGCAAAAATATGGGTGGTTGCATGCTGCAAATCTGAGCACTCAGAGTCCACCACATGGTTACTGCCAATTTCAGCACACAGAGCTAATATTGCAAGGAGTTTTGATGTTGCAAAGCTAACTTTAGGCAGAAATGGTATCAAACAGCATTTTTCAGGCAAAAATTACTTGGAAATTCAGCACTATTTGGCCCGAGCTGAGTTCAGTGGCAATAATCACGAGGTTCAGCACACAGATGTTGTATAGCCTTTGGCCTGGCGGACAAATTTTCTCAGTCTGGCATAAATGCACAATCTCATGACTCATGCTACTATATGTTCTCCACCTCATAAACACGATGCAGTTGCTTTACCACAGCAAATAAAAGAGGAGTAACCATTATTTTGTTTTGATTTCATATATCACTTTTCTTTTTTCTGTTGTTCAACAAATAAATCTGACTTATGTGTTCAGCATTACGATTGCATTCCTCGTCCTCCTGTTCACTGATTGCTTTCATCGCATCATCAGTCTGCATGAAATCAGGAACTGGGCAAGAAAGTATAAAAAGCGGGGGGATCACCACGCATACCAACTTAATAGAACACGTAGACATGTAAATGGCTTAGGCAACCATTTCTTGTCTTTGATGCATTATTTTGTCTCAGTTGCGTGAGATCCGCACTTCAACGTGTTGGGGAAACCTACGCAGTAAAGACAAAACAGCACATATTTAGGAAGGATATGAAATAGAAATAGGTGTTTGTGACGTAATAGTTTCTTTTGAAGTTCAAAATATTCCTTACTTGATATGATTACGTCATTTATTGACGTCGCTTTGTTTATGTGCATCTAACGTTGCGCAACCAACTGGTCGGAAACGTGTTACGGAAACTGTCGCTAAGCCGTGAAGCGAACGAGGGGGAGGCCTGGAGAGTCCGCCCTAATTGGGGGCCCCTGACAACTGGAATTGAGTTTTTTTCTCAAACTTTCGACGCTATTATTGAGGTAAGTCGTCTTTTATTAATAAGCTTAACATCAGTTCCAAAGAAATTGTGTGCTTTCGCCCTGACATTTCGGTGACACATCGCCCTGATGTGGGTGTTTCCACTGACTATGGCCAGGCTAGGCAGATGAACTACCAAAATACGGTGCTGGGACGTTCGATGACTGTTGACCACTGCCCATTATGGCTCAGTCATAGTACCAGGTACAGCTCCATAAAATACGACTTGATAATACCCTAAGTTGCTGAGGCCGCATGGTCCTGCCTGCCTCCCACTGGGGGCAAGGGTGGATACCACAGGGAATCATATGCTTCACCTCTGGTTTCTCAGATATGCAGCACCACACTATCTTAGTGTAGTGCAGTACCAGGGCTCATATGCTGAATGCCCAATAGAAGGTAGCATTGTAAGATAGCTTTTCCTGTTACCTCTCATAGATCTGTATTAGCAAGTACCACTTGTGTAATGTAACAGAGCTATCACTTTGTGCGTAATAAATACTTTCATGCATAACGTAGCACAAATGTTCCAACTGTTCAGCTATTTGTTCTGATTTTGTAAATGCATTTCACAGTCTTGATGCATCTTCCCATGTATTCTGGTGGTGTTGGTTTGCTTTTAAGGGGAATATTACCTGCAAGTTGTTTTATTTTGAATTCTGAATTCTGTCCATAATCGGAGGGTCATGTGGCAGGCTTGTGAATGATGACAGTTATAAATAGTCCAGCAGTTCATTTAGTATGTGAATTAGCTTGTGCTATCTGTGGTCAGTTCCATATTCACATATGTTGAAATATCTATTAAGTGCACCAAGTAATTGAAATATCGTATTTGAGATCTTGCTGAAATGAGGATTGAGAAGTAAGCCTGAGTTTCACTTCTAAAAGCTCATGAGCCTGGACTACAGATCCAAATAAAATTCCACCACACCCAAGTGCACTTTTAATGTGCAGGTTCAGATATCATTAGCATGCTATTGCAGAATGATAATTTGAAAGTCTGATTCCTTTGCTATCTGAGGAATTTTTAGAGTTATGACATGTTATTTCTACCTTATTAGAATTTTACTTACTTTTAATGATCAAGTGTCTCTTTGTATTTCATGATTGTTACATGAACACTGTTTGTATTGTTTTGTGAGCATTTAAGACATAGTCCTATTATGGTTTCAGTAGTTTGTAGTGATCTCATATGTTACAGCAGAACTCATCACAACTGATACATGACTACTATTTGTACTGTTATAGGAGGATAAAATGCAGTCCTATTATGCTCTCCAATGGCTTTCAGTGACATTATATGCTGCATCAGAATTAATTGTGGTGACTGTTTTACTACTAAAGGTAAAGAGAGGTCTTATTATGCCTCATGTTCTGGTCATTCCAGGCTCTTCATACTTGTGCAGACATTGCAGCATGGCTAGCCCTGCAGTGTTCACATGCATCACATGCCATGTGGCATTCTCTGATGGAGAAATACAGAGGGAGCACTACAAATCAGATTGGCACCGGTACAATCTCAAACGCAAGGTAGGTGTGTGAATGATTGGTGGGTGGTGACATGTTATTCATTGCTGTCAAGCATCTTGACCATTATCACACATGAGCTATGGTTACCAGTGGATATGACTATCAAATGCATATTTCTTACAATCATATGTATAGGCAACAAATCACCAGTGCAGATGTTAATAACTCAAGTTGACCAAGAAACAAGATGCCAGTATACAACTTCACATTTACAGCAATTTTTCTTGGAACACATTTTTTCAATCAAGCAATAGCTGAATCATGATTGCATTAGCCCCAGTGGCAGGGCAACTTCCACTGATTTCATTGTTGTCATAGCCCAGCATGACCATGGCTGTCACTGGTCCAGGCCATGGTGCTGCCACAGAAGCTGTTGGCCGCAGTCTGTACCGACCTGCCCTCTGCCGGCCGCCAGGTGGCCGAACTGCCGCATGTGACGGCCGAGCGATTCCGGGAGCGGGTGCTGGCGCAACAGGCGCTGCAGCCTGCGCCGCTGGACGCCGCCGGCCCGCTCTACTGCCAGCCCTGCCGCAAGCCGTTCAGGTCCGACGCGCAGCACCAGAACCATGTGAGTGCCGCGGGTCGCCGCAGCACCTCCAGTGCCTAGGGATGGTGGCCATAGGTCAAGATTGTATCCCTGATCCCCTCGTCTGTAGTGTTACACGTTTATATCGGTGGCGGTTGTGCTGAGGCTGATTGCACCACATGCCATATCATTGCTGTCATACTAAAGTCTGTCATTTGTTGTCAATCCCATTTTTACTCGTTTTTGGGCTCAATTGTCTTTTTTCTCGCAGGTGGTAACACCTGCAAGACAAATGGTGGTAAGATACCCCAATAATAATTGCCCCCTGTCTCATTTGAAGCACCCTGTCTTCTCAGTGATGGGTCGTTTCCAGTCAGTGCCTGATCTTCCCATGTCAGCCAAGTGAGCCCCCTGATCGTGCCGCAGCTGCAGTCGCGGCGTCACGTGGAGCAGCAGCGGCGCTGGGACGCCGACGAGGAGGCGCGCCGCCAGCGCCGCCTGGTGGCCGAGCAGAACCGCAAGAACAACGAGCTGTCTGGCCAGTCGGAGAAGGAGGCCGGCGCGTGCTCACCGCGCAGGCCACCGCGCGCAGGTCCGTGGTGCTCGGTGCCTAGGTCAATGGACGGCCTAGAACTCAGAGGCCGCAGGAATGATAACACGAAATTACGTCTTATGGCGTAATTAGTGTGTGGATGTTGTGCTTGTGGCAAGTCGGTTGCACACCCAAGCCCGGATGCTCGCTCCCCTGGTATGTCCGTGGCGCCAGCACCCGAAGCGGTCGTCGTGTCGCGGCCGTCCGGGCGTGGTGGGCCAGGAGACCGCCCCATGCACTCCCGACTGTGGACTGATCGCCTGGCCGCCGTGCTCCCGCAGCGAATCTGCCGCCGGTCGCCGCCGTCGTCGACTCCGACTCCGACTCCGACTCGGACGAGTCGGTGGAGGAGGTCGACTCGGACGAGTGGGAGGAGTGGGCGGGCGAGGGGATCGCGCCGACGGCCTGCCTCTTCTGCCCGCACGCCGCCGGCGAGTTGGCGGCTAGCCTGCGCCACATGACCGAGGCCCACTCGTTCTTCGTGCCGGACGCCGAATACGTCACCGACATGGAGGGCCTGGTCACCTACCTCGGCCAGAAGGTATGGGGGGGGGGGGGCTGGAGGACAGGGATGTGGGTGGGGGGGGGATGCTGGATCACAGTCGCTGTGGCTTGCCCCAGTCAGCAGTGGCATTCTAGGGTGGATTATGTCAGCCATCATTACCTATACATGCTGTTATTGATTCCCCGTCTCTTGTCGTCCGTGTCGGACACATCAGACTGGTCTTCTGCGGTGAAAAGCGACAAAATCTTCCGTCGCTGAAAGACATAACATTTAGAGCGGGGCTCTGAGTTTGCTGTATGACCCCTAGAACTATTAATGATGGCAACACATTTATGGCTTCACCCAAAGTAGGTGGTGATGCGCTGTTGTGATCTCAGTGCCGTCGTATCTGCTCTGTGTTCCTGCTTCCTCTCGTCCCCAGCAGACATGTGCCTGGAGCCTTGAAAAATATCCCTGGATTTCATAAGCATGGAGCCCTGTGGAATCCTGAATCCACCCCTGGGATTCTGGAATCACTGTTGGGATTTTGTATCCACCATTGGGATCCTGGATCCACCCTTAGGGTCTCGGATCCACCCTTGGGACCCTGGATTCATTATTGGGACCCTGGATCCACCCTTTGGATCCTGGATCCATCCTTGGGATCTTGGATCCACCCTTGGTATCCAGGCACATGTGTGGTCTCCAGCTCTCACTGAGCGTGCTCCGTCACTGAAATACATCGCTGTGTTCTAGGTTGGCGAGGGGTTCGTGTGCCTGTGGTGTAATGAGCGCGGCAAGCACTTCAGCTCGGTGGAGGCTGTGCAGAAGCACATGCGAGACAAGGGCCACACCAAAATGCTGCATGAGGGGGAGGTGAGGACGCCTCTGTCGCCTGTTGTACTGATGCGGGCAGTGAGTGGTTATCTGTCTCGCCATATGTTGGACTGAATCAGCTGTTCTAGTTGTGTATGCATTAGTAAGGTGGTCCTAGTACTTTGCAGTGTGAACCCAAACTTTGTACTATTTCATCATTGTGGCTTGATTTGCCCTAACAGTTGTGAAACCTAATCAAATTGCATTTTTTATATCTGAAACGACGATAACTGAACGTCTTCGTCTACTCTTCGTCGAACGTCGTCTTCACTGAACTGGTATTACATGGCAGACTGCTGTTCCCTCCAGCAAGTATCATTAGTACACGACCGGCATATTGTGGCTGTCCAGCGTTGCAGCAGTGCCATTATTGCTGCATGTTTCCCTTCTTTGTGGTGTTGCGTCACAACGTGACGGCTGTTGTTCCTGTCCTACCAGTTTGTCGTTCCTTAACAACATTAACCACAGTCACCTTTCTCGTCTCTCTGTCGGTTTCCCTTCGTTAACTGTTGTGTTCCTTTTGTGTTCTCATCGTCTCTGTGGTGGTCTTATTCCGCCGGCCGACCCTGCCATTACTCCGCTGAACCGTCCCCACCGCTGACCCGTCTGCGCTCGCGCGCGCGCGCCGCAGGTGCTGGCCGAGTACGCCGACTTCTACGACTACAGCACGTCGTACCCGGTCGGCGAGGAAGGGGAGGAGGCGACCGGGCCGGAGCCGCTGACGCTGGACACAGACGGCTTCCAGCTGGTGCTGCCCTCCGGCGCCGTGGTCGGACACCGCGCGCTCGCCAGATACTATAGGTACGCCGGTCAGGCACCGGCGCCCGAACGCAGATCGGGTGCTGCTGCGGTCCGATGCTGCACCTGCATCGATCAGTGTTACGCCACGACTGCGGTGTATTTGTGCTGGGCAGATGGTAAGGATGTAGGGGCCAGATACTGCACGTTTGCGTATTAGCTACTGGAGGAGTGACATAAATTGGCCACCATGGCCTTTGGGGCTGTTGGGGCTGACTTGTGCGGGTCTGTGATTGTTAGCGATGCAAACCCAAGCGCTGTTCGTGGCGGGGACGAGGTACAGCACTAGTCGGGTGGCCTCAGTGCAGCATGCGTCCCGTTCAGTTCGTGCCTGACGTGTGGCTCGCGTCCAACAACTGCGCGCCCCGACGCAAGGCATGCCCTCCGTGCTCCGAGCTCCAGCGAGATGTGCGCTCAGTGACTTCCGTGACCGCCCTGCTGGCACGCGGCTCTTTCCGCGACGGCCCTGCTGGCACGCGGCTCTGTCTGTGACCGCCCTGCTGACGCGCAGCTCTCTCCGTGACCGCCCTGCTGGCACGGGGCTCTGTCCGTGACCGCCCTGCTGACGCACTGCTCTGCCCGTGACCGCCCTGCTGGCACGCGGCTCTGTCCGTGACCGCCCTGCTGACACACTGCTATGTCCGTGACCGCCCTGCTGACGCGCGGCTTTCTCTCCGTGACGGCCCTGCTGGCACGCGGCTCTGTCTGTGACCGCCCTGCTGACGCGCAGCTCTCTCCGTGACCGCCCTGCTGGCACGCGGCTCTGTCCGTGACCGCCCTGCTGGCACGCGGCTCTGTCCGTGACCGCCCTGCTGACGCACTGCTCTGCCCGTGACCGCCCTGCTGGCACGCGGCTCTGTCCGTGACCGCCCTGCTGGCACGCGGCTCTGTCCGTGACCGCCCTGCTGACGCACTGCTCTGTCCGTGACCGCCCTGCTGACGCGCGGCTTTCTCTCCGTGACGGCCCTGCTGGCACGCGGCTCTGTCTGTGACCGCCCTGCTGACGCGCAGCTCTCTCCGTGACCGCCCTGCTGGCACGCGGCTCTGTCCGTGACCGCCCTGCTGATGCGCAGCTCTCTCCGTGACCGTCCTGCTGGCACGCGGCTCTGTCTGTGACCGTCCTGCTGGCACGCGGTTCAGTCCGTGACCGCCCTGCTGACGCACTGCTCCGTCCGTGACCGCCCTGCGGACGCGCAGCTCTCTCCGTGACCGCCCTGCTGGCACGCGGCTCTGTCCGTGACCGCCCTGCTGACGCACTGCTCTCTCCGTGACCGCCCTGCTGGCACGCGGCTCTGTCCGTGACCGCCCTGCTGACGCACTGCTCTGCCCGTGACCGCCCTGCTGGCACGCGGCTCTGTCCGTGACCGCCCTGCTGGCACGCGGCTCTGTCCGTGACCGCCCTGCTGACGCACTGCTCTGCCCGTGACCGCCCTGCTGGCACGCGGCTCTGTCCGTGACCGCCCTGCTGGCACGCGGCTCTGTCCGTGACCGCCCTGCTGACGCACTGCTCTGTCCGTGACCGCCCTGCTGACGTGCGGCCCTGTCTGTGACCGCCCTGCTGACGCGCGGCTCTCACTGCGCGCAGGCAACACCTGCGGCCGGAGAAGGCCGTGGCGCTGCGCCGCACAGGGGGCGCCACCACCGCGCGCGACGTGCTCCACCAGTACCGGCTGATGGGCTGGACAGGCTCCTCCAAGGAGCAGCTGAAAAAGTCAGTAGACTAACCAGTGTTGAGGAATGCGCGTACGGATGTCGTGCGTACTTGGATCGTGCTTGAGTAAGGATCCACGCTGTACGATGTGTTCACCGCGTCAGCAGCATGTTGGAAAGTGATGTGCTGAATCGCTGCGCGGCCCTCACCGTGCAGCAAAACCTGTCGTCCAGCCGCCGTGCCGCGACGGCTGGACAGCTGAGCCGGCTGACCTGACCTGACCTGACCGGGCCGCGCCCGTGGGCGCCGTTTCAGGACGGCGCGCGACATGCAGGTGCTGCGGCGTCACCAGATGCGGGACCACATGCGGCTCGGGGTGAAGGCGAACAGACTTCAGAAGCACTACCGCGAGCAGAACCCCATATAGGCGCCGGGCCGGACCTGCCGCCGGCCACGGACCTTGTCGCGAGGTCGGCCGCCCGGCGCACCACCCGGGCCGGAGCTGCCGCTGGCCACGGGCCTTGTCGCGAGGTCGGCCGGCCGGCGCACCACCCGGGCCGGCTCGGCGGTTCGGGCTGGCGGGACTGACCGCGATGTTATCGAGTCGCTGATGTGCGCGTGCGGGTGGTGGATGCCGCGTTTTGTCAGCACGCCGCTGGCAGTGAGTTTTGAGTCGGACATGCGCTGGGGTGGGGACACTTGATGACTTGCCGCGCCGTGCTGCAGTGCGATTGGGAGGTCCAATACAATCACCAACACTTGAACTTGGCAGTTTGTATTGCAATGCGGCTTGCGTGGAGATATAATTCAGTACAACGTAACAAACTGCGGCCCTCGATGAAAACATACGGACATAAATCTATCTACATCTAAGAAGAGAGCTCAACACTGTCCCGCGGCACCGTGTAATACTACATGCATTAAACGTCAGCAGGACGTGATGGCTGCAAGCGCCGAGCAATGAGAATATTGGCACAATATACATTGTCGAGCTTATTGTCGCTACCGCAAGCTTCGTGCGTGCATGGACACCTTTATGCTGCATACTGAAGGTGGGCGTTTTATGGGCATGTGGCACAAGTGACGTGATCTCCGGGGAATATTTCGTTTTGCTGGAGCAAGATGTTATATGTTCAGTATCACAGCCCACTGCACGCGGCTGAGCGGGCGAGCACGGCTTCGCAGTAGCTCGCCTCGTGGCCAACAGCTGAGCAGAGCACACCATCACCAGTAGACGAGTGAAGCTCCGGGCCGAGGCGAACCAAAGCGAATCCCAGCTAAAGAAATACGCTGCCATTCCAGTACCACCAGAAGCGAGCGCAGTCACGTCCCTTCGTCACGTTCGATGGCGGGCGCAACATACATTTGTGGGGCAGTCTGTGGCGTGCGTAACACGTGGCGGCCGAGCACCAGGAGTGACAGTCACTTCAAAATGGACGGATCCCCACGAACAAGTCGCTGCCAGGAGCACAGCACAGCCCAAGCACAGACAGGTCGCCTCAGAGGGCTACAACGCGCGACACCCGCAAACCGTGGCGCACCAGGTCGCAGTTTGTGTTCACAAGGCGGGCAATGGGTTGCTGCCGGCCCTTTGGGCCACCGGCGGCGCAGTCTACGGACCCCGCTGCTGCGATTGTAGCATCAAATCTCGTAAAGGCGAGCAATCACACCGGACTTCACTTAGAAGTTCGGCAGCCAGACCTTCGGCCAGGATCGCGCGCGGCGTCACAGGCACAGCCAGACCTTCAGCCAGCATCGCGCGCGGCGTCACAGACACAGCCAGCAGCCAGACCTTCGGCCAACATCGCACGCCGCGTCGCAGACACAGCCAGTAGCCAGACCTTCGGCCAGCATCGCGCGTCGCGTCACAGACACAGCCAGCACCCAGATCTTCGGCCAGCATCGCACGCCGCGTCACAGGCACAGCCAGCAGCCAGACCTTCGGCCAGCATCGCGCGTCGCGTCACAGACACAGCCAGCACCCAGATCTTCGGCCAGCATCGCATGCCGCGTCACAGGCGCAGCTGGCACCAATGACGTCACATCATGCGGCCATTCCCCAGTCGCTCTCCCTCGCTCACTCGCACAGCGTCTTAGTGCGTCTCACCATGAAGAACTTGGCCGCGCTGGAACACTTGACGCACGTTGATATTGATGCGGCTGCGGCCTAAGTAGGCCGCCACCGGGTCGCCCTCCTCTGCCGTGACGTCACCGCTGGCCTCTGTGACGTCACACTCGCAGAGAATGGCGCCGGGAGAGCAGCGCGGCTCGGCATCCGCGCCCGCATGCCGCGCCTGCTTGGGAGAGGCTACCCGCAGCGTGTCACAGCCGCCGCACCGCTTGCGCTTACTGTCGTGCCATCTGTAGGGAGAAATGTGTACCTGAGTTAGCAAGACATACCGACTGCGCTAAGGTGACGTCTTGGCAATGTGCAGGTCGTGTGCACGCGCAGGTGGGCGTAATCTCAAGCACTCTGAATAGTGTTCAAGCACAACAGTACACAATAAGAAGCTGGGCGGCTAGGTCATGTATGCAATATAAGACCGTTTAGCAGCGAAGTGTACCGTGAAATGCCCTTAACCAACAAACGAGTACACACCATTTTTTCGGCATTAGCCCCTTCATTGAGACTATTTCAGTTGAAACGCACCGAGCATCACCAGCTGACAGGATCCGCGGCACCGAATGGTAGCTCTTGCGGCACTGGTTCGCCATGATGATGACGTCGCCGCTGCGAACAAACATGGCGGCCGGCGCGTCGGCTCGGTCCTCGCCGCCCAGGAGAAAGATGGCCGATTGCCCGAAACTGGAAGGGCAAAGGCAATTCTGGCAAATGGAGAACACACCTGAATATGTCCTGTTGTGTCTTAATCTCGCCACAGTAAGACGTGGTACGTTATTAATCCACACAACTACATCATCTGACGAGTAGTTAGTGATCAGAAAACAGTCCAAGTATTAATGTGCTCCAACGCCACGATGAGGAGGCAAAAAAAGGCAACGCCCTGCCACACTACGTAAGACCTCTCTCTCTCCACTCTCACCCCATCTGCCTCGCCACTCTGTCTGACCTGAGCGAGAGTAGCGGCGCCGTCATGTCCCACTCGGAGTGGTCGGTGTGCGGCGCCAGCGTCGAGTCGGCGTGGTACATGTTCACGATGGCCGCCTCGGCCGCGTAGTCGGCGAACCCGACGCAGCGCGCCAGCAGCGCCGCCAGCCGCGCCAGGTCGGCCGGGAACGGCGACCGGTCGCACATGTTGTACAGCTGGAGGGTCGGGCGGCGTATAGGTCGGGTCAGGGTCAGGGTCAGGACACTGCGGCGGCGTAGGCGGGTCCACCGAGCAGGCCGTGACGCCCCATACGGTAGTCACGTGTCTCACGAAAGTGCAGCAGCACTGCTCGGTGCACGCGCGCACGGGAGCAAGTTCAATGCGGTGTAGGCATGACACTCGTTCTCCGGCCGGTGAAATGGTAGTTATCGATTGTTTTGAGTGATAACACCTTAGCATAAAAACTAACTTGTTCAAAGCACACTACCGTACCATGTGTTTCAGACTTTCCTCAGAGGAAAAAGCAGAAGGTTTTTAAAATAGCCATTTACCTAATTTCATTTCAAGATCATGTAATACCCTGTAGCATATTCTACGTCATACATACCAGTATGAAAACATCCTGATGTTTTCAAGAAAGGCCTTACACGGTCGCGGATAATGTTACACCTCCGATGATGACTCACACTGTCACACCAGTGAGGCACTGGCTGCCCAGGCACCTTCAGAGATGTCACGTGATCCCACAGCTGGCGCCACGCCACCAGACCAGCCGAAGCCAGAGCGCACTGACTCGCGTCCCGGGGAGGACCGTTCCGCCATCCGTACCTTGGAGTGCCAGTCGTGGTGGAAGCCGAGCGTGACCCAGCGCAGCTTCTTCATCAGCGATCCGCCAGCACCACTGCAGACAGGGGTGTGTCAGGGGTGCTGCAGGGGTATGGCAGGGGTGCAACAGGGGTGAAGCAGGGCTGTGTCAGGGTGCGATAGGGTGCGACAGGGTGCGACAGGGTGCGTCCGGGGTGCGTGAGGGGAACGGCAAGGGCAAGGTTTTCCATACCTGAGAGTGACCAGCAGAAAAAACAGTGGGCATCAGATTTGAAAGAGGAAAATTTAAACAGCCTGAGCTTAAGAAAGGACACAATGGGCTGAAAGTCCTTATTATGCTGAAAATCATTGGCTTTCAATGTGTCAGGACTAAGGAGGCACTGACGAAACAACATTATCAAGCAAGAGTTGATGATATTGACAAAACCTGTCCTCTTAAAGCTGTGTTCAAAATGATGAAGCTTTGCTGGCAAAGGGGAACAAGGTTAAGCAAATAAACAACAAACAAACCTCACCTTTAACATGGTAACACATGCAAAGTTAACAAAATTCCCAGATGTTTTGCTAAAACTAATTCACTCCTAACCATGCCTACAGCATTACACTATCTAATGTAACCAGTATGTCATAATCTAGTTGACATCAAATGTTTTCAAGAACTTATAATTTTGAGATTAGAGTTTGAGGTCATTGCTGACATGAAGTTTGGTAATTGGCACAAATTGTGATATTACTGAAGATGAGATCCACTTACTCCATGCAGAGTTTCCACCAGTTTTCTCCAGGCTGTAGGAGGCCCTGAGCATCCAGGTTGGTTCTGTTTGGGTGGCAGGGCAGGTCACGAAGGCACCGCCCTGCCCAGTGACGCTGACCAGAGGCAGTGAATGGGTTGCATATAAAAATCAGCCCTGTAAATGCAAAGAAGCTTCTCAAAAGCATGATGTGGTGCTCCTGAAAATGCAACACCCATGCAGTATTACTGACATAAATCTGCTGATGCAAGGCTGTAGTCTGTGGATGGGCATCCAAGCCTGTCTACAATCAAACCTGCACATATCAAGCCTCATCAGCAGGTGACAAACATGTGCCACTGCCAGGCTCATCTGTCATACAACATTATTACTGAACTAGGCGGGATGTGAAAAGAGCAGCAGACATGTACTATAAATCCTACTCACTCAGCCATTATTTCTGCATCATGCAACCATGTACATCCTTTGACACATCAGCAACAGACTTTCATAATAGCCTTGGTTGCCTTATTTTAGTCAGATGATTGTAATAGAACTAGTACCTCATAAGAATACAGCTGTGATCATAAGAACATCCACATCCCACTTTACCTGGATGAGTGCTAAGGGTGAAAGCCTTCCACTCTGTTGGATTTGTCAATCCACACTCTTGAAGGACATCTTTGTCCTCTGAGAAATTAAGCTGGTATGGCACCACACTTCCCTGAAAGTAATGTTGGGGCATAAGATAATGCAGGAAAAGTTACTTTGAACATGTTATGCATAAATTAATTAGGTCAGACACCAATCCAAAGAGAGTTTAAACTTGCTACTAAAAAAATTAATGCAGGACATAGCATCACCTCACACCCTTTCATGCATATTGATTTTCTTATGCACCAATGGTCAGTTTCCATATCATTACCTATTCACCATTGCTCACCTAAAATTTCAGCTTGTGTGTCTCATGTGGCTTATGGTGGAATATGAAGGCCCTGGCCACTAGGGCAATATGTACTCAACATGTATTCTCAGGTATAAAATACATGGTACATGTATGCACCAAACTGAGATGAGGCCAAATAATGCTGCATTCTAAATTATTTCTGCTTGAAATTTGTGTCTTTTTGCTCAAAGTTCGCCATGCAACATCATAATCCCTTGCAAAATTGGTTCCATACACACTTACACTAATGAAAAAGCATGCAACAAACTCAGGGGTCCTGGATTCATGCTGCATCTGGACTGTGACTGTTACAGGACTGTTCATGCTCAGCACGAAATTGCCCCGTACTTATATTTGTATATAATGTATTTTTTGCAATCTGGATGTACTACACCTCATGTTATGGCATGACAATAATTATCAAACATGATCCAAAATAAAGTTAACTGATACAACCAAAAACATTTTGTACACTGTAGGCCTAGTTTCAACCTGAGGCCTGAGCATCTTTCTGAACTGAGTACCTGAAAGTGTTTGAGAAAGTATTTGAACATGTCTAATATTGTAACGCCGAATAAATGATTGCCTCACTATGCTACTCACCAAAGAAGCTTCAGCTGTGGCATGATCAAAATCGATGACTTGTGAAAGATCTGGTGGCGGTTTTCTTCTCTTGAAATATTTGAATCGTTCCTTGATTACATCATGATTGTGATTCAAAACGTTTGACGGATTACCACTTTCAACTTCCATGTCTTCTGGGTCCATGGTAGAAGCCTCTGACACCACACAACATGCACTAAATGCACAACAAAATATTACGACTGAAGAGCAGCCGCGCATGTACCTCAATTTCAAGACATTGGGGCTGGCAGGCTCCAGACGATCGACGGGCTATCTGCCTAGGGTCTGCGGGCTTATGAAAGAATCTCTGCGCAAGTTTTGGAACAAGTGCGCGTTTTTCGATTTAAGAGTTCTTAGTACTAAATTTCTATTTATGGTCGACCTTTGATTAAAAATCTCAACCACGGCAAATATAACATAAATTGCTCTGTTTGAGAGATAATTCCGCTACTTTAGTCAAACAACGTGACACTTCAAGTTTTTAGATCGCTACATCGATGGAGGGTGTATTGTACTCGAGAGTAGAAGAGTAGAAAGGTGACCGTACCCCCCCCCCCCCCACACATACAACTGGCTTGTTACTGTCGGAACTTGTAGGCCGGTCGCCTTAGGCTGGACAAGGAATGAAGATCTGAAGACGAAAAGTGTGGGAAGGCACGCATTTTCGGAAATCACCATCGGGTCCGGTGATATCATTCACCAGCAGGGATTCGGCCATAATGTAAAAACCAGAATATGACAAAACTTTTGTAACTGCCGCTCACAGCCCTATACCAGTCCTATCAAATGCACACATTCGCATTTATTGCGCACGATTATAGCTATTTTCACGAGCCGAAGCATCATGACCCTTACGATCCGGGCAGCCGAACGAGTTTGCAATACACCGTCAAGGCGTAATTTTAACACCGAAAAAGGACATGTCGATGAACGATTTACATTGTCGGCCAACAATGCTCCTGTCGTTTGCGCATGGTTGCATACGCCGCCGCCGACCAGTATTATTTAGAATTCGACGACGTAACTTTGCAAATAGCCGCTGCGGTCGGTCCGCCAGCATTCAATGAAGCCAAGCCAGCTGATGAGCGATTTACACTACCTGTCTTTAGTGATCCCTCAGTCGCATTGTTTGCGCATGGTCACGCCCGCCGCACAGTTCCAAATGTTTTTAATCGGATGCCCTAACTTCGCAAATGTCATTACGGCCGGCCTCCAGCCGGCCGGCCGTTGAGGGAGACACTGGGGGGGTTAACCGAATAAAATAGAAACCATAACCGCACAAGCACGTGGTACTAACAGGTAACCACACTATGTCAGTGCTAACGAATGCACTCAATCGTACTGTTAACGGCGATTCGAAGGATTTTTCAGGGCCATCCTAAGGGTTTGTCACGGGCCACTGTAGACTGACCAAGCCACGGGCAGGCCGGCTGCAGCTGGCACCGCGCCGCAAAAAGTTGATTCCAATGAAAACTGCTATTCCGCACGATGCGTTACTGATGTCAGCCGATAGTGCCTCAGCGCTGACATCAGCGCCGACATGTGTGGACAAGGTCATACCCATCGGGCACGAATAAAAGTATTTTGAATTGGACGCTATACAGCTTGCAATTTGCAGCTACGGCTAAAACGTCAGCACGTGAAACGCTGTCAGGGCAGAGGGTCGGCTAAATGAAGTAGGGTCCAGAATCCGACAAGTGTGTTGAACAGGAAGTGGATAGCCTCACACCAGCGCTTTGGAAAACACACCACCGAACTTTTCGCGTGCGATTGTAGCATTCTTCCCCAGCCACCGTAGTCTAGTCATCACGCTGCAAGCAGGCAGGCCGCTCTCAGCAGGCGCCTTAAGGGGTTGTCCAAACAAGACAGGTCATGTGGCCGACGAGTAATTTACATTGTCAGCCGACCGTGCTCCGACAACGGCGTGTGCGGTTCGTTGCATCTGCCCAGCACAATCAAATGTATTTCAGATTTGGCGTCGAATCTCTGCAAATCGCTGCTACTTTCGGCACGACAATATGAGTTGCGTAGCTGTGTGGGGAGGCGGGTCGACTGAAAAACCGGACAAGCGTGTTGTGTTGGCAGCTGCTAGCCATATTCCAGCACTATCCAATGCGAACAGTCATACTATCTGTGGGCGTTCATATATATTCTTCCCCGGGCCACAGCGTTCTTGCTTTCACTTTACGGGCATTTCACGAGCCGCATGTAGTATTGCGCCTAGCAATGCCCACGTGTCCCATTTATAAATGCGCTTTAAATGACTGATTTGAATAGATAAGGTCACGTTGAGTGATGAATGATTGACGTGGTTCGCTAAAAGTGTTCCTGCAATGAAATCGTGAGCACATTGCTATCCTCGCCACACATGGCTCGAAAAAGTTTCAAGCGGCAGCCATTAAGTTCTAAAATGCCGGCTCAAATGGACACCAGCATTGAGTGAGGCGCTGCTGGACGGTCCACCGAATATAATGAATTTCCTTTTGAGACTAGTGTACAGTGCTGACAGCTGATAGCCCTATACCAGCGCTATCCAATACATAAAGTCGAACTTCTTGAAAACGATTAGAAGCATTTTTCCCGGGGCAGCAGCATTTCGACCATCACACTGTGGGCAGGCCAGACCTAGTTTGCAATACAGCGCCGCCAAGGTGTCATTTAAACAAGAAATGTCATGTTAGCCGATAGACAATTTACATTGTCGGCCGAGAGTGCTCCGACAATACTGTCGTGTACACAAAATTGCAGCAGCCCTAGACGACTAAAATCATTTAAAAGTCGACGACGTTCCTTTGCAAGCCGCCTTTGAGGCCAGTCCATTTGTGTTGAGTGCGGTGAACCCAGCCATTTGACGTTGCCGGCCATATGTGCTCCCATTATGACATCGTATGCATGTGTTCGCACTTAACACGCGCTATCGAATGGACACAGATGCATTCCTTGCCGCGCGTTGAAAAAAACAACATTTTCCAGGGCCACAAGATATATTTTCGCAGGAATGGTTTGACCGCGTGTTTTCGTTAACAGTGGTATAGAGCTATCAGGTGCCAGCATGGCAAATGGCACATACATCGATTTCTGGTTTCCATTTCATCCGGCCGAACCCCTACAACGTCTCACTCAATGTTGCAGAGTCGGCCGCACCAGTGATTTGCAGCGGTACGGTGACATATTCAAGATTATTTTAGTTGTGCGCGGCGGGCGCCGCCATGTGCAGGCGATCTCACTGGGACAGCACTATTAGCCGGTAATGTAAATCACTCATCGGTCGGCAAGCCTAGTTGCACAAAGCGCTCAGTTAAGTGGCGTTACTAACTCCGGATACTACTGCCTTTCCGTTGGGCGATGGCCGAAATACGGCGGCCCAATAAAATACTTGAAATCACGTGCTAAGTGTGCGACTACGTACACTTAATATGTCTGTTATAGGGCATCCAGATGGCATTATTACACAGTCGTCCGATTCTGGTTTAGACTGCATTCTTCTCATATCCTTGACTCTGACACCCTTGACTCTCGCATGACGGCTAGGTTGCGTCGGCCCGCGATACATCACCATATTCGCGCGCAAGAGTTCGACGGTGCGCATTCGGCACCGCTGGTGAGGGGTTACCGCTCGCCAGCACGAGGCACCGCTGGTGAGGGGTTACCACTCGTCAGCACGAGGCACCGCTGGTGAGGGGTTACCACTCGCCAGCACGAGGCACCGCTGGTGAGGGGTTACCACTCGCCAGCACGAGGCACCGCTGGTGAGGGGTTACCGCTCGTCAGCACGAGCACCGCTGGTGAGGGGTTGCCACTCGCCAGCACGAGGCACCGCTGGTGAGGGGTTACCACTCGTCAGCACGAGGCACCGCTGGTGAGGGGTTACCACTCGCCAGCACGAGGCACCGCTGGTGAGGGGTTACCGCTCGTCAGCACGAGGCACCGCTGGTGAGGGGTTGCCA